>NW_027526422.1:336868-936868 GCF_048455015.1 Haemaphysalis longicornis | reverse complement strand
TCCGCTGACCGGCCGCGCAGCGATCCGGCACCAGCACCTCCGCGCGACGCAGCGACCGGCCGCTCGCTAGCTGCTGCTTGTACGCATCGCAGGCCGCTGCACACAGCTTGTACCGCCTGCCCGAATGCAAAAACAAAGTCGCACATGCGAAGAAGGGGATGATGGTGTGTCAAAAAAATGTGCCAGGAGTTGTGACTAGCGCTGGTGGTAAAAGCGGCGAACCAATATCTGCACAACTTCCCTGCACCCGAGAAGCATAAGTCGGCCATGAGTCGTCGGGGGAGAACCTCTTTCTCAAGCTCGCCGCGAGCGAACTTGTTGCGCTTATACTTCCCTTAGGCTCTCATATTCTAAGGAAAGATTGTGTGAACCCTCCATTCACCAGAGGCCCTTCGGGCCCGTATCTGAACGGGAACAGAATGAGATCGATGAGATCTTCAGGCCGAGCAGTCACGGCAGCGCCGGCATTTCCGAATATGACGTCATCTGCAGCCGGCCAATCCTGAAAGGCAGCCAGCGCTCTGACCGCGCCGCCGGGCAGGCGTCGTTTATTTTGACGAAAAAAGATGGTTTGGGTGTATTTACACATAAAATAAACACGTTTTTCGAATTCAGCATCAAGAAAACCTTAAAGTAATGCCCCCAACAAAATTTTTTGAAAAGCTCTTCACGAGCCCTTTAACAAAAAGAAATGGTGAAAAAGATCCCAATTTCAAACTACATTGATGTTATATGTGCATGCATTATAAACACAGTCATCAGTATGTTAACTGTACGTAAACACTCAAGTGATATGATCAAACGGAACTAGAGGCCCCACTACAATCGCCCAGTTATGTTTCTTCGCAGTGGAATAGATCGGTATCTGTTAGTCGCACAAACAAGATTCTCTGATGGCACGGAGAAATAGCTGGAAAGTGGCTATGGAGCTCCCGCTGCTGTACACATTTCCTGTAATACCAGTTATTTGTTTGAAGTTTGCAATAAAATTGATGCCATTTGTTAGTCTTTTTAATGAACGAAACTTTTCGTGGCCACAAAACAGTGGTCGATAAACAAATGCTCACTTTCTTTGGTGGCTTGTAACGATTCACTAGGATTTCACATGGCCAACCCAAGGAATCCATGGCTCGTACACTGCAGGGTAGTGATAGTCTCCAAAAACATTTGACAGGACGACTGGAAACTAGCGCGGCCCACACGCTCCATAGGTGGAAACCAGTAGCCCACCCACCGGGCCATAAAACAGCTAATGAATGGAGTGAGTCTCTGCTAAATATTAAGCAGGTTCAAAGGGCAGGTTCGCATTGATAGATTTTATGCCATCGTTCACTGTGCGTATATTAACTATTTAACGGGCACAATAGTCATTTTTGTTATTTCGGACAGTTCTTGAAGGGTTGCCTAAATGTTCTTTAACAAAACAAAAAGTGAAAGCTCTCAGTTCCTCTCCAGCAATTGTCGCAGCCCGAAGGAACTCGGCTGATAGTTGGTGCCGACTGTCGTCCTCGCTTGCTAGCTCCCTGACCAAGCACATGAATGCAGTGACTAAGAAAGATGGTGACCAAAGTGAGAAGAGAAGGTGGATCCCGTACAACAGCCCTTCATCATCTAAACACCAGAAAAAAGCGCCGATGACTCACAGGCCACGACTAAGGCGTTAAAATTCCTTTTGAAATACATTTACAGGGCATTTACAACCTTTTATAAAAAAAATCTTATGATTACACACAGTCCCTCCGTAGAAGGGGTTTGTTTCAGACAAGGTCGTTGAAATTTGTTATTAGTAACAACATAAACTCATCATTGGTCCCTTTCATTCAGCACACTTACGGGCTTCGTTTTAAAAACCCTGCTGTTTCTATTTTACCTATAAATGAACTGCTTATGCAATATTCTCTTATTTACCTATGTTCGAAGTAAAGTGTGTTACACCGTAAAATGTGATGTGCCGAGTGCATGCAGGTGTAACATTCTTCAATGGGACATGCAGAACATGAAGCTCAGTGCTGATAAACTTAAATCAGGGAAAATAAAGCTTCCCATGTTGCTTCTTTATTTTTGTAACTATTCTCTCTACCAAATACCTTGGTGGTAACTCAACTAAGCTCACCTTTACCCTAGCCCTTCATAATTATTTTGCTCTGCAATTATACATTCTCAGCTGGAGCATGCCTGCTGAATTCAGGCCCCAACTACGCTTTGCTATTTCACATTTGCAGCTGTATGAAATGTTGCTCTTTAGGTTTTGCAAATGATTTCCAACAGGCCGCTTAACTAGTGTCAAAACCATTTTATACCTTTAATTGCTATTTATAGCAAACAGTTTTATATCATTTTCCATAACCCATTTTGTTGTAACCTCATCCAATGATTTTGTTACCCTGCCAGCCTGGTTCATAAATCTTTGCGTGAACATGCTTGTCTTGCAGCTAATCTGCAGTTACAGACACCACACATTTTGGCTTTCCAGCGTAGCTTTGGTGTCCGCAAAAAGGAATCTTTTTCTTGGCTCGTCTGCAGCGCTTTGTAGAAAAAGATCACTTGCTGGTTTGGCTTTCCCGCAGGACTCTAGTGTAGTGCTAGAGAGTATCGCTTGGTTATTCCTTTTTTGTTGAGGTTTTAATGCTGTGCATCTTCCAGAAGGACCCTGGCATTTTGTTTAGAAACGGAGCTTCACAGCACAAACAGTGCACAGAAAGTAGAGCTACTCACTTTTTGCATAGACACGGAAGTTTGGCAGATCACTTGTCATTAACAAGCAAGTGTTTGATTTCTGACTTAAGGTGCAACGCTGGATAGTTTACTAGTTGGGAAGAAAAAACACAGTGCTGTTAAACGGTACTGAAGTACTAGGAAAGGTGCCGTGATCAACATGGTTTCCATGTGTTGGCAGCTTTTTGGTCCAGTGTTTTTCATGAATATTTGCCAGGGGGCCTTAACATGGCCTGCTTTTGTGTAACAAAAATGTCAACAGTGAAGCACTTATCAATGCTCACATGCTGCTCATTGATACCAGAGCAAAAGTACATTCAGCAGTCATTTTATTGTTAAAACCACCCATGATCCATACACCTTCCAGCTGTACTGCAACTTTCACAAACACCGACAGACATTCACATCCACGCACGTGGCCTTGGCTCCAGTTCTTGCACAAGGTATTAAGTACTCTCGGTAGTGGGCAATGTCACGCTCGACACTAACCATTACCTCGAAGTTATACTTGATAAACTATTTTTTAAGCCTGTTGGCTTAAAGGATTGTTTAAGTGCCGGTTTTGTGGAAGAAAAAGAAACAGCTAATGGGCACACAACACACAACCCGTGAATGTGTTTTCTAGCAGCTGGCTTCTGACGAGACTTGCATCATTGTGAACGAAATGTGGGACATTTTATAATGCCCCTTACCACTAAGTAAATTCACTTGAGCAATTTTCCAAAACAGTTTACACAGTGCGGAGTTAAAAAGCAATAGAATGTGAAACGTCCCCTCACAATTGGAAACTCTTCCTGTTCACTACCCCAAAGGCTTGGAAAGTAGACACTTAAGCACGCTTCACCAGTTGCGAATACAAGCATTAGTGTCAAGTTGAACTCCGCAGAGTGCTTGGGATGGGCATATAGATGTCACAGCCACTTGGAATTTGTGCATAGACTGCAAGCCTCCGAGATAAGCTCTCATCATCATTAGCCCATCCTGCTGAGAGTGAATGGAAGTATTGTGGCTGGTTATGTTCAATTCCAACCAAGCCAAATACAAGAGTAAAGAAGGAACGAGCCTATCAAACTACATACTCAAAGCAGATGCAGGAGGAAGTTCTGTTGCCTAACCAGGTTAGAGGAGGCGAAAGGTACTCGAGCGAAGGAAAGGCAAATAAAAGCCAAGCAGTAATTTTAAGCTTTGCCTGTCATTTCATTAAGACTTCTTAAGTTAAAAGCACAATGGTACTCTAAGCAACAAATCTGAGCATAGATGAACAATAACTGAACTGTCATTTGTTAACCTTATGCACACCAGACTTTTAAAGGACTATTAGCAGAAGTTCCAAACTTGGCTCACACGGCGATCTTATCGGCTGCACTTCTCCCATGCTTGCACAGTTGGAGCTTGAGCCTCCTTGCACAAGAAGCCAGCCAGTCAGCGAATGGTTTCAGTGGTATCTTGAGTAGATATCTTTGGACGGGCAGTTGGGCTCCACCCACGAAAGTGAAGCTGCGCTCCCTGCACGGATTCTGCAGCGCCGCGTGCACAGATCGTTTCTGCGGAATAGTCAGGATATATTTCTCGGCGATAGTACTACTGCCCCGGGGGAAAAATTGCAGAAGCTACATGCGAGGTCGGATTACGTTCGATGATGCCGTGCGCTACCTGACGACACTCGATTCGTGCACACGCTGACACTACGTCGCTCGCGTTGGCATGTCATCAAAGACAGCTACCTCGTTAGACACGGCGCAACGCGATGGAAAATACTGATCCCCACGTTTTATAACTGAGCCACCACTCTAGAATTAGAACACAAGGCTTGGCATGGAAGAAGCGAGGCACAAGTAGACAACGAATGCAGGCGTGTAAAGCCGATACTGCAAGACAACGTGAAGCTTACAAAATATTAAATCGACAACAGTACAGTTTTAGGAGCATGTAAAAAGCGGGGCGAAGCAGCGTGCAGAAAACAATGCGTTAGGCTTACCAAGACGTGCAACAGCAAGTTCACAAAAAATACCCAATCTAAATAATTACAAGCTCCCAAAAAGAAAAAAAGCGCCCCGAGGCAGCCGCTGTACAGGGAGATAAGGACGTAACGATGCGTCAGGCCTGCCATTCGGACCACGGGCGGAGAACATCGGGACACAAGACGTGAACACCCGGCTGCCGTCGTCGTTAACACAAAAAAAGCGGCATGATCAAATGACGTAAATATGACGTTTGTTTTGTGACGTCACAGGAAGTCACGTGATTATTTTAGCTTGACGTCACTTCTGCGTGGCAGCAGCCGTTGCCAGGGGGGCGCAGCTCGTGCCACGCGCGTGGCAGGAGACTTAACCTTTGTTTTACCGTGCTTTTATATGTTGAATTCCTAACTGTTTCATAATATCTTGCGTCTGCAAGACGTGGGCAGCACTTTTAATGAACTTGTGCATGTGCATTCGTAATATGGTAATTGTTGTATGTTAATGAATGGCCAGCGTACCACTGAACTGTACAATTTTAAAATGATCCCGTTATAAAGTGCGCCATATGGTGCGTTTCTGAGAATTACAGTTTTGTGTGTTGATCGTTTTCGCTGCCTTGAGTGAAGTTATTAAAAGCATATCGGGCATATTGTGTGGATTAGTGCACTGAAATGGCCCGGGCATTGTGGGACGAATTTTCTCAGGACCGAGCGGGGCTCGGCCTTCAACATTTTTTTTTTCGTGCCGTGCTGGCCCGGGCGCATGCATGCAGTGTCTGAAGCCCGGCATTCATGCGCCGCAAATTCGTGATAGTCAACGCTTTCGTGTGGTACTGATTCGTACCTGTTCTTGCTTCAAGCGCACCGAGCTTCTATTTCGCACTTGCATTTCGACTCACATGTGGTTTCGGTTTTGTTTTTCCCTTCGTGTTTCTATAGTCTGCTATAGTTTAGCGCTCCAAACGTTCGTGGGACATGCGTGGGTGAGAGCACACATGTGGTAATTATTTACAGTATGGAAAGCGAACCATAAACAGATGACACAATGACATTATCTCCCCACTGTTGAGTCGGTGCACATGATGCATATAGGAAAACAACACCAGCTAACCGCTGCACATGATCTTGGTTTGGGAAATTGTAAAAGAAGCCTAGCAGGGACTACACTTGTTTAAATGTTATTGGTTCTTTTTTTTAATTGTTTGCAATGTGGATGTAAATAATTAAATGTAAATAATATGTAAATATTTTATGTTTATCGGTGTACAGTGTGCGAAAGAGTATGCAGTTTTAAAATTTTCGCGCAGTAAAATGATGCTGTGTGGCTTGGTGCTTTTTTTAAGAATTGCGGTCGCGAATCCTGTATTTGCACGCTTTCCGTTGACTTGACTGAAGTTTTAAGACATCTGTCATGTGTGCTTCGTGGGTACAATTTGGAAAAAAAACAACGTAAATGTTTGCGCACGCACGACGCTGTTTGCTCGGTATGCAGAACTTGATGGAAAAATCAGCAAAAATATGAAGAAAAAAAGCAGAAACATTGACCTTAAGCAGAAAGCCTTAAGCACCCCGCTCATTCCACAGTTGACACAACACGATAGAAAAACCATCAAACAACGAAGAAAAAAGTATCCGCCCGCTAGCCTAGATTGAGCACGGCGTGCGCGGTCCGCTGGGTTGACCACATGTGATGAAAAAAGAAGCAAACAGTAAATACACAACCTAGGTACCTTTCCCATAAAAACCTTGGTACATTAATAGCATTCTCTACTATTTTGACATGAAAAAAGAACTGTAGCCCCTCGGAGACAGCCCGACGCACGCCTGCCCGCCGCTTCCCGAGGCGAAAAAGCGCTCGGGCGGGGCACGCGAGCCCCACCTCGTGGGGTTGGCACTAAGTGCCTCACTCGGAAGCGGCCGCTTTTTCCACTACCCAAATATTCTAGTTCACTATAGCCCTGGGGGGCCGCGCTCCGGTGCTGCCGCTCGCGGCGAAGCGCATCACGCGTGCGCAGTGGCGCCGCACCGTCAGAAAATGAGTCTGGAGATTTGGGCGCAGCAGTTAAGCTGTGTTGACTGCAAGATACGCTGAGGCAAAGAATTTCAGACGGACATATTTGTATGGTTACAGAAAAAACTACCACCTCCCCTCGCGGGAACCCCTGTGTAGATGCGATGCATAGGCGGAGCGGGGAAGGGACCGCGTTTTATAGCGCGCATAACGTTGAGGGGACTGCGTAAGCCGGTCCCAGTCGATGACGACGTTGGCGCACTTGTAAAGCGGCGTGGACTCTAGGTGTTTGAGCCAAGCGTGGATGTTGCTTCGCCGGAGAACGGCACAGCGCGCCCGAAGGAGAGGAAACCGCGGAAGAGAGAGTACTGCACATGCGCCGGCCCCAGCGCATCTGCCGCGGCTATGACGCAACGTGCCGCGGCTATGACGCAACACAATCCAACACAATCCACTTTAATCCAATCCAATCCAAATCCAATCCATTCCAATCCAAGCCAATCCAATCCAATTCAATCCAATCCAATCGAATCCATTCCAATGCCCCTCGCGAGAGAGTGTTCGCTATCGGAGAGGAGAAGGGGTGAGCGGCGGAGAGCGCAGGTGGCGCGGCGAGGAGAATGGGGAGGGGTGCACAACGCCGACGACGACGACGACGACGACAACGACGACGACGCCGGAGGGACAAGGCGAGTGAATCAGATGCTCTGCATCTAAAAACTTGTATATGCAGCGGCTGACGAAGCACATGCACCGGTTGTCTCGCTCATTGTTCAGCACTCACTCGGGGTTCTGGCGTCGGCGGTGCTGAGCCTCCGCCCTGGTAGCTCGTTTAGCCGCAGCGGCTGACGAAGCGCACGACCGGTTGCCTCACTCCCAGTTCAGCACTGAGGCAGCACTCACTCATGGGTTCTCTCGACGGCAGCTACGGTGAGCCTCTGCGTCGGCGGCGCGAAGTGCGTCTCAGGAAAGGACCGCGAACTGCGTCTTAAAAGAGTACTGACACGAAATTTCTCGCTTTAAGTTTTTATGCTGTAAAGAATACCTATTGGCCCAGTAATTACGAAAATCGAACCGAAAGCCGTCAGCCGCCAACACAGAATTAATTATAGCACGTTTATTGCAACCAATTTCAAATTTGGTCGCCGCGCGGGAAAATGGCCGTTCGAAGGCCAGCCTGCAAGCGGGCCAGCCTTACGTCACGGTCTCACCCGTAACGTCAGGGACGTTTTTCTTTCCTCCATGCGTTCGCCGCATCGTCTGCTACGATTGCACATGGTCCGCGACTCGCCCGCGCAGTCGACATGTCGTCTGAATCGTCAGACTCGGATGAGTCCCTGCCACCCGACAGACAGAACAACTTTATTTGGCCAGGCGATTAGGCCGGCGATGTCTTCGCCGTCGTCCGTTTTTTAATATCACTGTGGCTCGAACCGGCGCAGACCGTGATAGCAACAGCTTGTCGCCACTCTTTTAATCAATCTGATCACGAGAAAGAAGCTCCACATGCGAGAAAGTAGATGTTAGTGTGTTGAAAATTGTGCTAGGAGTTATCAGCGCTGAATTTAAAAGTGGCGTTCAGATATTTCCCGCGATAGTAAGCCTACGCTGACCGGTAGCGGAGGTTCGGCGCTCCGACCCAGCACTGCCGGCACCACGGTGCGGCGAGCGGCCGAAAGATGGCGCCACCTGCGCCCTAGAATCAAAACAGGCCGCGACAGATGCCTTGGTCACCGATCGCTGAAGCGGAAATTATTGCCAAAATAAAGCTTCATATGCGAAAAAGGGGATGATAGTGTGGTGAAAAGTTGTGTAAGGGATGGTCATTCGCAGTTGTACAGATACCAGCGATCAAATAGTCGCCACGATACTAAGTTACCAACACCCAAGGTGACCCGTGCAACCCCGAGCCCGGTGGCTTGGGCGACAGTTCTTGCGGCCGCCGGCGCGCACGAACTCAGTCCACGTTTAGCGCTGCATGTCGTCGCGTGGAAAATAATGCATCTTGGCGTCGTCGTCAATTTGCTCGGACAGGCTTCCACGAGCAGTACTTCGCATACCGCGAGCTTGCCATAGCACAACTTGGGCGAGCTCGGCGACGCGCACCGCCGTGTCGCTGCGATGCCTGTCGACATCGCGCACCGCGCAGTTTTCGGCACCAGTGCCGAACACCATGCGCCGGCAACGAACTGGAGAGCAAAGACGTCGAACACGCAACGTTTACAAGCATTGCTCACACAGCTACGCCCACGTCTCCTGCCCAAACGAATACCACCGACAACAGCAGCGCAGGATATCGTTTCCGGTTCTGAAAACGACTATATGACGTCACCCTGAACCGGCCGGACACGCAGGCCAATGTTTCGTCACGCCGAAAGCGATTGCGCTAGTGCTGCCGATTTGTGGAAGATCGCGGCCTGGACAATCAAAATCGATTTTAGATGTGATTCCGGCCTCGGATCGCTGCAAACATTTCTGTGAGGCATCTGTACAAACTACTGAAGCCAAGTATATCATTTTTTTAGGTATCAAAATTTGGTGTCAGTACTCCTTTAAGCGCAAGACACATGCACGACTGGTGCACGGGATTCGCACGCGATTCGCACGAGACTGATCGTTATGGCTGATCGTTAGGACCGGGTTTGGCGTCGTTCGCTGGTCAGAGGAGGCTCACGACGTGCGAGTGGCAAGCTAGATGCAGTCGTGCCATCGTTGAGATCGTCGTGCGGCCACAGCCAATGAGAGCCCAAAGGTGACATCGCTGAAAAGTTTCTTTTAAAGCCCCGACTAGGCGCCAGTGACAATTCCGAGTATCTTGTGGGGAGCAACTCTCCGTCGGCGCTGCCGCCGACCCGTGCGCTCTCCGCATGGTAGATACATGTTGCCAGCGGTAACTATAGTATGGACGAGCGGAATAACGGCTGCTAAATGTTCCCACACTGCTGTACTGAACACGTAAAAATGCAATGTAAAACGTAATAGCACTATTCATTTTCACTTCAAGTTGATAAATGTTTTCTTTGTCTGCTTGGATTTCTCTTGCACATACCTAAATCGGCCTGAGTGCACATAAACAGGGAGGCCACCATGGAGAAAAAAAAAACCCGCCCGCATCTTCCCACGGGGGGAACTCGAGTAAATGCGTCGCAGAGTGGTGGGGGTATCGCGTGAATGTTGCGTAATTGGGTATGGTTTGGGAATGCTTAATTGTTATCTCGTCTTTATTATTCTTATTTATTGAATGAAGGAGAAGCGAAGGCAAGGAGTGTAAAGTTAGTCTGTCTTTATTGCTTGGTGCCGTCAAGCAAAGCGTCAAGTCAAGCGAAAGCCAAGCAAAGACGCCCTTCACTGAATTCCGAAGGCGCGCTCCGCCGCTTATATACACACCGCCCGCGTTCGAGGGAGAGGAGTACGGGGGAGAGTCGCGCATGGGCACACTTCCGTACACAAGCGCGCGAACTTTCCAAGCACCCACCACGCCGTTATCACGTGTACACGCCCTGCCGCCGTTACTGTTGAGCGCGACGCAGCGCACGCGTAGCTACGACGCCTGCGCGCACAGACGCGCTCCCCCCGCACCGCCGCAGCTGTTGTTGAGAGCGACGGAGCGCACGGGGTACACGCGCTCCTCCCGCACCGCCGCACCTGTTGTTGAGAGCGAGGAGGGTACGGGGGAGAGACGCGCACCTGCGCCTCGACGCGACGCGCATGCGCAGTGAGCGTGTGGACGGCGCCGACAACATCGACGAGTGACATCACGAGCCTAAGAAATGCTCCGCATTTAAAACAGTGGCAGAGCGCCGCCGACGACGCATCGCACGCTCGCATCGGACCATGTGTCTCAAATTCACGCGTACGACTATAGTCGTGGCGACCGTCGTAACGATCAGTCTCATGCGAATCGTATGCACCAATCTTCCATGTGTCTCGCGTTTTAGGAAACGAGCGGACATCATTGTCACACGCCCCCCTCACGTTTTCGCCAAACGTCGCGCCGTCGAGCGTCTCGTGCGCGCACAGCATACTGCACCCTCCCGCCGCACACTTTCGGAGAAGCGTCTCGCACAGCCATGGCGAACCGCCCTGGGGTGGTGCTGGTGGTGGTGATTTATTAACAAAGGAGTGAAGAGAAAACGTCTGGGGATATTGTTGAACTCAACGGGAAGTTCACCCTCATACTGCCCAGTCCAGGGAAGGGGATTGGGGCTTCAAAGGATAGGAAGAGAGAAGGGGGAAGAGAAGAGCGGTAGGAGAGTGGGGGATAGTCTATATCGCGTTCGTTTCGTCCATGACTCGATGGCTACAAACGCAGCGCTAGTCCTGTTGTAACCAGGAAGTTGAGTCGGAGCTGGAAGACCTCCCGTCGGATGGAGCCCGGTCCTGTGGGGAACAGGAAGTCTTCTAGCTTGTGGCTTGGGGCACCGAGTCGCTAGAGTGCGGCCCGGAGTTCTGCCCTCGCGGTGTCGTGCTGGCGGCAAGAGCACAGTAAGTGCTCTAGCTTCTCGAGCTCTGGGCAGTCGGCGCAGGTGGGGGACGCTCGGCGGCCTTCGTGGCGCAAGCACGCTCCCACGTTGAAGCAATTGAGCCGCAGGCGAAGCAGGAGCGACAGGGCGTCTCTGCTAATGCGTCCGTGCAAGACCCGTGGGGCCTGGCCATTAACTACTCCGGCATCTTGATGCATGGCCTCCACCACTCATGCCAGGATAGTCCTTGCAGCGTCAAATGACACCACATCCCTGGAGGCTGGGACCCCTGCCTGGCGAGCAGCACCTTTGGCCAAGGGGTCTGCAACCTCGTTGCCCGTGATGTTCACGTGCGATGGCAGCCAGTGAAGTCGCAGTGGACACCCCTGCGCTTCCACCGCATGAAGCTTGGCCGGCAGCGACCGCTCAACGTAGCCGCTGGAGCTGGCTGGCCGGTCGGCGGCACGCAGACGGAGGAGGGCGTGCAGGGAGTCAGTCAGGATGATGGCCCCCCGGGCCTGGGTGCCCTGCTTGAGAAGAAGATCTGCGGCCAAGTGGAGTCCAGCCAGCTCTGCGTGGGTGGATGAGGCAGGGCCCTCCCGATTTCTCGACAGTCTCCTCCTCTGCTTTCTTCCACACTTCGGATTAACGGCGACTCCCCGCAGCCCACGGACGGGCGCGAAAGGGCTGCGCCCTAAAACGGTCAGCTAAAACTCTCCATCTGGTCACTCGCTCGCGCTTGCTGCATTGGGCCGTTTTGCTCCCTGTTCGCATCCAAAGAGACATAGGGGATGAAAAAACTGTGTGGACTAACGATGGTGCAGCGAGCCGGTACGGAAGTAAGGGCGGTATACGAAAGCCGGTATAATGGGACAGGGCCAATGTAGTCCCGCTGTCGACTCTTTCATTGCCGATAGACACAATGAAGAAGAGCATAGAAGCGATCGACTAAACACGGGCACAGGTGTTCATCCGGCCCAAATAAAAGCTGTTTGCACCCGTGTATCAAGTTTCTTAAAAACTTTTGCGTGAAACGCCATACGAACAAGAATTGGCTCCAATCCACGTTGTCAAGGTGGTTGGAAAGCGAAGCTTTCACTGACACCCACAACAATTGCCCATGCGACGTCACTTGAATTCACACACGTGGCTCTACAAACAGTGAAACCAGAGATTCTGCCAGCCGTTACCTGGAATTCGCGGGGGCGGCGTCCCGAACACAGAAGCAGCGTCGGCCACGGCCGGGTTAGAGCAGCGGACGCCGCCGCTCAGTCGGCCGTCAGCACGGCCGTCAGTCGGGAGAGAGAAAACGGAGAGGAGCGTCTTTCCAAGGGTGAGACAGCGCAACCTAGCCATACTGATGTGCTATACTCGGGAACAAGTTAAGAACGGCAATAGCTCATGTACGGTATCACTCCGCCTAAGCGACGGACCCGGATGTCAACGCCGCGCGCATTTTGAAAGGAGACTGCCACGAATGCGTGATATCGTCTGCCTTTTCTCACGTAGTTTGGTTGTCGTCGCTGCAGTAGTGTATAGGCATATTAGGTGAAAAAAGTTACGAAAACAGCTCATGCCATGTTCAAAATATTCCCAGTAACGCGCTACTTGTGCCACGCGGAGTACGATTCGGCTGCGGTGATGAGGCACAGCGGCAACTTCCGTGCGCAGTCGACCTGTTCGGACGTGCGTTTCTGGTGCTCCGACAACAGCGTGTTTCTACAGTGGAGGACAGAGAAACAGCAGAGACAGCGGAGGACAGCCGAAGCTGAGTATTTCCCTGCACGGTTCTTTCTCGTTGTGTCGGGTTTTTCAGCCGAGATGACGCGTAGAAAGCTGGTACACTGTGGTTGCTGTCCGTGGCAGGAAGACGCAGAGAGAGAGAGAGAGAGAGAGAGAGAGAGAGACAAACATTTATTATACTGGTGAGCAGGAGGATGTTCGTAGGGCCTCCACCCAGTGATAGGCATACTCATTCCAAGATGCCTTGGAGGAGTTTCAGCGGGATGGCGGCGAGGCAGACGAAGGGGCAGGTACGTGTCGATTATGCGTAGTGGTGTCGTGGATAGAACGCGTAGCATCGGATAACTCGGGGTTAGCTAAGCGGGTTGCAGAACTGGAGGCAGCGCTAAGTAGCGAACGCGATGAACGGAGGGCTGTTGAGGGAAATTTAGAAGCAGCTGAGAGGAAGCTAGAAAGAGCGTCATTTCGCCAACAAATGACGAACCCCTCGGCCCATGCAGCGAAGCGGAGGCATGCACCGAGGTGACACCGGGGGTGGAAGCAACGAAAGGCAACAGCTACTCCCACGTGCTGCAGGATAGAACAGCAAAACCAGTCGATAAGCCGGATACCAGTAAAGAGCGGCACGTGGCAGATGATAGCATGGTAATCATTGCGGGTGACTCTAACATGAAGAGGAGCAGCGCTGCCATAGTGGAAAGGGCAAAGGGGGATAAGCGTGTGAAGGTGGGGTGTTTCCCAGGTCGAACGATGCAGACGGTGATGACTCGAGTGAAGGGGCAGCTGGCCTTGTCTAGTAAAGCTAGAAACCTTGTGGTGATGGCCGCGGTGCTTAACGATGTTCTAAAGGGAGAGGAGGGAAAACTTGGCCAGGAGATAGCGAAGGGGGTAAAGGACCTGCGGGCGACGGCCCCAAACGTGCTCATTGCAGTCTGCACCGTGCCCAGCCAGATCGTGAAGTGCGGCAGGGAACTTGGGCTTGAAGTGATAGACGTGAACAGGGTAGTGGGAAGCATCGGACATAGGCAATCTTTTCAGTGGGACGGGATTCACTTCAGCCCCAGGCTAGGAAACAAGGTGGGGTGGCGCTAAGGTGGGAGAGCGGTAGCTTTTTTTAGGGGGCCCCGCGCAGCTAAGGAAGGCAAACTAGGAGACAAAGCAGAAGCAAGGGACACATGTACACTCAACGCTGGGAGGCAGCCAGGCCTAGAGCTGAACGGAGAACCTACAGACGTAACTGAGAGCGTTGTCAGAAGCGATTTAAGTGGAAACAATGGAGCAAACAATTATGTAAAAGACAAAAATAGACCCCGTAAGCGGAAAGGGAAAAAAAATGCAATAAATATTTAATCAGCTACATAAATATGCAGGGAGGCAGAAAGCCAGTTAAGTGGGTGGAAATTCAAAAGCAACTTAAACGGGAAAGAATAGACGTGTACGCTTCAGCCGAGACTCACCTCCGAGACCTAGAAGCCCCACCTATCATAGACAATTATGTCTGGGAAGGTTGCAACAGGACCACAGGAGTGAAGAAAGGGGGAGGTGTTGGCATGCTCATTAAGCAAGGGACCGACTGGCAGAGAGTTCATGAAAGCTGTAAAGAGCATCTATGGGTTAGAGGCACCATAGAGGGGAAAAATACATGGTTAGGAGTGGTGTATCTGTGAACCGGAAGTAGTGCTAGGGAGGAAAGTGACGAAATGGTAAACTGTTTGAGACGAGATATAAACGAGTTCAAAGATTCGGGCGAAATAAGCATAGTTGGAGATATGAATGCCCATATAGAAGGTTTCGATGGATACACAGACCACAACGGTTCTCTAGTGATAGATCTATGTCAGGAAAACCGGCTTGTAATAGTAAACACGGAAAGCAAGTGTGACGCACAAATAACGTGGGAAAGCGGTAACAGAAAGTCAAGCATAGACTACAGTTTAGTATCCGAGACAGTATACGGAAGGCTGCGGGAAATGAGGATAGATTAAAATGGAACAGACAGCTTAGGAAGCGACCACAAGCGGCTTAGCTTGCACTTTGGAGGCGCAACCCGGACAAATGTCGAAATAGATACAATAGGAGGAACTAATTTGAATAATGAACAGTTAAAGATTATCGCTGATAGATTGGAAGATGAAATCAATATCCAGACAAAAATTGGGATTACGACGAAATGATTGCGTTCATAAAGGGTAAGAAGAATGAAGCAAAGCAACGAAACCGATGGAAAGGGAAGAGAAAGCCGAGAAGCTGGTGGAATAAGGAAATAAAAGAGGCTATTGACCAGCGAAGAAAGGCGTCAAGAGAACATAGAGAAGCAAAAAGAACTGGTATGGAACCGGGGGTAGTGAAGGAGAAATGGGATATCTACCGTGGGAAAAAACTAGAAGTGCAGAAAAAGGTGCAAGCAAAGATCAAGCAGAAAAGCAAACAATGGATGGCAGAAATACGGAAGAAGGACAAAAGCGCATACAAGAAGTTTTGGAACCATGTAAAATCACTAAGCTCAAAAAACGATAACCATAAAAAATTCCTGATTGATGAGGAGGGGAAACATTTAGGAGAGCATGCGTTGGCGCATATTCATCGAGTGATTAGTGAGAAGTTTAGGGCAATAGTGGTAGGGAAACCTGCACTGATAACATCAGCGCCACAGAAGACTGCGGAAAGGGAAATAAGTTTGAGCAACCTTGATTGGACAAAAGCAGAGCAAAAGGCTTCCACCCAGACAGCAGTGGGCCAGGACGGAATACCAATGCCACTGATAAACCTGCTTCGACCTAAGAGTAAGGAATCGTTTATGAGGGCAATAGATAAGGTGATAGAAACCAAACAAATACCAGAGGACTGGCTAGAAAGTTGGATGAATTTAATATATAAAAGCAGAGGAGACAAAGCCAGTATTGATTCATACAGACCACTCACAGTAACGTCAGTTGTGTATAGATTCGTAATGCAGGCGATAAAATCAGAAATTCAAGCATGGATGGAAGAAAATGAAATACTTGGGGAACTGCAGAATAGATTTAGACAAGACAGGCGACTTGATGACAATTTGTTCGTAATAACGCAATGCATTGAATTTGCGAAAGCACAGAATAGACCACTATGAATTACGTTCTTCGACATTAAAGGGGCATATGACAACGTAAACAGAGAACGGCTGTGGAGAATGCTGAAACTACAGGGATTAGATGACGAGTTAGTACAGTTCCTTATAGCAATCTATGAAGACAATAGAGTGCACCATACTTGGGAAGGACAGAAATGCGCCCAGCAGGTGAACATACATCGCGGACTGAATCAGAGATGCCATTTGAGCCCAGTACTGTTCATGCTTTACATGTCAGGGTTAGAAAAGAAACTGGAAGAAAGTCAAGTAGGGTTTAGCCTAACCCATATGCTGCAAGGCGAAGTGGTACAACAGCATATTCCGGGAATGTTATACGCAGACGACATTGTTCTTTTAGCTGATAACCAAACCGATATGCAGCGGCTAATAAATATTATCGGCCAGGAAGCCACCGAGCTCGGGTTAAATTTCAGTGTAGAAAAATCAGGAATGATGGTTTTCAATGACGCTACCACTGACGTAGTGTCTATCCAGCAAGACGAATTACCTAGAGTGAATGAATATAAATATTTGGGAGTGTGGATAAACGAAGGGGATAACTACTTAAGAACTCACGAGGAGCAACTTAAGCTTAAGGGAAAGCGAAACGCAGCTATAATGAAGCATAGAGCTCTGTGGGGGTATAACAAATATGAAGTAGTAAGAGCCCCGCACGGGGCACCTTGACCAATCTTGGTGACGGTACTGGCGATACCGCGGACCCTGAGCCCCCATACTCTTGCTGTAATCTACCGTGGCTACGAGTTGTAAGGGGAAGGGCAGAAACCGCAAACGGTGGCCGTCGGAGCCCAGGTCAAGCTCCGGTGGATGGGCTCCCTGTCTGTCTACCAGGGAGGGAGCTCCGGGACCTCTTCAGCTACCAGTGTAAGGCTGACGAAGAAAGTACCCCCGTCCCCTACCTCTATACTATGATATATGGCATTTTCTAAACCCCCCCCCCCCCAAACGTGATCGGCCCCCGAAAAGGGGCCGCACCGAAGTTTCTTTTCCACCTCTTCCCAACTTAAGTACTCCGAAACCAAACAACTATCCTCGATTCATCGTGATGAAATCAGTAGACCAATCAAAACCTCTTGGTTCACAGTCGGTATTTCTTATTTCGAAGTTTCTTGAGGGTATCGTTGGAGAATCGTATATAAGGCCAAAAACAGCGAAACGGTGAAATCCTTGTCGAGGTCAGTAGCCAGGATCAGGCCAGTAAACTTCTTGTTCAAACCAGCATCGCCGATCTGGCCATCCGAGTCCCGCCCCACCGCAGCCTAAACAGCTCTCAGGGCGTGGTTTCCGACTATGACCTACTGAATGAAACTGAAGCCGACTTGCTGGAGGGCCTTCGTGGCCAGGGCGTAACAGCGGTCAGGCGAATAACTATACGAAGAGACGATAAACACATACCCACAAAGCACCTCATCCAAACCTTTGACAGGTCGAGCCTTCCGGAATCCATCAATGCAGGTTTCGTGCGATGTCCAATCCGGCCTTACATACCGAACCCGCGGCGCTGTTTCAAGTGCCAACGTTTCGGGCACGGCACAAACTCGTGTCACGGCCGAGTTACCTGCGCGAAATGCGCCCAGCACGACCACCCGTCCGAAAAGTGTAATGTGCAACAGTTTCTTTGCGTAAACTGCCAGGGTCCACACGCGGCCTACTCCAGGAAATGCGAAAAATGTCACCTCGAAAAGAAAATCATAAACATCAAGGTCACTGAAAACATCACCTTCTCAGAGGCACGGCAGAGGTTCGCCTCCTTCCCTCTGGGCAGGTACGCCGACGCAGCTCGCCGGGGGACGGAGCGGTGTTTGGTTTCAGCGGGGACCCAGTACCGCGAGTCGGACTCGACCCCGCCCCCCACCGGGTTGCCTTTGGCAACCCAACCCACCCCCGCACCGCTCGCTAAGCCGGTAGCGGTACCACCACGTCTGGTGGTAGTGATGCTGCATCCTCCATTTCCACTCGACCGTCCCAAACCACATGCGAGGGCCCGGAGTAGATGGAGATGGGGAACCAGTGGCAGCTCCCACCCGCACCGCACCGCCTGCGCCGTCCGAGGCGTTTCTGAAACCCTCGGCGGTTGCGGGCAAGTAAAAGCGCGCCCCGAAGGGTCCGCGGTCCAAGGAGCCTGACCCCTCAGGCGCTCCGAGGAACTCTGAGGGTGAAATGGACGTCGGACCATTCTTGTCTGCGGTGCACCGCAAGGAACGCGTCCCGACGCCAAAGCCTCCCGACAAGCCAAAAAAGACGAGAGTCACAGCCCCAAAAGACGACACATAAACAACACAGTCCAGTAGCTCCGAACACTTCATAATGGGAAGAGAAAACATAGTCCAATGGAACTGCAGAGGCCTCCTTAAAAATCTTGACGATGTATACGAAATAGTGCATGATAATCGGCCAGGTGTGTAATGTGTGTTCAGGAAGCACATTTGAATTCCAAGCACACAAATTACTTCAATAGTTACATGGTCTTCAGAAAGGACAGGGATGGCTGCACACACTCCTCTGGCGGTGTGGCCCTAATTGTCCGGAAATCCTTAGCCTGCCACCCTGCCACTGAACACTATCCTTGAGGCTGTAGCAATTCGAACAATAATATTTAATAGGTTGATAACGGCATGCTCCATATATATACCCCCTGATCTTGCACCTTCAAGGTCTGACTTCGAGGCGCTGGTCGACCAGCTGCCCGAACCATACATCTTAACAGGCGACCATAATGCCCACAATTCTCTTTGGGTCTCTTCTCGTACGGATGCCCGGGGTTGCCTGACAGAGAGGTTTTTAACATCCTCTGGAGCATGCCTTTTCAACAAGAAACAGCCCACATACCATAACATAGGACACGTACAACACATACTCATATCTTGCTTTGGCTATCGGCTCCGCAGTTCTCTTTCCTTGTCTTGAATCGGGCGTGGGTACGGAGCCATATGGTAGTGACCACTACCCCACCTCACTAACATATATAGGTAAAGGCCCATGCAGTCCATCTTCCCAAAACAGGTTCAATGAAGCAAGAGCTAACTGGAGCACATTTACAGAGACATCAAAAGTGCACTACACATCCATAGGACACCTACACATTGTAGAAGCTACCCAACTCCTCACGGCGCACATCCTCGACGTCGCCGAAAAGTCCATTCCCCACGCCTCTTTTGCTCCGCGCAACCAGAGGACGCCGTGGTGGAATGAGGACTGTAGGCAGGCGCGAGAGGCCCAGAACAAGGAGTGGGGTATCCTTCGTCGGTACCCCACGTCGGGTAACCTCATTTTGTTCAAACGGGCCAAGGCGTTAGGAAAACGTGTGTGCCGTGAGGCAAAACGAGAGAGTTGGCACACCTTTTTGACATCCATAAACTCTTACAAAGACACACACAAAGTCTGGACACGAATACGAAAACTAAAAGGACAACATACACACAGCCTGCCCCTGGTTAGTACAACAGGGGACACACTGGAAGACCAGGCTAAGACACTGGCACAACACTTTGAACACGTGTCCAGTTCCGCACACTATACAAACACTTTCATGAAACACAAAACATCTGCAGAGAAAAAGCCCTTACAAGACAAAGACAAATCAAAAACTTACAACTCTGAATTCACTCTTTGAGTTGAGGGCTGCCCTGAGCACGTGCAAACCTTCAGCTCCAGGCGCAGATAAGATTACATACACCATGATACAGCACCTACACCCAGACACTCTTGAAACACTCTTACACCTATACAATAAAATATGGCTTTCGGGGCACATTCCACGCTCTTGGAGGGAGGCCATAGTAGTAGCTTTCCTAAAGGAAGGGAAGGGCCCTTCCTCTCCCGCCAGTTATCGTCCCATTGCCCTGACAAGCTGCCTGTGTAAGCTCTTCGAGAAGATGATGAACAGGAGACTCGTGTACTTCTTAGAGTACAACGGTCTTCTCGAGAGCTGCCAGGCAGGCTTTAGGGCGGGGCGATCTACCAGCGATGAACTCGTTGCGTTAGAGTCATATATTAAATATGGTTTCCTCCACAAGCAGTACTGTATGACAGTATTCTTTGATCTTGAAAAGGCGTACGATACTGCTTGGCGATACGGAATCCTCAGCGATTTGGAGTCCTTTGGCATGTCGGGTAACATGATGAACTCGCACGCCCGTTACCTGTGTGAAAGAACGTTTCGCGTGCGAGTGGGAACTGCACTCTCTAGGGTTCATGAGCAGGAAAACGGCGTGCCGCAAGGTGGAGTTTTGAGTTGCACTTTGTTTATTGTAAAAATGAATTCTTTTCGGAAGGCACTGTCACCATCGATTTCCTGTTCAATCTATGTAGACGACGTTCAACTCTCCTTCAAATCGTGTAACTTGTCTATCTGCGAGATAGCAACGGTTTTAAATTTAATCCAGGAAAGTGCGCTTGTGTTTTGTTTTCCCAAGAGGCATGGCATTTTGCCGGATCCAGACATTCAACTCCGTGGTGTCTCTATTCCTGTCAAATAGAAACACAAGTTTTTAGGTATAATCTTTAACAAAAAGATCACATTCATCCCACCCATAAAACAACTTAAACATAGATGCTTAAAACACTGACTATCCTGAAGGTTCTCTCGCACATTTCTTTTGGTGCAGACAAACAACTTCTTTTACGTGTTTTTACCAGCCTAATAGGTTCACGATTGGACTATGGTAGAGTTGTCTATGGATCAGCCACTAAAACATCCCTCAGAATGCTGGACCCAGTGCTCCATCTGGGGCTCCGCCTGGCATGTGGCGCCTTCCGGACTAGTCCAGTTGAAAGCCTGTATGTAGAGTGGAACAAATGGAACCTAGAACTTCCGCGACCATAAACAGATCTCCCTTGTGCTTTTAAAATTTTATCCATGCCTCATCATCCTTTTAAATCAGTTTTTTATGATGCGTCCATGATTTAAGTCCTTTTAAATCGACCATCGTTCTCGGCGCCCTTCTCTTACAGAGTTAGAGAGGAAGCGTCAGAGCTTTCTGTCTCCTTTTTAGACACCGTCCAAACTTCTGTAACAGATTTTATAGCACCATGACGTCTCCGCCCTGTATCGTGCGACACATCTTTCACAAATGTAGATAAAAACCGAGCTCCCACATGTGCAATTCTGCAGCACTTCTTGTATTTGCAGCAGAAGTATCAATGTTCTGAATTTTATATGGACGCCTCTAAAACTGCCACCTCGGTGTCCTGCGCGGCGCATGGGCCCGGCCTAATGTCACTAGAACTCTCAATAGTAATACTAGTATCTTTACAGCAGAGGCTTAAGTGTACTTCTTGCTGTTAGTCATAGACTTCAAAGCCACATCCCACAATCCATTATATATACAGATGCCCTCAGTGTTGTGCGGGCACTGTCGTCAATAAAGTCTTCCAAAAACCATTTTGTCAATTTGATAGTCAAGGGTATTATGTCTGTGTATGTCCACCAATTTTAACTGGTCCTTTGCTGGGTCCCTGGCCACTGTGGTATAGCCGGGAACGAAGCGGCGGGTCGAATGGCTGCTGCTGCTACACTCGTGAATACAGTAGACATAACCCACACCGACGTGAAACCACACATCAGACAACAACTTTGCAAAACATGGCAAATGCACTGGAGTGAACAAACAGACAACAAGTTACACGTAATAAAACCACACTTGGGACCATACACCACCCACACACGCAATAGATACACTGAAGTCGCCTTGGCTAGATTACGGATAGGGCACACACATGCAACGCACTCGCACCTTCTCACTGGATCTCCAAGACTTCTGTGCAGCAGGTGCGGAGAGGCCAGCCAGCCACCTTATGTATCTTTTAACCACTCTTGTTCTTCACCCTGGCCCTTTACACCACCCGTGCTCATAGTCTTTAACTGATTTCATTCGTGTAACCTCCTCATCAAATAACTTTGTGTTTGGCGCTCTTTGCCAATGTCGGCGTTGCGCCATTAAACTCAAACCATCATCATCATCATGAAGTAATAAGAGGAATGTGGGAAGCAGTAATGTTTCCGAGTGTCACGTTTGCGAATGCTGTACTCTCCTTAAAATCAGACGTTCTATCAGGCCTTTAAGTAAACCAGAGAACGGTAGGACGTTTGGCCTTAGGCGCGCATGGAAGAACAACTAACGAAGCAGTTCAGGGAGACATGGGCTGGGCGTCGTTTGAAGTTAGAGGTTGAGGGCAATGGATCAACGAAGGTGGGCAGCTAAGGTTTTTAGGTACCTATACTTGAAAAGCGGGGACACGCAGTGGTTAAGAAAGACTAGAAGGCTAACGGTAAAATACGGAAAAAAACAGTGGAGAATCCAAAACAGCCAAGGTAACCAAAAAGAGGCAAGGCATATTGAAACGAATAAATGGAGGGAAAAAATGGAAGCTAAAAGTCGTTAGAGATGTATAGGGCTGAGAAATTGAACATAAGAAAGGAAAATTTCTACGATAATTCCCAGGGCAGTGCTTTGGTTTTGGAGGCTAGAGCAGGTTGCCTGCGAACTAAGAGTTTTGTGGGGAAGTATTCACAAAATGATGGCGTATGCGTGGTCTGCGGAAAAGAAACAGAAACTATGCGGCACATAGTGTTAGAATGTGCGGGTATCCATCCAAATCTACATGAAGGGAATATTGGGCTTCCAGAAGCCCTAGGCTTTAAGGGTATCACAGAGGAAGCTAACTTCAAGGCTGTCGAGGGGACGAAAAGAAGATTAGAATGCTGGTGGACGAAAAGCAGAGAGCGGAATATTGCCTACGACAATTACCACCTGTAACAGGGAAAAAAGTATTTTGTGCCTAATAGGCTTTTGTGCCTGCCCTAAGCAGTGCTAGTTTAAACCAAGAGTGTAAAACATGGTTATATTAGTCCTTTTTGGTAAGATGACATGTCATCACCCCGCTTCAAAACAGACAACCGATTTTTGTCGCGTACATGTTCTCTAGCTCATACGAAAGCTAACGTTTTATATAGCTATAGCCCGGTAACCACAAGCGATTTTTAAGCAAATTGGCGGAAATACTTTTAATTTGGCAGCAAACTTCCTGAAATCGGAAGGGTGGCGGTTCGTAGTGTCGATACTTGACACTACAATATGTGTCCCTGTCCCGAGACCTGCAAACCTAGCAGCTACTGTAACTGCTGAAACGTTTATTTACGTATTGAAAACCTTTTAACACAAGTATTTGTACAAGGTTAAATTTTATATGCATTTATAAACATTATTTTGAAAATTTTAAAGATAGGCCTCCCGCCGTCACTGGGTGGCTCTCAGTGTGGCTAACTGAGCCTCCATGCACAGAATTAACGGCAGCGTTCAGTGAACAGACCCAGCGAAGGAGCTTTGACGATTCTGCCTGAGTCAGGGGCGTTTGTTCTGCCAAAATATTTGATTTCAGTTTCTAAATACGCCAACGGAAGCTTTAGAAAAAAAGAAAAAAAAAAAAACGTCGCGCCCTGGGAGAATCGAACTTCCCACCCCCACAACGTGAAGCCAGATTCAACCTATCGTCTATCCCTACAGATGGCGCATTCGTGCAAAATAGACCGTTTTATTTAAAAAAAACACACATAAAGGAACGAAAATCCTGCGATTCAAATTTTTTTAGCTGGGGACAAGTTTTTAAATATCGTTTTTCATTGCGCATACAGAGAAAAGTATGTTGCCGAGGTACCCTATGTCATAGTTGCCAGCATTATTTTGGGAGGGACACATACGGCTCGTTGATCTAAAAATTTCGATTTAAAAAGTTCTGGGGCGTTATCAGCAAAACCGTTTCTCGTCAAGGTGCTTTAAGTGATGCCCTTCTATTTGGGACAGAGAATATATACTCCACAAAAATCGGTTGTCTGTCCCTTTAAGTTGTAACCGAGTATAGTTTGGGGCTACACCACCGCGCGACACAAGCGCAGACACCGAAACACTTCGGCATGTGAGCTTAGTGGTTCCCATTTATACCGATTTAAACTAGTTAGTTTAGTAAGTTTGAGAATTGCGAGAAAGCTGAGAACATTTATAGAACTTTTATAGTCGCCATTTATCTCAACCAGTTGCTACTTTCGCCTTTTGTAATACCTCTTAAAACGCAACCTAATTGGTAATCACCAATTTAGAAAACGGAGTCGCATTCGTGGCCAGCAGTGAGCAAAAGATAGCGCTTCTTTAAAAGCGGCCGGATGTTAGCATGGGGTTTGCGCGTTTTGTTTTCCCGCCCAGCAAACCAATCCGTAACGTATGTTTGCTGTACGACCGCTTAATTCCATCGGGTTCGGGTTACCCTGAAGGTGCGATCGAACTACTTAATCAAGCCGTGCGAAGTCACCGCGCAATGGACCGAAGCTGCACCAAAACAGGCGCAAAACAACCGTCGCTAAAGCAGACGACAAAGCCGTACGCCGACGTGCCCGCCGATGAGAAAGGGCACTTGCGCGCGGGGAAGACTGGGTAACCATTCGCCGCGCCATCTCTATAGGGACCGGGCAGCTGGACGGGTGGCGCCACCACTCGGCGCTCCCCTCGTCAGTGGAATGAGCCGGTGCATTGGACTACACAGCCTCCCGTTGTTTTTGTCGTGTTTGCTTCGGTGCTTTGTATGTTTTGGTGGCGTTGTGAGCAGACATGTGAGATTAAACGAAGTCTAAACAGATGTGTTGGGTTCTTAGATGCAGTAATGACTACGTAAACTTGTCGGACGCGTCTAAAGTTGGGTATCGGCTGCAATGGCATAAGCGCTCTTTGCAGCGATCTGCGCTTGGCTCCACCCGTTCTGAGTACGAATAAAACTACTATTATTAGTATTTTCTTCTTAAATGCACTCACGGCTACGCAAACTTATTGGATGCATCATGCTTGTAAGGTTGGGGAAGGGCTACATTGACACGAGCGCTTTTGCAGCGTTCTGCGCCTGGCTCCGCGCGATCTGCGTAGGAATCAAACTATTAGCAATATTAGAATTCATTTTTACCACTTTAAATTATCTTCACTGGTTTCAATGACTACGGTTTCCACGCCAGCCTTAGCGCTGGGATACCTCGATACGTGTGCTTTAAATAGGGCACCTGCATACGAGATGGATTACCGTGTAGCCGTAGAAATATTGCGACAGTTTACACTTTCTGTAACCGTGAGCTTTGTACCTTCGGTTTTGGTGAGCGACACTGCGACAGCATGGGAGCCTGAAAGCCGAAGTGGAAAACCCACGTTTCTGGTGGTCATTTTATCAAGAGCCAAAGTTATTCACCAACTCAACAGCCCAAGCTAAAAACCATCCCTCCTCTCCTTCCCGTTTTACCCCCTGCGTAGAATAAAGGCTGGCACCAATAGTTAAAAAATGTGGCAGTGTTAACGTCAGCCGGTGTTTTTAATGCTTAAGTATTCTTTACAGAGTACCTAAAAAATCGTGTAATGTCTGGTGAAGACACCAAAAACGCGCGAGTCGTTGCCTCAAATATGGGTGCATGAGCCCGAGTCCTCCACCACAGACACATTTCCGACACACTGAAAAAAGTTTAGATTTGGAGAGGAGGCATGGAAGTTCAAAATTAAACAGCAAAATCATCTAATGATTATGATGGTTGAACACAAAGCGTTCTTCGTGCGAAATCGAATGGGAAATGGTCAAAGCCAAAGACGCTGCGACCAAAAGACCAAACTGCGTGCTGGTCAAATTCGACGCTTAACTAGTCAAAGTTTAAATCCAGAAGGCAACCAAGGAAACCCATACGAAAGAGCTTTGCGATAAACCATCATCGTCGTTAGACGGAGGTGTGCATGATTTTTCAAGCGTAGGTGGCAGCTTGTAATGCGACCGCAGCATTCAGTTGTAAAGCTGAGTACAGGTTTCGGGCACCCTCCTGTCTTGCGTCCTTTAGTCACGCAGGAATTGGTTTTTGAAAAACCATTTACCAACTAGCCAGAAACCATTGCAATTCTGTAAAGCAATGCTTCTCCCCGACAAGCAATAACATTTTAATATCATGCGTACTATCATGCGGTACTTATTCTATCAAGGATTCCCGATGACTGTAGTAAGAGCATTTTTGTGAAATTAAACACGTTTCAGCCATAGGTAATGAAGATACGGAAGCGTCATCCGTCACAATTTCTGTTTTGAGGTAAATCTTCGAAGACACCCTCCAACTTTGTCTTTCGCTTGTGGACAACGTCGGCGCCGTTTTGTCATCAACTGCCAAAGGCCTTCGCCGCAGCACTCCTAGATCGGTTGCACACACCGACTTTGTGGGAGCATTTCGTGGGAATATACTCCTCGATTCGCAAAACTGCATGCAGGCATGAAAAAATTGCATGAAGCAACGAACTTTCACTTCCAGCTTGACTTCAAGCTTGGCGCATTGAGCGTCGTCTGCTCTTTGTAAATACTGAGTATGGGCGTAAATAACACACATTGCATACCTTGTAAACGTCACATCCACACTCAAGATTTACCGATCTGGAAAATGCACGTGGGGTTACGTTCGCTTTGCAAGCCGCAACGCAGAAAAACGACAGAAAGCCATGCACAACTACGCTGCGCTGACCGCCACCGGCATTCCACTGACGAGCGGTTCTCCACGGGCGGCGCTGTTCGCTGAAACGACGGTGGTGCCATACAACGGCCGCCCGGTCCCTATAGTGTGCTTCATGAGTGAAACCCTCCGCCCCCTCCCTTCGCCCGCCGCCGCCTCGGACGCGTTGGGTGTTTGTTGTCCCGCACGCCACGAAAGAACCGTTGGCTGGTGGAGCTAGAAAGCTTCGCTTTAAAGCAGTAGAGAGAGAGAGGCAGGGAGGGAGAGATAGGAGGGATTTGGAGCAGAGAAAGCGCTGATGTTTGGGCGCAAGCCCGGTGAGGGGCCTCCTGGTCGAGGTTGGCCGCTCCGGTCCTCACCGCCAACCGACGCTGGTATGCAAGCTCGGAGATGGTCAGCTGGCCTGGCCACTGCCAGGTTGGGTGGGGACTAGGGTTGGGGACCCGGGTGTGTTGGCACCATCGTACCGTGTGGCAGACGGCACAGGCAGGGGACAACAGTCTCGCCTCGGGGCAGCGACGGTGTGCAGCGGGAGGGCGGGAAACAAGCAGTGGGGGCTTGATCCACTGAGTCACCCTGCTGGAGATCCCGGGCCGCGGCGGCAGGAGAACGGGACCGGGCGTCCAAGTGGTGTGAACTTCAGGGAGGGGGTCGATGGTTTGAAGAATGCCTGGGGCGGCTTGGAAAATGCATCCAAGGAGGAAGTTGCGACATGTAGCCTGAGGGTCAGTTATGATTGCGCTGTATTAACACAGGAGCTGTTTAGCAAATCGTTCGACTTTCGACTTCGCAGTTAAGAATACAAGGAAAATTTCGAGCGCGCGCACGTGAGCGCGCAACTCGCGTCGAGTGCCCGGCAGTTTAAAAAATCAACAAAATGCCGAGCACTGGTGTCCACGCGGCGACCGCCCAGCGTTCCCGGCGCACGTTTGTCACACAAAGCATACCTACTTGGGAAGATTGGCAAAAAAAAAATAAAAAACTTGAGCGTACACCGCAATCGTGGCAACACTTTCGCTATCGCAATCACACTGCTCACGTCACTCGCCAGACGCCCAGGATGTAGGGCTGTGCGTTCGTCATTCGCATGCGCTATGAGTTAGAATAATAGTCGGTCTTAGAAGTGCAGCCTCTGACTCAAAGGTGTCAGTGCGGTGAAACGTGCCAATGAACACACCACGTTTAACGTGCAATGATTATAACTTCCAGAAAAATGAAGGAAGCTCACACGGTCCAGAGCTACTTAATCGAGGCTTCGAAGAAGCTTGTTAGCGATAAACACTCCCAAGAAGGAAAAGGAAGAACAGATGTAGATGCCCGGAGAGATATGTCAGCAGAACTCTCTGCGTTTTTGCAATGCTCTGGTGGAAAGGAAATACCATGCCTGAGGGGCGAGCAACAAATTGCTCCGAGCACGCAGACCGCCCCGTTTCGCAAGCACATCTCGGCCCTATCTTCAGCCAACGCGTAGGTTCTTGCGGATACAATCTGCGGCGAAAACACTCGGAAGATTGAGACGCCAGGGGCCGCGTCTCCTCGCCGAGCGACACTGGCCCGCCCCCGCGCGCTTTGTTGTCACGAAGAGCAACAGAGAGCGATGCTGAAAAAACGGAAGAGCGACGTCGAGAGAAGGTGAACGACGCCGCCGAGCGAGCGCAGCATTGGTGACATAGGGCTTTCTTCCTTATCAGTTCCTTCGCTTCGCTTTCTGGTCAGCCGAAACGCTGCCCCGATGGCGCTCTTCCGTGCAGGCTATTTCATGCAGACGCACTTGCGTGGCCGTCGTTGCTCTCTAACTCAGCTGTTCGGAGGTTTTCAGAAGACAAGGCACTGCTGCAAGGGCACGCCAGCGGCCTTTTTGCAGTGCCCCGAAGCGCTTTTCGTGCGAAGCGCTAAGTCGACGCTCCCGAACGCATCGTAGATAAAGGCAAATAATTCTGTATTCGTGTATTTATTTATCGATACACTTATTCACTTTCATACACCTCAAACAACTGCATGCAAGCATGCACTGCTGCCTGTATACAGGCAGCAGTGCTACCCAGTCAGGAGAGATTGCATGCAGTTGTTTAATACAGCGCGTTCGGTAATGTAAACTGCTGCGCTGCTCACAATGCTCACAATGGGCAATGCGTTCCCATCATCAGTTCTCTCAGGCGGGCATCATTATTGAAGAATGTTGTGGAAAGTACCTTTGGTCGCGCAGCTTTATCGGGGCTCAGACGTGACCGCTGCGCTTAAATAACGAGCACTGCGTGTCGAACCACTCATTTTGTGATAAAAGAACTCGAGCCTCACCGCCTGTCATCGCGTGTGCTCAGACACGGCTGCTGTTGAGGCTCGAGAGCCGTGATCGGGCGCCAAATCCCAGCAGATTCAATCCGCTCTCGCAATGTGTCTAGCGCAATGCCGCTTCCATACAATCGGAGCGCACTGTAGGACTGGCCGAACCTGGATGCGATACGTCTCTAGCTTCAAATAGCGTTCGAGTTTCATTAGCTTCCGCCGGGAAAAAAAAAATTTCGTACACGCTTCTGTGCATGCGTTGTTAATCCGGAGCCCTCCGCTACGGCGTGCCTCATCGCCTGCGTTGCGTCGACGCGTTAAACCCTACAATCAATATGAGTATCGAATTTCTAATTGTCACCAATTATTAGGCCTACGGTATTGAGCTGCGAAACTGAGTAATTTGGTTGCTGGTGCAATAAACATAGTACATGGTCGTTTAAAAACCGTAGGGGTGGTTATAGGTACTGTTCCAGAAAAGTTAATCAGGATGCTCTGCCATTCGCGCAAAATAAAATTACATTATTTTATTTAAATAACACACAGTTTTATGCGTGGTATTCAAGGGCGAATAGCGGAGGCTGGGAAGCTTGTCTGACCTTAATATTCCCTTTGTCAAACAGAGGCGGAGCAAGGAGGCGGAGTACCAAAAAAAAAAAAAAAAAAAAAGAACGAGGCCGGAAGAAACCTAGGGGAGAGGAAATGCAACTACAAAATTAACATTTTTATAAGTGGAACAACAGAACCAAGAAGTGCAAAGTTGTTGCGATTGTCAATGTGCAGCATGGTAACAGTGCATAATAGCGAATAACAGATTCAGTGGGCATTACAGTTTCTCAAAGAAAGTGGCGGTAGAATTCAAATTTAGGAATTTCTACCCATGCCTTCCGAAATGAGGCAATTTAGTAGATGCGGGAAATCGAAACGCGACATCTGCGTACATTTGCACACGTGCAGAAAATGGCGCCTCTGAAAGAGGAAAACACACTGTCCGATACCGTAGCGGAATCGCACCCACGTCTTCGGCGTAGGGGCCAGGTGACGACAGCAGCCCGTTTCCAGTGGCGGAGCAACAGTCAGCCACGTGCGTGCCGCGTGTCAGGTATACGGGCTCGCGAGAAGAAGTGGAGAAATCCGATTATTGCGACGCGGCGGCGTGAAGTGTACATAACCGCTATGCCTGCTGAAGTGATTGGCGCCGAAGAAACGAAGAAACGAACAAAAAAAATTGGCGCCAATCCACTCGGTGAATGTGGTTGGAAAGCAAAGCTGTAAACGGCACCCACAACGATTACCCATGCGACATCACATAAAATCACTCACGTCGCTCTACAAATCGTGAAACCAGACAGAAGTGAAATGTACTTAACCGCACCCTCTATTACCTCAAAGGGATATTCTTCCTCAGGTTAAATTATTGCATGAGGCATGAAAGGTGGTTGGTTGAGTAGTATTGGTGTAGCACATGAGTGGAAACTTTTTTTATAAAATGAAAGCTCAAACCCGGTATCAGACGATCTCACTTCTCCGTCTCTGCCGTCGCGGACGGAGGCGATGAGATCGGTGGCAGAGATGGTGGATGAGGAGGAGGAAACACTTCTATTCAGATTTCTGAACGGCCCAGAGTGCGGCCCAGGGGAGTGGTTCCTTCTTCACTGTAGTCCATATTCAGTCCGCGCCGCCTGTGCCTTGTCCACCAGCTGAATCTGGGTAGGTAGACAGGGGCTGGACAGCAGCATCTCCCATTGCTCTTGTTAGGTAATTGACACAAGGAGAGGACGGTTCTCAGGGCTAAAGTAGCACACCCCGATTATGTGGTGGAGTGTTCCTACTTATGAGCAAAATTTACATGCAGCGTCATAGCGATTCGGGTGCAGTAAGTGAACACGCGTCCGGTGTAGGAAGGAGCCGGATTGTATGAGCCGTAGGGTAGTTTGTTGTTCTATGGAAAGGTCAGGGTAAGGCGGAGGTAGAGTCTGCCTCAGAAGGCGATAATACTGGGTTATGTCCCTGAACGAGACAAGCGCGTGACTGTCCTCGTGCAGCTCCATAGCACCGGGGGTGAAAGTGCAGGCTTGGTGGGCGTATTCGTTGCCCTCCATGGAAGCGTGAGCAGGTGTCCAGATGAGCTGAATGGAATCATTTGTGGAGTGGTTTTTTAGCACACGCTGTGAAGGTAGGAACACCAAGCGCGCCAGGTGGTTCCGGTAGGCTTGTTGGGAATCGGTGACTACTTTAAGAACCCCTGGTTGAGAGCCAAGACGATGGCTGCCTCTTCTGCTGCCATCATGTCTTCGGTCTTGAGTGAGGCACAAGCAAGGAGGGTGGTTCTGGAGGTAGCCACGATGATGGCGTACTGCTGCCCTCTATGTTTGGAGGCGCCTGTGTAGGTAACTGCATGATCCCCACCGATGGAGGTGTTGAGCGCTTGAGCCCGTGCTTGTCGGCGACCCTCGTCGTCTGAGGCGTTCATATTTCTAAGCAAAGGGAGCATATTTATTTCTTGTCACCAAAAGCCCAGGAGTACATCAAGCGGAGTGATATTCTGTGCTGCCCAGCGAATCTGGTGAAAGATTCGGCAACCCACCGCAGTTCTGCTCATTCGGAGCTTCTGGATGGAAAGATGAACCTCTCTCAGCTTTTTAGCAGCCCGTGCTAAGCGGCCTCTCTAGGCGCACTCATGGCAAGGCAAATGGCTTGCTATACCGGCTTTCTAATCATTATATAAAGCATCTTTATGTCCTCCTTGCCGAGAAGAAGACAGGGGGTTGACGTAAGTGATTCTGGAGAGGACGAAAGCTAATCGAAAGGTATCGGATTCCTTGAGGCCTCGCTTTTTGTGGCAACTCGCCGGGTCGTGTGTATGATTTATTGATGTTGTGTTTGACGCACTGCAAGGATACGTTACTCTTGGTGTTGGCCTGAAGATGTAGGCCCAGCATTTTGATGCTGGGGCTTGGAGTGATGGCTTGGCCATCAAGGAATGTTTGAATGTGCTTCTTCAAATATCGTCTGGCGTGAGGGCGGACGACAAGGAACTGATATTTTTTTACGCGAACACTGGAATCCACAGGCCCATTGGCGTACTAGAAGTGAGATGCCATGGGTTAGTGGGTGCGGAGCTTCGTTTAATCGCTATTTTGCGAGAATGCAGGGGTTAAACCCGTAGATGTGCTTGGGCAGTGCATCACTTGTCTTCCCCGTGTCCGCGTGGGCTCGTAGCTATAATAATAATAAAAAAAAGGGCTCGTAGCTAAATCGATAAGACTACGGGCTCTTGCTTTGTTACTCTGTTAGTTCCATGTTCGATTCCTGGCGGGGCAGGAAATTCTTTATTTTGTTTGCGGGAGTTTTCTGATGACACCAACGGTCGCGAAAGATCCCTTGGGGGGTAGAGGTAAAAAGCTTTGCTTTAAAAAAAGAAATGTGACATTGCCAGCCTTACCTTCTCATCCTTTCACCGGTTTTGTTTGAGGTGTGAGAAGTTATTTGCGCAAGCTGAGCCCAATAAAATCTTGCGCACAAGTTACTTTTCATTCGTACATTACTCATTGGCTGCCAGAAGAAGCAAAAATAAACACAGAAAAAGCAAGAGGGTCATATGTACAGTCGGTAAAAGGCTTGTCTATAACAGCGGTTTCAACTTCAACCAGCTACATCCGAAAACTGCCGACACATACTCGTTCCAAACATGTCGGAGGCAAAAGCGAAGGGCTAAGACTTCAGAATTCCGCAGCAGTTTTATTCAAATCCCGCTCCGGCGGGACAGGACAGGGCTGAGAGTACGAAAGCTGTGTTATAGACAAGCCTTTTACCGGCTGTACAAGCAATTCTCATCCAACAAATTTTATTTCACCACCAGTAATACCACCAGACCTCTAGGGAAGTTTGTGATGGTAAGAGCAAGGCTAAGATGACCTAATGGGCTACTTTAAAGAAAGGAAGAAACTGTAGAAGAAAGCTAGGGAGGTTAACCAAGGAAAGAAGAAGAACTGCCCAGCTGGCTGTGCTACATGTGGAAATGGGAACAGGAAACTTCATAGGAAAGGAAAGGACTGGCATAAAATAAACGACAAAAAATTCGGTAGAAAAAAAACATGGCGTGGAAATGGCCAGTACAAAGACAGCACCATGGGCGAAAAAAAGAGGCATAAAACATGCAGGCAAAACGACAAAATGGGCAAACGAAGGATGCTGCATGCAGGTAACACCCCTCCAGCACCTGTGACTGTTTTTCTCTCTTATTCACTTCAATCTGCTTCTTCAAGGCAAGAACTGATTTGGCTACTTCAGCTCCATCTTGTCTAAAACCACTGAAATATGTCTGATTTTCTGTGTCACTTAAAGCACCTTGACGAGAAACGGTTTTGCTGATAACGCCCTAGAACTTTTTAAATCGAAATTTTTAGATCAACGAGCCGTATGTGTACCTCCCAAAACTAATGCTGGCAACTATGACATAGAGTGACATGACTATGACATGACTATGACATGACTATGACATACTTTTCTCTGTATGCGAAATAAAAAACGATATTTAAAAACTTGTTCCCAGCTAAAAAAGTTTGAATGGCAGGCTTTCCTGCTCCTTTATGTGTTTTTTTAATGCAACGGTCTATTTTGCACGAACGCGCCATCTGTTGGGATAGACGATACGTAGAATCTGGCCGCACGTTGTGGAGGCGGGAAGTTCGATTCTCCCCGGGCGCGACGTTTCTTTTTTTTTTTTTTAAGCTGCCGTTGGCGTATTTGGAAACTGAAATCAAATATTTTGGCAGAACAAACGCCCCTGACTCAGGCAGAATTGTCAAAGCTCCTTCGCTGGGTCGGTTTACTGAACGCTGCCGTTGATTCTGGGCATGGAGGCTCAGTTAGCCACACTGAGAGGCATGCTGAGAGGCACCCAGCGACGGCGGGCGGCGTGTCTTTAAAAATTTCAGAATAATGTTTAGAAATACATATGCAATTTAACCTTGTACAAATACTTGTTTTAAAAGGTTTTCAATACGCAAATAAACGTTTCAGCAGTTACAGTAGCTGCTAGGTTTGCAGGTCACGTGACAGGGACACATATTGTAGTGTCAAGTTTCGACACTACGAACCGCCACCCTTCCGATTTCAGGAAGTTTGCTGCCAAATTAAAATTATTTCCGCCAGTTTGTTTAGAAATTGCTTGTGGTTATCGGGCTATATAAAACGCTGGCTTTCATATGAGCTAGAGAACATATACGCGACAAAAATCGGTTGTCCGTCCCTTTAAAAAATTCTCCACAAGTGTCTATTCCTTCGTGGCAAGCTTTAGTGACTAACTGCCTCATAGAATTTCATTTGCTTTGTACATTTTTTGCTCTTTTATGCTGCCTCTGCTTGTATTTGTTTATTTCCTTCTTCTCTACTCCAGCGCTTAAGTTTTTTTAATCATGAAATTTTTTTTCTTCGAAAAGGTTTTTTGGCGTTTAGCCCTGTCTGTTTATTGGCTATAAACCTGCCATAGCGTTGCTGGCAAAGTTAGTTCCTCACACAATTTTCCTCTTTCTTTATTTTGGGAGAGGGTGCATGAAATTTTAAAAGGTAACGAGCCCTGCAGCGACTAATAAACACTTGCACTACTTTCTTCGTGGTTGGAAGTACTGAAAGGTATAGTTTCACAATCCCTTGAGTGAGTTTCATGATGCACATAACAGTAATATTAGGCTTGGGTATTTCCCGGTTATTGAATCTAAGCTAATGCAAGGGCCACTACCTGAAAGCATTTCAACTGGAGAAAAAAGTTGACACACGTGCTGCAAGGCCTCGTAGACAGGCACAGGCACAGAAAGCGTGTTTGTTTAGCATAAAGTGCAGTCACAAATACGATTTCCATTTACAAGCATTTCTTGGAAGCTTTGTCCAGTTTGAACTTCCATTCGCTAGAAAAGCAAGTAGTTGTAAAGAGCCCCTCAATAGATTGCGAAAACAATCAGCTGACGCATACAGGGGGGGGGGGGGAGGGGGAGGTGTGTGAAACATGTTAAATTAGCGCTGTACAGACGGGACAACCAAGAAAAGACTACACAGGACTAGCGCTGCATATCAACTGAACTCTTTTACCACACACAAAAGGATATATTCGCAAACAGCGCATGCGCGAATACGGGGGAAGGCACCAGGAAAAAAATCAGCGGAAAAAAAGCAATCCGGGGTTTCTTTTCAAAGGAAGAAGGAAAATAAATGAACTGGGGATATTAAGCTCTCATGGGAGCTCACCTGCATTTAACACAGTCCAGAAGCGGGAATAGTAGGGGAAATAGGATAGGAGAGAGAAAAGTAAAGATTAGAAAGGTGAGGAAAGAGTACAGAAGAGTAGTTCCACTGTGGTCGATTCCGTCGCACACAACACACCACGAACACTGTTGGTTGGCGTAAAGCTGCGTCCGGGAGACGAGAAGCCTCGAAGGGAACGGTGAAGCGCGGAGGAGAGCTTAGTGCGACGAAGAGCGAAGTCTGCGGCGGTCCCGACCGCTTTGGAGTTCGCTGGATAGGAGTGCGGCCGACAGACGGGTATGGGGGGGGGGGGGGGGGGCAGGAGCTGGCACTCGACCGCCCACACCACCCACACCGGCAGAGCGAAAGCCGGGCGACATCCAACGGCCCGCGCTTGCAACGGGCCGCCGAAATGAAGCCCCTCCGGCTCCGAAGCACAGGAGCACGAAAAAACACGTCCGCTCAACTCCGAGGCGACGACCGAGCTCCCCTGACGCACCCGCAAAAGCTACCTCTCTGAGCGTACAAAGTACCCGCTAATCTACGCGCTACCCTTCTCAGTTGCAGAGAATGCAAAACTGCATCTAACGCGGCAGCACGGCACAAAAGTTCCCTACCTACCACTGGAAAAACTTTACACAACGTTTCTGCACAGCAAAGTTGTCACGGCGCACACACAGCAACGGTGGCTGCCATGATGGAATGCGTATGTTGCTAGGTGAAAACCCACTACTGCCGCCAACTCTAGTAGGCAAAAAGACAGCGGGCAACGCTGTGAGGGTGGCATCATGTCTGCGCCCGGGTGTAGCACGGTTTAAATGCATGGGCTGGCCGGACAGCTTTTCCTCTAGAGTCAGTAGTATTAACTCTATGACAGGGATACGACAGATACGGGCGCTTGTATGCGTCCTATCTTGTCATCGGGCACGACCATGGAGGAAAGAAAAGTTTGGCACGACTCTTTAACGCCACGTTTTCTTTTTTCTTGTTAAACTAGTTGGCGGTCGGTGCTCCGGTTCACCACGAAGGCAACGTTTTAATAGGCACGCTCCAAAAAACTTTCCAAACTCAATAAAATCAGTCTCTAATAAGTCTCTAATCAGTCTCTAATTGGCAGAAACGAATGGCTACTGATTTTTTCGAAACAGGTCGTAATGGTACATGCAGTGCATTACATCACCAGCTGGGAAATTCTCATACAAGCGCGAGAAGGTGCCATAGACGAGCGCGAACAAAACGTGATCCGGCGAAGAATCCCGAAGCGTCGCTCTCGCTATTCACTGCAGGGGAACGAAAGGCAACAAATACTCGCCCGACGGCCTTGGTTACACGCATGGACGTGCAGTGTACAAACACACGCACCAAATCAAGCCCCCCGGGGTAATCCAAGAGGAGGGAAACGTAAAAGCGGAGAGCAGATGTTCTGCGTTAACCTTCCCCTCCCCCTGACTGTCGGAGCGAGGAGTGGAGACAAGCGCGCCAATCTCGGCACCGCTCGGCGTTGTACAAGCAGACGAGACAGAAAAGAGCCCGGGGCGTCGTTGGTCCGGGAACAACCTTCGGCGGCCGCCGAGCTGTTTCGGGCCCGTCTTCGCTTTGCGCTCAATTACTGCCATCTCTGTCGACGCGCAGATATCGTAAGACCCATTTTGATCGCGTAACGGGCCGTGGCGAGAGCTTTGCGGCGAGCTCAATAAAGTTTCGCTAACACGCTTTGCTCGCTTTCTTGACAGCCATTTTGCCGCCTCTCGGCAAAAGACAGCTCTCTTTGGAAAACAGCCCCCTTCCTTCGTCTTCCCTTCCAAGCAGTCATGGGCATGTTATCGGTAAAAAAAGTAACAGCTACAGTTACCTAAGCCAGAAAAGTAACCCTGCTACAGTTACAGTTAAAGAGTTTTGAAAACTTGTTACAGTTACGATTATTTTAAAAAGTGACATTGTCATTTTTTCGTTACTGTATAAATTCAAAAAGTTGATACTGTATAAATTCAAGGAGTTGATCACAAACCAAGTGGTACAGTTTATTTATACAAATGGGCGGAGGTATGCGGGTAGTAGAAACTGCACGTGGTTCTTTTCATGGTGTGCCACCTTTTCGGTTCTCTTTGTCCCCTGACGAAGAGAAGCCAGAATGCGGCACACGCTCGAGCCCACTGCCACGCCAACAGTTGTCGAGTGCGCCTCCTTTTGTCGCATCAGCTGTGCTTTTTCGGTAATAAAAAGGAAACCAGGGCAAAACGACCCCACACAAGAAGGTAACAAAGAGACACAGCGCTGACACTGCCTTGTGTTTCGCCGCTTTACGTTTGTTTTCCCTTTCATTATGTAAACAATCCCCTAATCTTCCATTTTAGGAAGTCTTTGTTGGACTACTCAAACGAAAATTTTGGGCTACCTATCTGTCTCTCTTCCTGTCCCTCGAATCATCCGCCGGGACAAAACAGAATTGCTCCTGAACGAGACGTTTAAATAGGCAAAACATCCAAAATATGGTGGCAATGTTTATACTTGTCGATGCTGTTGGGCAAACAGACAACTGCAGGCATATTTGAAGCAGAACATCAATGCATAATTAGTATTTGCAGTATTATTTTAATTAAAAATAAACGCCTGCTTGATTTTCGCGATACAAAATAAATAAAAACGCCACGAAAAAATCGAAAAAATTTTTCAGTCGAAACCATGGTTCGACTCAAAAATTGAGAAACCCCCTCCCCCCGCTTCCTGCTCGTGGCGGCATTAAAAAAAATCCATCAGTATCAAACAGTAACAAAAACCTTCACCATGTTTATCTTGGGAGAGAACGATCGTGAGAAATGGGCGGTAAAGAGGTGAACGTCATTTACATGGCAGGCGCGGCACAAAACCGTGGTCTTCGACGACATTTGCAGCGACTCAGTGGGCAAACAGGCGGCCAAATTTTTGTTGATGCACCCTTGGTGTCGGGAAATGTATATGCAAAAGTCATTGTAACTTAGGATGAGTTGTTTCTCAAAGTTGGCATCCCTGAGCTTCCCTCTTTTCAGAGGTCACATTGCCAGTTTCTTGTTTTTTCTCGTCTCCGCTCGACGCAAGACCAAGGAACAGTTTTAAGAGACCAACCTAAAAACCGACCTCTGACCTCGGTCTCCAGCAAGGAAGATAATCCTACCTCTCAGTGACTTCCCACCTAAGCGTCCTTCCTACACTAAGCGATGCAACGGTACGGAACTTTTGCACCGAAAACGACGCATCCCTACGGCAGCAGCGGCGAGCGTACAACCTCATGGTGGAGGCGTACGCCGAGCCGTCTTCGGTAGCTACTTGCATGCTTGACGTAAGGTAAGTGCAATTTCTTGTGTGCTACTGTGGATTATGTCATAAGTGTGTTAATTCGTTAGTTTCGCGATCGTTCCCATAGCTGCGGATGTTCTGTTTACGAAGCTACCTGCAGTGCAACACGGTAGAAGCAAGCGCTCGAACTCCTGAGCGTAAAGTATAGATTTTCGTGCTCGTACGAAAACTGCAAAAGCTTTACGCCACAAATTTTCGTGGTTCGCGCACCCGCCTGAGGACATTCCAGCATACAGCATACCGTAGTGTTTATGTGTTTTCGTAAACATATTCTAGCGCTTAGACCGAGGTCGTCGACAGCGTCAACAGAGGTTTGTAGGGTCACAGAAGGGTTTTTGGACACATAAGATATTATTTTTGAAGATGCGAAGTACTTTTTATACGTAACTCGTACATTTAGGGAACTTCAATGCATCTGCCATGCATCTATCGGCAATGTAATGACATCAAACGGCAGACATAAAAGGGGGTGTTGCTTAACGGAGTGCGCTGGTTTGAGGGCATAAAAGAGAGGAAAATGAAGTTTTAGCACACATGCAGTAAGCGGCATGCATGTGTGCGCGCGCGTGCGCGCGTGTAGCGGGGGTTTGTACATTGCCAGTAAGTACGTTTCCCAGCAAGTGTCAGTGTAGAACAAAGGGAGGGGTTATGTATTTTTTGTCAGCACAAGGCAAATTGTTTACAAACTTCACCCGTTTATGCAAAAGAAACACGGAACTGAGGGTTCTTATAAGGTATGTAGTAAACTTAAAGCTTCGTTGTTGCTTTTTTTTAGCTGTGGTCTTGTCCACGCTCGAGGCATATGCTTCAGGAGCCAAAAGAAGGCAGGTGCGCCCTACCCTGTTCAAGTAACCGTGGACAGAATCTCGGGTGTCGTCAAAGCCAACACGGGCCAGTGTCCAGCTGGTAGTGGGGGTGCATGCAGCCACGTGCTCGCGCTTTTGCGTTTGCAGGTCCTCCTCCAACAGCATGGTTATACAGAGCCAGCACCAGTGCTTTCTCGCACGGAGTTGCCCCCGCGGTGGAGGCGCCCCCGACACGAAGGAATGAAGCCCACCAGTGTCCAGTCTGAGGATTGGCGGAGGGTGCATGAGGGTGGACGTGAAGTCCCCAAGTCAGTGAATCTGTGTGGTTCCCAAAGCAAGGATGACGAGCGAGTGCTTCAATCTTGCAAGAAATTTGATGAGAGGTTGATGGCTCTGGGGAAGACATCTTTTGCAACTGTCCTGTTGAGCGATCCTGGGCCCATGGTGTCAACAAAATTCGGTCCTGCACCGTCTGGCTCGCCTGCAACCTATCACCAGGGCCACCAACCACCCGGCTTCACCACCTGGCTCGGGAACCTGAGCCCTGGAAAGAGCCTGTCACTCCCTGTGCCAAGACTGGACTTCTTCGAGGACAGTGTGCAGCACGAATTTCAAGGAGACTTCTCAAGCCGGAAGAACGCCATTCTTGATGTGAGTACCTAAAACCGATTTATTAACAAAACATGGAAGTTGGTCAGTTGAAGGTGGAACTTTTTTAACTTCATTTCATGGCGCCTATCTGGGGTGTTTAAAGGTCAGCATACTTTAAAGCGTTGATGCAAAGGGTAATAACAGTAGGCGATGAGTCCATTTCTGGACCTACATTATTCCCTTTAAGTCGAAGCCACTGCACCAAGCCCATCAACACTAAAGCATTGATAACCGCTTCAACATAGCCGAAGTATGCAACTTACCATCATTGGGCACGGCGGCACCGCTAGGAACATGTGGTGCTCAAACCCTTTCGTCTTTCTGCCACAGGCCCTTCTTGGATGCCTGGTGCCCATTTGCGGATCCCATGAAGACGCTCATTTTCGCAACGTTGGACTGTGGACAGCACCGATCGTGGAAACCGGGCGATGCTTTGACATGGCTGGCAATGCGTCATGGTCTTACCACCTGCGCAGCTTCAGCGATGTACTCCCCGACCACGCACCGCCCTCAGTGACGTCATGGACAGATCGCCCCTATAAATTGGACGGCAACTTCAACAGCACCATTGGGCACGGCGGCACCGCTAGGAACATGTGGTGCTCAAACCCTTTCGTCTTTCTGCTACAGGTGAGGAAGCGCTCTGGTAAATGCTATCGTCGTAACGACCCATTCCTGTTAGTGCTGCCGTGCCCAACGCATATTTTGTCTTCGTTGTGTGCCTATGCCGCCCCGTTCAGTTATCTTTTATTGTTGCTGGCAGGCGATGTAGAAAGCAATCCTGGTCCGGACATGGCCGAATTGTTGGCAGAAATCGGCAAACTCTCTGTAGATATTAAGAGTATTAAGAGTGACAACGCATCTACTAAGGAATCTTTGCTGGCTATTCATGGCAAGCTAGATAAATTAACCCAACTAGAAGAAAGAATCATAACACTCGAGGACCGAATATCGCACCTTGAAAGCAGCATAAACCATCTCTCACGCCAAAATGACTATCTTGAAAACCAAAGTCGACGCTCAAACATAATCATCTATGGTTTACCGGAACCGGACGACGAAACTGAGGCTAGCCTTTTGAATGAAGTATCGTGTAATCTTGGAGTAAAAAACGGAGACACCGACCAAAAGAAACTTAAAAACTTTAAAACAACAACAAGACGTTTCGGCTTCGTTACTGAAGCCTTGTTCACAATCTGTGATTGTGAACAAGGCTTCAGTAACGAAGCCGAAACGTCTTGTTGTTGTTTTAAAGTTTTTAAGTTTCTTTTGGTCGGTGTCTCCGTTTTTTACTCCAACATGTTTCCCGACCAGACGGGTTTCCGTCAAACCCTCGACTTCATCGTGTAATCTTGTGCAAAAAACACTTGGTGTTACGGTTTCCGGCATTGAAAGAATACATCGTCTAGGGACTAAGAAGACTGAAAACACACGCCCAGTTATCCTAAAACTGCTTAACTTTAGAGATGAAGTCAAAATATTTAAAAACTGCCCCAAACTTAAAGGGTCGGATATATCGGTAAGCGAAGACTTTTCGGCAAGGATCCGTAACGTAAGGAAAAACGTTTGGGATAGTTGCAAGCCTAACCGTGACAGACAAGAGAAGGTAAAGTTGATTTTTGACAAAATTAAGGTTAATGACCAACTTTTCGTTTGGGATGATGAAATTGGCGACAAAGTTCCTCTAAGCAAACCACGCCAAAAAAAAAAAAACGTGAACGAGTAATTCAATGCGAGACTTCATCACACCTGGTGATCGTCAATATTAATGCAAGGAGTCTTGTTAATAAGGTATCTGATCTCGAAGCCTTCCTGTTTGAACATGACCCTCATGTTATCACAGTCACGGAAACATGGCTCTGTTCCGATATTCCTAACTCGACCATTTTCCGTCCTGGCTGCACAATATTACGCAACGACAGAGGCTCTAGAGGCGGTGGCGTAGCCATTTTGGTGAAAAACCATATACTCGCCACCCCTCTCCCTGATGTAAGTGGCGCAGAAGCACTCTAGTGCAAAATTAAACTTAGTAATGCCCCACTTTATGTGGGCACTATGTACCGACCACCCAATTCGAGCATTGACTGCCTCAATAAAATGTCAGATTATATGCAGCACCATTTTCACCCATCGGATAAAATTATACTTACTGGTGACTTTAATCTGACTGGAATAACATGGCAGGCCACAAATTGTGAATCGTCAGATAATGCTCTTGGGCAGGCTTTGTTAGACACGGCGTTTATTTTCAACTTAAAACAAGTCATTCTTGAACCAACACGAGTAACGCCCCACTCGCAGAACATTCTCGATTTAACGTTCGTAAGCGATAACTTCACCAACACAGAAATAGAGGGGGAAATTATTGATGGTATATCAGACCACAACGCAACAAAATGTTCTCTGGTCTTGAATGAGGCATTGCGCACAGAAAAAGAGATAGCATGGGTATACGATTGGGCAAATGCAGACGATGTCAGTATTATAGATGCTTTAGCCTTAGCGCATTCCACTTTCACCAGCTGCTTTTGCGAACGTTCCGTATCACCGGATGAGCTCTGGAAATTCTTTAAAAGTACTGTTGAACGCTGCTTATCGACTTATGTTCTCAAAAAGGTAAAACTAGTCAGGAAAAATAACCCTTGGATTACACAAGACATCATCCATTTAAAGCGTACAATCTGTCGGCTGCGCAAGTTAAAAAATAAATGTGCTTTGCCCTTCCATGCGCCAAAAATAAAGGAACTTTCCATCAAACTAAAAGCTGTCATCAAAGAAGCGAAGCGTAAATATACTAATGAAACATTAAAAAACTTTATAACGTCCTGCCCCCAGAAGTTCTAGCCTTACCTCAATGCTAAGAGAAATAATCAGAATAGGATACCCCCCAGTGAAGCCTTAGATAAAGCTAACATGTTTAATAAATTCTTCCAGTCAGTATCTACTGTAGACGACGGAAACCGCCCGCAAATAAGGCGGCCAGCTCAAGCTACAAACCGCCAAATAGATGAAATTACCTTAACTGAATCCGGAATATTTTCTTTATTAACCTCAATCCTAAGAAATCATGTGGCCACGACAATATACCTAACGCTTTTTTGGTAAGGTACGCGGAGTGGGTTTCAAAGCATTTGCTCTTAATATACAAAAGGTCACTAGATTTGGGTATGCTCCCTAAGGATTGGAAAATAGCTAAAGTTGCACCGGTACCTAAGTCTGGTAAAAGCTCAGATCCCTCAAACTACCGACCCATTTCTTTAACTTGTGCATCAGAAAAAATCTTAGAGCATATAGACCTCAAGCACATAATTGCCTACTCTGAAGAACATGGACTAATCAATCCAAATCAACATGGCTTTCGAAAAGGCTTATCCACGGTAACTCAACTCACAGAAACATTACACGACCTAGCTTTGACTCTAGATAACCGAGGACAAACAGACATAATATTTCTCGACCTATCGAAAGCGTTCGATCGCGTATGCATCCTAAGCTACTTTATAAATTACACAACTTCTTGGGGGACGGAATGGTTTTTAAATGGCTTGTTTCATACCTCTCTGATCGACAACAGTTTGTTTATTGTGCCAATTAATCATCAGACATCTTAGAAGTAACCTCAGGAGTGCCCCAAGGTTCGGTTCTTGCGCCTATTTTGTTTCTTCTGTATATCGATTATTTTGCCTATGATATTGATGTTACAGTCCGCATGTTCGCGGATGATTGTATTATTTATAAAGTAATTAACAGCAAAGACGATCAGATTGCACTTAACCAGGCCCTCTCCAAAATAGCATGCTGGTGCCAAGAATGGCAAATGTCTATTAATGCGCAAAAAACCGTCGCCATGACAGTGAGTAGGAAAAAAAAAACCACTAATAGTTGCTTATGAAATTTAGCAAACACAATTAGAAAGGGTTCAGGACTATAAATACCTCGGTATAATTATAACCGACACCTTAAAGGGACACTGAAGTGAATTTGTCAAGCTCCCCTTTTTGCTTGCACTGTGTAGACTGGCTCAAATTAGCACACTTTTCATCGTTTATCCGGTTGACAAATCGGTAATTATTTTACAAAGCGCGAAAGAAGAAAAACTACCATGCGCGGTTTGCGGCGGCCGCACAAACTAAGCTGTGACGTTGGGAGGAGGGGGCGCCGTGATTGGACGATGCCCAAGGTTAGCAATCAAAGAAGTTTCGGTTTCGGTTTCGGTCTGTAAAACACCATGTTTGACATTCGATGGCGTCGTTGGAAGGGCGTTCTCAATATCCCAGTTATCGTAGTACCGCGCTTCTGCCATATTGTCGGCTTTAAAATGCATAAGATAAGCCTCCCAGGACGGCTTGGAATCGTAGCATTCACTATCTGAGGCCTACGCAGTGCATGAACGCCCTCCGCGTCCCCGCAGACGCTCAAATGCATGCGCTTTTCCACCATATTTGGAGCTTGCCTCGCTCATGCCTGTATCGTAAAAAGCGTGTTCGCACCAGGCCAAGGGTCTGTTGATTCTGGCCTGTGCCCACTGCCCGCAAGAAGTCGGTGCTTATGGCAACAGCACGCCAACGAGAACTCGCTAGCGCGGCAGTGCCAGCCTGCGCGAGTTCTGTGGACTAGTTCGTGGAGCAATGAACGTTGCGGCCCAAAAAAAGGTGAACTCAGTATAGAAAAGATCGGCGAAAAACGAAAAAGTTAACTCATAAAAAAAAAGCATGTACCCGCGGCGATTCGAACTTGTGACTGGCAAAACATCTGCAATGACATACCTAGCACCCCAGCCGACTAAGCCACAGAAGACCGCCGACGGCGATGGAAAATATAAGGTATATAATGTATAACCAGTTTACACTTTTATTTAGTTTTAGTATTTCAAGCAGCTTAGGTGACTATTTGTTGTATTGCGCTCGTGCAGTAAGCGTCCCCCAGTTTCCACAATAGCTCACGTCTAGCAATAGCATTTCGTAGACGGGAAAGCGTTCGCAGATGCGTAGTCGTGCTCCTGACCGCTCTGCTTGTTCGCCCAGCGCAAAAAAGTGCTTCCCGCACCCTAGTTTTACGCTGTACGGTAAAAATATCAGTTGATTTTATTTCCTTAGTACCTATATTGACTTCGCTCACTCTTCTCCCCCTTCAAGAGGCCTTATATTTTCCTACTGGCGTACCAGTCAGCGAAGCGTCGCATGTGTGCTTGTGCAGCGCTTGTGTGAAGCGACCTTGACTTGGAGCTAGATACAGTGTACAAACCAACGAAATAAAGAAAGGCGCATTCTTCCATTCCCAAACGTGTTGTGGCTTAGTTTCAACTGATCGAACGAATTGCGACGACCCGTCGGCGGCCGGCGGACTAAACGGTGGGCCGACTGACTCGGTCGCGGAAGGTCGGCGAGCTGTGCAGTAGCGCAGCCAATTGTCAGCTCCTCTCTTGCTGATGTCACACGAAAACACCACAGAAAATGGGCGAGCGTAAAGAGAGGAGGTCAGCATTTTGGAATTGATTTTTCTACTAAATAAATTCGCGTAAACGCGCACAGAGTGGTTGACACAGGGCCCAGGGACTCCGGACTACAGTTTGCGCTCGTAATTCCGCATTGTTTACAAATCACTTCAGTGTCCCTTTAAAGTGGAATAAACAAGTAGAATTTGTAACCAACAAAGCCCTTGCTTCGCTATACTCTCTTAAACGGTCCATTTGTATGGCCTCACCTGATACAAAATTACTTGCCTACAAATCGCTTGTACGGCCGATCCTGGAATATAGTATAAACTGCTGGTTCCCTCACACAAAACACCTTATTGCTAAACTAGAAAATGTCCAGCGTAGGGCCATTCGTTTCATGTACAATAAATATAAACGCTACGACTCTCCCACGGAATTACTCAGACGAGCTGAGCTACCTACAATAGGTCAACGCGCCAAAATTTTACGCCTAAAATTTTTGTTTCAACTAATCCATGGCGGACGAAAAATACCTTGTAAGAAATTCATTACTCCATCTGTTTCCAGGTCTACAAGAACAAAACACGACAAACATCTTATTTAGTACGGGTTCCACAATGAATCCTTTAAATACTCTTATTTTCCATGTGTAATAAGAGAATGGAATTGTCTTCCTCATGAAATTGTTACTAGTTCATCCCTTGATAATTTTGCTTCTAAATTGTCTAAGTTTTTGCTTAATAATCCTTCTTGATATATTTTCTGTACTCCCTATTGCTGAATCTTTCATGCGCTTCTGGTTGTTATCACTTGAATTGCCACGTGTTAATGTATGTAGTCTGTTTGGCTGATATTGGTGTTTTCAACTTGACCATTGTTTCTGCTTTCGTGAATTGTTTAAAAAGAGCACGCTTGTTATTCATGTATCCCCCAATCCTGCAACAGCCTCAAGAGTTGAGGCTAGCAGTATCAATAAAATAAATAAATAAATAACCTGGGGCATTGTGAATGGTGGAGTTGTGAAGATGATTTGTAAGGTGCGCCTTGTTCATACTTGATTTTACTCTCTTAATACCTACATTACCAAAACATTCTTATTTCTAACCATTTGCCATCCAACTTTCATGCCAAAGCCAGTATGAACAAATTTCTTTGCTTTGTAAGCTTTCTGCATCGTCTTGTACCACATTTTTCTCGTATAGTGCAGCAATGAGCATGAACAAGTTCGTTTTATTGTTGCTACAAACGCTTGGTACTCACAGATGCAAGAAACAGTTGGGAACTGGATTTATAGCATTTAGCATACAGCAATGGTATTTATAAAAAAATGCCCAGTTTCCTTGCTGCCATAAAAAAGAAAATATATATTTTACTGTGGTGCTTCTATTCTGTAACCCCAGAAGGGTTCCTTTGCCATTTTTTATAGCTCCCAATATTGTAGTTATCCTTGATGTAGGCACTGCTGTGCGCATTCATTTTTCCGTCGTAGAACTTTATCCGTGGGACTTTTTCCCTCAGCGAGTTTTCTGGCTGCACATGAACTTTAACTTTTTTATTTTTTTTTAAACTTAAATAAAGCATTCTTTAGCATGGTTGACTAGCAGGCTTAATTTTTTTGAGAACATATCGGTATCCATCCAGGAGGCACTAGACATGGAAAAGAATACAAGACAGCAGAGCCAAAGCGAGACATGGGTTCGTGCTCGCAGACACCGTCTTACTGCGTCGGCCTGTGGCAAGGTGCTGATGAAGCAAACCTGGACCCAAAAAGGCCTACACCACTTGCTTGACCCCAAGTACCTGTCGTGGGTTCGGCCCATACAGTATGGTACGAGGAATGAAGCTGCTGCAACCCATCGCTACACAAACGTGCTCCGGAAGCTGGGCCACGCTGTGGACTTTTCGTCGACCCTGCCTCTTCGTGGTTGGGGGCAGCACCCGGACAGGCTTGTTTACCCTGAAGAAGGCACGTTTGAGGTGCTGGAGGTGACGTGTCCGTATTCGTTGACGGGTTTTGACCCAAAAACCGTGCCTGACAACGAGAACTTCTATATGCAGTTCACTAATGGCAGTGAACCTCGTCTGCTGCGCTACCATGAGTACTACAAGCAGGTAGTAGGCCAGATGGAATTAAGCGGTTGTCAGTAGGGAGACTTTGCTGTGTTCTCTGAGAAGTGGATTGCGATTGAAAGAATACGCTTTGAAAACTCAGAGTGGGAGGCAATGAAGGCTCGGCCTGATTTATTTTCAACGATATGCTGCGTTACTTCTGTGAAACGTAGGAGCACCTTGGAAGTGTGCTGTTTTTTACCATGAATGGAGCTGCTAAAGTTTAATGTTGCTAGTGAATAACTGTCTGAATCTTTGCAATTGCCTCTTTAAGTAAAACACGTTCATGAATGATTGCATTAAAACAAGCCCTATAAATATCTGGCATGTATTTGTGTTCTCCAATAAAACCTGTACTGTTTCTGTTACTGCCACAAGCAAAACTTCAGACTCCAACTTGTGTGCATACCTGCGAGCCAACATGTCAGCGTCTATTCTGCCAGAAACAAAACTGTTACCGCTTTAACTCATGCGAATATACCAACCAACCAGTCAGCATCACCATCATCAAGTAAAATGACTGATCAAAAAAAGGTGTTCAGTTGCATTCTTTTATGTCAAACATTATATTCACACAATATATTTGCACAAGAGTAACATGTCTTGACTGAATTCAGCCCTGTGTACCAGTCACATTAGCGATCCGTCAACAACTGACTGGACGTCTGGGCTTGAAATCAGGTCCAAATGCAGATGTGTGAGTATAGTAAAAGCTCATTAATTGAATTGCAAGGGAACACCATTTCAGTTCGAATTAATGAAAACTCGAAATAGGGAACAATAATGACAGTCGGGAAGCAGTAGGGCATGTCAACACTTTGACGCTTGAAAAAGCCTGTGATTGCCGCTTGACTTTTGACCTTAAAGGCGACAGTTGGCACTTTTTGCTCTATCAAATGTAGCCAAAACCTTATCTCTGCCTTTTCGAAATCCACAGAAGAGATTGGCGGCATTCCATCCGACCATGACTTCATAGCGGACGGCCGCACTATGCTTTGTTTTTTCTCCTCCTTGCTGTCGTTGACAGTGACAGGTTCAGTGCTTCTGACCTGAGATATGATGCCCTCATGTGTCAGTGCACGACACACCACAGCATCCTCATGTAGTTTGCAATGAATGCGTCTTCCAAAACTTTCATCATATGGGATATAGGTTGATTTTAGCATATCTTGTATTCTATGAAGCCTTGTGTGCAAGCACTGGGTGCGTTTCTCTGGCCATGCGCGAAGCGCCGGCACATAGTTTGAGTTATCCGTGGCAGCAGCACCTACTGGGGTTTGAATTAACGGTATTCTTTATACATGAACTTCTATGGAGCCTTGTTAGGACCAAATCGAACAATTTGAAATAACCATAAATTTGGATTCTTGAAGTTCGAATTAACGAGGTTTCACTGTACATGTCTTATGATTATTCAGCTCTCTAAACTACCCACATCTGTTTTCATGTTAACATTGGACTAGACCACACCGGGGTTCGCAATCAGGTCTGACTGCAGGTTAGTTAGCACGGCGACTACAGTCCATATTTGAGTCACCACAGGTGCGAATGTGAGGGGAACTGATAGATCGAAGATGTGAAACGCTTTGATTCGCTGTATCCACCTCTCCACGTGAATTCTCAGGGAGAAAATTTCCTGTGTCTCTCTCACTTTTTGTTCAGACAGCCTCCCGTTTTGCAGGAACGGAGGAATGTTCAGGCTGACACCTTTCTCTTCAAGAAGGTCGGCAATTTTGAACCCTTTGTCTGCCATCTCAACATCACCTTCGTCAAAGCTAAGGTCCAAGAACCCACTTTGAATTACACATTCACGGTGCGACATGTAGCCTGTGTATAACTCGGAAACGAATGAGAGTTGACCACTTGGCATTATTCCAATGAGTTCCTTGAAAGTGTTTGCAGACTTGTACTGGGAGTACGTGCTTGACTGTAATGCAAAGGAACTGGGGACTGCGCACCTGATCTCTGTGGCATCCAAAATCACCCTGGTTTTCTTGCACTTTTCAGTGAATGAAGCAGGCACTGCATCCTTCACAGCTTCACTGGATGGCCAGATATGCATCTTTATCACCTTAGCAGAAATAAGTTTGACCCATTCACAGCAAATTCTCGACACAGTGGGCTGCGAAATGGCCAATCTATTCGGAAGGTCTTGCTCAAACAGGCCAAACCGCAACCTTACTAACACGAGAAACAGTTCATTTTCTCGGTCCAGCTTCCGTTTCCTTCCCTGGCTGTTGCTTCCTGGATCTGCTAATGCTGCCACCGCAACAAAGGTGTCATAGTCGGGGAGTCCAGTGTAGAACATCATTTGTTCACTGGAGCTTTTAAAACGGTCAATGCAAAAAGGTGCATTCTTCAACTTTTCTTCTTCCAGTTGCTGCTGAATCACACGGTGGTCTCCCTCCGCTTTGTAGGCAGCAGCCTTTGCTTGCAACAACTCTTCCCTCAAGCCATCACACTGCTTCTGTAGCTTTGAGATATCTTCGGCTTGCTTCTTTTCTAGAAGAGCTTCTCGGCTTTGCGCTTCTTCAAGTTTCCTTTTCAGGCCACTGCACTGCTCTTTTAACAGTTCGATTTGCTCAGCCTGCTTCTGCACAACAACCTCAAGTGTTTCCACCTCATCACTGTGTTGCATATCGATGGCTGTATCCACCTCTTCCACCCGATCTTTCCCTCCAGACTCCTCAGTTGCATCCCTGTCAGGCAAGGGCAAGTTAAGTGTGGCAAAGGATTGGGAATTTTTCTGCTGGGGTAAGGGGGTACGCACCTTCGGTGCCTTCCTTTGTTTCTTGGGCTTGGAAAACACAAACACTGAAGGCACTGCTGTTTCACGAAGAATCCTCCTTCCGCTTGCCACTCCAGGGATGAAGTCTGTTGGCTTGAAGTGGGAACTGCAGACGTTTGTTATGCTCTTTATCGGGAATTCTACTATACTACTTTACCGATCACTATTCTACTATATCGATTCTACTATAACGATCACTAATTTGCCCAAAGCTCGAGTACGCGTCCGCTATATGGGATCCCGCGCAGCACAATCTAATCAACGCGTTAGAATCTGTCCAGAACTGCTCAGCTCGGTTCATTTGTTCTAATTATTCCCGTACTGCTAGCATACCAGAAATGAGCTCTAACCTTGACCTACCCAATTTAACTGTCCGGAGGAAACTGGCGCGACTTCATTTTTTTCATAAGATATTTTTTCACAACCCATCAATGAGGCGAGACCTCATTTCCCAACCAGCGTACCACTCATCACGCATTGATCACCAGCATAAGGTTGCCATTCCGTTTTGCCGCACGAAATTCTTTTCAGCAGCCTTCTTACCGAAAACATGCGCCGATTGGAACCACCTTCCCTCTTCCGCTGTAACGATAACAGACCCTTTGTTGTTCAAGACTGCAATTTCTCAGCAATTTTTGTAACTATAAGCGCTTTCCGTTATCTATCTTTGTCGTTTATATGCTTCAACTCTTACTACAAATACATTCTTTTTTTCAGTTGATTTATGTTTCCTTCATAGTTTGCGCTTCTGACACTTGTTGCTTTTCTTTGTTTTTTCCTTGCCTTTATTCCTTTGTGTGTAACGAAATGTTGTACCCACCCCCTCTGTAATGCCCTACGGGCCCTGGGGGTATTCGAATAAATAAATAAATAAATAAACAATGGGCCCTCGTCCTGCTTGATGGCAATTATCCAGCTTTTTCGAGGTGAAGAGGCTTGTGGAAAATGTTGGTACGAGACCTGGAGTGTAAAGCAGACATAAATTAGTATTGTTTACAAAGCTCTGACGTTCCAACTATTTTAACCCGCATAGGAACACAGGGCTAAATAAACCAAAATCATCGTCTGTCGGAACTTTCCCGAATGCTGGCGAATGAGCTGCTCTAGAAGATAGCATTCTCAACACCAAAGCAGTATGTTTCATTGCCACTGTCTTTTTTATGACAGTGTACACTGCCGTGTATAACAATTTTTTTTCGTTGAGAGCCCGGCGACTGGCTAGTATTTGGAAATGCGTCTTCTGCCTTTTTTTCGCATAGCGCCGGTTGTGCGTAACAACACCCGTTATAAGTTTACGAAAAACCTGCAAACGCAAAACGAGCGAACAAACGTGCACCGTCGGCACCACAAGTTTTGCCCGGCACAAGCTCAGATTAAAAGCGATGCTGTGTTTAAATGTACGTAGGGCGCACCCATCGATGTAATCCGGCAATCCTACCGTGTGACTTAACACAACGCCACTTTACCTACTCGGAAGGACTACATTGATAAGTAAAATGTAGACTTAAAAAATGTCTGGGGAACGGAACGTACGCTCTCGCATTACGAATGCCAAAGGATGGGTGTGTGTGCGAAATGTGCGTTTCGTGCTTGCGGAGGCATTGCACCGCCCGCACGAAGCGCACACTTCGTTATGCTACGAAAGAGCACAGTTGGCATGCCCAAATATTTACGCACCTGCCTGCGAACCTGAAGAACCAGAACAACGCCATTTCCTAATGCCGCGACAGAGGAAATTTCAATGCTCCGGGCTATAATTTAGCCGTCCCTGCCCGTGAGCTAGATCTCATTTGCCGCACTCATGTGCTGTTAGGAATGCGTGCGTAGCAATATATACTCGCAACTTGTATTACTGTTGAGTTACTACGTGTTTAGTTTTCACACCGCAACATTGACGCCAGCGGAAGCCATTCGGATCAGCCTGTGCGCGGTCCCCTATGCTGCATTTTCCTTCATTCGGTCTTGTTTTCATTAAGTTAAACAAGATTGGTAATAAAACTATGGGCTTACCTTGTCTCCTGTGCCATTTCTGGTACCTCGCTGAGTGCACAGAGGCACGCAGCAGTGCGAAGGCATTGTAATAGTCGAGCGATTGAGCTCGCTTCCGTACGAAAGTGTACGGAACGGAGAACTCCGCGTCGGGCGGCGCCACTCTCAAAATGGCGGCGCATATTTTGCATTTCGTTCGATAGATGGCGCCTCTTTTTAAATATCCCCTATTGGGGCAGCGGGGCACCCCACAGGGAGCACTGTTATCACCACTCCTATTCAATGTGGTCTTATTACCACTGCCACGTTTGCTAGACCATATCTAAGGAATCAGACACGCGATCTACGCGGACGATATTCTATACGGACTGAGTGAGCGGGTTCCGACGGCTGGATTGAGGACACACTTCAGGCGGCAGCACTCACAGTGCACGAGTACGCGAAGACCTGTGGACTCAGTGGCGCGCCGCAGAAGTCTGAGCTCCTCGTAGTCCAACCAGGCAAGCCCCGCAAGCAGCCCCCACCGGACATCCACATCCAAATTGACGGCACCAAAGTCAAGCCGACGGACACATGTAGAATCCTCGGTCTCCTAATACAAGACAATGGCAAAGCACACGCCGCCGTCGATAAGATGATCGGGGCGGAGAAGATCCTAGCCATGCTGAGAAGGGTTTCAACTAGAAACAGAGGACTGAAGGAAGACGACGCCTTCAGACTGGTGCAGGCATTCATTACAACCAGGATAACATATATTCGTATCTCAATTTAAATAAGACGCTAAAGAATACACTGGATACCATCATCAGAAAGGCCATGAAGTAAGCCCTCGGCCTATCTATTCGTCGACCCAGCGCCTTCAAGCCATGTGGGCACACACTACAGTCAACGAACTCATAGAAGCCCACCTGTCTAACGAGCGACTCCGCCTGAGCCAGACAAATCATGGCCGCGCGGTGCTGGATAAGATAGGGTGGCGCAAGGAGAGAGCATCAAACAAGAGTTCCATCCCAACTGAATGGATGAAAACAATCACCACCAAGCCCTTACCCCGGAACATGACGCCGGGCAAAAATGATGGCAGGAGAGCAGCCAGAGCTCAGGCGATTAATTCCAAAATGCAACGAAGAACAGCGCGCCGGAGCGAGCCGTAGGGCTTGTATGGGTGCCTGCCCAGACACAGGTAGCCGGTAATGTCATAGCCGATTATCATGGCCGAGTGATGCCCCTCCGGGCAGGGCAGGACACCGACTCCGCCAACCCGGTGCTCACGTACAGAGAGATTACCTCCGAGTATAGAGAGGATCGGCGCACCTTCCCCGGCCCGCACCGCACCCTGAGCAGGGAACAACAGACAATCATCAGGCGCATTCAGGCGGGTTCACTTACACACCCTGTCCTGATGAATAAATTCTATCCAGAAACCGAAGAGGACGCTTGTCCATTTTGCACAAACAACATAGGCACTCTCGCACACATCCTGGTGGAGTGCACTTCACTCAAGTCCCCTATACCCCCCCCCCCCCGCTCCACCCTCCCCTACCCCACCCCGTGAGCGATAGGAGACTTTACGGTACAGCCCCGCCCTGCCGATCCAGCTCGCGCTGGCGGCCAGGGGCCAGGAGCTGCTGGCCGTATATGGGTCCCGAAACCAGGCAACCACCCCGTCCGACGTCTGAGAAGACACCGTCATTTTATATGAGCTCAATGAATGTTTTCTACTACTACTACTGAAGGTGCAGCTGGTACAGGGCCAGATAAATAACGCCTGAGGGAGAGGGCGTAACCGCAGGCAAAGCACGCCGCCGTTATTCTATGCCGGTACCTCTCCGGTGTTCTCGTGTTGTTCGCCCCGAGGGCCAAGGGAGCTACTGAACGGCGAAGCATGGCCTGTGTGGCTGCGCAAACGGAAACCTGTGGCCCTTCCGAATCCCCGTGTACACGACGTGGACGAGATGACAGGAGAAAATATGTGGCGCGTTCTGAGTCGCTGTTGTGGACGCTGTACACTGAACAAGGCTACACGCCCCTTCTCCGAAAACGGCTTGGCCCCCGAAACTGCACCCGCTGCTTTTGCTGCTTGACCAGACTGGGGAGGCTGAAGCAGAAAAGAAGAGTTTTGCACAAGGAAACACTAGCTCTGGCTTGAGCGCGCTGCCAGGAAAATAGATTGGGGGAGTGGTGCTGGAAAACAGCCCGTTTCGTCCCCACTCCGCTCCAAAATGGAAGGAGGGAGGGGGTGAAGAATGGCCGGCCTCTTCCTAACAAGAGTACGGGCCTTCCGGAGCTTGCTCCCCTACCTCGAGGTCACAGGGCTGCACCAGCGCCTCTAGCCACCCTGGCTAGAGCCGTGTCAACTCCTTTTCTTCCTTTGCTTTTCTTTTTCAACCAATTTTAATTATTTTTTTTCCTTTCTGTCGGAATCTGGGTCCTCCAACATTTATCCCTTCCTCTTATTAAGTTGAAGGCAAGTGTGCCCTTATATGGGCATAATGATATCCTTGGTTGAACTTTGCGCTTCTCATTTCCGAATAAAATCACTTAGTATTGCGAGCACCACCCCTCTCTCCCTCTCTCTGGCTACGGGACTACATGGCCACATGGAAGCGGAATGCGCAGGAAGTTACTGTACTAACGACTTGCTTTTTACTGTGTTGCAGTGGTTCTCTTGGGTGTTTTTTTGAAGCACCGGTAGGCAATCCTCTCCTGTGGTCGTGTGCTCGTTCAAGAGGATTACGTCCGTCTCTTGGGCACATGGAACCCCGTGTCGCGGGTGCGCGCACGTTTCCTCAACCCGCGAGCCAGCGGAAGCGGAAAGCATGAACACCGTCTCCCCCGGAGCAGACGTGGGGTCGGCGCCGACGAGCTCTCTGTAAAGCCTTCCGCTGCTTCATCCACTCGGCAAATTTGGGACAGCCGGCCAGCGGAGACAAGCCTTTCCCGATATGACGCTGGGCGCCAATCGACGATGACCGAGGCCCCATTGCAAGGCGAGGAGGTTCACTGACTCCGCTCAGCCGTGACGAGGGAAAGGCCTCTCTTGCGCCCCACCATCTTCGCGGAGACCGACGGCCCTTCACACGACGGCCTGTCGCACTCCGGCAGTCGTCCTCATATCGGGCAACTTTCGGCACGCTGACACGGCATTTCGATGCCGGCACTTTTTCTCTTTTTGACGGCGCTTTCAAAGATGATTGTTGTGCCACTTGTGTGGGACCTGCCCTGGCTGCCGATGAGCGGAGAGGTCGAATGATTTCGTTTAGGGTGTGAACAGAAACGGCTATGAGTAAGCAGTAATGTATGCACTCAATGACATTTTGTTCAGTTACGCTAATTTCCTTTTCGTATTTTATTCGTTCGTTCTTTGTCCCTCCAAGACATTCTCATCCTCCACCCTCTCTTTTTAAAGGTACCCAGCGACAAGGAACGTAACCGGAGGTGTCCCACCTGTAGACATATGCACGGGGCTCCTGAAGATTTAATCATGACGACGGTGCAATGCGTTCATGCCCTATCGCAACCGCTGGTCTCGGGCGCTGATCGTGTTGGCCAGCAGTCGACTGCCTTCTACCCACACGCACACGCGCACACGCACGCACGCACACGCACGAGCAGGCGCGCACACACACGCACGCGCACAGGCACGCACACGCACGCACATACTTACGCACGCACACGCGCATACACACACGTAGGTACGCACACGCACGCAGACACACGCACACACGTGCCCACGCAGACGCGCACGCACACACGCACAAATACGCACGCACGTGCACACGCGCGCGCACAGCAGATGTGGATGATGTCGGGCGCTCAAGATGGTATGAGAATGCTTGGCCGCTTGATGAAATGAAGAGTCGAGAAGAACTGTAGTCAGGCGTAGATGAGCCGTCAGTAAAAATATGGGTCATACGAGAGTATCGGCTACTTATATGGGCATGTGTTAATGATAGGAGGCAAATTTGAGACACAGCTTCCTTTGAGGCCGGTCCAGGTATGTTAAATTTTATGCACAGGGATGATAAAGTCCAAGGCGGGAAATCAGATGGCAAGATTTGTCGTGGTTGGGTAGGTGCGGAGATGTTTATAGTATGTATAGTTTCTGCGAAGCTCGAATTTTGTTGCATTGTACAATACGTGCCAATAATTTGGTTTTTGCGTTCTGCATATGCCTCAAGTGTACTCGAAATGTTTCCTGCAATCTCAGAATATCTAAATGCAAGCAACCAGCCTCTGCGACAGTGCCAGCACATGATAAGCCCTTGGGGAGGCCGAGACAGGTACGCAGACAATTATTCCTGGCCGCATTCAGCTGCTGTTTACATGTGGGTGACAGCCGTTGCCGAACAGGCAGGCTGTAGCGCAGCAAGCCGCCGTCTACAGACGCTGTCCGGGCCAGGAGCTGAGTTGGCGCGAAGTTTTGCGATGGCCGCCCTTGGCTCCGCTTCCGGCGCGTCTCAGTCCATTTCATAATTTGGGAGGCCTGAGTAATTTGGCAACTTGGGGCTAGGACTCGGGGCCAAATATGTGTCGCGAATTTTCATCACGGAGTTCGGTATCGGATCGTGCGTGATTATGTATGGCCTGTGTTAGACGGTTTCTCTGCTCTGTCTTACCGAGGTTAGGATCGGAGAGGTCTTTGAGGAGCTGCCCTGTTTTCTTCATCCGCAGATTTCCCTGAAGGTGATCGCATATTCGGTCCCATTGGTGTCGCCCGAGGTCGGTGGCGTGGGCCGCTATTTCCCTTTCCAGTGAGGCCATGCGCAACTTAATCTTGGGGTGCATGCGTTTTTGTCTGCGTTAGTATTTCGCGTGCACCTTTGTCCGCACGCGTGTAGTCAACCAGAGATGGCGCGAGCAGTCCCGGCACTGAGCTAAAATCACCTCAATTACCCAACAATGTCGCGTTCTTTTTCATACGGGCAGTTTTGACTATAGAGATTTAGCGTGCAAAGTAAGCATGCCATTAGGTACAAAACGCGAAATGCGTAGTCCAATGCTACTGAGAGCCGGATGGAGTGGAAGCGGATGTAGTGATTCTATGAACGGCGTCTGCGTCTTGAAGGCCACGTAAAGTAGCGCTGGCTAACACCCAAAACCGATCAGGAATCCATGTAAACATCTATCAGCTTCAAAAACAGTAGGCAGGAAAATTTGCAGGGAATTCCTGAGAAACCTGCGGGGAAAATGCTGAAAAAAGGGAATTTGTGAACTCAGAAATGAAAATTTTTCTCCCCAGTACGGAACATGAAGCCGTTTGCCGCAGATTCTAGAGCGTGCTGACGCGTTCCACTTCGGGAAATATGCGAAAGCCTGCGGACAAAACAATCTGGGCCCGCTAGTTTTGCATGTGGAAAACAACGACGTAGATGGATATGAAGATGACTACTACTACCATAGTGAAAAGCGACGACGGTACCATGTACCACGGTACCGTGACGGTACCGTGGTCCAAAGCCGAAAGCAGTATTGTTCCGCGCCAGAAATAAGCCGGTAATAATTGTCAATGTTATTTCTTTAAACTCTTCCAAAGTGGCGATAGTACCGTCAGTAAAAACACTCGGAGTCATATTTCATGAACATTTATCCTGGGTGAGCACGTAACATTACTCGCAAAAAAATTGTCTCAAATAGTTGACCTTCTATACCACCATAAACATATTCTACCGCCTACAATTATATTGCTCATATATAACACATTTTTTTCTTCAAGGTTAAACTATTGCCATTTGGTCTGGGGAACAACTACTCAGGAAAACTTTCGAAAAATTCACCGGCTACAAAAAAAGGTCATTATAATACCCGAAAACATTTCTTTCCATCACCACACACAACCTTTATTCGAAAAATACAATGTATTGCCGGAAACCATAATATTCGACTACCATCTGTATACGGTTTATAAACAAGAAGTAAAAATGGGCAGATCTTTCCTTAAACACCTGGCAAAACTAAAACCATACGATATTGTGTACAACACGCGACAGACACACATAACATTGGAGCGTTTTGACATACAGGACATCTTACGGACAACAAATGCTCGAAAACCGAATACCAAGAATGCTCAACACATTTCTTTCTAGAAACATAGCATTAGAAGGTATCACCTTCAGGAATCTGTGCAATTTCTTCATCTCCTCCTGAGAATGTTGTTTGTTGGTGTATTTTGATGTGTGCTTGATTTTTTTTCCTTGTAGAGGTGTCCTTGCATTTTATATTCTTGCCACTGACGAAAGCGGCAAATATATGTTATTCCGTTGTGTTTAATGCTCTTTTTATTGCAATCGTCGAGCCCACGTTTTCTGTGGTTGTTTTCCCCGTGTCACTGTATTTAAGTGATTTTCCACTGTATTTTAAGGACATTTTTGCTGTATTTTAATGATGTTCCTGTGTCACTATATTTTGATAATTTCCTACAAACCCGATTGCTGTAACAAACAGTATTGTTTGATTTTCGGACAACGTTTCCAAATGCTGTTCAAGCGGCCAGTGGGGGAAAAGGGGGGGGGGAGGTCTGCGGCTCCGTCAAGCTGACATCTAGTCGGCTTTTTCTGCGGACCTCCAGCATCATGTATTTTACTTGATGCGAACAAATGAAATGAAATGAATGAATGAATGAATGAATGAATGAATGAAAGGTGTCAGTTGCGCATGCGCCCTTTGCGTTTACCTTTTGCCTATCACTGTTTCTGTACCCCCTCGCTGTGATAATGGAGCTGCCTCAGGCTCTATATGTCGGCAAGCTATTACACATAAACGTTCTTGTTTTTGCTGCTTCAATACTGCGTGCTTACTGCTGGACGTCGGAGCAGACGGAACCTGTAAATAAACAATTCCAAACTTAATGCAATGCATGTTTGTGTTTTCCTCAGCGCTTACGTAGAAAGAAATGTTCCAGCTTTGCTGTGGTTCAAGCCTTGCACGACTTGATGCAAGCTTCGCCAATCTCGTCTTGATAGGGACAAAGTGTTGCTTTGCGGTCGCTCTCCTAGACTGTAGTTGTTGAATCGAAATAGTCTCGATCTAAATCGAAGTTTCCAGTAACCCAAAAACCATGCAAACCTACGCCTAACCACGGCGATGGTTGAACGCGAAGCTTTCTCGTGAGGGATTCCTTGGTTGTCCGAGTTTGGACACTTCGCCATTTCATTTCGCTCTCAGAAAGCTTGGCGTTCAACCATCGTCGTTGTTGGACGTGGGGGTGCATGGTTTTTCTAATTTTCTAACCTAATCCAAACTGCTTCGGCCGTGCCCGACTGGCGCAGTCGGATGCACGTTGGTTCATAACGCGAAGGGCCCAGATTCTATTGCGACCACGGAAGCGTTTTGTTCTTTCATTTCACCCGCGGTCATTATCGGCGTCAGCGAAAGGCCGCTTTGCTGTGGTGCCATTTCGACGCGTCATACGCCATCAGGTAGACAACGAACGCTTCGCTTTAATGAATGCGCTGAAAGCAAACGCCGTGGCATTCGATTCGCGGAATACCGTCCGTGCACGTCACTCTGTTCACTGGTTCTGTGACGCTGCTTCAAAAACTTGGCGGAGCACAAGCAAGCTCCAATAAACGTCATTCCTTCGAGAACCCTGCGTCGGCCTTGGATAAGCGACAGCATATAGGTAGGAGAAGCGCCCGTTGTGCGTGCAGCAGCACTTGGCACCTGAGGTTTCAGTGCATCCTAGCCTCGTTTCCTCCCCGAGGATGGCGTCGGCGCCCAAGGGGGGCTGCTGGGCACCCTGTCCTCGGGACAGCGCAGCGGGAGCCTCGGCGCCGCAGGTGTGCCAGCGTCTCCGAACCAGGGCGGTCGCCGCGGGCGGGCGTCTTTAGCGCGATGCAGCACTCGCAGCACGGAGCGATGGCGGCGGCAAGCAGCAGTGACCGCGACAGCTTCGTGGCGGAGGGCAGCGCTCCCCCGTGGCGCTCACCCTGCTCGGGAATCCGCGCCATCGCAGTACCGGCTCAGATGCATCCCGCTGCCTACTGCTGCAGACACATTGCTCATGACAGGAAACGGCCCAGTAATTCAGGCCCGACGCGTATGCCGCCTGTTCTACATCGTCGACTGCAGCACCGGACAGAAGTTCCCCGTTGACGGCGCCTCTGAAGTCACGCAGAAAACTGGGATAGTTTATCTTCACAGGGCAAGAAGAACAGAACAAAGGCGCGAGGAAAACGCTTGTCCTGTGTTTCTCTCCCGTCATTGTCCCCTTCTTTTGGCGCTGTGAAGATCAACCGAGGCCGCCGGTGTCTTGGCCGCTTCAAGCCAGGACCGCGCATGCCACCAGGGCAACTTTCCAGCTGCATGTACACGCGCATTCCCGTATTCGCGCAACGAGACCTGGCTTTGAACCGGGGGCTTCGCAAAACCTTCCGGTGGAATGAAAACTACACAACATTCGTAGCTTCCGAGAGCGAATTGCACCTCTTGAAGCGCGCCCATGTGGGACCTCCGCGAAAAACCCTCGCGGTCTTTATTGTTTTATTTGTTTGTTTGTTAACTAGCTTGATCATTTATCCTGTACGCCAAGGTGCTGCTCCATGCACAAGGGGCGATACATAACGAGTGGAGCATAAAAAGCGCATAAACAGCTATTGCCTTTTTAAGTGCGAATGCACTTCTTAAGCGACCCTGAATCACGCGTCCACCGCCGTCCGTCCGTCCGCACCACATACCCACTTAGGGCGATTGGCCAAGAAGAATTCTTTCGCATCACCCGTGCATTCCCACTTCCCCATCGACGACTGCTGCTTCGCCAGGAGCGGAAGTCGGGGCGAGTACTGAGGGGTCTACCTCGTCGGTCACGTCTACGCGAACCTCGTGTCGCACGCCGTGTCCACCTCGCCGGTCAGGGACGAGTCGCCGTACAGTGCCGTCTACACCGACGCGTACTCGGGCGACGGAATCGTGGTCGTCACCCTCTACCTCGCGCCAAACATCTCGCGCGACGACGTCGTCGAATACGTGGACGCGGCGATGGAGAGTGTGGCCAGGCGCGTAAAGCCCTCGGACCCGGTCGTGGTTGTTGGGGACTTTAACGTGGACGTGCGAAAGGGCGGCGAGTGGTTGATGGAATACATGCTCGCCAAGCACTCCATGACGTGCCTACCGCTAGAGGCTCCCACCACCATCAACCTGGCATTTGCGAGGAACTGTCTGATACGCGCGGTCTTGCAACAACTCTTGACCGTACATTTCAGTGACCACAAGGCGGTCATAATGACCGTCAACTACAACGACAACACCAACAAGTGCTGAATAAAGAATACTGTCGTTTCACTTTACTTGCGTGTGTGTGTGATCTCCTCGAAGATACACTTTAATTCACCAAGATTTCCAGAGAACGACTAACGGGGTGTGTGAATTCCCACTTGATCACGCGGGGTGTTAAATGCAACTAACGGGCGAATGCCAACGCAGTTCAACATAACTCCCCCTCATAGCATCACCCGTGCATTCGCACTTCCCCATGCTCCCCTTCGGGGAAATGCGGGTAATTTTTTAAAATACGGGTCAATGCTATCCTCAGTACAAGAACCATAACAAAAGTACAGCACAGACGAAATCACAGTGTGGCGAAAATAGCCTGCTCCAGTAACAACAAGTCACTAATATTGCAAAAAAATAATGTTTTGTGTGGTCACCTGCGGCGTTGAAGAGACCTCGTAACGAACAGAGACCGGGCAATGAACAGGGGCGAACTCTGAACGCTTTTACTCAGAGCACATCATAAAACTCAACATCTGCGCGTCACCGTAACACCGGCATCGCCATCAGAAACGCTCAGTACCACCTTTTCAGACGTTGCCCCAGGTAGGCGACACCACAGCAGGAAATCTTCATCCAGAGAGTCAGCACACTGGTTTAGTTTACGCTAATCCATGAGACAATCGGTTCTACAAATCTTGTGTAGACTTTCTTTATTAGATGCGACGCATCTATTGCTCTGAGGCATGTCCCTCCTGCGTCGGCGTTGTCCGGCGTCCGCACGCCAGCTGCGCATGCGCGACTCTCCTCCCGTCTTTTCTCCAACAGCTGTGCGCGCAACGCTCTCACTCCGCCTCATTATCACAAACAACAGCTGTGTGCGCGCGCTTCGCTCGCTTCGCTCCGCTCCCATCGCACAAGTGTGCGCATGCGCGACTCTCCTCCGTTGTCTCCTCTCCTTGAGGCACTGTGAATATACAGCGGGTATCGCTCTGCGGCGCTTCAGTCAGCGCTCGCTCTCGTTAGACTCCGCGTCACTGTGCTTGACGACTGCGTGCTTGACTTAAAGGGGCCCTGAAAGGTACCTTGAGCACACTAAATGAACTAACGCAATCGTTAGATTAGGTCGTCAACGTCATCTGTGCCAAGTATTACTCTTTTAGCGCAGCGGGAAGCTCACACTTTTGTTGCAAAGTTTGTAACTTTTTTCTCACCCTTCCCTTCGTGTTTTTGGACGCCGCCATCTACACATGTCTACGTCATCGATTCCCAGATGTTCGTCATGAGCTAGACATCCTGCTATTGGGCGGCTTTTTCTCGCACTTCCGGCAAAGGGATGAGTCGTCTGCTCAGCGTCGGCTCGCCCGCTGATCTGCCAGTGGAGTGCCGGAGTGCTTGGACATTTTACGAGAAACGAAGCAAATGTAAACAAACGCTTAACCGTTTGTATTGAATGCAAAACGGCCATAACACCACATGGATATTCTCTTACCTGAGTACGTTCCATAAAGAAAGCGTTGAAGCCCCGTGGCACTTCTTTCGTGCAATCGCAGAGAACGCCCTGAGCCGAATGCCCGGGTTTGACAAATACATTTTATTCAACTTCAAACCAATCCAGAGATGCGTTTCGAACGAACACAACGTCACAACATGCGTTGCAAGTCTGAACCGCGATTGACAGGCCATGGGTTGCCTCCTCCTGCCCGTCGTAAATTCGGCACTGACCTCGCGTGCGGTTTGCGGCGACGAACAGCAAGTCACTGGCCCACAAGCCGAGATGGCTTCTAGCCACGCACACTGCACATACCCCATGCGAGGTTGAGTCGTACGTCGCTCGAGAAAGATAATCCAGAAAATGGGAAGCACTATCCACCCGCAGAAGCACAACGTCGCTTTGCATCGCGAAACAAAGCGTCCACAACACACACCATCGCATCCTGTAATGCCAAACGCATCTCGCACTTCCCCATGGGAGTGAGTGGTACGCCTGCAGTGCCCACATGTCGCGAGCTGGGGCCCCGAGCTGAACCGGGATCACGCAACCGTAACTGACTTCAAGAGCGGTTTGTGCCGTGTTGCCAAGGCAACCGATGTTTGATATTGTCAACGAAATGGCGCTCGCTCCAGCGCTAGAAAGCTCAGAGCCGCAGCGGAGCATGTTTTGTCAACTTTGCCGCTCTCCCCCACGCGTCGCCCCAAGCTGAACTGGTCACATGATTTAAGCCTTTTGTGCACGGGTTCTGTATCGGTTTAAAATGTCTTTTTCACATACCGCCGGCAGGAATTACCACCGCCGCAAAATAAGACCCGACACCAGCGAGGCCACATCTGATACGGCGCTTTTTGGATAAACAGTGTCGGTGCATCAAAGCGAACGAGCACACGATCCTCCCCGAGTGGCTGCGAGTTCGCCACCGATAAAAAGTCACGTGCCGCCGATAGCAACTGCAGCGACGTACACCGCGAAAGGGCAAGGCCAGGTCGCCGCACACATGGGGCCAGATTTTTCGTTCGCTTTCCCAGCCGGTTTTTCTCACCAGGTGGCCGAGTCGTGTTGACCTGCGGTGCATGGGCTCCCGTTTTACACTCGCCAATCTTCGGTAAAATCCGCCATCCGGTGGATTACTTGGCCCCGCGCGATTCCTCTCTACAAGCGGCATCTAACAAGCCTACACTGAAATGGGTGAGTGGACGACAAATAATTTTATGACGACTTGAAATTATGAAGCGAGGCCTGTCGTGAAAGTATAGAACTTACGAGCGAGCATAACAGCCACTTGCGCGTGCACTGGAGCCCGCCGTGGCCGAACGCCACGTGCACGTGCTCGCTCCGCAGCCGCCCACCGCCACAGAGAAACGCTTCCGAACTCCCGACTCGCCGGCGACGGCCGCTCGGCCGCCTTCTGAAAAGATGGCTGCCTCTGCGGAGCCAGCGAACATGGACATCGGAACTATCCCCACCAGCATCGAGGGATCCCAAGATCATTATCACCAAATCGACCAAAGCACAGGCCGCACCATCATCACCGTTCAGGGAGCCGAGCCCGCACCGACGGACGCACACGATGGCTGGTAAGTCGCCGGTAAACGACTCCGGCAACGAAATACCCCCGCACCCAACGGTAAGCCAACAACCATCCTCAGAGCGCCCACTACACATCACGCCACATATGCGAAAAGAAAGAGTGACGGCCCGAATCACCAAAGCAGCTCGCATGCCCCACGTGCTTCACGAAAGGAGGCTACAGAATCGTTATGAGCCCACGAGGGGTTCTGGAGCATGTGCTGCTTAACCGATGGCAATTATACCTAGAGAATGAAGGATTGTACCCAAACACAATTCTGGGTTTCCGAGCGAAACAAAGCACACAAGATGCTATGCTGCTACTTAAACACGAAGTCATAGACCAATCTACAAACACCCTCGAGAACAGAGCAGTCCTAGGCCTGGACCTCCAAAATGCGTTCGATCGAATCCGCCATTCGGCAATCCTGGAACAAATATCTCACCTTAATATGGGACAACGGACCTTCTGCTACGTTAAAGACTTCCTGTCGAACCGAACAACAACAATTCATGCGGGGGATATCCAGCTCCCCACAAAGTCATTGGGCAGCGTCGGAACACCGCAGGGTTCGGTAATCTCACCCATGCTGTTCAACCTGGTAATGATTGACGTGGAAAACAGGCTTGCTGGACTCCCCAACGTCAGGCACACAATATACGCCGACGACATCACCCTGTGGGTGACGGGGGGCAGCGATGGCCACATAGAAGCCACCTTACAACAGGCAATTGACGTGATAGAAAATCGGCTGAGAGGTACCGGTCTAACCTGCTCTCCCTCAAAATCTGAACTCCTCATCCTACCACCACGAGAGAAATGCGCCAGTACATCTACGACCACAAGCATCACCCTTCAAACAAGAGACGGGACTGCAATTCCACATGTCAAGACCCTGCGTGTCCTCGGGCTTTATCTGGACGTGAACAGAAGGAACGGCTCCACCATCAGCAAACTGGAAACAAAGGTTCGGCAGCCACCAGACTCATCCGAAGGGTGTCCATCCGATACGCAGGCATGAGGGAAGCAAGCCTCCTCCACCTTGTCCAATCCTTTGTAATCAGTCATATTGCATACATCGCGGCCTTCCACAATTGGAAATCAGCCTAGGCGCGACGCAATCATCCGCAAGACGTACAAGGCAGCACTGGGGCTATATCCACACACTAGCACGGACAAGCTCCTTGAGCTAGGCATACATAACACTCTAGATGAAATAGCAGAAGCCCAGCATACAGCGCAGCTTACAAGATTATCGCTAACAAGAACGTGACGCTACATACTGCAACGGCACGGCTACCAAAATCAAGCACTACAAGACGGCAAGGACCATGTATCACTCCCACAGGACCTGCTCCGCCGACTCCACGTACCGCCGATCCCCCGCCACATGCACCCCGAACACAACCAAGAGAGAAGGCTCGCAAGAGCGAAGGCACTCACGGCATCGCACGCCAACGACTCGGGAGCATACTACGTAGATGTGGCCAAGTACCCAAATCAGCCGAACACGTATGCGGCAGCTGTTATAGCCGCCAACACCGGCGAACTATACACCGCAGGCAGCGTCAAAGCCAAGAGTGTGCATCACGCCGAGGAAATGGCGATCGCACTGGCACTCACAAGTACGTAGTGTACCACTGTGATCAGCGACTCGCGGACAGCGGTCGTGAACTACGCCACTAATCGTGTCTCCCACAGTGCAGTGAGGGTATGCGGGGCCCTACCTCCCAAAGAAATGACGGTGACTATTAGGTGGTTCCCGGCGCACGCCAGCCCGTTGGGCACGGACAGCAACCGCAACGAGGAGGCGGACTGAGCAGCGCACGCGCTCACCGGACGCGGCGCAAGCTCGAGCCCCCAACTTGCAGAGCAAGAGCTCGACGAAGCGTCGCCACTCACCGCCTATAGGGACATCCTTGAGTGGTATCGAGCTAGCCGCCGGACCTTCCCACCATCGCACCCTCGTCTGACGAGACGAGAAGCGGTCGTGTACAACAACTACAAACTAATGCGCTAATGACTCCGGTGATAGCCAAACACATTTGTCCAGAAGTGTTCCCAAGCGACGTGTGTGTGTTGTGTAAGAAGGACGGAGCCACAGCAGCTCACATTCTGTGGGACTGTAGACTACACCCCAGTGAAGGCAATACAGCCAAAACGCTCCTGCCGCTCCTCGCAAGTGCGACCAGAGACAAGGACTACGAAATACAACATACGGCCATCCAGCAGGTGTTGGGGGTCCTCGAACGCCAGCGCCCCGAAACTGCTGCCTCTACTGGAGGCAATGCATAAGTAGGGAGCCGACGACGAGTGGCAGCCCGACACGACGACTAGGCTGCGTCCCAGCTGCCGGACTCAATAAAGATGTTTGCTCTCTCTATCTCTCTCTTTCTTTCCAGCCTTGAGCGGAGTGCGGGATTCGTGGTGTCAACAAAGCTTGCCCGTAGCAGACGGCAGTCGGACGAGCGTAATAGCGGAAGTACGTCACCGCTGAAGAGCGCAGCATCATGGCAGGGAGTGCTCGCGCGCCGTCAACACTCAACAGCGAAGAAAGGAGGAGGAAACGCGGCGCGACAATAATGCGCGGTTTTTGATTTACGATTTCTCATCTAATACTCATCGCTTTAACAAAATTCTTGCGGGAGGAGATTGCTAATACATTGCTTTATTTGGCTGCATGTACATCCATGCATCCGCGGAAGGTATTTCAGGACCCGTTTAATTCTTCCGATGAAGACGTGATGGAAGCGACGGTCCCTTCATGAAAAGTAAAATTATGCCCATCTTCCCGCGTATGAGAACACCCGCATGTGATGGAATGCATCATACCCGTTCAGAACACGTTTCCCCCGATTTAGAGAATCAACCCAGTGGAAACGCCAATTGAACCCCCCGATGCGTCGCATCACACCAGGGTTCCCTCGCGGGAAGATGGGCGTAATTTTTGGAAACCCCGAAGGAGAAGGGACTTCCGTCTCTTAGTAGCCGCACGTAGAGAGTATTCATGTGAGATTTTGTTTAAAAAATATTTGCGGAATAGCACATGCATTGACTATGTCTTGTTTTTCGGGCATTGTGGAAAGGTGCATGATGAGGCCGTCAAAGTCCTATTTTCCCGTTTATGATTAAAACATGGTTGGAGCTGTCCCCAGCATTGTTAATGTCTTAATTATAACAACGGAGCTGTTGTAGGTCGAGTCCTTCCGCAAGTATACTGAACACCGGTCGGCGGCCTCACAGGAACCGGTTGCCAGAGCCGCCGATAGAGGGTGCAGTGGTCGCGGAGGGGCCGGTTCCTCTCCCTCCCGACAGAGATCGGAGAGGGGCAGGACTCTCCCGCCGCCGACGTTTAGCTGCTGATTTCTCTGCGGGAACCGTAGCATTTGCGCGGCGACAGCGCTGCCGTTGTCGGGCGAGCGCCCGCTGAAGTTCGAGCTAACAAAAGAGAACCACAGCTCGGTTTGTTTCAGCAGATTTGCCACTACGTGGAAGCGGGTTTAACTTCTTCTATAAATGGTACGCAGATTATTGGAAGGTGATCAGAGAGCTGTTGCTGGTGTAACACGAAGTTCTACGCCCTGAAAGCGCAATTCCAGCGGGCAAATGTCGGAGGCACGTTGAAGAGCAATAAACGCTTTCCCTTAACCCTGCCCGGCTTCTCAACCAGGCAGCCGCTCACAGCCCGGCCATGCCACCTCTTTGCTCTCCCTTTCCCTAGCTGTGGGGAACCCAGCAAGTCGCTAATGGTCTCCGGGGCGGCAGATACCGAGGAAGGCCGCCCATTCGCCGGCGACCAGAAGCCGGCGTGCCCGGAGCTCCACTCACCGGCGAGGCAGGAGGCCACGGCCGCCACGAGGAAGGAGAGCACGACCGCGGGCCCGGCCTCTTCGCGCGCCACGCGGGGCAGCAGCACGTACACGCCGGTGCCCAGGCTCGCCGCCACACCTGCAGGGGAGCGGGGAGAGACGGCACGTCATTCGGAGGCGAAGGCACTTCTCGGCTGCTGCATCGTGTACACGCCTCGTCGTCTTTTCACGCGAATTAAACCCGCAGGCCGCGGCGATTCAAGCGGCAGCTTCGCCACTTTTTTTACTTCTTTGTCTACATTTCTGCGAGATATTTCTTGAATGTCTCCATTACTAGACAATGGGCCAGCGATACAGGATGAGGAAGAAAACTCCAGTAAACGCAACATGAAGCGTGGAGGATGTCCCGGGCCAGCTTCAATTGCCACTGGTACTTCAGCTGGTCCGAGGCTCGCCAAGGCCGATACGTGGTAAGGACACTGCGGGGACTGAATTGCAATGGCTCAGGGGAAAATAGCATGAGTCGGCGTAATGTTCGGGACAGTTGGTGCATGAGGCGGAAATGATGGCGAAAGGAACGGGGAGGCGTGAGGGTGCGGCTATTCCAGTGTATGCGTCCAAGAATCCCCACTTGCGCGGGGGTTAGAGGTTCGTCTGAAACAACAAGTGTACGAAGAGCTGCCCTGATGTTCTCATAGCGAAGCTTCATCTCTTAATTCAGCGGTACAATGTGGGGACGTAGCTTGGATAAAGCTCCCCGTAGACTATCCACTAAGTAGCGCCCGGGGCAGTTGTACCCCCCTGCCCACCCTTAATTACGACACTGGCTAGAAATCGCCATCTTTGATGGTTTAGTGCATTAAAAAGCGTATTTCTAGTAATTTAGTTGTTTTTGCAAGCTTCTGACACAGCTGAATAATTTCAAGCTATATCCCTCACAAGTTTGCAACACACGAGGAGAAAGAGCTTTTTTCAGAGCGTCGGTCAGAAGATCGTCTAATGCTAACCTAACAGTCTAACGCTACGTACCAAGCAGCGGGCCCCCGGACACGCGCATCGCACAGCAGGAAATGAAACGGCTGTATTCTATTTCTTTCATTTTTGTTTACTTCTATCAGAATAATGTTTTTTTATTGCATTAATTTTTCTTCATCGTCAGGAACGTCTTATTAGCAGGTTTGGGGATGTTTGGGAGGCTCACAAAGATCGTGTGGATATTTCTTCAGGCTGTATGGCATACATTCCCTTCTTCACAAACTGGCTTTCGTTATGGCTGCGTGCAAGGAGGTGCATGTCCGCAGTATGCGTTGTTTGTTCAGATGAAAAAGCAATGAGAAGGTTTGTGCTAAGCCACCGCTATCGCGCCCAGAGTACTCTGTGTACAGAGTACAACGTTGCCCAGAGTACTCGAAGGCGGCTTTTGTGCTCCGAATTTCTATGGTAACCATCGTTACCACAACGAACTGGCTCTCAGCCCGAACGAACAAATATGACATGATTACGGTGTTGAAGGCTTTATATACTCCCTAACGAACGGAATAAATAAAATACGTGCGTATATTACACGAATCGAAACCGATTTCCAAGCAGCTCTTTATTGTTTGCCAACCGTTACAGGTGTAAAAAACAAATCCTGGTCTACTCGGGATGGCCTTCTATGAATTGAAGAAAATTACTCTTACTCACTTTTCCTGGACTGAGGACCCGGCCCACAAAACAGCTCGATTGTTTTCTCCTCCTCTTTACCTTCCTCCTCTTGAGTGCAGTTTTCCTATAACGCATATCTAAATATTAGGAAGGTATGGCTGTGGGAAATGTACCGAACTACTCCTCCAGGTCTGAACAAACACAGTGTTACTGTAGTTTTTACCATAGACGTGACTCGTTTTGCTCAACAAGCCTCCATACTGGTTAGAACCCTGGTATAAAACCAGCACGCGCATATGCACAGAGTGGGTTAGTTGGAACTAAGCCTACAGCATTTGCAGCCCATAGTGCATGTCGGCATACTTTATTGCCATGACAACGTAAAGTGATGTGATGCAATACTTTCGAGCGTTCGGCAAGGCGGCAAAAACTGTTTTACCTCACATATGATTACGGGGAATGGTAATGCCTTCTGCCAAAGCCGACAGCCCGCAAGGCCTTAAATTTGTTTTGTTCTTGTATTTTGGCAGCTGTCAGTTACTAGCAGCTGGCTGTTCCATTTGTTCGAAAGATTGCTTAATACAGAAGCCGACGCTCCGACTCTTCGCGCTCCGCACAGGGCCGACTTTGCAATGAATGGGGCGACGCGGCAATGTTTCTTCCGTAGCGGTATCCAAAACTATACTTTAACTCACACCTTGAGCTAGTGTATGCGACTTTAAGTCTATTATTATAAAACGTTACTCACACGAAAAATCTGGTGTGGACCAGCATCAGACGTCAACCGAACGCAATGAAACAGCAAGGAGGGCGAGCCCGAGTTAAAGGGACAGACAACCGATTTTTGTCGCGTATATGTCCTCTAGCTCACATGAAAGCCAGCGTTTTATATAGCCCGGTAACCACAAGCAATTTCTAAACAAACTGGCGGAAATAATTTTAATTCGGCAGCAAACTTCCTGAAAACGGAAGGGTGGCGGTTCGTAGTGTCAAAACTTGGCACTACAATATGTGTCCCTGTCACGTGACCTGCAAACCTAGCAGCTACTGTAACTGCCTAAATGTCTATTTACGTATTGGAAACCTTTTAACACACGTATTTGTACAAACTTAAATTGTATATGTATTTTTTAGCATTATTTTGAAATTTTTTTAGACACGCCGCCCGCCGCCGCTGGGTTGCTCTCAGTGTGGCTAACTGAGCCTCCATGCCCAGAATCAACCGCAGCGTTCAGTAAACAGACCAGTGAAGGAGCTTTGACGATTCTGCCTGAGGCAAAGGCGTTTGTTCTGCCAAAATATTTGATTTCAGTTTCCAAATACGCCAACAGCAGCTTTTAAAAAAAAAAAAAAAAAAACGTCGCGCCCGGAGAGAATCGAACTTCCCGCGTCCACAACGTGAAGCCAGATTCTACCTGTCGTCTATCCCAACAGATGGCGCATTCATGCAAAATAGACTGTTGCTTAAAAAAACACATAAATGAACAGGAAAGCCTGCGATTCAAACTTTTTTAGCTGGGAACAAGTTTTTAAATATTGTTTTTTGTTTCGCATACAGACAAAAGTATGTTGCCTAGCTACTCTATGTCATGGTTGCCAGCATAAGTTTTGGGAGGGACACATACGGCTCGTAGATCAAAAAATTCGATTTAAAAAGTTCTAGGGCGTCATCAGCAAAACCGTTTCTCGTCAAGGTGCTTTAAGTGATGCCCTTTCATTTGGGATAGAGAATATATACTTGACAAAAATCGGTTGTCTGTCCCTTTAAGCAGAAGACAAATGCGAGAGTCCCTAAGCCGACGTCACAGAGGCGCGCTTCCCAGCGCCGCCCGTGGTCGCAATCAACGCCAATAGTAAAGTTTTCGACTAACTGAAACATGGTATTCTGTTGACAAAGTTACAATGCTATGGCGACCGCGATATTGATCATTCTCTTCTTCAGTCATACCTTCCAGAAGGGAAAAGGTACGTTTAAGTTGAAGGCTTTATTTCTTCCCATAAGACTATACATCATGGCGTACTTCAAGGTAGCATATTAGGGCCACTGCTTTTTAATATCTTCGTTAATGATGAATGAATGAATTTATTTTCAAAGAAAAGAAAAGGAAAGTCCACCAGCAGGCGTAAATTGTCACACCTAGGGGTGGACACCAGAACGCCTGCTGGTGTGGGAGTTGGGGCAGAAGATGACAGATTCAGAGAGAGAAAAGACAGATGATAAAGCTGACATATTTACAGAACACAGGGGAGAGAGGGGCATATTGTTAAATTCAAAAACGACGTCACATTATTTCCCTATGACACCAGTTTGTTTATTTCAGGCCAAAATACAAACGGAAGTGCGGAAAACGCTCAGGGGGCCTTGTCGATCATTTACAACTAATCATATTCGGACAGCTTAAAAATTAATGCCAGCAAAACCGAAGCCATCTTCTTCGAATCTAAAAACAAGGATACAGCGATGCATCAAATTATAACATTGGGCAGCGTACCTATAGAGATAGTGAACAAGCACAAAATCCTGTGAGTAACATTTTCCACTGATTTGACATGGACGAATCACATACAAGCCTTGACTAATCACTCTCGTCAGCGGCTGGTGCTCTAGCACGATGAGGGCAATATTTTCAGGTAAAAGCTAAAATTCATATTTAACATGCCCTGTTCGTGTGCAAATGTATCGTTCGTGTGCAAATGTACACAGGTTGGATTGTGTAAGTCAAGTTTCTATTCCGGGGCTCTACTAGAGAACGGACAAGTGAAATTATGCCTCCCGGCATGTGCTGGATGGCCGCTTGTCGCTGTCGCATCTTTTTCTGCGACAAGGCAGTCAATTGTTTTATTTTTGAGTGAGGCGAAAGACGCCCTTTGTGTTGTTTTACTCAAATCTGCCTGGAGTTAATGTTTGGTCGCGTGTATGGTATATACGGAAGGCTTCACAGATATTTATGGGAGGCTACACGGGCAACACAATTTCTATGTTCGCGTTTTTCGTTGGAGCATCTGAGTACAGTGTCTAGCAGAAAGCTTCACAAAGACTGCTTTGAAGTGTGGTTCCCATTCCTTTATGCAGCCCCATGCTTCGTATGTCCCCAGGACAAAATGATCGAAAACATGTAAAAGCAATGGCTGTACTACTGCGTCTAAAAGCTTTTTCTTGAAACTTGGCGTTCGTGTCCTACTTGTTAAAACACAGACGTTCGAGCACGGTTTATTTGTACCTAAGAAACCCTCGACTGTTGAACAGGTATTTGTTTTTACTGTTGGGATGGACGCGTTTTTGTTGGGTGTTAGTCAGACTATTCTGAACGCGGATCTTCCGCTAGACGCTCATGGTATACGGTTTCTGGCGGTTGGGAACGAACAAAAATGGAGTCCCCGACGACCTTTCGCTGTTGTTGGTCTTTAGGGAAACGGAGCACCGGAATAATGGAGGCCTTCCCCTCCGATGCAGTACAAGGTTGGCACGGCAGTATTTTTGAGAGTGTCCACAGGACTGTAGAGATGTGGAAGTGTCAGCCAGGTACAACCGAGAGGTTGCATGCAACCGAGAAAGCATTCGCTATGCCCCATTTTTAGACCTGCTACGCTGGCTTAGGCAAAGCCAGCGTTCTTATAATGTGTAGCAGGAATTTTGTTTTATGTCTGCTATGGAAAATTCATCATTATACCCATCAACAACAACCTACTCAGGCCCACTGCTGGGCGAAGGCCTCTCCCATCGACTTCCACGCGCTCCAGTCCTGCGCCGCTCGAGTCCATCGAATTTCCCTATGTCATTCCTCCATCGTGTTATTGGCCTCACCCCAATTCTAGATCTGTCTCTTGGTATTCACTCTGTTACCCGAACTGTCCACCGGTTGTCGGTTCTTCTCGCTACATGGCCAGCCTACGAATAAGGGCTTGCTTAATGGGAAATCAAACTATAAAAATTTCCCCGCATTTCCCCGAGGGGAAGAATGTGAAAGTGCGAATGCACGAGTTGAATTTGCGCGGTTCGGTAATGTTCGCGAAAGAGAGATCACACACACCCACACAACTACAAAGAAAGAAAGATGCATTTATTTACAGACACCTATTTGTGTTGTCGTTGTACTTGATTGCTAGAGCGGATCTCAGCTTTGAAATTTCGTGTCAGTACTCCTTTAAGCGGGTGCATTAGCCCTTCTCACGCCCGATTCCTGGCCAATCCCCCACGTGGGTATGTGCCATGCACAGACACCTATTTGTGTTGTCGTTGTACTTGATTGCTAGAGCGGATCTCAGCTTTGAAATTTCGTGTCAGTACTCCTTTAAGCGGGTGCATTAGCCCTTCTCACGCCCGATTCCTGGCCAATCCCCCACGTGGGTATGTGCCATGTCAGCGGCCAGGCAGCGCGCGCCCATCTCCCCCCGTTGCCCAGGAAGACGAGGAGATTCCTGGCCAATCCCCCACGTGGGTATGTGCCATGTCAGCGGCCAGGCAGCGCGCGCCCATCTCCCCCCGTTGCCAAGGAAGACGAGGAGCGCGCGCACCCGCAGCTGTTGCTATGTGGACGGACGGCGGTCGCCGGAATTCAGGGTCGCTTATAAAGTGCATTCGCACTTAAAAAATTACACCATCTTCCCGTAGGGGAACCCCGAGTAGTATGCGAAGAAAGCGCGCGATTTAGCAGGATTGCCCGGTGTCATCGTTGTTGTTGTTGTTGTTCCTGTTCTTGTGGCACATACCCACGTGGGGGACTGGCTAAGAAACGGGGTGGCTTTTTGGGGCTAAAACGCCCACCTCCTGGACTTATACAATCAGCCTGTAGGAATTGGAGGAACGGTTACAGAATTATATATTAGATCTAGAGAAGAGTCAGTGATTGATGCCATTTTTGTGGGAACCATCTTCTCGTATGGGAACCCTGAGTAGTATGCGAAGCAGCCATGGGGTCGACTTCAGCTTCGCGTGCCTTCGTTGTATCAGTAGCTTCTTGACGTAGTCTGAATGAGTGAAGGACATAAGGCGCGTTCGTAGCAGATGCTTCCGTCTCGGTTTGTAGCGCAGTGGGAAGAGCGCCACGTACCTCTCGTTGCGGCCAGAGAGTCGTGGGGTCGAAACCGGGCGCCGCCTAACTATTTCTTTTTTAGTGGACTGCGCTGACGTCAGGCCAAACGCTGACGGGGCTGAAGAGACGCGCATGCTCAGTAGAGTGCGGACGGCGGACAACAACGACAACGAGAGAGGGAGGGACACATCCCCGAGCATGAGATGCTTCGCATCTGATAATGAAACAATGGTAATTAAACAGTGGTAGTGCATTGGACTGCGACTGTGAAGAGGCGGGTTCAAATCTCATCGGATCGAACATGTATTTCTGTCCACTTCTGTTTCTGCTTTTTAGTGGAGTGGCGATTTTCTCGACCTCGACCAGACTACAAGACCGACGACGACGACGACAGCGGTCCTTGTTTTTTTGCCCCGTTGGAGAGCCCTAAACCGACCTTCAAAGACACTTTCTATGCGGCACAAATCTCACCGCAGCCTTGACAGTGGAACCGCTTTCCCCAATATGCAAGATCCGAAGAACGTGAAGACGATGTCACTTAAAATACCTCTTCTTCGAGCGACAACATCAACGGCGCATGGCGCTGCAATTCTGAGTGACTTTAGAACTACCCAAAGGTCATTCCTGGGAAGGCCTCTGGCAGCTCCTTTCCTTGCAAAAACAATAAAGGTTTCATGTCCGCGGCCATCCAAAAGTGCGCGGGAGACGGAGAGGGGCTAAGTTAATTTTCATTAGCCTGATCCCCCATGGGAAGCCTAGGGCATAGGACGCCGGGGCGGTCAGCTCTTTTGTTAAGTTGCTGCCAGGCTCGGTCCAAGCGGGCCGATATCTCCTTGGCAGCCGCTCTCTCGGGAGATATAGTGGAAGGAGCGGGTTCGCCTTCATTAGGAGCGGGCTCGGGGGAAGGCATGATCAAGCTAAGCTCATCTCGCGCGAAAGGACACCGATGAATGAGGGGGAAAAACGTGGCCCAGATTGAAGACTTGGAAAAGTCAGCTCCGTCTAACAGTAATTACTGTTTCCGTGCGCGATGCACTTATTCAGTCGTACAGCGGAACAGACATTTGTGTCGTTGAACGAGATATGTGCGGTTCTGTGAGGCACGACGGAGGGTCAGCAAGCACTGCAGTACGATACACGTGTGTTGTCTAAGAAGACGCATGTTGGGCAAAGCGCAAACAAAACTTGGAAGAAAGAACACAGGACGGAGCGCTACTAGAAACTGAAAAGCTTAATCGTGAGCACACATACATATGTACATACAAGCAGAGGCACCGTCATCACACAGTGTATATTACAATCTACCACCCGGCACGATCGCAGGGAAATTCCACTCAACGTGAAAGCTATCGGTAATGCAGAGCAGTGATTCGCCATAACGGGCTGTGGCGCCGTTATCCGCTCACTGCTGCTACCACCCATCACGCTCTTCGCCTCCCTGTCTCACTCCTCTCTCCATGAATTGAACGAGATTTGTCCAGCGCAATTCAATTTTCCCGCCCCCCAGTGCCCGCCCCTGCATGGAACAGCGCGAGCGGGAATTTTGTTCTTTTTTGCTTGCTTTAATGTCGCACGTGCCGGCGCCTTACCGTGCAGTTTGGCACGCGTCGTTTATGGCGGCCACTTTTTTCGCTTACTATCGTAAAAAGCAACTCAACGGGCGTTCCTAACTAAATGGACGCGAGGACCACCGCTTATATAAACATATTTTGCCTCAAATGTAGCTGAAGTTTTCTTTGCGCTAAACTACGGGAATATGTATTACAAGCGCCAGCGGTGCAGGAGTTTCGAACAGTTATGAATCTTTTTGTTGTGTCTGCAGTTTGTTTCTTCCTGCGCTGATGTCTTCATCCTTTCACTGCTACTGTGGACCTCCCACTTGTTTTCACGTTTCTTCCTTTTCCGTCTCCACGAGTTTCCGCCGAAAGCGCTACGCCTCCGTGCTTGACCTCACGAAGGCGCAACCGACGTTGCAGCGTGGGAGTGGGCTTTTAGTCGTCTGTTTTTTATTCCGATAGCTCTTAGACTTTTCCACTCGGTTTCGTTTTCACTTTTCGGAGACTTTCGGATAAATTCGGTGCCCCCGGCTCTCCTCCGGCAACCATGTGTTTGTTTACATCGTCCAATATGGCTGCGCCCAGGGTCCTGTCGGCCGACTAGTAGTAAGACGGAATACCATTTGCTTCATTCGTAAGCAGGAGGAGGAGGAGATAGCCTTTATTACACCAGGAAGACGATACGTCAAGTGAGGGAAGCGGGATTAGAGGGTGAGAGATTCGTAGCTTGGGACATCTTGAAAATAAACCGTTGAAGTTGAAGCTGGTTGGCTCCTTACGAAGGCGGAAGAGGCCACGTGGGGTGAGGAGAGCAGGCTCACGGCTCTAAACTGCTTGCGCTAGACCGCTTTCTAGAGAGTAGTGCGCAAATAAAGTCAACGTGGAGGGTTCCAGTGTTCGAGGGTCGATGTATGAGGAGGAGGCATTTGGAGGAGGGTTGAAGTTTCTGTAACGCGTAAATTTCAGACAGTGCCAAATTAGGTGCTGGAGATTGGAGGGTGTGAGGGAGGCGCAGAAGGAACATCGAGGCGGCAGGGATGTGTACGATTTACGGAATGTCTGTGGGGTTAAGCTAGCATTGGCCAAATATTTGTTCATAAAAATTTCGGCTGATCTTGGGAGCGGGGGTAGAGCAGATAAAAAGCCGGTTGGAGTGAGGGTCTTAAGGCGGTCTCTTTTTTTTTCTTTTTTGTGCCGTAGAATCTGTACGGCTGGCAGTAATGGCTCAGGAGGCGGAGGAGCCAAGTCGGGTAGCAGCGGAGGACTGCAGGTTACACACTCCCGTGCAGCCGACTGGGCTGCCTGGTTCCCCGGTGAGGACTCCTCGTGTCCAGGCGACCAGTCGATGCGAAGATGGATGCCGCTAAATTTAAGAATGGAGATCTGATCCAGGATTTTGTTGGCATTCATAAGAAGGAGCACGAACTATGTGACAGCTGTGGCCGCCTTGGGCATAGATCGGGCATTTTCCCAGCCCCCGACAACAAAGTGTTCGACGTCTGCGGCACCGAAGCCCCGAGGGACCAGCACCATTGCGAACCTAAGTGTGCGGCCGCGATCGTCCTGCTGGAGATAAGAAGTGGCGCCTGCGTTTCCAAACCACGTACCTTCTGAAGAAGCGAAAATGGGAGAAAAGGCAACAACAGAAAATGCAGCAAGACCAGACACCCGACCGTCAGCAAGGCCTCTTCAACTCTACTTCGTCGTCCAGTCAAGAACGGGAGCGCAGCTGATCAATGCGGCCACGACGACTCTTTCCCTGAATCGTGAGCATCAGTGCCGACGGGACGGGAACTGTGGGGCATGCTGGCACCGCTCCCGCAGTCGGCACCGCTCCCGATCCACATCACGGTGGAGGACACCCAGCCACCTCTGGCCCAACAACCAAGGACGACAGTCGCGATCCACGTCGCGAAACGGACGTCAAGCAACCGGCCATTCTCCACTAAACAAGGTGAGCTGGGTGAATACGGTCTCCCAAAGCAAACGTAATGAGAAACGTAGTGCTCCCATGCCGAATACCTTAAAATCCAAGTAGTCTGATCATTGTTCCGAGACAACGAAAATTAAGCAGTTGCTCCAAGTACTCACGGGTGAAAATGCCATGCTCAAAGCCAAACTCGCTCAATTTGAAGAAAGAAGAAACAGTTCTGCAGATCTTAGTGGCGCACGTCCCGGCGCCCAAACGACGGGCCCGGTCAGCCAGGCAGCGCAGCTCACTGCTGTCTGTCTGTTCACAAACCCCGCATCCGTGTGACTCTGCCGTAGAAAGGGACACTTTGCAGTACGATTCCCTTCCTTCAAAACATCGGGCCCAGGCGATAAACCTGAGAGCACTAGTCAGGCCGCAGCCACGAGTTTGGTAAACCACTTTGACGACGACATGCTCCGCCAGTTCGGAGAAACCCTCACCCAAACACTAACTGAAGTTCAGCGAAAACACAAGTGCCCAAATATTCAGCCTCAAAGTCCGAGTAACAGTGCTAGAAAATGGAGTCCCACGATCTGGACGGGAAGTGGGACCGGGCCCCATCAAGTTCATTAAACCCTACTCCCGTCCCGCCCCTCCCAGCCCCCCCCCCCCCCCCCCCCTGCGGAAAGCCCCTAAATTGCGAACGATCTCTATTAGCTCATTCAACCGAAAAAGCAAAGCCAACCCTTTGATTGTGTGGCAATGGAACTCTCGAGGATTCAAAAGAAAACGTGCTCACCTAGAACAGTTGATCAAAAACAAAAATTCTGACGGAATTCCCGATGTGGTCTGTCTGCAAGAGACAGGCGTTTTTGCTCGATTGTCTACTTACAAATCTACTATAGTAGACATAGTGCGGTACCTTTGAGCTGTAGTGGCGGCAGCTTCACCCGCTAACAGCGCCACTATCATCACCACCCCTGCATCCCACAATCATCATCAGCGGCGGTGCTTGCCGGGCTGCGTCAGCAGTGCCACGCGCCGCGAGAGGATGGAACACGACCGAGCGCCTGGGCGGTCGCTTGCCATCGCCGCTCCCACTCCAGTTCCGGCCGGGCCTTGCGCACCCCAATAAATGTAGGCGAGCCACATTGCCTCACCGAGTCCACGGTTCCGCTTTCCTACAGAGCCTTCGAAGACGAGAACCGAGTTAGTACGGCCTACGCGTCTCGCCTGGAGAGAGAGAGAGACAAAACTTTATTAAAGGGACACTGAAGTGAATTTGTCAAGCTCCCGTTTTTGCTTGCACTGCGTAGACTGTCTCAAATTAGCCCACTTTTCATCGTTTATCCGGTTGACAAATCGGTAATTATTTTACAAAGCGCGAAAGAAGAAAAACTACCATGCGCGGTTTGCGGCGGCCGCACCAACTAAAGCTGTGACGTTGGGAGAAGCGGGCACCGTGATTGGACGATGCCCAAGGTGAGCAACCAAGCAAGTTTCGGTTTCGGTTTCGGTTCTGTAAAATACAACCGGTGGCATTGTTGGATGGGCATTCTCAATAACTCAGTAATCATCGTACCGCGCTTCTGCCATGTTGTCAGCTGTAAAAATGCATAAAGATAAGCCTCCCAGGACGTCTTGGAATCGTAGAATTCACTATCCGAGACCTACGCAGTGCATGAACGCCCTCCGCGTACTCGTAGACTCCCAAATGTCATGCGCTTTTCCCCCATATTTGGAGCTTGCCTCCCGCATGCCTGTATCGTAAAAAGCGTGTTCGCACCAGGCCAAGGGTCTGTTCATTCTGGCCTGTGCCCACTGCCTGCAAGAGTCGGTGCTTATGTCAACAGCACGCCAACGAGAACTCGCTAGCGCGCCAGTGCCAGCCTGCGCGCGTTTTGTGAACTAGTTCGTGGAGCCATGAACGTTGCGGACCAAAAAAAGGTGAACTCAATATAGAAAACATCGGCGGAAAACGAAAAAGTTAACTTACAAAAAAAAAAAGCACATACCCGCGGGGATTCGGACTCGTGACTTGCAAAATACTTGCGGTGGCATACCTAACGCCCCAGACAACTCGGCCACGGAGCGGGGTCCGCTGCCTTTGGTAATATAGGGTATATATTGTACAACCAGTTTACACTCTTATTTAGTTTTGGCATTTCAAGCAGCTTAGGTGACTATTTGTTGTATTGCGCTCGTGCAGTAAGCGTCGCCCGAGTTTCCCCAATAGCTCACGTCTAGCAATTGCATTTCGTAGACGGAAAAGCGTTCGCAGATGCGTAGTAGTGCTGCTGACCGCTGTGCCTGTTCGCCCAGCGCAAAAAAGTGCTTCCCGCACCCTAGTTTTACGCTGTACGGTACAAATATCAGTTGATTTTATTTCCTTAGTACCTATGTGGACTTCGCTGACTCTTCTCCCGCCTTCAAGAGGCCTTATGTTTTCCTACTGGCGTACCAGTCAGCGAAGCATCGCATGTGCGCTTGTGCAGCGCTTGTGTGAAGCGACCTTGACTTGGATCTAGATACAGTGTACAAACTAACCAAGTAAAGAAAGGCATATTCTTCCATTCACAAACCTGTCCTGGCTTCGTTTCAACTGAGCGAACGAATTGCGACGACCCGTCGGCGGCCTTCGGACGAAACGCTGGGCCGACTGACTCTGTCTGAAGGCCGGGGAGCCGTGCAGTAGCGCAGCCAATTGTGAGCTCGGCTCCTCATGACGTCACACGAAAACGCCGCAGAAAATGGGCGAGCGTAAAGAGAGGAGGACAGCATTTTCGAATTAATTTTTCTACTAAATAAAATCGCGTAAACGCGCCCAGAGTGGTCGAAACATGGCCTGGGGACTCCGGACTACAATTTGCGCAAGTAATCCCGCAATGTTTACATATCACTTCAGTGTCCCTTTAAACTGAGCTTGTCTTTAGCGTGAGAAGTTGGTGGTCGTTGTTATCAGCCCAACGACGACCGAAGCGGCCCTTGCGATCAGGGAGGTCTGTACCTCCCTGTCGTGGGATGCCAATGCTTCTCTCCACTGCTCAGCTGTGGTGATTCGGGATAGGGATTTTGGTGGCAGGCCCACATAATGTGGGGTAGGGTGGCTGGCTGTGCAGAGGGTGCAGTTCGGGGATGGGACTTGTGTTGGGTGGATTAGGTGCAGGCGGGTTGGGTGTGGGTATGTGTTTGTTTGTATGAGCCTCCAGGCTTGCTCTTGGGTTGTTGTGAGTCCCGGGTGCGGGGGTACGTGCTAGCTTTCGGCAGCAGAGGCGGTAATGTGCCGTAATATCTGTATAGTTAAGGAGACTGTCTGGATGACCGTGCCTCCTGGGATGGGTCGGGCGCCACTCCAGCTCGGATAATAAGCTCTCGAGCCTGAGAGTGTGCGGTTTCGTTCCCTTCCTGTCCCGCGTGGGCCGGTGTCCAGAGTATGTCTACTGAATCGTGGGATTCTTCTTGCAGAGGAGGCCGCGGAAGATGTCTTCGGTGCCGTAATATTCGGGGATGCTGTGGCTAGCCCCGTTGACGTTGTCCTCCAGCGGCGTTGCGTAAACGCTGACTTTGTGGCTGTTGTCTTCGAAGCGGAGTTCTTGTATGGCCGTGTACTTTCTGGCTCGTGCCATACTTGGAGTACTGGCGACAATGACATATTTATGGCGTTGGTGCGAAGTATATATATAGGGTCCACTGTTTCATTATAACTAATTCCTGTGGCACGCAAGACTCCATCACGAACGCCGGCTTGGCTTATTTCGGTGATATCTAGTCCTTCTCAAGGCCGCGGCATGATTTTAATGTCCTCGCTAGGTAGCGGCGGCTGGCGGGACAGGCGCTGCCACCGGCGGGCTTGCGTATTTAAACGCGGCGACTTGCTGCTTGGTTGGGAGTCATTGGTCGGCTTACCGAAGCAGCCGCCTGAGGTTAGGCCTAGCGTGGCTAGGGCGCGGGCGCTCCGTCACCGGTGACTCGTAAGCCACCCAGCCTCTTCATTTAGGTCGTCTGGCGAGGTCGACTCCAGCCCACCTCGATGCGTTCCATTTTGCAGCTCCGAGCGAAGGGGGAAGGCGCCGAGAGCCGCAAGTACCGAGGACTGAGTTCGAAGGGTTCGGCTTATAGGCTAGGCGGCGCCGTCTGTGAAGGGGCTCCCATCCACTGCAAGCCAAGCGAGGTCCAATTTCCCAAAAATAGAAGGCCACCGAAAGCGAGTTTCGGTGGGCACTTGATGCCGTGGTTATTTCCAAGGCATTGAGGAAATCGTCAACCGTCTTGTTTGAAGCTCTTGAAAATTTGAAGCGGTGGGTCAGAGTATAAACCACTTTCGAAGCCTCTGTGTTGCGCTTTCACGGCACGCCGTGGGGCTCTACTTGAGACCGTTATCTCGCTGCGCCGCCTGATTCCAGCAGTCGCTTAACATCGAACAGCGAACGAGCTACGATGACAAGGTGAAGTCTTAAAGTGCAGAGCAATTTAGTGCTCTGCTCTTAAAGACCACTGCATATAATCACACCACACGTGTTCAAACCCACAAACAAACTACACTCCACACTCCGTCAACCTTTTTCCAAAAAAGCAAACTCAGCGCCTGATAAGATGACTGACACATGTATTTCCTTCGTTTTTGATATGAAATGCTTGAATAATCTCTCTTGTGGCCCGTTTTCTATGTTTGTCAAGAACGAGTGTATGTGGTGACTCCAGACGGCACGCGCAGTTCTCCTGGTTGTGTTTGTCATCAATGAGCGCGTGCGGCAACTACGGACGGCCCGTGCACCCCCTGCAATGCATGGCTAAATGCGAACATGGTACCCATTTAACGAAGGCCAACAAAGGCAAATGCAGCGGCTAAGGCAGCGGCCAGTCTGTCGTGTGTATTCCTTACCACACTTGAAAGGGATACTGCAAACGACGTCTTTATTGCGCTCTACAAATTTTATACTGTGCTTAACTGTGTTTTAACTTAAATCCTTTTTTCTTTTTGTTCTCTGACCTTTGCGCTGCTGGGCAAATATTGGTCAATTTGCTTTGGGCTGAAAACACGACGAGCACCCCATATATTGATTCCACTTTCGTCAGGCGGTGTGAAATACCATGTAGTTGAATGGCTGCCATGTTATCGGTCTTAAATCCTGCTCCTTTTTCCTTGCCCTCATCCGCACTTCCAGCCTTCCTGATCTCTCTACGACTCTCTTCTCCAGTCAAGCGAACCGATTCATCTGAATTCCCGTCTGCTCTTGACCTGTCTACATGGGCGGGGACATTTCACAAAACGTTCACAGGACTTGTTCAACGTCGATTTTATGCAAGAAAAGGCTACACCTTTTTTCACCAGCTTCCAATGGGCCGATTCATAGCTGAGCAACTCCTTGGTCGAACTAGGGTGGTACAGCCAGCATGTTTTGGTCGGCAGGAACCTAATCAGATATCCAAAAACTGGATTTCACGTTGCTTAGACACTTTAAACGTGTACTTGAGGTGTATGCCTTTTTCTATAAGGCTTTCTTGACATCTACAAGCGTACTGCAACCGCGAGTTCCTTTTTACAAAAACAAGGTATTCGTATACGTACCTAAACAACTTGAAAATCATGCCAACCAATGTGTTGTCAATTCTGCAAAATTGCTTAGAAAAAAATTCCCTCGCACTTCCCCGAGGGGGAGAGTGTGTAAGTGCGAATGCACGGTTGTTGATTGCGCGATTACGGTGGATATCGTGATCTTGGAGTGGAGAGGAGGCGCCCAACACCCGCAGTCACTGAGCGGAGAGAGGAGGAGGAGAGTAGCGCCTGCCGTTACGGCGAGGGCTACACGAGCGCCCTCACGCGTCAGAATGCGGAGCGCCCGCTACGCGAGCGAGAGCTCTCCCGCCCGAAGTGGAGAGGAGGCGCCCAACACCCGCAGTCACTGAGCGGAGAGAGGAGGAGGAGAGTAGCGCGCGCCCATCTCCCCCCGTTGCTAGGGAAGACGAGGAGGAAGACGAGGAGCGCGCTCACCCGCAGCTGTTGCTATGCGGACAACGGCGGCGGTCGATTCAGGCTCGCTTAAGAAGTGCATTCGCACTTAAAATATTCCGAAAGCCGGGGCAAGTCAAACCTTCCTTCTGTACGTACAGTTTTTCACCCCACTCCACCGGAGTAGACTTCATATATTCTGTAAGCAACTCCAAAAAACACTTTGATGGATAGTCCAGTGGCATTACTAAACGTCACTTCACCATTATCTTCTAGGATACAGTCCTTCACACCTTGTAGCAAAGAATCATGTGGGACTAAGTAACAGAAATGCATTTGATGCATTTCTATGCAGAAATGAGTAACTACATTTACGCTGAAAGCACCCCAAAACCCGAACTGAAGCCCTGGCTTGTGGGTTTTTACCGTGAGAAAGGCCTCTAACAAGAGGCCATTTACATTCTTTACGGGGGACTTTAAACGGCAAATTGAAATCGCCATGCAACGCAACGCAAGGCCCGCTTAACGGCAGGGGCCTTTTCATTAACCACAAAAATTCTCTTCTACAGCATTCTCAGCCTTCTGGGGGAACGTTTCTTCAGCATCACAACAAAAACCAATCCTTATCGGAAACCGCAACTCGAGAGCCACTATTCGGCAAGAACGCACATACTATCTGAAGAACTTCTTAACCACCCGCACGGCAGTGCTATAAATTGGCGACATTGCAACCAACACGCTACGCCTTCCTTTAAAAGGTACCCTTCAATGGGCTGTACTCTCCCCGCTTCTCTTTAACGTAGCCCTGCCCAATCTCCTTCAGCGGCTTGAACGGGTTCCGCATCTTCGGCATAGTATTTAGGCCGACGACAGTCCCATAACCATTTGAACATGGGTAGGCAGCGACGCACAAATTGAAGATGTTCTTCAAACAGGGGCTGAAATAGTCTGCACAAGACACCACGGCAGGCTAGAATTCTCCCCAAAAAGTCTAAACTTTTTGTTCACCCATCTCAACGAACTGCCCAGTCAACCACCCCAATAAAAATGACTGACGATTACTGTACTTCCTAAAGCGAAATTTGCGCGCAGCACGATCTGCAGTTTTCTCGGTCACGGCGCATCGCTGCTGCGTCTCTGGAAGTGATCGCGCGATCAGCGAACGCACGGCGGCGCGCGCTACTCTGCCGTTATCTTGCAGCGCGTCGCAGCCGCCGAGAATGTTGTTGAAAATCGTGTTTGCAGCTCCTGCGCAAATGTCACGGGGTTCAGATGAGCCAGGCAAAGAGGAGGAGAGAGAGAGTTGCTTTATTAAAAAATTGGCCGCGTATCTGCTCCTTTCGTTGCAAATGTCGTCAAAAGACGATAGTCTTTGTAGACATTTGCCAAGGAAATGCCCCCCTTTGCTTTCCCGCTCGCCTCTCATGCTATTCCTGTACCGCCGCGCTCATCCCAAGATAAACCCACTAAAGGTTTGCGCAAGGCGATTTGAATTTACCGCGTTCCACTGCTACAGGCCGGGTTCCTCGATGCCAGCGCTGCAGTACGGCGGAGACGCGCGTAAATGGAGGCGGCCGACTACAAGGTTTATACAACCGCGTGGCCGTGCTCCACGTGCGTTCGAAGCAGAACGTGGAACTTAGCTAGTGGAACCTTTCTGTTGCCGCGTGATTTTTCATACGCCGCCAGGAGGCGGCGGTTTTCTACAGTAGATGTAGAATATCATTTGTTATCGAAAAACCAAGCATCCATGAATTTTTTAATAAAGGAACACTGTAAATATCCCTTGTGTACTAATTTCCTGTCGTATAGTTGCGTAATGTCTTGTTCTTGTTCAACAAAGTTGACAAGTCTGAACATATAAACCGGGCTTAGACGTTTACATTTGGCTGTGAGTATATAAGACTATTGCGCAATATCAATTTTACTTTGGCCGAGTGGCTGAATCGAGTTACAGACAGACAGACGGAAAGACAGACAGACAGACATACAGGCAGACCAAAATTTCTGGGTTTAAGTAGCCCAAGAAGGACTATCGTCTTAAAAAAAAATTACGCCCATCTTCCCGCGATGGAACCCTGATGTGATGCGAGCGCATCGGTGGGGGGGGGGGGGGGGGGGGTGTTCAATGGGCGTTTTCATTGGGTTGATTTTCTAAATCGCGTGAAACGTGTTGTGAACGCGTATTATGCATTCCATCACATACGGGTGTTCTCATACGCGGGAAGATGGGCGTAATTTTACTTTCCATGCACATGCATACTCGACATGAGAGAGTTGCCATCAGCGTTTGGATTGACGCTGGTACTCGATTGTGTCAAACCACTCGCTGACGGGACTGTTGCTTCCATCGCACTACATCGGAAGAAGCAACAGAGTCGTCGTCGTCAAGCGAAGCACAAGCAAAGTCAAGCGCAGTCAAGCGAACGCACTTGACCGAACCGGCGCAGCGCGCTCACCGCTTTATATTCAGCACTTGAAGGAGAGGAGACGAACGGAGGAGGTTGCACATGCGCAGCGAGAGCGAATGCGAGAGAGAAGCGTCAGCAAACCGCGCGCAGCTGTTATGATAATGAGACACAGAGAGCTCGTTGCACACAGCTTTTGGCAAGGAGAACGGAGGAGAGTTTGCGCATGCGAATGCGGTGTGCGGACGCCGCGACGACGCTGGAGGAACATACCCGAGAGCAAAAGATGCGTCGCATCTAAAATAGAAAAGAGCAACGAGGAGGACGCCGAAGGACCTATGTACGTGCACCACGCAGCGCGTGCTGGGCTTCTGAGGCACCGCCACGGCAAGCGCCCTCCCCCGCACACTTTCGCTTCATTTTCTTTTCTGTTTTCCTTCAATCTTCGGTGTTTCCTTCGTTGGCTCGGTTGCGAGGCCAACGAAACCACCAAAGTACAATGCCGAACGCTTAAGGTCTGCGCGCTAAAATCCATATCACTGCGCAAACGTAACGGCAGTACCATGCATGAAAATCCTGGGATTCACTATAACGGAGCCAAAACTCGTTACATATCCCAGCCCACCTCCAAATCAACCAAACAAGTGGCCTCATACGCCGCATTGCTGTCAGCAACAAGGGGCTAGAAGAAGCCGAGCGAATACAGCTAATTTGAGCTTTTGTGGTTAGCCACATTGCTTACTATTTGCCAAACCTTAAGCCCTCTCCCTGTTCATCACGCACTGTATGCGGATGATATTACCATTTGGACTGACACGGGTTCTTTAGGTGAAATCCAAGATAGCCTTCAAAAGGCCACTGACACTGTAAAACAATATGCCTCATCAATTGGCCTTCGGTGTTCCCCTAAAAAATCTGACCACATCATTGTACGGAAAAGTCCCCCTGCATTCAATAAAGAATCAGTTCAAATTACCCTCGATGGTCAGCTTATACATCCCAGATCTTCACTCAAGATACTTGGTGCTACAATCCAGGCCAATACACGGAACGATCAGACAGTATTCAAGTTCACCACAGTATTCACTCACGTTACCCGCATGCTTCGCCGCATCTCCAATCGACATCGCGGCGTGAAGGAGAAAGACCTTCTACCGCTTTACCCGCGCCTTCCTCATATCACGGGTCATCTACATCGCCCCGCACCTAACTCTCAGCAAAAGTGACACGGAAACCATTAATCGCCTCATCCGTAAAGCTATAAAGAAAACCATTAATCTTCCTATGTCCACCGTGACAACTAAACTGCTCCAATTAGGCATTCACAACTCGGTCACGGAACTCATCGAAGGGTATCTTTGCAGTCAACGTCTCCGCCTAACTCAAACACCAACAGGACTGGCACTTTTACAGGGCTCAAAATGTCAACACCTCAGACCACGGACAGAAAGCCTCTTCCCCATAATTGGCGTAAATCCATTCTTGTCCGCCCGCTTCCCAAAAATATGCATCCCAATTTGCACTCCGGTCGTCGAGACGCCCGTAGCCAAGCCCAAGAACAAATCTACGGAAACAATCCTAATGTTTTGTACACAGATGCCAGCCCTTACTCCAATCCGTCCCATTACTTAGCCATAGCCACCACTAAAGACAAGATCATCACCTGCGCCTAAATCAAGACCACATCTATCTGGGCCGCGGAAGAATTTGCTGTGGCCCTCGCCATCACCCAAAAACCAGCAGCGATTCTAATTACGGACTGTCAAGCCGTCTGTTGCAGCTTTTTATCAGAATACGTGGCCTCAACTATGTGGAACCTCCTGGCTCAACACGCCCCCAGCAGGAAGATCGCCATTGTGTGGACCCCGGGACACTCCTCGCTAATTGGCAATAATTTTGCCCATTTACAAGTCTGAGAACTCTCCTCCAAGGCCTCTGAGGAAACACCAAGTCTCGTTCTCCTGCTCACATTTCAAGACCTCGCCCAACATTACCGCACATCAAGACAACATTTTCCCCCTCCTCACCCTCAGCTTACTAAAACAGAAGCAGTAATACTCCGGAGGCTTCAAACAAACACCCTTCCTCACCCAACTTGGCTACATGGGATGTACCCCACCCAATACCCTGTCACATGTAAATTCTGCCCTAATCCATTTGCCCTCATACACATGATCTTGGGTTGCGCACACAACCCAGCCCTCCCACCTTTGCTCACTTCCCTTCCCCTCCCTGAGCTGTGGGAGAACCTGACGACCAGCGCCGGCTTGGATGCACAGCAACTCCTGGTGTCCAGGGCTGAGACATCAAGATCGTCCCATGGTCTCCTGCACTGAGGAGCCACTCCCACATCACCATGCTCACAATAAAGTTCTTTCTCCTCCTCCTCTCCATGTGAATTAACTAATATCAATTTTCTCATTCGGAAAATTTGTAAAACCCTTCTCCAGGATCAATCCGTAAAGTACACCCACTGTCAGAAAGAAACAGCTCGGCGTCTATAATACCACGGAAGAGCTAATCGCAGCTCACCTGCACAAGCAGTTCTCCAGCTTCTCGGCAACACCTCCCGGCCGACACATTATGAACAGGATCGGCATCAAAGCTCCACTAACAACTGACGTGCGCGTGCCCATTCCCCAAGAAACTCGTGGCTGGCTACCTACGTACGCGCCCACTCCCCCGCAATTTACATCCAGTGCGCGATCAGAAGCGGAGAAAACAGCGTGCACAGGCATTGGCTAAAAAAATTCAGTCAAGCTTGCACTCACGCGCAAGGCTTGAATGGGAAAGCTGTTGTAGGTGAACATTTCCGTGCACATAGTTACGTTTCAGTATCTTTGCTTATTTGCATAGTTTCGGCGCTAGTAACCGTCATCGTGTGCACCGAAGAGGACCTGCCGCCTTCTTCGCGGCAAGCGATGAATGCAGTCACCCGCAGCGTTCTAGACTTTCACCAGCTCAACTTGCGAAGCTTGCACTAAGTCGCGCAAGGCTTGAGCCACAGCCAAGCTGCATGGCTTCTTTATAGGTAAGCACTGAAGGACGCATCACTACGCATTTGTACAAGCTTAAAATTGTTTATCCACGTCTCCCGTCGTTGCTCCGCACAGCGCTAGTTGTAGTCATCGTCATATGCACCGATATCGTCGTGTTCCTCATGCCCAGCATACATGCCGGGTAGCGCTTGATTTTTGTTCTTTTTGCTAAAGCCACTGCGCTAGCCAGGAACGTTTGGCGGTCGCTTCAATGCACGCGCTCACGAGCACTTCGCATTTTCTTGGTATTTTTTGTGCAACATCCAACTTACGGCTCGGACAAAAGCTCCGCTGTTAGGACTACCATACTTATATACTTATACCTACTTATATACGTACTTATATACCATACTTGGCCCCATTAGGCTAAGTGTGGTATATGCAGACGCTGCAGGCGTCGCAAACGTCGCAGACATCACGACACATGCAGTGACGGGCATATATGACGCCATGACACCCCCAATAAATTCCCTCACCATACGTAGGCGCCACGCGGAATCGGCGGACGAGATGGACATTGCGCTGGCTATATCAGATTGGCCGACCCCAGCAATTATAATTTCTGATCGGAAAACGGCCATCAAAAGCTTTGCCCAAGGCCCAGGGGACTATCTCTCCCCTGGCGCTCAAAATTATCCCCCAAACTGTCAGGTGATGCTCCTGCGCACAAAGGGCAGGGTGGCAATGACGCGGTCAACACAGCAGCCGAACAGCTTGCCATCTGAGTCTTGTCCCCCTCCATGCAGCCCAGTCGGCTCGCGACAGCTTATTCAGCTTCCATGAAGTCAGTGCGCATTGCCGCCTTACCCGCCAACGATACCCGCCTGCTCACCAGGAACTTACTAATGCCGAGGAGCACTGAGGCGCCTCATGGAGACACTTCCATGTCCCGACAAGCTACATGTGATTTATCCTATAATGTCGCCCACACTCAACTTCCCTGCATGTGGTGCACGAGACACCATCGCTTATCTCATACCATCGTCATCACCAGCCTATCTACACCTACTGCAGGGCAAAGGCCTCTCCCATTATACTCCAATTATTCGATCCCCCAAGTTTCCCCAAAGACTCCTTTCCCGTAATACCCACTGGCGAGGACTGGGAGTGTGTGCTTGGTAGCTCAGGCATTCATATTCAGAACCTAACTGAACCAGCGGCCGAGGGCACCAGATCGGTGAAGGGTTGGTCCAAGTCCGCGTTTTCCCTTCCCTCGTATCCGGGTATCGGTGCTCCCGACTTTTCCGTTTTCAAATACTTGTCTTTGAGCACCTCCATCAGGCGCTTGCTGTCTCCTTTAAAATTATTTAGCGTGCGTGTGAGATTTCGGTTGCTCGCACTTTTGGTGTTCAGAGGGTCAATGAGGTGCCGTAGGAGGCTCCATTTTTTCCTCGCAGACAGGGTTCCCTGGAGCCCGTCGCACATCCTTAAAGGGGCCCTGAAAGACATTTTGAGCACACTAAATGAAGTAGCGCAATCGTTAGATTGGGTCGTCAAGGTCACCTGGGCCAAGTATTACTCTTTTACGCGCAGCGGAAAGCTCACACTTTTGTTGCAAAGTTTGTCCCTTTTTTCTCACCCTTTTCCTTCGTGTTTTTGGACGCCGCCATCTTCACATGTCTACATCATCGATTCACAGATTTTCGTCATGAGCTAGACATCTTGCTATTGGGCGGCTTTTTCACGCACTTCCGGCAAAGAGATGAGTCGTCTGCTCAGCGTCGACTCGCCGGCTGATCTGCCAGGGGAGTGTCGGAGTGCTTGAACATTTTACGACAAACGAAACAAGTGTAAACAAACGCTTAACCGTTCGTATTCAATGCAACACGGCCATAACATGACATGGATATTCTCTTACCGGAGTACGTTCCATAAAGAAAGCGTTGAAGCCCCGCGGCACTTTTTTTGTGCAATCGCAGAGAACGCCCTGAGCCGAATGCCCGGGTTTGACGGATAAATTTTTTTCCACTTCAAAACAATCCAGAGATGCGTTTCGAACGAACACAACGTCATAACATACGTTGCAAGTCTGAACCGCGATTGACAGACGATGGGTTGCCTCCTCCTGCCCGTCGTAAATTCGGCACTCATCTCGCGCGCGGTCTGCGGGGATGAACAGCAAGTCACTTAAGTCTGGCGCACAAGCCGAGATGGCTTTTAGCCACGCACACTGCACATACCCCATGCGAGGTTGAGTCGTACGTCGTTCGAGAAAGATAATCCACACCATGGGAAGCACTACCCGCCCGCAGAAGCACAACGTCGCATTTCATCGCGAAACAAAGGCGTCCACAACACACACACCATCGCCTCCTGCAATGCCAAACGCATCTCGCACTTCCCAATGGGAGTGGAGTGAGTGGTACGCCTGCAGTGCCCACATGTCGCGAGGTGGGGCCCCGAGCTGAACCGGGATCACGCAACCGTAACTGACTTCTGGGGCGGTTTGTGCCTTGTTACCAAGGCAACCGATGTTTGAGATCGTCAAAGAAAGGCGCTCGCTCCAGCGCTAGAAAGCTCAGAGCCGCGCCGGAGCATGTTTTGCCAACGTTGACGCTCTCCACCACGCGTCGCCCCAAGCTGAACTGGTCACATGATTGAAGCGTTTTGTGCACGGGTTCTGTATCGGTTTAAAATGTCTTTTTCACATGCCGCCGGAAGGAATTACCACCGCCGCAAAATAAGATCAGGCATCAGCGGGGCCACATCTGATGCGGCGCTTTTTGGATGAACAGTGCGCGGTGCATAAAAGGGACCGAGCGCAAGATCCTCCCCAGTGGCTGCGAGTTCGCCGCCGATTAAAAGTCACGTGCTGCACTGCAGCAACGCACACCGCGAAAGGGCAAGGCCAGGCCACCGCACACATGCGGCCAGATTTCTCGTTCGCTTAACCATCCTTGAGCGGAGTGCGGAATTCATGGTGTCAACAAAACTTGCCCGTAGCAGACGGCAGTCGGAGGAGCGTACACTGTAAACGCAAACTAGCCGGAAATGGAGTTTTAATCAAGTAATGTGCCCTGAAAAGTACCTATAGTAAAAAATGTACTCCCTAGGCATGATCTAAAGAAGTGGACGAACCTCCACGGTAGTACCGTTGCCCATCCGGGTAGCAAAAGGGAGGATTTAGAACGACTTAACACCATTTGTGAGATGGCGTTCGGTTCCTTGTATACTACCACGTCCACAATAAACGCCCTATCTGAGGTAATCATCTCAAGCGGGCGGTCGCCATGTTAGTCTTCTGTTGTCCCCGTGCACCAGCACTTCAACCGTGGCCTAATGCTAATTAGAACGAGTAAGCAGGACGCAACGGTTGCACGCAGCTACAAAACCAATGCCGTACGTATACCCGTATAGATGCTTCAACCAGCGCGATCACAGGCAGAGAGCGCGGCCGTGTTGTCTCAATCTGTTTAATTTAGCGATAGGTGGTGTCAAACTCTGCTGCTAACGAAGAGGCAGTTCTCGCCGTTGCAAACAATTGCAACGTTCATCTGCTTCGCTTGCTTGCGCATACATAGACGATTTAAATTCCCGTGCCAGCGCGCCAACGCACCCGACTGCAGCGACTCAACTTGCCCTGGCGGCACGACTGGCTGCCCGGATGTATACAACCTCTGTGCGTCAGTGCTATCAACGCAGCGCGGCCGGTGACTCGGCGCGGCCGGAGCTTCAAGCCTCGCCTTGGGCCGTCGTTTTTTCTTATTTGTGAAGGACTAGTAGTGCCATTTGGTGGAAAGATTTTCATGTGCCCCTGTCACACGAGGAACGGCCGCAAACAGCATTTGGATACGGCGACAGGTGTGGACAGCTCGCTGGTAAGTGGTCTTTCATCAGTCGATGCGTTTGTCAAACGTTTGGATAGGGTTAACAGCGAAGTACCCGGGTACCCGTGCCGCTCACCGCTCGTACGCGCACGGGCAAAGAAAAAAGCGCACACTCGTATTATTTTACTTGTTTGTGGGTTTTGGGGTATGCGTTCGCATTCATTTGTAGGCTGGTTTGTAACAGGGCATTCGAGGTAAAATCGTTTGTCGCGCGCGGCGTCGTTTCAAAGCAACGTGACGGTTACTTCGTGCTGGCGAAAATCAGCGCAGTCAGACGGAAGCGGTAAGGAAGGTAGAGAGGTCGGGGAAGAGGGCGCTAATATATAAAAGAAAGCGTAATGCAAGACGAGAAATATAACACAACCCGCCTGCATTTCTCCGAACTTCAGGACAGAGCCGCACACGGGTACGTTGTCACAAACTCGAGCGTACGACGTCTAAAAGTACCGTATATTTTTTTTTTTTTTTTCATTTTTCAACTTGACCTGAGCCACTTATCTTCTCATTGCCGCGCATGCAGACCTGATTGTGTCCCTGTGTTTGAGCGCACAGCCATCCTTTTGCGACATAAGAACCAGCAAACGCGAGAAATTGTAGAAGCCAGCCACATCAGAAAAGCTGGTTCCGAATGTGTCAGTCATCCCTCTATCGCCCTGCTTAATCGAGAAGTCGCATATTTAGACGCACATTGAGCGCTATTTCGGTGCTTCTGGGAATGCGTGTTGGGGGTGGGAGGGGGGTCTTAATCCATGTATGATGCGGTTATCTTTGCTGATTTTTCGCCTTTCGTGCGCCTCAAAGTTCGTTTTGTGGTTTTGTTGTTACGGTTTTTTAGTATTTTCGGCTGAGTGCGCCGAGAACTGTGACGCATTGGGGGCGCGGCAATTGGGCGCTTGGGCATATAAAGCTTTGAATTGTGCAATAATAAACTAGTTGCGAGGGTGCGCTTGTGCCGTCTTCATGTGTTCTTGTCCTCGTTAATTTGCGCGCAGTTTATTTTTCGCAATGCATAATTACCAACTCGCCCAACTCGCAACCCTTTTACAGATCCTATACTCCGTAAAAATGAGTTGCCTGTCCTTTTAGGTACGGCAAAATCTCGCGCAGCGCATCATTCTGCCAGGGGGCCATATCCTAACGTCAATGCACACACTATGAAAGCAGCTTGCACTTAATGCGTCACATTGTCTGCTGATAAGCATTTTAGATTCGCCCCTCATCATCATTCACTTCGTGGAGATGGCGGGATTTTCTTTCATAGCTTGTTGTCACTGCAGTAATTAATAGCAGAATCAGTCCTACAAATCACAGAAACGGTTCGTTTCACGTTACACACTAACACACTTTGCACCACACGGAGGAACAATCGGTTGCGGTGATGAGGCATAAGGGTAAATTGTTGTTAAAGGGTCATTGAAGACAACCAGCAAGTTGATTTCAAACAGAAGTCGGACTTCCGCATAGCCATTTCAGCATTGATTTAGTGCCAAGATGCCTTAAGTGCTGAGAAATCGCTGTTCAACTGCTCATCAAGCGTGACGCAAACACGACTGCAGTCGCTGTTTGCATCAGGATAAACCGGAAGCAAGTGAAGCAGCGGTGATTAATAGCAGTATACAAGCAACTGAATACAACATTACCACGTACCAAACAGTTTGGTCAGTTCCGGTCAAATCGCTCATGCTTCCCCAAACTCCCCGGTCAATTGCCGTTCGAGACCACTAAGCAAAAGTTTTCTCCATTGGACCTGTGATCAGTATTTACGCTTCACTGAAGAAGAACATTGGCCTTTTGAGGCCTCGCAAGTTTTGGCGTCGAACGATTTTCTCATGCGTAGCTCGCATGCTCCCTTGGAAAGCGGTACTGCCACCCCAAGTATGGACGAGTAGCACCATCCAGCGGCAGCCAAGAAAGAAGTTGTGCGCGTCAGGCCACTTAAGCCCTTCCGGTGAAAACGTGTTTTTGCTAGTTTCAACCTTATTTAAAAAAAAAATGCCAGGTGTAAGAGGGGTATAATAGTGTTCCCCGTGAGCTAATCTATCAACCTAGAGAGACTTGCATTTTAACTTCACTGTCATTTAAAGTTGTGCTCGAGTATATTGTGCGGAAGTAATATCTTTTTTTATTGCTGCAAAAGCCACGATGGTTAATGTACTGGCACTTGGTTTTATGAAGCCTTTGCATTCCTAATTTAAGTACTGAAATTCGCAGGGAACCTGGCATAACTATTTTATTACTGTGCCGAATTATTAAGTTCGTTTAACCATAGTGTCTGTTTTGAATTTTACACGTGGGGCATTTTTTTTTCTTTTTTGCTTTTTCAGGTAGATGTTCCTATGACTCCCTTCCTGCATTCCGCGAAAGGGGAAATTAGCCTCCGCATCGATGGCCAGAGTGTCTTGACTGCATCATCTTTACCGGGAGGACTGTGTAGTCTGTTTGCATCGTTCTGGGTTTTCAACATTCGATATCCCAAGAAGGCACACAGAGCTCTAACGTTTGTGGAACGTGCCTTTTTGGACCTTGCCAGCACCAAACCACGTGTGAAGGATTTAGAACTAATTAACTTTTATCGCATCAATATCCCTCACCAATATTTTATTTGTTTTCAATCCTGTAATCATTGGATAGTAGTTTAAAGAATTTCGTATTATGTTTCTGACGTTTTCTTTTTTTTTTACTGAACAGGGGATATTTGATGGGCCCTTCTGTATGCTGTAATACAGCTATCTTTTAGTGAAGCAATAATATTAACCAACTAATATAACTTGAAACAATTATCTAAATAATGTTGGCAACTGGTGCCAAATGAATCAACTCAAAATTATCGGAAAAACACGAATTACATGGCTTTTTCTTCTCACTCTGAAGAAGCTGTCGCGATACCACTCATTCTGTTCTATATCCTTGCAATTAACCCCTCAGACTGGGTCACTTTTTTTGGCGCATTTGTGTCTTTATCAAAACGCACTGGTATTTTCCGCAGCATATTTCTCGTTTTTTATATTACTCATTTATCCATAGCCATCTCATTGCTGTTTGTCTCCTACATCATTTATCTCTTGTGCCTTTACCATCTACAAAATGCTCGTTACCTTTCAATATCAAATCGTTACACAGCTCTCGCACATTTCACCACCAATTGAAAAAAAATTTTGTTGTTGTAAACCACTGCAATCATTTTTTTCACTTTGTGTACTGAGTACTGATACGTACTGATAAGTACTCACGCGTTCTCAATCCTCTAGTATTATATAATGATGTCACTTACCATGCCGTTGTGTTTGTGCCTATATGTTTTTCGCGTATTTCCAGTTCTTGTAGTAATATTGTTTCTACAGTTTGTTCAACTAGCACACAGATCGCTCATTTCACCACCAACTGAAATTTTTTTGTTGTTGTAAACCACTGCAACCATTTTTTTTCACTTTGTGTACTGAGTGCTGATGCGTTCTGATAAGTTCTGATAAGTACTGACGCGTTCTTGATCCGCTATTATTATATAATGATTTCACTTACCATGTGGTTGTGTTTGCGCCTATCTTTGTTTTTCGCGTATTTCCAGTTCTTGTAGTAATATTAATTCTACAGTTTGTTCAACTAGCATTCTATTGCTGTCTTCCATTCCTAACTGGCGTGTTTTTAGCAATTTACCATTTTTGCTTTCTTATAGGAGGTCGCCCTAAGTTTTTATTTCGGAGCCTCCTTGTGTACACCATGTACCATGTAAACTTGTATGCGAAAGTTCGTTTGAAATAAACCTGAAACCGAGCAAAACCGTGTGAAATCAGTACTCCCGCAGGGAACTAGAAACTCTCCCTTGTGGCCTTGAAAAAACTCCTTTCGGAAGGCCTACAAAACCGCCCCAGCTTTGCAAAACTCCATTCAAAAGAAATATATGCTTCCCTTGAACCTCCTAAAAACTCCCCTCGCGAGGCCTACAAAACGTAAAACTCCATGCAAAAGAAGTAAATGCTTCCCTTGAACCTCCTCAAAACGCCCCTAAAATAACATAAGTACTTCCCAAGGGAGCCATAATAAGCTCCTATTCAACCGCCTAAAAAGTCCATAAACATCACTTAAAAACGCCTTGAGGAAGTAAAGAATACTCCATTTTGATCTCCTTAAATTCTCCCTAACATTTCTTAACACTCCCTAACTACCTCCTTTCTATCACCTAAAAACACCCTGTTTTGAGGAGGTAAACAAAACCTCCCTGTTCCATGTAGTAAAAAAACTCCTACAAGGAGGATCACTAGAGGACAGGCGAAAAAGAACCTCTAGGGAGTATATGGGTGGAAAAAAAGTTTAGAGTGTAATGCGGAAGTACGCCACCGCTGACAAGCGCAGCATCATGGAAGGGAGTGCTCGCGCGCCGTCAACAGTTGAAAAGAGGAGGAAACGCGGCGCGACGATAATGCGCGGTTTTTTATTTACGATTTCTCAGCTAATACTAATCGCTTTAACAAAATTCTTGCGGGAGGAGATTGCTAATACATTGTCTTATTTGGTTACATGTACATCCATGCATCGGCGGAAGGTATTTCAGGACCCTTTTAACTAATTTTCTTGACAGAGCTGGGCTGCGTATTCTGCCGCCTGCCTATTGAGCTCGTGTATGCGCTTTCGTAGCTTTCTATTGCGCCTTTGCCGTTTCCATCTCTTGGTTAGCGCGTGTCTCGCCTCCCAGATGTGAGCCAGCTTGCTGTCCACATATGGGGTTTGTATTGTGGTGTATATTTTCTGGGTACATTCCTCCACCCAATTCAGGTGTTTTTTGGCCCAGTCTTGGTAGTTCCCAGTTCCCTGACCGTCTTCGTATTCAATCTCCGTTCTTCTCCTGAGGCGATCCCAGTCGGTGATCCTGGCCTGTCCTAGTTTTGCCCTGAAGTCTTGTCCCCTGATCTTCAAGGAGGTGATGTCATGGTCTGATCCGAGGTTAGTGTCTAGATTGGCCCAGGTCAACGAGCGCCGCTGCTGCAGGCCCCTCACGAACTCTGGAAAGAGCGTTGTGTCTGTCTGTACTATGTTCGGGGCGTGTGCCGAAAGCACTAGGAGAACTCACGCCCGTTCGATGGAAACAAGGACCTTGTTTCCATCGAGAGGCCGTGGTTAGCTCATGGGTCATAAATAGAAAATACGGGGTGCATGCGAACGCAAAACTCATTCGTTTTGGAGCAAGGAATCCATGCTGTCATTCTGCTCGAGTCCTGTAGTGTAACCGTGCACAGAAGGGTATTGTTCCTGCGTTGCTTCGGTTCATCTCTCGCCATGCAGTAAACCAGCTAAGTTTCCCTTCGGCTTCTTGTCATCCCCAAGGCAGCGACCTTTGCTGGCCGTTAACCATCACGCTACCACACGCATGGCGGAGCCCGGTTCCGGGACGTCTTCCCGACAGTAACAACTGGTTGCCAGCTGTGGGATGGCAATTTCGTAACAACAGGTGCCAGCGGTGCGAGATCGAATACCACAGAGGTCAAGACGGCTTCGGACTTCGCAGAAAATACGGCGGTCAATGGTGAGTGCGGGACCTTTTTTCACTGAGTTTTGCCAGGCTTCAGAGAATAGCTGTTAGGGTGTGTGTTTTTGACTCGTGGGTTATTCGCGCAAAGTAATTTTGGTGCAGTAAGAATGCTGTACTGTACACCAAACATGAAATTGAAAGCATTGAAAAAAAAACTCCCACCTCCCCTCGCGGGAACCCCTGTGTAGATGCGACGCATGGGCGGAGCGGCGAAGGGAACGCGTTTTATAGCGCGCATAACGTTGAGGGGACTGCGTAAGCTGGTCCCAGTCGATGACGACGTTGGCGTACTTGTAAAGCGGCGTGGACTCTAGGTGTTTGAGCCAAGCGTGGATGTTGCTTCGCCGGAGAACGGCACACCGGTTATATGCGCAGCGCGCCCGAAGGAGAGGAAACCTCGGAAGAGAGAGTACTGCACATGCGCCGGCCCCAGCGCGTCTGCCGCGGCTATGACGCAACGTGCCGCGGCTATGACGCAACACAATCCAACACAATCCACTTTAATCCAATCCAATCCAAATCCAATCCAACCGAATCCAAGCCAAGCCAAGCCAATTCAATTCAATCCAATCAAATCAAATCAAATCCAATCCAATGCCCCTCGCGAGAGAGTGTTCGTTATCGGAGAGGAGAGGGGGTGAGCGGCGGAGAGCGGCGGAGAGCGCAGCTCGCGCGGCGAGGAGAATGGCAGAGGGGTGGACAACGCCGACAACAACGACGACGACGCCGGAGGGACAAGGCGAGTGAATCAGATGCTCTGCATCTAAAAAACTACCACATACACTCGCGCTAACCACTGTATAGATGCGACGCATAGGGGGTTCACGTTGCAGCGTTGGACAGCGGAGGAACGGCGCTGGAACGATGGAGCGAAGCGGCGCAAGCACCGCGTTTTATAGCGCGCATAACGGTGAGGGGACACGCCGGCGCCAGTGCGTCTGCCGTGGCTATGAATGCAACACAATCCAACACAATCCACTTTAATCCAATCCAATCCAAATCCAACCCAATTCAAGCCAAGCCAAGCCAAGCCAAGCCAAGCCAAGCCAAGCCAAGCTAATCCAATGGAATCCAATTCAATGCCCCTCGCGAGAGAGTGTTCGCTATCGGAGAGGAGAGGGGGTGAGCGGCGGGGAGCGCAGCTGGCGCGGCGAGGAGAATGGGGAGGGTCGGACGCCGACGACGACGCCGGATGCAGGGACAAGGCAAGTGAATGAGATGCCTTCGCATCTAAAACGCAATTGTTCGAGCTTGCAAAATGGTGGCGCTTGGATTTTTCGGACGTGCTGAGAATGCCAGAGCTGATACAGGATATACCCTCTGTTGGGGCTGAAGATGATGAGCTGTCAGAGTGCAGTGAGCGGATCAATGACAGTGAGTGCTAAACGCCAGGCTGGAGAGGCTGAGTGTCAGAGTGAGGAACACCAACGCAAGGAAAGAAAGTGAGAACAGGATCTCGAGAGGTAGTTACAGAAACGTCCGCAGGAGCGAGAGCAGGAGCTCCAACTCGAGCTAGAAAACGAGAACGAGGAGAAGATGCGAGAGTATGGCCTCGATCTAAAGCAACTTCGACGGGAAAGAAGAAATCTCGAGCTAGACAGACTCCAATTGGAGAACAAGAAATTCTAGCACAAGATTCAACTCCTTCAGGAAAAGGCGAAGTTGAAAAAAAGGGCCCATCTCCCCGCGAGGGGGACTCGAGTAAATGCGTCGCATAGGGGGTGGGTGTATTGCGTTAACGTTTAAGGCACATTCCCACTGGCGATGCGCCTCGTCGCGCGACGAAAAGCGACGTCGCAAAGCGACGAGCCGGCCGTCGCTTTTCGGCGTTTTGCGACGGCGGAGCCGATCGCTCTCGGTCCGAATTTCTTCGTCGCGCGACGGCCCCGCAAAACCGGTAAGCCAATCATGGCCGCGGAGTAGGCTGACGTAGCCGGAAACGAAACATTTCTTTACATCCGGTATGCAAACGCTGCGCGCGGGCGGGCGAGGACGAGCCGCCGCCGCCGCCACCGCCGCTGGCTCGCTCGGCCAGGCGCTTGGCCCGCTATCGCTGTACCCGCCGGGTCGGGCCGGCAAGCAACTTCCCGTGTGCATCGGTTCTTTGGTCAGTGGCTTCAGCGTACGCGTGCACTAATCAACGAATAGCGTGGAACTCATCAGTGTGGAGGAGCGTGTATGGATTGTAAAAGCAAGTAATCATCGTATAGAGCTAGGTGGACAGCCAGACGGTAGGTTGACTTGCAGCCTCATCGTTATATCGGCGACTGGTAAACACGCGTAGAGTTCGGTGGCGTCAGAACTTTGCGCCTGTGAAAAGAAGCGACATTTGTGGGCCGTGATGCGGGTGTTGTGGCGTGAAAGCAAGCGTGTGCATTTCTTCGTGCAATAATATGTTGAAAAGAGCCTTCTTGAGTTTGTTATTTCCTGCTCCTCCGCAACCCGCAAATGTTTTCGGCATTGCTTCAGGTTAGAGCATGTGTTTTAGTTTGATTTCTACCTGCTTTTGTTGCGTAACATCATTTTCTTTGACTGCGAATGGTTGACGCACCAACGAGGTCGTACAAGTCGGGAAGCAGCTGCGCTGAACGAAGTCGCATCATCGCTCATCGCAAGTGCGAACACCCCCTCAAGGCCTCATCGCGCGACGCGCGCCGTCGCGCGACGAGACAAATCGCCAGTGGGAATGTGCCTTTAGTGTTTGGGGAGTTGGTGGTAGTGAATGCGTTGTATCAGCAGCGTGTTGACGTAGTTTGAATGAGTCAAGGATATAAGGCGCGTTCGTAGCCTTTCATTCTGTGTCGGTTTTGTGGCGCAGTGGGAAGAGCACCATGTACCTCGCGTTCCGCCCACAGGTAGTGAATGCGTTGTATCAGCAGCTTCTTGACGTAGTTTGAATGAGTCAAGGATATAAGGCGCGTTCGTAGCCTTCCAGTCTGTGTCGGCTTTGTGGCGCAGTAGGTAGAGCACCATGTACCTTGCGTTCCGCCCGGAGGGTCGTGGGATCGAAACCAGGCGCCCGTAAGTATTATTTTTTTTAATATAGTGTAGGGGGAGGGGTGCGGACCTGTTGTTGAGAGCGAGGAGGGTAGCGTGATGCGGGAGAGGAGGAGTGGGGAGGAGGGCGCGCCTGCGCGCTGAGCTGTTGCGGACGCACGGCGGATGCTACATGCGAGTAAAGAAATGCTCTGCATTTAAAAGCCCGAGTTAGAATTGCTGTTCGAAAGAGACCGCGTATTCGGGGAAAGCACCGTGACTGCGCTGTCAGGAGCAGACGCTTGTGAGCGCGAGTCGGAGGCGACTGTTGCGGCCCAGCAGCGGAGAGATAACCAAGACGCGTTAGCCCTGACTGCCGAGAGAGGCCAGTGCACCTGCACTGAGTGCGATAATGGTTCGGGGTTGGCCTCGGAGATCTCGGCAGAATGTGCAGATGGTTCAAATTCGCGGGTGGCCTCGGGAATAGCTACTGACCTGAACGTGAACATCGCGCGAGATAGCGATGTTTCGCAGGATTGCGTGAACGATAAAGGCACGTTCCCACAGGTGATTCGCCTCGTCGCGCGACGGCGCGCGACGTCGCAAAGCGATTAGCCGGCCGTCGCGTTTCGTCGCTTTGCGACGGCGGCGCAGATCGCTCTCGGACTGAATTCCCTGGTCGCGCGACGGCCCCATAGAGTTTCTTAGTAAACACTATGGACGGCCCCGCAAAACCGGGTAGCCAAGCATGGCCGCGGCGTAGGCTGACGTAGCCGGAAACGAAACGTTTGTTTACATCTGGCAATGCAAACGGCGGAGGGAGAGCCGCCGCCGCTGGGTTCGCTCGGCCCGCTTGCCCCGCTATCCCTGGACTCGTCGGGTCGGGCCGGCAAGCAACTTCCCGTGCGCTTCGGGTGGCAGTGGCTTCAGCGTACGCGTACACTAATCAACTACAGCATGGAACTCATCAGTGTGGAGAAACTTGTACGGATTGTAAAAGCAAGCAATCATCGTATATTAGAGCTAGGTGGATAGCGAGATGGTAGGTTGACTTGCAGCCTCTTCGTACTTCTATCGGCGACTGGTAAACACGCGTAGAGTTCAGCGGCGTCAGAACTTTGCGCCTGTGAAAAGAAGCGAAATTTGTGGGCCGTGATTGGAGTGTTGTGGCGTGAAAGCAAGCGTGTGTATTTCTTCGCGCAATACTATATTTTTCAGCCTTCTTCAGTTTGTTATTTTCTGCTCCTCCTGCAACCCGCAATGTGTTGCAGGTTAGTAGCATGTGTTTTAGGTTCATTTCCACCTGCTTTTGTCACGCTCGTGTAACATAATTTGCTTCGACAGCGAATGGTTGACGCACCAAGAAAGTCGCAAAAGTCGGGTAGCAGCTGCTCTGAACGCAGTCGCATCATCGCTCATCGCAAGTGCGAACAACGCCTCAGGCCTTATCGCGCGACGAGGGAAATCGCCAGTGGGAATGAGCAAGCTTAAGGCTACCGAGAGGCCGAGCGCGTCCGCTGAAAGGGAAGGTGTTTCTTCGTATGCTAGTTCCGAATCGAGCGACGTTGTGGCAGAGCCTGCAGTCGAGACACCGAAGGGTTTTCACGGTTCAGTTAGGAGTGGTAACGATCTCGCCACTGAACAAGCCAATTTCGTCCTTCCACCAGCTGAAGTGCCGGACCTCGAGCAACGGTCAATGGAGCTCGTTAACATTGCGGTGACGCGAACGGCTGCGTCGTCTTTTGAGACCGGGCAGCCCGGATCTAGTGTAGCCTTGACAGCCGAAAAACATCGACAACGCCCTTCGGTGTTGGCTTACCGACGGTGTCGCCATAAGGGCAAAAGACGACCAGGGAGGCACAACTTCCGGGCTTACGTACAGCAAGAGTAGTAGTGCGCACCTGCCGTGTGGCAGCGCCGTACGCACGCTTTGCGCCGGGTCTCAGGAGACCTCACAGCTCCCTAGAACGAAAGCGCACGCCTTGCTCGAGTGGTGGAAATTAGGGCTATTTCCTCTGCGCGCTCAAGGTGCTTCTCAGAAAATGACCGAGGTTCTCTCACGCGGTCGCAGAGGAGCCTTCAGAGAACTGGCGCGCCTAAGGTGCGATTCAAAAAGTGGAAAGCTCAGGGCAACGCCGAGAACTCGAGTCGCGGCTCTCAGCGCGAAAAGTGGCTTAGAGGCGCCTGACTTCCTCAATCGCTTTGTTCTTCCTGAAGCAGGTTTCGGCCTTTACGATTGCATTTGTTTTTGTGTGGGAGATTTCCAATTACGCTTAATGTCACCCTTTCAAGTTTGCGTGCTTGGCTAAGGTGCTGCTGGTAGAGCTTCAGTATGGATTTAACCCATCACCTGCCGGCGATGCGGTTGGGTTTTATTTTTGTGTTGTTCTGTTGCTTGCCTGACCAAGCCAACTCTTCGTCCAGTGAGTGGCCAGGTGAAGCTGCAGCACGGTGTCGTTCGGCCCGGGCATGGCGGACGCCGAAATTGAGACTTTCTCTCTCCCCTCTCTCAGACTCAACGAGCGCTGCTGCTGCCGGGCCCCGACGAACTCTGGAAAGAACGCAGTGTGTGTCTGTACTATGTTCGGCCTGTGTGCAGAAAGCAGTAGAACTGTTTGATCGTTAGCTCATGGGGCATAAATAGGGGGTGCCTCCGAGCGCAAAATTCATTCGTTTTGGAGCAGCGAAACTATGCCGTCACTCTGCTCGAGTCCTGTACTGTAACCTCGCCCCGAAGGGTATTTTTCCTGTATTGCTTCGACTCATCCATCGCTATGCAGTAAGCCAGTTTGCCTTCGGCTTCGTGTTGCCGTCACCAAGGCAGCAACCTTTGCTGGCCAGAAGGGAAAAGGTTTGGGCGTGTTGCTTCATAGTCACAGAGAAAACCAGCGCGGTAAAAAACAACAAACATAGGACGAGGCGCAGACAGCTGACAAGCGCTATCCTGTCTTTTCCTGTCTACGCCTAGTCGTATGTTTGTTGTTTTTTTTGCCGCGCTTGTTTTCTGTGTGACGTTGCTGGTCGCTCACCACCACGCTACCTTCACGCATGACGGAGGCGATGGAGCCCGGTTCGGGGCACCTTCCCGAATGTAACAGCCCCGTCGCCCTAAGCATCCAGATTCGCGAGCCAATACAGAGCATTGTGGTCTGTTGCCACCTCAAACGGCCCGCCATGGACCTACGGGTGAAACTAAGAAAAGGTCCTTGTTATGGCGAGGCACTCTTTTTCATAGACCGAATCGCTTGCTCCTTTCAATAGAGCGCGGCTGGCGTGAGCGATTGCGTTTTCGCAGCCGTTCTGCTTCTTGACGAGGACAGCACCAAAGCCTGCGTAACTGGCGTCTGTGTGAATTTTTGTCCCGGCGTACTCGTCGAAATGTGCAAGCCCATGCGGGCGCTGTAGGTGACCTTGAAGCTCGCAGTAAGCATTTTGCTGCGCATCCATCCAGCAGAATTGAACGCTATCTTCAGTCAAGCGCGTGAGGGTTCCGGCGATTTTCGCTAAGTTTTGGACGAAGCACCAGTGATACGCGCACAGCCCGAGGAATTAACACTGCTTCCGTGTCCTTCGGCCTCGGAAAGTTGGGTATGGCTGATGTATCACGGAGTCAGGCAAGACTACCGAGGCGCTGACCATGTGGCCCAAGAACCTTAGTCCTTCGTACGTGCAGCGGCACTTCTCAGACGTCAATCTTGAGGTTCGGATTGTCTCGAGTACCGACTCCAAAACTGGGAGGTGCTCATTGAATACGACAGCGACGTCGGTGTAGACAACGCAGGTGTGCCTCTTTAGACCGGCTAGCAAAGTGTGCTTGAGTCTTTTTAATGTTGCGGTAGCCGTGCATGGTCCAAAAGGCGTCACCTTGATCTCGTACAGTCCGTCCGCCATTACAGACGCTGTCGTCTCCACTTCGACTTTCCGGTACTTGGTTTTCAGGTCCATCGTCCAGAATTAAGTACTCTTCATGGCAAAGCTGGTCGAGGGCGTCGTCGATTCGTGGGCGAGGGTGCACGTCCTTTTTTGTGATATTCTTGAGCGGTCGGAAGTCAACGCAGAAGCGTCATATGCCGTCTTCTTTCTTTGTGAGTGCGACGTGGGCAGCCAAGGGGCTTTCCAGTGGCTGTATAACGTCGTCGCCGAGCTTCCCGCTCGTGTGCGGACACGTGATACGGTGCCCCTCGGATAGGTCGGGCTCGATCGTTGGTGATAATTCGGTGCTTCACGGGAGGTGTCACACATAATTTTGACTCTGGCAAAAACACTCAGCATCTCTGCCAGAGCCAAGGACGACGCAGGTTTCTCCAAGGAACAAACGTTCATTGGAGCGAACTTGTAACTCCTCTAAGAACTCAAAGAATACACAGAGCAGTCAACAATGTGACGTGCACAGGCAAGTGTCAGCGAATAGAATTCCGCAGCGCTTTCCCTGAGAACATTTATCTGTCGAGTGATCACTTCTGGAACCGTCGAATTAGATCTAGAACACAGGCGATCAAGGACAAATATTCTAGTTTAGTAACGACTGGGCAAAACATTCTCCCTTTCAAAAAATTGGCCCGTATCTGCTCTTTTCGTTGCAAATGTCATCAAAAGACGATAGTCTTTATCGACTTTTGCCAAGTAAATGCCTCCCTTCGCTTCCCCGCTCGCCTCTCATGTTGTTCCTCTTGCGTTGCACTGCTACCAAGGTAAAGAAGCCAAAGGTTTGCTTAAATCATTTTAAATTTACCGTGTTCCACTGCTCCAGGCCAGGTGCCTCGATGCCAACGCTGCCGTACGGCGGAGAGGCGGGTGAATCGAGGCGCCCTACTTCAACGTTGATAGAACCACGTTGACCTACTCCACGTGCGTTCCAAGTAGAACTTGGAACCTATTTAATGAAACCTTTCGTAACTGTTGCCGGTTGATTTCTTAAAATGGCGCCAGAAGCTATAATGGCGCGGGCCACAGCAGGCGACGGCGGAGTGATTTTTTTCTGCAGTTGATGAAGTATTTATTTTCGCAAAAATCAAACAGGCATGATTTTTTATAAAGGAACACTGCAAATATCATTTCTTTATTAATTTGTTGTCTTACATTTGCGTAATGTCTTGCTCTTCCTCAACAACGTTGACAAGTATGAACATTACACCGGACTTAGACAGGTAGATTTAGCTGTGACTATATAAGACTGCAGGGCAAAGGCCTCTCCCATTATTCTCCAATTACCTCGGTCCTGTGCCAACTGTGACCAATTTATCCCCGCAAACTTCTTGATCTCACCTGCCGATCTAACTTTCTGCCGCCCCCTGCAACGCTTGCCTTCTCTAGGGATCCACTCTGTTACCCTTAATGACCAGCGGTTATCTTGCCTTCGCAAGATAGGCTGGTGATGATGATGATGATGATGAAGATATAAGACTATTGCGCAGGTCTTGTTTTACTTTGGCCGGGTGGCTGAATCGAGTCACAGACATACAGACAGACCAAAATTTCTGGGTTTAAGTAGCGAACAAAGACTATCGTCTTTAATACGATAGCCTGTGCGGAATTCAGAAGAGAAAGAAACACGCGCTTCGTTTCGAAAACAGATACGGAAGCCAGGTGTGACCAGACGCTGGCGACAAAACACAAAAGTAAACTAAACGGGAGGTATGGTTGGCGCCAGTATTACCGTACTTACTCGAATAATGATCGCACTCGCGTAATGATCGCACCCCTTAAGTATGTCGTCGATGTTCGATTTTTTTTTATTCGCGCAACGAATGAACCCTAAACTAGCCGCAGCAATATGTCGTATGTTTGCAAAGTCTAGCTGATGATGGTCGTGCGTACCTCTGTTTCTTTCCCTTTCGAAGAAGACATGGATACGTTATTGCGGCCAACGCCACCTGTATAAACATTGCCTAACGCGTGAACGAAAAATGGCCAAACCATAGAGTTTCTTACAGCATACACTAGAGAGGAATCTGGCGCTAGCGTCTATGCGGCTCACATCAAGGTCGTCTGTGTCATGGAGGAAAGAAAAGTTTAGGAGGGAGCGTCACGTGACTGTTGTGAAGCCTAGTCATAAAAAATAAAAAGGAAAAACTGATGGGAGATGCCCCACCTCACGTTATAGGCAAGCGGTAGTTCTTTGCGCCTCACGCGGCCGCGCTATGCTGCCCGCGCTATGCTGCGCCGTTGCGTTAGGTTGCCGGGCCGTCCTGGTAGCCGGCGTATTTCCAAATGCTTCGCTGCACAGAGAACCCACGTGACGTCTGTTCGCGCGATGGAGAACGGTAATTCAACGTGGTCATTTGCTGCGCCACAAACACAAAGCGAACAAAAACATACTACATCACTATTATTAACAATAACAACGTGTAGTTTTGAGTTAAAAAACGAAATTATTTTAGCAAAAAAAGACGTGCTGGGGATCGAACCCAAGCCGACAACGCCAGGGCTCAGTACTCTGCAGCGAGGCTAGAGAGCCCGAACGGTGGGCTCGTTCTAGCAGGCGCTCAAAAGAATAGCGTGCGCGGTCACATCACACATGTCACGTGGGTGCTCTGTGCAGCGAAGCGTTTGGAAACACGCCTCCGGGTATTCGGGTTTCGGCGACGAGTCCCCGTCTGGGCGTTCCGCGCAGCGCTGCCTGCAACCCTAAACGCGCAGCGGGCTGATCGTGCAGGCAAAGTGTTCGGACCGGAGAGACAGGAAACATCTTTATTTATTGAGCTCTGGGATCCGTCGAAGTGCGCCGCAGTCGAAGTGTCGTGTTCCGCCGCAGTGCAAAAGTGGAGATGTCAGAGTACGACATCCGTGCCTCACATTTTATTTCACAAAACACACCTCGCTTCCTTGGTTCTGGTCATTTTATCTTTTTACCTCCCAGGCGTAATTTAGCGTTCGTTACCCATATACCTATCGCACGGATTGAGTAGTACTCGCACAACCAGCCCGCGTTCTGCCTGCGACGCGAGGCGGAAAATGATTTGTTCTTCCCGCGCCCGCACCCAACGTCAGTGGTTCTGCACCTTTTCTTTTCTAATGCACTGAAGGAGACAGCAACGCAAAACAGACATCGTCACGGCAATTCTGGCATGTACACCGTGCCACCATGCCGGAGCACCGATAAGGAGAATGTATGCAAATGCGCACGTTAGCGAAACCAGAGCTTTTGGCACCACCTCTCAGCTGATGGGACACTCGTTACAGCGCTATGATGTAAAGGGAAGGTGGCGCGATAACTCCCAGCAAAATTTGAAACGCAATCGTCAAAGCACACCTGGCAAACACCACGCACCCGTAGGCCGCTCCCTGCTTGCGAATGTTTACAGCGGCGCGTTCGAGCAAATCCGGTCGTGGTTCCAGCGGTAAGCGTCAAATTCGGCTCGCAGCTCGTGAAGGTGCTCCCTGAGCATGGGATCTACGTATCGTGTCGCTTTGAACAGCGACAGTATTTCCACGATACGAGGGTGGGAGCGCAACGCTGGCGAAAAATCTCGTACGGCGCCTACGGCAACGCCACTCGCCTCCACCTCCACCGGCAGCCAGCCGGAGCCACTAAATGCTACCGCGGGCCTGAGAGTCATAGAGTTTGAGAAACTGGTGAGAGTGGTGCATCTTCCATAATGCATTTCGGGGGAGGAGCCCGAGGAGAGGAGAATGCGGCGTCAGAGGAGGTTGGCTTGCCAAAGCTGTGCCGCCTGACGTCACGCTCCCTCCTAACATTTTTCTTCCTCCATGGTCTGTGTCGTCATGGGCCGCCATTCTACATCGCGCTCGCCTTAGTTTCATCATTGGCTTGGATTGAAACGTTTTAGTGACCGCAAATTTAAACAAAGTGCCACAAAATCGCGAAGAATAGTGTGCAATTATCTAAGTGGAAAATAAAAACCGGCTGTTTTTAAACAAAGGATGGTGATGATGATGGTGATGATGATGATGATATTTGGATTTTAATGGCGCAAGGCCAGCTAAGGGCAAAGAGCGCCAAATTAGTTGCCCATCTCGTTTCCGACCCTATCTGCCACATAATTAATTTGATATTCCAGTCAGGCGTGTTCCCTGAAATGTTAAAACGGTCGAAGATCATCCCTGTGTTTAAAAAAGGTAACAAAGACATAGTTTCTAATTACCGACCGATTTCGATTCTGTCCTCTTTCAGCAAGTTAATAGAGAAATTATTCTGTAAAAGGCTAACTAACTATTTAACAAAGTTTAATTTAATAAATTCTTGCCAATTCGGTTTTCGCTCGGGCAGCTCTACCAGTCTCGCTTTAATGTCTTTACTCGACTTTGTCAAAAATTCCTTAGATAAATCACTATTCGTTGGCTCAGTGTTTTTAGATTTTACAAAAGCGTTCGATACAATCAATCATGATATTCTATTTAACAAGCTACAGTCCTATGGTGTATCCGGCCCCCCGCTAACCTTCCTGAAAAACTATTTACTTGATAGACAATATGTGATATATGCTGCGGATGCTTTCTCTGAGACCAAAATATCTAACCAAGGTGTCCCACATGGGTCCATTCTGGGCCCTTTGCTTTTCCTAATTTATATCAATGATCTGCCTGATATCGCTGGTTCATCTCATTGCGTCTTATACGCAGACGACACAACCGTTTCGATGTCTGACAAATGCTTAAATTCCTTGACAAATAAATTAAATTCTGTTCTCATTATTATTTTGGATTGGTGCGAAAAGAATCATTTAATTATTAATCCTAGTAAGACTAAATTTATGGTTTTTAGGTCAAGCCACAGACACTTGCCGCTGGTCCCTTCCTTGTCGCTCGGTAATACTTCAATTCCCCCTTGTGATTGCACTACATTCCTAGGTATCCGCCTCGATTGTTGCCTTAAGTTTAACTATCACATAGACCACCTAAAAACAGCGACTGCGTTCGGCATTCGAGCACTACTCAAGGCTAGGAATTATTTCCCTACTCATACGTTGCTGTCGCTCTATTTTTCATTCATTCACAGCCACTTGAATTATGGTATAATTGCATGGGGCAACACTTATAAATACATTCTGCCCTCTGTTCAACACATCCAAAACCAAGCATTGCGCATCATTTCAAATAGTACTGTTTACTATAGTTCGACATTACTGCAACGCAAGTTTAACGTATTGTCAATCAACTGCCTGTTTAATTACAACATTGCTGTGATGTTGTTTAAACTACTCAACCACCAACTCTCTTTTGAATTTATCGATAATCAGTATTTGCGTAATCCGAACCCAACTAGATTTGCCTGTCAACGAAATTTTTTACTGCCAACAGTTTACACTGACTACGGAAAAAGGAGTGCTCACTTCGCTTCGATTTCTTTGTGGAACACTCTGCCTCTGCATCTAAAATCCGGCCTGTCCCTATCGGCATTTAAAAAATCGCTAAAAGACCTTCTTTTGCACAACTAGTATCTTTCTTTGCAGTTCATTTACCCCGGTTTAAAAGTAAATCTTCAATATGTCTCATCACACTGTGTTTTAATCTTATCACCTCATTAAGATTACTTTTATTTTTTTTTTCGGACAAGTGCTGTCTTTATTGCACGAACTATTATGCATCCTGAACTTCTTAGTGTTTAGCATGTGTGTGTTTGTGTGTGTATAGCTATTGTATCTTTGTACAAGGTTTCTACCTACTGTATAATGATGATCTGATAATTATTTTACCTTTGCTATTGCATAAACTTTTCAATGCTGTTTCTTTAAAAGTCATGATTTGTAACTGGTCATCGAGGGTCCCGTGGCAGTCATGGGACTTTGGGACCCTCGTCTGTATATTTTAAGAATTGTACCTCTCTTGAACGGCAAATAAACTCTCTCTCTCTCTCAAACAAAAGTGATTTCATGACAGCGACGTGAAAATAAAAGTAGAGAATTTCAGTAAAAATAAACAAAGTAAAATACAAGCTAATGAAGATGACTCGTGTAAAGGGCCAGGTTGTCATGATGCATAAGAGATGAGATGTAAAAAATTGACATCGGTGAGGAACTTAAAAAATGCTTGGTGGAAAACATGGGCTCGTCTCCTAAAAACTACGATGGGTGAAACGGGACGTGTTGTCTGTATAGTTGTGGGAAGTGTTTGCGCCGTGTTGTGTCATGTGCCTTGCATTGGATGAGTACGTGGATTATGGATAGGCCCTCTCCACACCCGCTGGAGATGGGTCTTGGAGATCCAGTGAGCAGGTGCGAGTGTGTTGCATGTGTGTGGTCCATCCGTAATCTTGCCAAGGTCACTTCGGTGTGTCTGTTGTGTGAGTCAGTTGTGTATCGTCCCAAGTGTGGCTTTATTACATGTAGTTTGTTGTCTGTCTGTTCACTCCAGTGTGTTTGCCATGTTTTAAATGCAGAGCATTTAAGTAACTCACGATGTCACTCGCGTTGTCCCGTTGTAGTCCGCACCGTCGTTGTCCGCACCCCTCCCCCTACAGTATATAAAAGAAAATACTATCCGGCGCCAGGTTTCGATCCCTCGACCCTGCGGGCGGAACGCAATGTACATGGTGCTCTACCCACTGCGCCACAAAGCCGACACAGAATGGGACGCTACGAACGCGCCTTATATCGTTGACTCATTCAAATTACTGCTGACGAGTGCTCTCTCGTCAGCAGTTGCGACAAGTGCAACAACATTAATGTAACGCAAACTACTTAACGTCGTGCCCCACGGAAATGCTCTGCATTTGATCGTGCCCCTCGCGAGGGGGATGTTTCACTGCGTCGCCATGCGAACAGTTTGCCACATTTTAGTTTCAGTTCTTTCTTTGCTGGGGTGCCGACGAGCAGCGCCACCTCCTCGCACTTCGCCGCGGGAGGATCCGCGGCGGGGGCGAGAGATGGCACTGGTGTCTCCGCGGCCGCGTCTGCGGCCTCCGCGGGCACCGGCGCCGGCGCGGGGTCATCCCCCTTCTTGAAAAGTTTAGTTCGTACGCCACGCAGTTTTTAACGTCTGTTCCAAGGCGTCCATTCCCAGCGATGCCTGATTGGCTGAAAGCACAGCTCCCAAATGTGACTCGGCATAAGCAAGGCAGGGCGGGGCGTCGGTTTATGTCGGTTTATGATTTTAATTGAAGCGAAATGGGCATTGTTAAAGCGGACACAGCTCGGAATCACCTCAGCCCCTGTTTCCTCATTTTGGTATAGAAATGCGCTCTCATTTCAAGAGGCTACACGTGCACGTGTAACTGGCTCCCAAGCCGCACTTTTGTATGTCAAGCACCGAAGGCTTTGCTGTTTTCCGTTTATTTCTTCAAATCCTTACCATAGGTGAACAAGCGCCCTAGAAGCGCCAGCGGCGGTTGCGTCATCCACGTTTTGCTTTCATTTTTTAACTTTTGACTGTGAACGCCAAGTACTACTTTGATACATTGAAATACGAACAACGGAGCGCGTGGCTTTCAGTGCATGCCGCGCATCCTAGCGAGGAGCCACGTATGCGCAGTACGAACGATTTGCGAGAGTTCGTATCCATCTTTGGTATGAAAATACGTGTGAGCACTTTGGTTTGTGTTCCGGCCAAGGCCGCGTCCTTAGTTACTACACTACCGCCCCGCTCTTACCATCTGTGTACATGCGTTGTCTGTATTTTGTTTGTCGGTTTCCTTTTCATCACAGCCGCAGCGGGCCGATACAAAACTTTGCTCCCGCTCCCTTCCCCCACCCGTGCCGTTTTCTCACTAAAACCACCGCCTTTCCTCCTTTTTACGTAGGTGTTGTCTGATGAGTGGCTTGAGGTCAGTGTAGGGTACTGTTGTGTTTCTGGGTGCAGCAGCAGTGGCCATTTCATCAGCCAACTCATTGCCAGCGATCCCAGCGTGGCCTGGAAGCCAGGAGACGGTCACATTTAGACGTGACGCATACACTGACATCAAAGATTTAAAAACGAGATTGACAACGTAATTTTTGCAAGACCTTTGTGATGATAATGTGCGCACGACGCTAGTGAATCTGTGAAAATGATGGACTTAGCAATGTTATGTTCGATAATGTGACTTAAAACAAGAAATATACCATATGCTTCCGCCGTAAAGATGCTGGAATTCACATTCATTGTTTTGCAAGCATTGAAGTTGGGTCCGTGTGCAGCACAACACACCGCAGTGGATGTTTGGATGCATCACTAAAAAATTCTGCCGCCCCATATTTCGCCTGGAGATACATGAAATGCTGCAAAATGGCAGTTGTGGGCACAGTGTTTTTCCTAAATTGCATAAACTACAAATCACACAATACAGGACGAAGATGCCATGGGGCTATAGAATCAATGAGAGATGTTTGGAAAGTGTCTAAAAACGAGACAGAAAGTTCAGAAGCCTCCTCCCTCGCCCTGAGTGAGAAAGGCGCAGAAATAGATGGACGATTTAAAAAGAGTTGGGATGTAGATGTATTGTTCATTATAGATTTAATTGGATGGTGAGACATTCATGAAACTTTAAAAGCATATAGTAAATCGACATACTCGCGCTGGTACCCTAGGCACCATTTGTCACACTCGACATACAAACTTTGCACAAGGCTAGTCCGGAAAGCACCAGACGCAAGTCGAAGGCCCAAGCGCTGCACTGGGTCGAGCATTTTCAAAGCAGTTTCCCTTCCTGAACCATACACAACACTCCCATAGTCTAACCGCGAGCCTACCAGGCTGGTAAACACTCGCAGCAGAAGTTGTTTGTCAGAACCGTACGAGTGATGCGACAAGACCTTGAGAATATTTACTGTTTTAAAACATTTTTGTTTTAGTTGTTTGATATGAGGTATAAAGGAAAGTTTTTCATCAAGGACTACTCCTAGGAACTCCTTTTTTGACCGGACTACTCCTTTTTTGACCGGAATCGAGACACCATTCAGTTTGATGTCTAGATCTGGCCTGATCCCACGCCTTTTGGAGAACACAACACAAGTGCTCTTAACTGGGTTAAGCTTAAAACCGTTCTGATCAGCCCAGCCAGCTAGCTTATGAACACCAAGCTGGACTTAGCGTTCGCAAATTGACATATTACACGACTTAAAAGATATTTGGACATCATCTACATACATTGTACAGGAAATTGTTCGTAGCAACGCCTTTCGAAGTGAGTTCATCTTGACAATGAACAATGTGCAGCTCAAAACGCCGCCTTGAGGCACGCCGTTTTCCTGCACGAAAACATTTGAAAGGGCAGTGCCAACTCTCCCACGAAAGGTTTGCTCCGCCAGGTAGCTATAAAGAGTATTAAACATATTGCCCGAGACACCGAAGGCTTTTAGGTCGCAAAGTATCCCGTATCGCGAAGCGGTATCGTAGGCTTTCTCAAGATCAAAAAAAAACCGAGAAGCTTGCACTGGCAGCTTGTGAGGGCGATAGGTCGATAACTCGCGGGAGAAGAAGGGTCCTTACCCTCCTTCAGGAACGCCACTACAATAGCCTCCCTCTAAGATTTTGAAATGTGCCCCAAAAGCCATATGTTGTTGTATAGGTGTAGGAGTGTTTCAAGAGTATCTGGGTGTAGGTGTTGTATCATGGTGTATGTAATCTGATCTGCGCCTGGAGCTGAAGGTTTACATGTGCTCAGGACAGCCCTCAGCTCATAGAGTGTAAATTCAGAATTGTAACCAGATTTTGACCTGTTATTATCATGTAAGGACTTCCTGTCACAAGCGGTTTTATGTCTCAGGAAAGTGTTTGTGTAGTGTGCAGAGCTGGAAACGTGTTGGAAGTGTTGTGCAAGAGTGTTAGCCTGGTCTTCGAGTGTGTCCCCTGTTGTACTGAGCAGGGGCGGGCTATGTGTATGTTGTCCATTACGTTTACGTATTCTTGTCCATACCTTGTGAGTGTCTGTGTATGAGTTATTGGATGTAAGGAAAGCGCGCCAACTATCCCTTTTCGCCTCACGACGCACACGCTTTCCAAAGGCCTTTTTAAACGAGATCAGGTTATCCGACGTGGGGTACCGGCGAAGGACACCCAACGCCTTGTTCTGGGCCTCTCGCGCCCGCCTACAATCCTCGTTCCACCAGCGCCTCCTTGGGTTGCAGGACGCACTGGAGGCCTGAGGAATGGACTATTGGCAAGCGTCGAGGATGTGTGCAGTGATGAGTTGGGCTGCTTCCTCCACGTGTAGGTGTTTTATGGTTGTGTGGTGTAGTTTAGATGTTTCTGTGAATATACTCTAGTTTGCTTTAGATTCTTTAAACCTGTTATGGGAAGATGGACTGCATGGGCCTTTACCTATATATGTTAGGTAAGTGGGGAACTGGTCACTACCATATGGGTCAGTGCCCACGCCCCGCTCAAGGCATGGAAAGAGAATTGCAGAACCAATAGCCAAGTCGAGATGTGAGTATGTATTATGTCCTAAGTTATGGTATGTATGCTGTTTTTTGTTGAAAAGGCATGCTCCTGAAGATGTAAGAAATTTCTCTGTCAGGCGACCTCGGGCATCCGTTCTCGAGGAGCCCCAAAGAGAGTTGTGGGCGTTCAGGTCGCCTGTTAGGATGTACGGTTCGGGCAGCTGGTCGACCAGCGCCTCGATGTCAGAGCTCGAAAGTTCATGATCAGAAGGAATGTATATAGAGCATACAGTTATCAACCTATTAAATATTATTGTGCGGATTGCTACAGCCTCAAGGAAAGTGTTTAAAGAGAGAGGGTGGCATGCTATATGATTTACGGGCGACAATGGCCACACCTCCTGAAGAGTGTGTGCAGCCAACCCTGTCCTTTCTGAATACCATGTACCTATTTAAGAAATTTGTGTGATTGGAATTCAAATGTGTCTCCTGAAGACACATCACACTTGGCTGGTTCGAATGCAATATCTAATGGACATCATCAAGATTTTTAAGGAGGCCTCTGCCATTGAATGATGTTTTCTCTTCCCATTATTTACATTTAAGAATGACTGGAGTGTGCGTGCGTGCGTGCGTGTGCGTGCGCGCGCGTGTGTGTGTGTGTGTGTGTGTGTGTGTGTGTGTGTGTGTGTGTGTGTGTGTGTGTGTGTGTGTGTGTGTGTGTGTGTGTGTGTGTGTGTGTGTGTGTGTGTGTGTGTGTGTGTGTGTGTGTGTGTGTGTGTGTGTGTGTGTGTGTGTGTGTGTGTGTGTGTGTGTGTGTGTGTGTGTGTGTGTGTGTGTGTGTGTGTGTGTGTGTGTGTGTGTGTGTGTGTGTGTGTGTGTGTGTGTGTGTGTGTGTGTGTGTGTGTGTGTGTGTGTGTGTGTGTGTGTGTGTGTGTGTGTGTGTGTGTGTGTGTGTGTGTGTGTGTGTGTGTGTGTGTGTGTGTGTGTGTGTGTGTGTGTGTGTGTGTGTGTGTGTGTGTGTGTGTGTGTGTGTGTGTGTGTGTGTGTGTGTGTGTGTGTGTGTGTGTGTGTGTGTGTGTGTGTGTGTGTGTGTGTGTGTGTGTGTGTGTGTGTGTGTGTGTGTGTGTGTGTGTGTGTGTGTGTGTGTGTGTGTGTGTGTGTGTGTGTGTGTGTGTGTGTGTGTGTGTGTGTGTGTGTGTGTGTGTGTGTGTGTGTGTGTGTGTGTGTGTGTGTGTGTGTGTGTGTGTGTGTGTGTGTGTGTGTGTGTGTGTGTGTGTGTGTGTGTGTGTGTGTGTGTGTGTGTGTGTGTGTGTGTGTGTGTGTGTGTGTGTGTGTGTGTGTGTGTGTGTGTGTGTGTGTGTGTGTGTGTGTGTGTGTGTGTGTGTGTGTGTGTGTGTGTGTGTGTGTGTGTGTGTGTGTGTGTGTGTGTGTGTGTGTGTGTGTGTGTGTGTGTGTGTGTGTGTGTGTGTGTGTGTGTGTGTGTGTGTGTGTGTGTGTGTGTGTGTGTGTGTGTGTGTGTGTGTGTGTGTGTGTGTGTGTGTGTGTGTGTGTGTGTGTGTGTGTGTGTGTGTGTGTGTGTGTGTGTGTGTGTGTGTGTGTGTGTGTGTGTGTGTGTGTGTGTGTGTGTGTGTGTGTGTGTGTGTGTGTGTGTGTGTGTGTGTGTGTGTGTGTGTGTGTGTGTGTGTGTGTGTGTGTGTGTGTGTGTGTGTGTGTGTGTGTGTGTGTGTGTGTGTGTGTGTGTGTGTGTGTGTGTGTGTGTGTGTGTGTGTGTGTGTGTGTGTGTGTGTGTGTGTGTGTTCATGTATCGTCTTTCGGGGCTGTTACTCTAGGATTTGGCTTTTTGGGCCTTTCTGCTGGCTTGGTCGTCGGAGGCCGCTCCTTGCGGTGCGTTGCAGGCAAGAACGGCGCGACGTCCATGTCGTCCTCAGATGTCCGGAGGGTGCCCGTCGAACCGCCCCCCCGGACTTGGCCCCCTTTCGGGAGCCCTTCGTTTCAGCCGCCACCGTCGGGGGCGCCAGAGGTGGCACGGGCGGTGCGGGGACGGTGGGAACGAGTGCGGGGCCCGTGGTGTCCATCCCCTCGGCACCCTCCAACGCACTGGAGCACGGGGAGGCAGGGGCGGGAGCGGCACCAGTCCCGACAGAAGTGGTCTGCACCATAACCGCTGCTGCCTCAGCAAGCGGCGTGGTACCAGGTTGGGCTGCGTGAGGCAACCCAGCAGGGGGCGGGGGCGGGACCAGGTCAGACTCGCTGAACTGGGTCCCTGTGGACACCAGACGCCGCTCCGCCCCCCGGCGAGCTGCGTCGGCGTACCTTTTCAGGGGGAAAGAGGCGAACCTCTTTCGCACCTCTGGGAAGGTAAGGTTCTCAGTGACTAAACCCTGATGATTTCCTTCTCCTGCTTGAATTTCTCGCATGTTCTAGAGTAGGCCCCGTGGGGTCCCTGGAAGTTAGCACAGATGAGGGTTTGCGATGGGCAGTTGTCAGATGCATGATCATGTTGTGCACACTTGGCGCATGTTAGTTGACCATGGCAGGCGATAGTGCCATGCCCGAACCGTTGGCACTTGAAACAGCGCCGCGGTTTCGGGATGTACGGCCAGACAAAACAATGAATGAAACCTGCTTTGGGTGTGTGGAACGGTGAAATGTCAAGATTATATGCTTTGTCATGATTTGCTTATCATCTCGCCGCATGGTGATGCGCCTCACTGCCGTCACGCCCTCGCCTTTCAGACCTTCGAGCAGATCAGCTTCCGTCTCATTTATCAGATCTGGCTCAGAAATCACACCCTGAGAGCTATTGAGGCTACGGTGGGGTGTGACTCTGATGTCCAGATCTGCCATGCGATTCTGGGTCAGGAGGGCTTGTGGCTTGCTGGTGAGTGTTCATTTCGACCAGGACTTCGCCGGTTCTCAGTTTCTTGGCTTGGAAAGACTTGCCCAGGATGCCTTCAATGAATTTGGTAATAAGGAACACTGACTGGGAGGAGATAGGATTTGACTTGTCAAGAGATTCAACAATCAAGAAGCGCGGATAGTTATCTGGCTTTTGGGGTGCAATTGTTGGCAAGGGTGGGAATGAAGCTTCGGTGCGGCCCCTTTTCGGGGGCCGATCACGTTTGGGGGGGGGGAGGGGTTCGAAAATGCCATATGATACATTGGAAAGCAGGGAGACAGGGGTACTTTCTCCTTTCTCCTGCTAGTCAAAGAGGTCCCGGAGCTCCCTGCCTGGTAGACAGGCAGGGAGCCCATCGGCCGGAGCTTGACCAAGGCTCCGACGGCCACTGTTTACGGCTTCTACCCTTCACCTTTCAACACCTCGCCACGGTTGGACACAGCTTATGCATGGGGGCTCGGGGTCCGCGGTGTCGTTGCTCACCGTCACCATGAATACTCAAGGTGCCCCGTGCGGGGTTTAAACAAAGGAAAAGGAAGTAAAGCGTATTTTTGCCGGAACGGTTGTGCCTGCTATTCCGCAGGCCAAGGTTGTAGTTACGAACAATTTTAATATTTGGGGGGTAACTCATTAGAGACTGTGATTTTATTAATTTAACCATTATTTCAAATAATAAGTTGCTTGAAGAGTTTCGAAAGCTTTTTGAGCGTGCCTATGAAAACTTTGCCTTCGTGGTGAACCGGTGCACCGACCGCCAGCTAGTTAACAAGAAAAAAAAACGTGGCGTTAAACAGTCGTTGACGATGACAAGATAGGACGCATACGAGCGCCCGTATCTGCCGTATCTTGCCTTCGTCGAAGTACGTTTACTTTCTTCTTTTCGTCGACTACAAATTTCGCGGCGGCATATAACCCGCTCACTCATACGTCTTTTGACTGCGGCATGAGCAACGTCAGGTGCGATCACGCATTGCCTGCTGTTTCACTGAACACGGCTACCACAGAAACGGGAGGATTTCGGCTTCCTTGTAGCTCGTAAACGTGTTAATGCATAGTGAAGACAGCAAATTCCAAAAACCGCTTAAGAATCCAATTGTCATGCCAAGCCCAAGCCAAAAAGGGGGGTCTTCACATGAACCCCCACGACGACATGGTGGTGGTGGTGGTGGAGAAACATTTATTGAAACGAAAGAGGTTCGCGCTTGAAAGCGGGAGAAGCCCTCAGTCCAGGGCCCCTGCGGCGGCTGCGGTTCTGCGTGCCCGGTCATGGCTTACGAGGCGCAGTTTCCTCTCTAGTATACTTACTAAGAAACTCAATGCGCCAAACAGCCACTCTCCTGCTGCTCTCTCCTACCCTTTCCCGCTCCGTAGCCTTCCTGCGTGCTTTCATGTCCGCCAGCCAGCGCCGCTTCTCGAAAACTATGCAAAAAAGTTGGCAGTTTGTCTAGAGTTACCCCGGCGGCGCTCCTACGCCTTCTAGTTTCTTACCGTGCCTGTTTATCTTGGCCTGTCGCTGATAAAACCGCATTTCCCATGGCGGACGCAACATCACTTGAGCTGCCGCAGGCTGCTGCCGGCTTTGCGCGCTTATCTACTTGGATCACGGGCTCCGAAATTTTCTGAGTTGGGCGTCCCCCTCTGTCCACTCCGCATTTCGGCGTCGTTTTGTCCTCGCTATTCGCACTCCGCATGGGTCCGCAGTTTCAAATTGAGAACTGTAGTGTCGAAGCACACGGACAGCGTGGCTAGACCCTCAACTGCTGATCATTTTGTTTTCTTAATCTCCTGAAATTTACAAGCACGCGATATTTTTTGGAAAGTAATGGTAGAAAAATAATGGCTGTACCATCCGAAAATGTCGTTTTTCTGCTTTCTATTTGTCTACCCGACAATTATTATGTCCTTACACTATTTCAGTTCGTCCTCCGTCAGTCATATTTCGAAAATGCGGAAGGTATGATGCAAATGACACGTTGAACGAGATCTGCAGTGCTCCCCAGAACAGCGCCCCGTCACGGCTAATACGTGAGCGAAAGCGCTCTTGAAACCCACCAAGCAAGCTGACAGACACACGTCGTAGAAGTGGGTGCAGCGTTCGCGACTCGCGAGCAGTGACGTAAGGCGGAGCGTCCGCCGGTGCGCGCCACATAGCGGATGAGTTCCTGAACTAAGCGTCCCTACCGTTTCCACTGGAAAGCGGCCGACGCGTTAGGCAATGTTTATACGGGTGGCGTTGTTGCGGCAGGCTTGGCGATATTAGCGATATCGGCAAGCATGCGTTCAATATGCCGATAATATACTCACAACGGAAGGAAAAAACGTGCTCAGGTTGCAGAGTGGGCCGCCATGTCTGTTTTGATGTCCCGCACTGTAACAGTGGCAGTCACTTAGTGGTCGATTGATTGATTGAACAACTTTTTATTTGCCCAGATTCGTCACTTAGCCGTCGGTCAGGAGTCCTTGGTCCCTGGCGGCGTTCGTGGCCATCTGGACGAGCCGGGTCTGGATACCCGGGTCGGAGCTGAGTAGCGCGGTCTCCTACTCCTCCTTGGAACTTATGCTGAGTGCAGGCTGCCCTGCCTTACTGCTTTGCGGGTCATTTCTCCGGAGAGGGCAAGACCATACCATGTGATGTAGGTCAGCCCTGTCACCGCACGCCTTGCATTTATCTCAATATAGCCCTGGATAACATCGGCTGTAAGCCACTGGATTGGGGAAACAATCTGTCTGCAGCCGTCGCCACGCTACTGACTGCCATTTGCTCAGTGTCTTGTCTGGGGCTGGGTATTTGGCCCTTTCCAGTCTATAATAGCAAACTATGTCTCTGTAGGACACCAGCCTGTCCCTTCCTGACTGTCGTATCGAGTGCGCGTCTGTGTGACCTCTCAGCAACTCGCACCAGCGCGTTCGGTAATACATGAAAACACGGCTTTTTTGGGTCACTCTGCAAAGCAGCTGGCGGCAGCGTGCTGAGTTTTTATTTGTATATATTATTTTTATTATGTTCATGAGAACTATCGTAACACTTCTTAGGCACAACTTCCTCGCGTTTTCTGTCGTCAAAAATGTTTCGCGAAACATTTACGCCGCGTAATGAACGCACCCCTAAATTTTGTGGTCTCTCTACCTCACAATATGCATAACCCTAGCATTGCACAAGGCACGCACTCATGCACACTGCGAGGAACCACCGTGGGTTCGAGCTAGTTGAGCACGCGCACGATACTGAAACGCCGTCGCGCCAAATCAACACCGCCTCTGTTGGGCAGGTGGAGAAAGGGGCGACAAAGGAATATGCCCAGGGTACGAAGGGAAGACGTTTATTTTACACCCACGTCCCAGTTACATAATTTACAGTACACATTTAACAGTTCAAATACGTACTTCCCTTTATGTGAAAGGGGCGATGGGGCGCCACGCGCAAGTGTGCGCGTCGTCGGCGCAGAGCCAGCGGGCTCTTCGGTCAGGACAAAATCCGGGGCGCAGCGCAACCGTTGTGCGCGCGCATCGCCGTGCTGGCCAGATCGGCTCGCAACAGCGAGGGAGACGCGGCCCGTTCGTTTACAGGCGCGTACCGCACTGCGTGATCGTCAAGCGTTAGGTACGGCCTTACTATATGCAAGCGTAGGGACATCAGGACCAGCCTAGGCATGGGCCGCAGCCGGAAGGGCTGATGGGCTTTCGCCGGCGCAACAGAGTTGCAGCCGGCTGGTAAGGAAAGCGTCACATACCTTCGGCCAACGCCTTCGGCGTCCTGGAAGAATCTCCCCGAACGGACCCCCGCGCAGGGCGTGCGTTCGCGTCCCGGCGAGAGTGGGGTTCGGGCATCGTTCAAACGGGCCAATGAGGTGAGGTTAGCTCCACCACCAGGGCGGAGCGCCCGCTGCGTGACAGTGTTTTATCGCCGCAACGGTCGCTGCAGCCTTCATCTCAGGCAGGAGTTTGAGAAGACAGCTCGGCTGTACAAAGTGGCGCCGAGACGAGCCGGCATTTCGGGGAGAGAGGGGAAAAGCGCCGCGCAATGGCACAAACCTAGCAATCGCGCAATGGCCCGGGCGCCAGGATCCCCACAATTTACATCAAGTTTTTTGAAAATAAAGTGCGATCATTACGCGAGTTAATACGCTATGTATGCTTTTATCGACATTTTGAAGCCCAAGCATTCAGTACCCGTGAATATTCTCCTGTACATTTGTATCTAAAAGAGAGGTACGCATTGAGTATCAACCCTTTATTTTCTGATTTATAATAATAACACAGGAACGATAGAAGATACTACTATTAATAATGGTAGTAACATAAAATAACACGAATAATAGTAATAATCATGATATTATTAACAATCGTGTCACCTGTGACAAATTTTCTTAGTCCTAAGTTCAAGTTTAGTCAGAAACGCCACCTATCGTGTCATCACCATCTTAAAATTCCCACAAATAATCTTCTACATCGTCGTTGTCCGTCTGTAATGAGAATCGTGATCGCCATTATTCGTGTAGTCTGGAGAGTTAACAGCCCTCGACTTTTCTTTTCGTCTTTATCCCCACATTCTGCTCTCTCTCTCTCTCTCGGCTCTGCTTGCCAGTCCGTATAAGTAACCGCAGCAGCAACAACAACAAGAAAAAACGAAATCTAATAGAGGGCTGGCCAGATTAGCTGCACAGTCTTGGTAACAATGCAGTCTTCAGCACTGAACCCGGACCGAAGCCCAAGACTGCAAAGGTCTCGTGGCCACATCATCATCTTCGGCCGATCCGCGACTGATTTCAAATTCGCAATGGCCGCGCATCCAGAGAAAGGAGGTCGGGAGTTGAAGGCGGCTGCGCTCCCGTCGATAGTAAGCTGCCCCTGTGCGCAACTCGTAAAGCCGGCTCTTCTGCGCCTATGCCTGGCTTCGGAGAGCTGCACACAAGGACAAGCAAGGAGACGGAGGAACGGAGAAACGTCGTCGAGAAGGCCTCAAAAAGAAGAAGAGAACAGAAGTAGCGTCCGTGCACCTACCTGAAGTTTCTTCACATACGAGAATCCCACCGAGCGCACGCAGGGTACGGCCGGGATCAGAGCCGATTTCGCGATTCCACGAGGCGCTCGGGGACCGAGGGTGAGTCCGGCGAGTTTGTTAATTAATTTGCCCTCCCGGGGCCGTTTTTGTTTCCGCTCTTTCCCCCTCTTTCACGTTTCCCCCTCACTTATTTCGCTCTAGTATTTCTGGCGTCCCTCCGAGAGATTCATTGGTGCATGAGCAACAGCGCTTCCACGAGCGCGAAAGTAGTGCTCAGGTCGGAGGCTCTCTGAGCGGCGGGGAGCGGTCCGTTTTGTTGGCGCCAACCATCGACTCATCAAAAGAGCAAACGCATTTATTCACTGGCGTATAGCCAAACAAATCCCGCGAAGAAATAGCCCGCACTTTGGTCATGGAGATATTAGAAGCGACAGAAAAGACAGCGCGAGTGTGCAATTAGGAGCTATCTTGCTGAGGTTCTTGTCATTTTCGCTTTGTGCTCTATTGAACGCCGCGGTCGCCACTCTCCTGTTTTTCGAGCAGCCCTCCGTGGAGAGGAGCGTATTTGTTCCTCTCGAAGAACAAAGGTTTCTTTTATCTGGCCCTGCGTTTTTCTTCTTCATTCTATTGCCCGAGGCCTGGGTGCATAAAAAGCGCCGCCGTCATCGATTTGGCCAAGACAAGAGCGAAACGTCCACGAAAAATGGGCAGTAAAAAAGACGACAGCGGCGAAAAAAAAAAAACGAAATTTGGCGGGGGATATGCAGGAGAGCGGGCATAGAAGCAGTGGGTGCGAATTCGAGTCGGCGTACGCTTCGACGCGCCTTACGTTTTCCACTCTGGTTGATTTTTTTGTTCTTACTCGAGTGATTTTATCTTCGCTTCTTTTTTGCTAATCGCTGGCGACGCTTAACGGCCGGCGCTTTCCATTTTATTAGGCCGTGAGTGAAAAATATGCGTGAGATTTATTGACTACTTCTTTACAACCCCCGAAGAAGTTTCGTTCGATCTTTTTGAGCTTCGTTTTCACCTCGAGGCTCGTTTGTTGCGCTTGATGTTCGGTCGCAGCATGTAATCAGCGTCGCTAATTGAACGCCTCGACATGGTCACATACCATAATGCGCACTCTTCTCTTGCCTTCGGCAGATATGTGCAGCTCTGGTCGTAGAAATCCAAGCTCAGTGCACCTTGTTCCGGCTTCATTTGAGCGCGCTTTACTTTAATATGCCATACTTGCTCCGGATGCTCTTTTATGATACAAGAGTCTTTAGACAATTTTTTTTTCATTGCAAAACGCATAGCCCACATAGGCCCCATTAGAGGAGCTCATTTTATAACATTACCAAGACTATGTTCCTGGCAGTTTCAGAAAGGGAGCTATTGATTCAGAAATGTCTGGCGACCCTTTTTAATGGAACAAAGGCAGCGAAAACTAGTCTAGACGGGCCCTATCCTGGTGAATATGCGATAGAGTTCCCTTAAAGGGGCTACGTAAAAATTCTCGGTTGTTCGAGCCTGCTCTAAATTCTTATAGTGTGGTTGGATATATGCACAGGTTTTCTAGCAAACTCAGCCGTGGGTGAAGGGTCCACGAGACTGCGTGAACCCACACGACGAAATAACGCGGACACCCATGAAAACGATCACCTGTTTGTTCCTGGAAAAGAAAATTCTGGGACGCTTCGTACGATGTAGTGAGTTATCGATTTCCGGGCTCGGTTGGCCCTGTTCACCTCGTTCCGCCGCTCTCGCTCCACTTGGGCGTCAAATTGCCGTGGGCGACCACAGCAGCTGCTGCTCAGACGGCCGGCTAAGAGCCCATGGTGCCGTAGAAGACACGGCGAAACTCGATAGCCACCGGGATGGCAGCCTGTTCACTTTAAAGACGGCAGTCTTTCTTAAACCGGAGAACTTTGGTCTGTCTGCCTCCCTCCCTCCCTCCCCGTCTGTCGGTCCCTCGATTCAGCCGCCCGGCCAAAAGGTAAAAGAATTCAGAAATGAAAAGTTTATATAAGCAAAAGGTTTCCGCGCCATAGTAATTGTGTTATCGCAGCGATCACCGCCACAAAGTTGTCATTATCCCTTATCACATTAATACAGCTGCGCTGGCGTTCTGGCCTCGTTGTTTCCATGAAGGGAATCACCATGAATGGAACGGAGGAAGGGTGATCTCCTCAGAGGCAGCCGCAATTATGCCCAAGAGTAGTGCACCGGGGCGAGCCATAGAGCTCACGTGGTGTCTGCCCATACAACGGTGGTTGGCAACGTTGTCGCTGACTACCACGCCCGAGCAATGACCCTCCGGGCAGGGCAGGACACCGGCACCCCAACCCCGATGCTCACATACAAAGAGATTACACACGAGTACAGAGAAGAGCGGTGCACCCTCCCTGAGCCACATCGCACCCTGACCAGGGACCAGCAAACGATAATCAGGCGAATTCAGGCGGGGTTGCTTGCGCACCCCGTCCTACAAATTCTATCCAGAACGAGATAAGGACAAATGCCTATTCCGCGCAGAGAACGTTGGCACTCTTGCACACATTATCGCAGAGTGCACTAAACTCAAGACACCCGTTCCTCTGAACCTCCCCCCCCCCCCCCCATTCTCCAACACCACTCCACGAGCGATGGGAGACTGCGCGGTCCAGCCCCGCCCTGCCGACCCAGCTTGCACTGGCGGCCAGGGGCCAGGAGTTGCTGGTCGCATACAAGTCCCGAGACAAGGGAACTACCCTGTCCGGCGTCTGAAGACACCGTCGTTTAGAGCTCAGAATAAAGTTTCTACTACTACTACTACCTTGCCCCTGAAATTGTTGTTAATAATGACAGCCGTCTTTCTCGTGAGACACTAGCGAAAATGGTACACTCAGGATTGATTTAATGTAATTTTAGCTTTGTACTCTGACTCTTGCTTGTAACCGTACCAACGCTTTATTCTGTTTTATTTTGTCAGGATGCACCATGCGGTATTCAAAGTAAGCCACTCCTCTTTGTACTGCCACTGAGCCTTTCGGTCTAATAAATAAATACGATCTGGTACATATTCGTCAACATTGTTGACCAGAACAATATAATTAGGCTATTTGAAGCAAAACAACACACAACTTGTGCTACGCAGTGCTCCTTTCTTTGAAAATAGACCTACAGTAGATATTTGCTGTCGCAGATAAAAAAGAAGCGTTGAAAACAACATTTTGACCCAGAAATACCACGAGAGCTCACGTCCTAACCTAGACCTCGTGGTGGCATTAGAGAAGAGCGTGACAAGTGTGCGGGGGAGAGAGAGGGGCGGCACGAGATGGGCGACCCTTGCAGTGGACTCGGTGAGGAGCGCGTACGCGGCCATTTTCTTTGTCCAGGGATCACCTGCAGTCGCGGCGCGAAGGATCCTCCCATTTGTGATCACCGCCACATCTGCATTAGCACGACTGAGATTGGTCAGTTAACCCCACGTAGCTGCAGCCTTCCCAATCGCCGCTTCTGTGGCAGGTCTCTGCCGACACGCGTTTCCAAGCGGAAGGCCGCAACGCGTTCGCTGCCCTTGAGTCAGCCGTCGTGCCACTGTTCGGGATGACCCGCAGGCCGGCAGTTCGATCGCCAGACTCTGCGCGGTGCTCTTCTCGACTCAGTCGCTTTACCTTGCTGGCAAGGACCTCCCTGAGAAGTTTCGGCTTCACTCCTAGAATTCTTCGCGCCGTCGACAGTTCTGTGGTCCACGCTTTGTCTTTGCTCACGTGCTGAGTTAACAAATGCTTTCAAATTTAATAAGAATCCAGGAACTACCTGTAATCAAAAGCAACCAGCTGTTGAGTTGATGCAGTGCAAAAAAAATACTTGAATAAAATAAAATTGTATTTTCACGCAGTCTGCTATATCACGCTCACGTTTTCTGGACAGCGCCAGTTTGCTTCTGTCGTGTTTCGTTACGTATTACTCAGCATAAATCAAAATGTAATGCACGGGAATGTCTGAAGTTTCTGTCGTTCCCGAGCTTCTCAGTTAACAACAACTGGTATTAAATGAAGGCCTCGGCGATTGCCCGCAGCGGGCTGCCCATACATTATTTATGGCGCTGTTCAAACACCCTCCACACGCAGACTTCACTGTTTAATATAGATGAGGAGTCGACGTTTTTATTTTTTTCCTTCTTTACGCGTGGCAATAGTTCATCGGCGTAGATAAGGCTTTTGCCCGGCAGCAGCTTCCAGCCTTTGTACGGCGACGCAAAAATTAGTGCGGTATAATAGCTTTCTTTCAGGAAGATGCGTATGTTTTTAATATATCTGACCGACAAGCACTAGGGGTAGCCTGTTATGGTAAGTTCATCTCGAGGGGAAGACGGAAAACAGGCCCACCCGTTTGGTACGGGAGTGAATCACATCTCGCTGATCTCCTCGGATTCAGACTTTGCTTGTTCTAAGAAGTCACAAGAAGTCACTTACAGAAATATACCGAGCCAGATACTGAAATGGGACCCTCGGTTCGGACATGCAGCTTGATCGTAACATTTATACACAGCAAATGAACATTATTAGAAAATGCGGACCCATAAATAAAATTTTTCTCTACAAATTAGGCCAGCAAGAAAACCGAGGCATCAGAAAAATAGGGGACAACAAACTGCGGTAACGGTGCAACACTGAGCAGTTACGGCAGGCAGTCATCTTGAAGGCGCCACGAATACAAAAAGCAAGCTGGGTTCATTAAAAAAGGCTGCGATCCCAACGATAGCAATCTAGTGCGAAATTCGGACAAAATAATGGAGGGAAAACGTACGAAGCAGTGACGGGTTCCCTGCAGCCACCTTCCGCAGATTTTCCTACGACTCCGAGAGCGGATCTTGTTTGTGCGATTGGCGGCCGCCGGAGTAAGCCAAGAAACACGACTGAGCAGGGGTGCCATTCCAGAAGGATCGAGATTGAGCGGAACTCGGGAAACACGGGCGCTAGCGACGCCCACGTAACGTAGTGATAATATTCCGAGGCGGAGTACAAGCGCTTTCAAAATGCAATTCATGCCGTTTGCTGATTATTGGGGTGACGTATAGCCGGTCCAGGGCAGCGCGTTCCAAGGAGGCACGATTAGAGCGCGGCACACTTTTCCTGTTTTCTCTCCCTCCACTGCTGCACTGGTGGCTACTGGGGGCGAGCAAATCCAATTACATTACGTTATCGCGCTTTTATTTTATTAACCTGTATTTCGCTACAAAGTTCATTTATTTTTCATTTTAGGCATTCTTATGAGCATTTTGTCTGAAATTTGCCGTCCTAAGAAGCAGTTTCTTCCCATTTCTGCCGTGGGTGGCAGGCAATGCAATCCCGTGACTAAGGTCGACAGGCGAAACAAGAAAGCGGGTGATGGAAACGCGCCAGATTCAAAGGGATCGCTGCTCGGTGTTGCCGACCCCCTCCGCGCCCCCGCCTTCAGATGCGACATTCCGTGGGGGCACTTAAGACTGGCCACGTGATTGGAAGGCGAAAGCTTGGCGATACTTTACAGCAACTGATACATTGTACTTGCGATACTTATTGACTGATAATTTTACTAGCGGTAATTCTTAAATGATATGTTGCACTTGCGCATTTTTCCTCGCTTTATTTCTTTGCTTTTCGGCATGAATTCTTGCTTTACTGCGACCGGCTTCTTCTCGGCTATACCGTGTTTGCGTCAGTTTCTTCTCTTTCATTTCGTAGTGAAGTCGTCAGCAAGAAAAAAGTTCACGTGTCACGCGGCACGCATTACTCTACTTTTACTTTTCCAATTGACAGTTTTGTGAATTTTCTAAAACCAAGCCAATTCACTCCTCAAAGATTTTAATTGCGGGCACGTAACCCATTGGACATGCGCTATGAAGGAAGGAATGGCAACAACCACAACTTTTAAAATTTACGCGCTATTTCGCTTTACTCCCAACAGCCCCTGTTCGACGAAGCTCTCTACAGTTTTTGGTTTCAATGGACTCTCTACCTTCGCACTCCTTCTCGCCTCACGCTGTTTCTTTCGGTCTCAACTCTTCCCCTCACAAGCTTTGCATGCTCCGCTCCCTGCAAGACGATAAATACGCTGGACAAAACCCGTTGAAATGCCTAAAGATCGCTCCTATATACCATTTCAGCAGATGCGCCCGCGCATATATTTTTATTTCTGCCTTATGGTGCCTCTTGTAAATCATTTGTAATCATATGAGCTACACGTAAAATACTCTGTATTTACTTGAGTGTCGATTGTTCAGACTGGGCTTCTGTTTTTTCATCTGCTTACTGCTTGTTACTTATTTTGTAGCACGTATGTATGTACGCACGTGGAAGAGAAACTGTGACAAGCATCAGCCATGACGGGCAAATCCCCATATGTGGGTATGCGCCGGAGGCGGACGAAGAAGAGGACGCTCTCGTTCAGGCTCAGCCAGGCGAAAAGCTGGTCGTTTCGGCTCGCCCCTCCTGCGTTCACGCCTCGTTCACGAATACACGAGCCCATCCTTCTACAGGAACGTCCAGTATCTCCTTTACAATTTATTTGTTTTAAATGCGAATGCATTTATTAGCCGGGGGTTGTCTTGCTCCGTTGGCCGGCGTGCGCCTGCATTCCTCCAGCGCGCGCGCACGTGAGCGCGCCTCGTAGTTCTGCCTTCGTCGTCGTCGTCGCCGTAAATACGAATGCATTTCTTACTCGGGGGTTGTCGTGCTCCGTCGGCGTGCGCCCGCAGGTGTTATCTCTCCGCCGAGCCCGTGGTGTGGACGTGTTCGTCAAGCGCTACTTGCCCTTCAGCGAAGAACTGCGACAACAACGACAGGCGTCACTCCTCGTCCTCGATCGCAGTGTCTGCCCGAGTGCTACTGCTGTGGCTGATGACGCCGTCAACGAGTACTACTTTGCTCGAAGCGGCAAGGACGGCGAGTACTGCGGTGTTAGTCTCGTGTCTAACGTGTATGGGAACTTGATATCGCACGCCGTTGCCACGTCTCCCGTTCGAGACACGTCGCCGTACAAGGACTTGTACACCCTTGCCTACACCGGAGACGGAGTCTTTGTGGTGACCGTGTACCTCGCGCCCAACCTCGCTCGAGACGCCGTCGCCGCGCAGCTGGACGCGGCTATGGAAAGTGTGCGCGTGCGCTCCAAACCCTCTGACCCCATAGTCTTGGTTGGCGACTTCAACGTTGACGTGCGCAAGAAGAGTGGCGAGTGGCTGGTCGAGTACATGCAGACCAGGCACTCTATGCATTGTCTCTCTGCCGGCTCCGACACGTGCCTCACTACCATTCACGGGAGTTGCATTGATCTGGTCTTTACGCGAAACTGTGACGCGCGTATGCTTCTCGAAGACCCTTTGACCGTGCACTTTAGCGATCACAAGGCAGTGATTGTGGCCGTCAGGTACAACGATAACACAAACAGGTGCTGATGAATGAATGATTACGTTCACACTCTCGTCATTAATTACGCCATTACTCGCAACACACTCATCGGTGCACCCAATGCATTCGCATTTCTGCACGATTCCCTTCGGGGAGGTGCGGGGAAATTTTTTTATTTATTTATTTACAGAGTACCCTGCAGCGCCGAGACATTAAAGCAGGGTAATGTGTTTCAAAGTACAAATGGCAGTAAAGTTGATAGCACAGTCACTGTTTTGTCAATACATAATAAATAAAAGGGAGCACACAACAAAATAACATTTAACATTTATGCAACGACAGCATCACAATTAACTAAGCACGCGAGTGAACGTCGCAACACTAGTCCAAACGATGTCGGCTGCCAATTCGTCCAACTGCGATACAGTCAAGCGGAAAAAAGAAAACTTTTTATAATTGGTCCTGCGCTTTATCTCTCGTATTTTGCCGGCCTAATCGCCCCAGCTGTGGCCAAATAAAGTTTTTCTGTCTGTCTGTCTATCTGTCTGTTAATGTGATCATGTCTCAATTGGGATACATCATGGGGTATTCACAAATATTTCTCCTTGATAATTCCTGCTAGTTATCTTCCAAGTTACTTTAGTATTACGTTTCATTTGATCTGTTTTCCAAGGACAGACTGTTTCTTTCGCGTTTTGCTCCTCAGAACTCCATATGCGCGTGGCTGGCGGAGTTGGTTTTGAGTTTTTTTTTTTGAAAAATGACCTTTAGAATGTACATGGTGTTTGTTCTGTTGTTATTTCCGTGGTCTGTTTATTGTTTCTGCAGTTGTGTGTAAATGAGATGTTTTCGCTTGTGTTGCAGCACAAGAGACCACGTGAGTAAAGTGACGCGGAGCTTGGTTAAGTGCACGCGTGTGCGTCGACTGATCCAGGCCAGATACTTCGCCGACTCCTGTGTCAGAGTCTCTGATTCGTCTTATTGATTCCGCACAGCATGTCATTTTATTACCAAGTCAGTCTATGAAAATTTCTATTTATTTTTTGAACTTTTTTAAGAATGGATACACTATTTTTTTTTTCGTAGGGGAAGGGGTCGTGAAGCCCTTGTTCCATTTGCTGTCTTCCCTAGTACCGATTCGGCCGTCAAGGCCCCCCCCCCCCCCCTTTTTTTTTTTTTTTGAGAAATGCATGCAGAGTGTGTTCACGGGCCGCTCGACCGGAAGACGCAGCTGCTGGGGAGACCATTTCTGGCAGAGCTCGGCCCGGTGCTGGGAACATTGCGCACCCGGCGTGGCATTCGTCCCGCACACAGCAGGCGCAGGGCCAGTCGGGCTACGGGCGCTCCTTCCGTTTGCAACGGCAATTTTGGTTTTTTTCCCTCTTCACTTAAAGGGACACTGAACTGATTTGTAAACATTACGGCATTACTAGCGAAAATTGTAGCCCGGAGTCCATAGGCCATGTTTCGACCACTCTGAGCGCGTTTACGCGAATTCGATTTAGTTGAAAAATCATTTCGAAAATGCTGTCCTCCTCTCTGCATCCCCGCCCATTTTCTGTGGCGTTTTCGTGTGACGTCGAGAGGAGATGAGCTGGCAATTGGCAGCGCTACTGCACGGCTCGCCGACCTTCCGACCGAGTCAGTCGGCCCAGCGTTTAGTCCGCCGGCCGCCGACGGGTCGTCGCAGTTCGGTCACTCAGTTGAAACTAAGCCACAACACGTTTGTGAATGGAAGAATGTGCCTTTCTTTACTTTGTTAGTTTGTACACTGTATCAAGCTCCGTGTCCGGGTTGCTCCGCACAAACGCTGCACAAGTACGCATGCGGCGCTTCGCTGACTTTACGCTAGTAAGAAAATCTAAGGCCACTTGAAAGCGGGAGAAGAGTCAGCGAAGTCAATTTAGGTACTGAGGAAATAAAAGCAACTAAAACCTTTACCGTGCAGCGCAAAACTAGGGAGCAGGAAGCAGTTATCTGCGCTGGGTGAACAAGCACAGCGGTCAGCAGCACGACCGCACATGTGCGAACGCTCTGCCGTCAAAGAAATGCAATTGCTAGACTGGAGATATTGTGTAAATTTGGGGCACGCTTACTGCACGAGTGCTGTACAACAAATAGTCACATAAAGTACTTGAAATGCTAAAACTAAAGTGTAAACTGGTTATACATTATATAACTTATATATCTAATCTCGGCAGCGCCGGCTCGTGGCCGAGTGGTCTGAGGCGCTAGGATTATTGTTTTGCAAGTCGCAAGTTCGAACCCCCGAGGGTACATGCTTTTTCTTGTAAGTTGATTTTTTCGTTTGCGGCCAATGTTTTCTTAACTGAGTTCACCATTTTTGGGCCGAAACGTTCACTGCTCCACGTGCGAGTTCGCAGAACGCACGCAGACTGACAATGACGCGCTAGCGAGTTGTCGTTGGCGTGCTGTTGCCACAAGCACCGACTGCTGGCGGACACTGGGCACAGGCCTGAATCAGCACACCCTTGGCCTGGTGCGAACACGCTTTTTACTACACAGGCATGAGTAAGGCAAGCTCCGAATATGCGGGAGGAGAAGGAGGAGGAGGAGGTAAACTTTATTTTGCCAAGCTCTGTTACGGGGACGTGGTGGCCGCTGGCTTTAGCCTCGCGGCGACAATGGCAGCCCGATTCGTCAGGGAGGCTTGAACCTCCGGATCAGAGCTGCCCAGCGCCCTCTCCCAGTGCTCGTCGCAGGTGATGGAGGGAAAAGGATCATTGGGAAAAGCCCACATGGTGTGGGATAAGCTGGCGGGAATGCCGCATGATGGGCAGTTCGGGGAGGGAAATAAGGACGGATGAATGCGATGGAGCAGCGCGCGACAGGGGCGGCTGCCTGTCTGCAGCCTGACGTGAGCAGGGGGATATACACGGCGGGCGAGGCGGAAATGTGTCGCTATGTCATGATAGCTGAGTAGGCTATCTCTAGCTGATCTGGCACCGTGCGAGGGGACGAGGGTGGGGCCGGCTCGGAAAGTGAACCCTCGAGCAGCAGAATGGGCCGCCTCATTACCTCCTAGCCCGGCGTGAGCAGGGGTCCAGATCAGTTCTACTGAGGTGGAGGGGGAATTTTGAGAGAGAATTTTGAGTGCCGGTGGGGATACGAGCTCCTTGGCGAAATTTTGAATGGCCGTTTTCGAAACGGAGATCACAATTGTGGGAGTCGGCCGGTGCGTTAGGGCATGCGCTATTGCCGCCTCCTCCGCCGTTGCAGGATAGATGGTGCGGACAGAAATTGAGTCAACTGGCGGGGCATTAGGGCGGTCAATGATTGCTACCGCATACGCATCATAGTGGCGGTAGTCAGCCGCGTCCACATAAAGAATGTCCGGTCGGACGGTGAGTCGCTTATTGAGCGCGCGCACCCTTTGCTCACGCCGCCCCCTGTGGTAAGTTGGGTGCATTTTGCGCGGGAGTGGGCGAACCAGTATATTAGAACGAATATTTGGGGGGATTTGAAGCTTGCTGTCGGTGATTAGCGGAGCTCGTAAGCCGAGTTTTCCCAGAATGTGCCGTCCAGTAGAGGTGCCTGATAGCCGTTGCAGCTGACCTACGCGATGGGCCTCCACCAGCTCCTCCGCGAGGTTGTGAATTCCCAAGCTCTCAAGTCGGGCAGTGGAAGTGTACAAGGGGACCTGTAATGCAGCCTTGTAGGCTTTCCTGATGAGACAATTAGTTTTCTTCATTTAAGTGGGAGTGACCTGAAGGAAAGGCAGTGAGTATGTGATGCGGCTTACGACAAAAGCCTGCACCAGTCGCACACTGTCTTCCTCCTTAAGCCCTTTGTTCCGGGCGGTTATGCGTCTAATGAGGCCGACTGTTTGATTCACGTGCGAAGAGAGTTGTAAAATGTACTGAGTGTTATCCCGGTTACGCTGGATTAGAAGACCGAGTATACGTATGCTGTTTACCACCGGGACAGTGATGTCACCAATTGTAATTTGTATATCCGGGACGTACTTGGAGCTGCTTTTTGCCGGTAAAAGAAGGAGTTCAGATTTATTAGGGGAGCAGTCCAGTCCGGCTGCGCGCGCTTCCTCCATGACAATTTTTGCTCCAGTTTGTAAAGTTTCCTCTATCTGTGCATCGCTGCCTCCAGACATCCAGAGAGTTATGTCGTCCGCGTAAAGGCTGAATTTAAGGCGAGGAATTTTCTCAAGTCTCTGGGGGATGTTGAGAATTGCAAGATTAAAGAGTATAGGGGAGAGAACGGCGCCCTGAGGTGTGCCAATACAGTGAATATTGATGGGGTCCGAGATTATGTTTCCAACCTGAATAACCGCTGTGCGTGACGTGAGGAAGCTTCGCACATAGTTGTAGATGCGTTCTCCCGGGGATACAGCAGTTAGTCCCTGCATAATAGCCGCATGTGAAACCCGGTCAAAGGCCTTCGTGAGGTCCAATGCAAGGATGGCAGCCGTGTCCACTTTAGATGCTGGAGTGATGACTTCGTGAAACAACTGAAGGTGAATATCCTGAGTTGATAATCCAGAGCGAAAGCCAATCATTGGATGAGGGAAGGCATTGATGGAGGTGAGATGTTTCGTTAGCCATGCATGGATTATGTGCTCAAGAACTTTACCCATGCACGACGTAAGTGATATCGGCCTGAGGTGATCCATGCTTAGAGGTTTTCCTGGTTCGGGGATGAGAGAGATTTTTGCGTGCTTCCACGACTGGGGTAGGGTACCTGATGTCCAAAAATGATTAAAAAACTTGGTGAGAGTCGAGATTGAAAGATCGTCCAAGTTGCGTAACATTTTGTAAGTAATTCCGTCTGGTCCCGGGGCTGACCCTGGGCGGATGTGGAGTAGAGCAGCTCTTACTTCCGCCTGCGGGATATCAGCGTCAAGTTCAGCGTTGACCGTTCCTTGGTAGAGAGGTAGATCCAGTTTCTCCCCCTTGCGTATGTACAAAGATTTGGCCGCGTCGATGAGCTGTTGGTTCGTGCCCGGGAAATTGCGAGCAATAGCAGTGAGCCTATTAATTTGGGAGGTCTTTGATCTTTCAGGGTCTAAAAGATGTCTAAGAATAGACCACGTGCGTTTCATGCTCAAGTGGCCTTTCATCTGGTCACACAGTTGACCCTACTGATTCTGTGCCAAATGAGCAGCATGGGATTCAATTTGTAGGCTCAATTCTGCCATTTTTCGGCGGAGCTTACGATTACGTTTGTTTTTTCGCCATCAGTGCTGTATGCCCTTGAAGGCCTCCCACAGGTGAAGTAGCCGGGAGTCCACTATGTCGGACGGGATTTCAGGGTCTAATTTGTGTTTATTGAGGTGGGCATCGGTAACTATCTGGCCGACCCAGTCCTGGAAAGTGTCAGTCTGAATTTATGGTTGGGAGTAGTTAGCGCTAGCGTGGCGGAAATCATCCCAATTTGTTATCTGGGTATGTCTGGGTCACGGTTTGATGGAATGGGCCAGGGAGATGTCTGTTTGAATAATGAAGTGGTCACTACCCAATGATGAGTCAGTACAGCTCCAGCGGACGTTATGTATTCTATGGGTGAGGGGGAGGTCCGGCGTGGAGTCTTTTTGAACGCTGTTGCCAATTCTAGTCGGTATTGATGGGTCTGACTGGACTGTGAGTCGAAGTGCCTGAATGCATTCCCATAGAAGACGACCCTTTTTGGTGCACCTGGGGTAACCCCATGCAGTGTGAGGCGCATTGAAGTCGCCCACTATGGGAAGAGCATGATGTTGATCAGCCTGTTTAGCCAGGGAAAAGTGCCTGTTAAAGTTATGCCCAATGGCTTTGGGACTGCTATATACATTGAGAATGTATAGCCTGGAGGCATTACGTTGCACAGGGTAGAGGACAGTTAGATCATGCGGAATATCAATTCTATCAAATTGAGATCGTTCGGACGGGATGTTTCTTTGGACAATAATCGCTGTATGAGGATTAGCCGGACATTGAAAAGCCCTGTAACCCTGGAGCTTAGTTGTAGCTCCTGCTTCCTGTACGGCTATGACTGAAGGAGGAGTTTTCATGCAGGCGACGACCATTTGCAGGTTGTGCCTATTCTTGCTGTAGCCCCTGCAATTCCACTGCCAGATTCTTAAAGTTTCATCAGTGCTGGCCATAGACGGGATTATATGGGGGATCAGTGGCCGCTGAGGATGCGGTGGAAGCATTTATACGGGCACCTATTTGGTCAACCCAAGACTGCATTTGCGCTCTTAGCTCCTCAAGATTGGCCTGGAAAGTAGAAGAGTTGGCTAGAACAGCCTGATGTAGGCTGGAGTACTCGGTTTTCTGCTCCGAAAGAGCTAGCTTGCATGAGCTTTCAATGGAAGTTATCTGCCGCTGCATCTCGGTCAGAGGGCTCGGGTGGAGATTGGGGGTCGGACGACAGCGCCTTCCGCTTGGGCGGAGGAGCGCTAGGGGGAGACGGATCTTCTTTTCGGTGGATTATTTGCTGTTTTAGGGATTGATTTTCGTTCCGCGGGGAGCATTTTCCTGGCGGAGAAGGGTGATTTCGGCCCGGATGGCATTTAGTTCTTTAGAATGTCAGGGGAAAGCGAAGGGGGAGGGGGAGGGTGCGACGAGCTGCTGGTAGGAGCGCTCGGGCAGCTCACCTGATGTCCCCGCACGTCCTTCTGCCGGTGCTCGCCGTCCCGGCGGGGCTGTAGGGGTGTCTTCGTGGTAGTCTTCATCCCGGTGCCTGCATCGCGAGCTGGGCGTCGGGGAGGGGGGCGAGGTCCCTCTGAAGACAGAGAAGGTTCGTCACGCTGAGCAAGGAAGGAGTCCTTAGTTGGTTTTTCGGAAGACACAACCTGTGCGTAGGTCGGGTGCCGACGGCGGGGCTGGTAACGTCTGGGGCAGTCCGCCGAGCCCGTGAGATGCGGGCCTTCGCAAACGAGGAATCTGGGGGAGCAGTTGTGATTCTCGGCAGCGTTCATGGTGCCGCATCGAGAGCAACCCGCGGGGGCTTGGGCATTCGGGCAGACGTCATGGCGGTGGCCCTGTTGCCAGCATACCGCGCATGCGTCGGTCTTCCTCTGGAAGGGTTTGCAGCGATAAGTGGTGGCTCGGTACTTTATTCACAAGGGAACTTTCGTGCCGTCAAATAAGATTTCAGCCATGTTTGACGAATTGAGCCGTTTGACGTTTAAAATTCTCATGTCCGGGTTGTAGTTGCAAATACTGTCTCTTATCTGCTCCGGGGTGTCATCTTCAGGAATATTGAAGATCACTCCCGCTACGGTATTCGCCGGCGCCGAGACATGCGCGGCTATCTCGTACTGCTGCCCGCGTAGCGTGAGAGAGGTGATGCTGGCGTACCTTGTTGCACGGTCTTCCAGTGGGGTGCTGACAAGGATGTAATTGGAGACGTGTTGCACGCGGATCTGGTGCTCTCGATTCGCGGCCAGTCCAGCCTGAGCTTGAACAGCGTCCGCCAGAGTGGCTTCGGCGATCGCCGCAAGGGAAAGTCCACTACGGGGGCGAAGAACGATTTTGATGTCGGACTCCGGTAGTGGGGATACAGGTGGCTGTCGCTTCACGGGACGCCGATGTCCGCGTTGCGGTGTGCCCCTGGTCCCAGGAGTAGCGGTGGCCTGCGCTGGGCTCTGCCTCGCAGCTTGAAGGGCTTGTTGCCGGTGGCGAATGGTGGCCCATCCGAGCTTCTGGAACTCCGCCGGGTCCATTTCTTCTCCTTCAACGACGGCTTCGATTATTGGGAATTGCGCGGCAGCGGCGGCGCACCGCAGCTGGCGTGGTCGCGTGCAGCAGTTGCGTCGGCGGGCGAGGCAGCGTCGCTAGACCTGTTAGGCCTGGCGCGACCGGCAGCGTGGTCGCAACTTTGAGGGGTCGTAGCTGGCCGTTACGGGCTCCGATATTCAAGATGAAGGTGTTCCTGGAGTCGCCGAGACTTGGCGTTTCTCGTAGGTCCAACCTTGATGCTTGGTGCGATGTTCAGCAGCAGAAACGGTAGCACAAGAACGAGAGCCGACGTGAGATGCATCTACATCCTGCGGCCCCCTAGCGGCCTTTCAAATGCAGAGCATTTGTATAACTCACGATGTCACCCGTGCGTCGGCGTCCGCAGCAGCCAGCCTCCCGCTACACCATAAAAAGAAATAACAGTTACCGGCGCCTGGTTTCGATCCCACGACCCTGCGGGCGGAACGCAAGGTACATGGTGCTCTACCCACTGCGCCACAAAGCCGACACAGAATGAAAGGCTACGAACGCGCCTTATATCCTTGACTCATTCAAACTACGTCAAGAAGCTGCTGATACAACGCATTCACTACCTGTGGGCGGAACACGAGGTACATGGTGCTCTTCCCACTGCGCCACAAAACCGACACAGAATCAAAGGCTACGAACGCGCCTTATATTCTTGACTCATTCAAACTACGTCGTCAGCGGCGTGCGTTGGCGACTCAGCGGCGTGCTAGCGGCGTGATAGCTGCGTGGTGTACACGTGATAGCACCAACCCCCCAAACACTAAACGTTAACGCAATACACCCACCCCCTATGCGACGCATTTACTCGAGTCCCCCTCGCGGGGAGATGGGCCCATTTTTTTTAATATGCGGGAAAAGCGCATGACATTTGAGCGTCTGTGGTGACGTGGAAGGCGTCCATCCACTGCGTAGGCCTCGGCTAGTGATCTCTACGATTCCAAGCCGTTCTGGGAGGTTTACCTTACGCATTTGACAGCCGACAACACGACAGAAGCGCGGTACGGCGATTACTGAGATATCGAGAAGGCCCAACCAGCGATGCCGTCGGATGTCAAACATGTTGTTTTACCGAACCGAAACTGAAACTTGTTTGAATGCTAACCTTGAACATCGTCCAATCATGGTGCCACCTCCTCCCGACGTCACAGCCTTTAGTTGGTGCGGCCGCCACAGACCGCGAATGCAGTTTTTCTTCTTTCCCGCTTTATAAAATAATTAACGACTTATCAACCGGATAAACGATGAAAAGTGTGTTAATTTGAGCCAGTCTACGCAGTGCAAGCAAAACCGGCAGCTTGACAAATTCACTTCAGTGTCCCTTTAAGAGTTTTGTGTCAACTGCTGTGTCCACGACAACAGTGATTTACTTAAACGCGCGTATTGTGGTTTCCGTGGTTCCTTGAGTGCTTCCTTTTCTTTGGCGGAAGCTGATTGGAGCTAAGAAGCGCCTTCCTGATTGGCTGCGAAAATGGCGTCCTGAATGCGCTCTTTTTGGTCAGTGGATGCGGTTGAAGCGAACATAAGCTCGCTTCACCGACTTCACGGGGCCGGCCTGGGGAGGCTCTTTCTGGAGACGCCCGTCGGCAGGATGTGCGCAGGGACACCTGCGCCACTGAGCCACGTTCCGTTAAAGGGACCCTGCAACACTCTTTGAGCAGTGCAAGTAAACCTGCGCAACGTTTAGATTACACTGCTAGGAATACCTGAGCCAAATATTACACGTGCACATGAAGCGGTGAGCGCGCAAATCGATGTGAAAGACGCGGAAAAACAAACCGCTCTCTCTTCAGTTGTCCTCATTATGCATGGCCTGAGGGACGTCACATAGGCCATGGCTGCCCGATCGGCTGTCACTGGTCAACTTCGCGGCTAGATTCTCCCATTTCCGTCGTCGTCATCGCTGTGTACGAACCTCTTCTATGCCTGAACCTGTAGGCACAGTTTTGCCGTTTCTTTTGTGTTTTGAGTGCGCGCGGAGTTTGAGTGATGAGCTCAATACTTTCCTTTCAACGGGACCACTCGACTACAAACGTTTATTGCTTCAAAAACGCCCTACCAGCCCGAGCGCGCACTTGCGAGCAGGCACCCATGCCTGCTTTTTTGTGGCACCAGACCGGAAATAGGCCCCTCCGCGTTGCGGAGAAAAGGAGAAAACTACCCGGCATGTGATATATCGAAGGCCGCTGAAGAGAACGCCGCGAGCCGCCTCCCCTCTCCGGCAGAGAGCGCGCAGCTTTCGTCGCGTTGCCCGCGGTCGAGTTGAGAGGGAATGATTATGCGCGTTTTCTCATCGCGCGTAGTTTCGTTAATTGTGAACGGATTTTCATAATTCTTGCGGGAGGAAATTTCTGGGACAATAGACTTTATCCGAAAATACATTACTAGTAGTCGGTGGCAAGTGTTGCAGGGTCCCTTTAAGTACTTTTGATTACATTTCCTCTCTATATGCAACACGTGTATCTTATGCCCTAATTATTATTATCACTGTTTAACATTAGAACTCCTTGAACCCTTCTTTGCTTAGTCGCCGGAACTTCATATTACTGTAGCAGTAGCGAAAAGAAATCTTCGCTACAGTGTTAAATGCGATTTACACTCGTCCTCCGCGTACGAGCATACAGCAGAGTGTAAACAATGCCGTCCTTCAAGCGGCACACACTGTCTACACACTGTGTTCGTTGGTCATGTAAGAACGGCCGTGCTGAAAATCGATAGAACTTCGTTTTCATGTGATAATTAGATCCGCACAGTTCACAAGCTGAAACTTCGTGCGCACATCACAAATTCGGCGTCTCTGTGTTCTCCAGCGTTCTCTGTTCGGCTTCCTGCCGCTAAGTTCCCCGGGAAGATCCCACGTGCACCCTGTTGCATGGTTCCTAAACAGCGAGCGCTTCTAAACTCGGCTGAGCAACTTTACACTAGTGCGTGGCTACAAAGATACTTTCCAGGGGAAGGAAAAGCTGTATGATGTTGTGAAGATATGAGGCCCGAACCACTTTTGCTATTAGCATTTTTGTCTGCGGCGAAAGTGTGACACATTAACCGTCCCAGGCGAATAGACGAGTTTTCGTGCGGGGTCGACATAGAAATGCTCTTGCCAGTTCCTGTGTTGCGAGACAGCACTCAAAGCGCAAACAGGAAAGGAGGCGGGCGTCAGATACTGTGCCGCCCTCGACGACAGCCGATCGCGTGAGCGTCAACAAACAAGCGAGACAAGAAGGTCATCCATCGGGTGCAGTAATCAAGACACGACGTGACGCAATCGGTGAGGGCGCAATTACCCCGTGGCTGCGGCGTTCGCAGTTCTGCTGCCCAGAGGACCTAGACGCGGCTAGCGGGGCGCGCAATAAATCCCGGGCCGGGAGAGAGAGACAGCAGGGAAACCATCAATTGTTCACTTAGGCACCTCCTCGCGGACGCTCGCGAGGGAGGGGGAGAACCGCGCGATTGCTCTCGCGCGCTCAGCCGACCGTCGCTCTCGTCCCGCGCTCTCGTTTCTTCCTCTTTGTTGCCGCCACAAAGCTCGATTCTTGAGACGACTTCTGGAGAAACCCAGCCAACGCCGAAGCCTGTTGGATGAGGATATCACATAGCCTATGGACGGTAGCTAATGGAAATTTTGAATTGCACCCAGCTACTTCTTTTCTCTCTCAAAATTCTGCATTGTATATTGAGTTCCTTTTCAAACCCGGTAACAAATCTGGCCTAGCAGGTATACATGCAAGACACAAAGCAGTCGCGAAAAAATTGGCTCCAATCCACGCTGTGAAGGTGGTTGGAAAGCAAACCTTTAAACGACACCTACAACAATTGCCCATGCGACGTCACTTCAATTCGCCCACGTGGCTCTACAAAGAGTGAAACGAGCGATTCTGCTAGCCGGTACTTCGAATTCGCGGGGGCGTCCCGTACGCAGCAGCGTCGACCACGGCCGGGTTAGAGCGGTGGACGCCGCCGCCGTAGCCCGGCCGTGGGTTGGCAGAAATAAAATGGAGAGGCGCGTCTTTCGAAAGGCGAGACAGCGGAACCTAGGCGTCCTGATGTGCTAGCTCGGGGCTACACCACTGCGCGACACAAGCGTTGACACCGAAACAATTCGACATGTGAGCTTAGGGATTCCCATTTATACCGATTTAACCTAGTTAATTTAGTTTACAAAAGTTTATAAAATTCATCAGTCATGTTTTTTTTCTAATTTACATCAACAATGTCAAATGTAGGAGCGATGCTTTGCTGTATGCACATTTACGTGAAATAGATATCTGTGCTTCATTGAGAAGCTGAAATGCATATGAACAATGAACTTTATTGACATTGTGTACATAGTACACAATGTCGGAAGCCGACAGAAAAAGCCATCTCAAGGACAGCTTGACGGAGCTGCGGGCCCCCGTTTTGGCACCTGCGTACAACAGTGTTCTACAGTACATAAAAAATAATAAGCCCCGTAGAAAGTTTGAAAATTTCGAGAAAGCTGAGGGAACTTTTATATTCGTTATTGATCAGCACCAATTGCTCCTTCCGCTTGTTGTAATACCTAGTAAAACACAACTGAATTTTATTCATCAATTTAAAAAAGTGATCCTATTAGATGTCTGTACGTGGCCTCTGTGTTCTGTTTTCCCGCCCTTCAAACCAATCGCTAACGTATCTTTGCCGTACGACTATTTAATTCCGTCGGGTCCGGGTTACCCAGACTGTGCTGTCGAACAAGCCAATCAAGCCGTGCGGAGGAAGCACGCACTATACATATAGGCGCGAAGCTGCGCCAGAACAGGCGCAAAACAACCGTTGCTGCAGCAGAAGACAAAGCCATACCGCCGGCGCGCCCGCCGGCGAGCGCGCGCTATCTACCCCGCCCCCGCTGCCGCCTACGCCGCGTTGGGAGTTCATCGTCCCGCACTCCGCGAAAAAACCGTTGGCTGGTAGAGCTAGAAAGCTTTGGTTTAAACTGGGTCTAACGCCTTCAATGCAATCGTACCCGTATTATATGTGTAATAAATGGGCCCGTGTGTAATGGGCGCGGAGGGGGAAACGGCTGCGCAAGAACAACTAAGCGCTGAGGCCATTCAATCCTTTCGCCTTCATGCACTATCCTCCCGTTGTGCCTCTGCGTGGGACTTTTGAACTATCTTGGCTGCGTCTCTCTTAAGGCCCGTTGGCACTTTTGATACTCGCCAGCAACTTCTACCAAACACGTCCACCAGCAGCCACCCGTAACCCCCCAAACTGCCGCTAGCAGTTCCGAAATATGATATCGCCTAATATCGCCGCATGCAGCGCGCTTTCCGCATTTTCACACGTCGACGTCGACCCGCGTCGCCAAAAATGCATGGCGACGCGAGCTTACGCGCGAGCGACGCCGATGTCTATGCTCGCCAGATATCGGCGTCGACGTAGCGCGAGAAAGCATCAGAAAGCGGGCGGCAGCGTGCGGGTTTCCTGTCGGTCACGTGGTTTGTGGTCATTACTTTCAGCAAAAAACAATCAATGTCGTTGCGATATTGGTTTGCGATAGCTTTTTGTGAGTTAAATAAGGGATATATTCTTACATCGCTTGTACTATTAGCATGATTGGACTCTCGCCCCCGCCACTATAGCTTCTGACGGTATTGTAACACATTAAATGGCAACAATTACGAAAGGTTCCACTAGACAGGCTCCACGTTGCGTTGATGATGATGATGACGATGGAAAACTTTATTGTCACGTGCAATCGTGCAATTAAGTATTGACACGTGCAATCGTATTGCGGTACTGGGCAATTACAAGGATTGACAAATAAATTTTAGACTTGATGATAGCCACGCAATAGCCAACAAAGTTGCGTTCCAGATCCATTCTAATCCATTCCGGCGGCAACGACCAGACGCGGGGTTTTGTCTAGTTCGTATTTACAAGTTTTTCACACTTGCACACGGTATCTTGCTGAAAAATTCCATACCGCAAAAGGCCATATGACAGGTACAGCAGCCGTCAAAAGTGATTCGAACACGGCATCGTAAATTTACGGCAATTTATTGTTCCGAAAGCTGCCTGGCTGCATTGGTGTGCATTGAAATGAATTCTCCCTAATACCGGTAATGGCTGTCATAAAGCCAGTAAGTCAGATATTTTGTGATGGTCACAAATCCTTGTTTGAATTGCTCCAGACGGCACCTCTACATACGCGGCAGCTGATGACCCTTTGCGGAATCCACAAATACAGAGCACAGTGGACGCTTCCATTGTTAGTTAATGTATGTGCCCACTTCACGTCACTTGCAGATCACGTGTCCGTCATTGGAAGCCTGCAGTGGGGCGGCTGCTGCCGTGACGCTGTCCCGGAATTGCCGCACCGCTCGCTGTCGAGCTATATAGTGCCGACGGCAGAGGAGGCCGGCTCAACCCAGTGCCGTTTGCTGTCCTCGGCAGGGTCCTCGGCCGCTAGCCGGCGATTTTCGCGAGATCCGTAGCAGGTGACAGCGCGCGTCACGTTTTTTAACACTTGGCCCCACGTGTCCGGGTTCTCAAATGGATTTGCAGTCGCCACTTCTCGCATCAAGCACAGGTCCTCGTCGATGCAGAACTACACGAGCCTGACGAAGGAGAGGACGTCTGTGGAGGCAGCCATCTTAGAACATGGCCTACGAGATCACCCCGCGCGAGTTGAGCTGAAGAGGGGGCTTCGGCGCTCGCCACCCACGCATCAACTATTCCTGCCGCAGCTCGGCGCAAGCGATGAAACACGCGTTTCGCAACTTGTACACAAATTGAGTAGAGCAGCCAGCTTTAAACTGACACGTACAAGGCCAAAACCAATACCTTCATTATGGCTAACTTAATAATATGAAGCGCGCCAGTGCAAACATTAAGCAGCAATCACCCGAACGAAGCGCATTTCGTTCTGGCGCTCTCTGCTGCGGCTTCACGTAGCTCTTTTTTATTTTGTATTATTTAACGATGTCAATTATACGCACTGCCCCTGAAAAGCTCCTTACATTCCTCACTCAACACAATATTTAGAAGGGTGATGACTTGCATAAGAATCTGTCGCATAAGTCCACTTTTATAAGTCGTTCAGCCACAAGATTGTTTCTGGTTGGAATGCATGTCAAGCTACATTTTTTCGTGTTTTTTCAAGGTAGGCTTGGAAAATCATAAGCATGCAAGTCCGACTCAAACCAACCGTGCATGGTATATTCAGACACCAGCGTCCTTTGCACTGCCATTGAGTCTTTGCGAGGTTTTCATAAGTGTTTTGTGAGATATATATTGCCGAGAAACATGTATGGGTTTGTTTATTTATTGTTTGTTTTTACTGCCGGGCCACGCCCGGCTGTGTTATCTGCGTTCCAAACGAATCGCGTCTTACATTCTTTACTTTTATGCCGCACGGGCTATCACATTCAGATAAGCAGACTGTTTCACCCTAACTTCACTAGCCCAGAATAATCTTCTGTGATCTACAATGTTCTGTATGTGAATCGACGGTTCCAGAAACACTTGCGCCGAAAGATAAAAGCCTGCAGAGCAGACGCCGTGGCATTCAATTCGACGACAGTCGCCTGTGCAAGTCACTTTGTTGACCGCTGCGTCGCCGCCTCTGTATTCTTTTGCGTTGTTAGGGGAGCACAAGTTCGCTCCATTAAACTTGTTTCTCCTTCAAGACAACTGCGTCGTCCTTGGCTTCGTGACATCTGGTGAAGGTGCTGGGTACTGAGCCTTTAGCTCTCTACGACATCTGGAAGCCGCCAAGCCAGTCCAACCAGAGAAAGCCGCCGACTGCAAGGATTGCTACCCGAGTTCGGTCTTCTGCCAGAAGGGCCCAAGAGAAGGAACGGTGGCGCAAGACACAACGTCGCCGATCGTCCTGCAGCAGCCCCGAGAACCGCAATCGTTCCTCGGAGCCCCCGCTCAAGACCCCGAAGAATGGTTGGAGAATCTGGAGCGCGTCTGCATCTTCAACACGTGGGACGACGAAGAAACTTTCCGGCATGTCTTCTTTTACTTAGAAGATGCTGCTCGAACTTGGTTCGAGAACCATGAGAGCTCTTTGACCGACTGGACTCAATTCAAAAGGGAGTTCCTTAAGACTTTCACTACCGTGGTGAGAAAAGAGCGAGCTGCGCTTTTGCTTGAAACTCGAACGCAGCACCCCAATGAAGGAGTCGTGATTTTCGTTGAGGACATGAAGCGACTTTTTCGCCGTGCGGACCCCGAAATTACCAAAGAAAAGAAACTCAGGTTTCTAATGCAAGGAGTGAAGCAAGAGCTTTTTGCTTGTCTAGTCCGTAACCCGCCGAAGGCGGTGGCGGAATTCGCGCCTGAGGCGGCCGCGATGGTGAAGACGCTAGAAATTCGAACGAGGCAGTACGACCGCCCTGTCAACGCACTGTTTTCGGAGACCATCGGTGCCGCAACTGTAAGCTCCGATACATTGCGCGAGACCATCCGAGCAGTGGTCAAGGAGGAGCTTCAGAAGCTTTTTCCAACGACGCCGCAACCTCAAGTGGCTTCCCTGACTGGCGTCATCCGAGAAGAGGTTCAACAGGCGCTGGGGACATCTACGCCTTCAGAAGCACCCCGTCAGCCCCAAGCGATGACCTACTCCGCAGTTCTTCGTCAACCCCGCCCTGCTCCAACCCGTCGCCAAGAGGCCGAGCCATACCGTCGTCTAATGCCGCCCGCCCACCGCCCTGTAGACCAATACCAGAAGCCAAGAAAGACAGACGTGTGGCGAACGCCCGATAATCGCCCGCTGCGGATAGGCCGACCACATCTACCGTCGCTGTTCGTCGACGCCCCACGCCCCCGATACGGCCAGCGCCCTGCTGAGATCGAAGAATACCTCTCCAACACCAACCGAGGACCAGCCCGCTTCAACCGTTCACCGTCGCCGTATCCGAATCAGTCACCGAAGCGCCGCATCACTGCTGACTTCTCGCGTGCAAAGTCCCCCAGCCCACGCGGGGGAAACTAAAAGCAGCAACTTCGGGAGGTAAATTTGCACAACGGCGGAAAAATGAAAACCCTCCAACGACCATGATTCATGACATGCCCCGACCCCGAAGACCCTATGTAACCCTGACGTGACTCCCGACCACGACGACAGCAAAACGGCGCGACGTGTACCCGACATGACCGAACCTGCCGATGAAAATACAACGAAGACCACAACGCACAGTGCCCGACCGTCAACACGAGATACGACGCCACGACGCACCCGGTACTCGAAGAAGGCAGCGTCCGACGTTCAGCTGTCCATCGACGGCTTTGAAGTAGTCGCCCTCGGAGACACGGGAGCCGACTACTCAGTCATGAGCGGACCTTTTGCGTCTAAGCTGGAGAAAGTTATGACCAGATGGGGCGGTCCGCACATTCGCACAGCAGGAGGCCACCTCGTGACGCCAAGTGGAACGTGCACATCGCGCGTCACCATAGACGGCACAACGTACCCTGCGGCGTTCGTCATTTTGCCTAACTGCTCCAGCGACGTAATTCTTGGAATGGACTTTTTGACGGACAACGGACCAATAATTGATCTACAGATCAGGTCCATAACTTTTTCCTCCGATCACTCTATGACGCCGGAACTGAACCCCGAACACCGTGCTGCTTTAAGGATCGCCGATGATCATGTCACACTGCCACCCCGCGCAAGCTTGATGATCACCGTCTACTGCGAAGATGCTGTTCCTGACGTCGACGCTGTCGTAGAGAGTGACCAAAGGTTGCTCCTCGACCGCGGTGTCTCCGTTTCAGGAGGCATTGCGCGCTTTAAGCAACGCCAATCCCAAGTTTTGGTCACTCATTTCAGCGAGGAATACTAGCATTTAAACAGGGGCGCTGCAATTGCGTTCCTCGAAGAAACGCAAGAAGCAAGTGACGTGATCGCGGTTGCCGACTTTGAACGCGCACCCGAAGATACCTTCAAGCTTCCGAATCCCTTCGATGTGAATCAGGCGTTACCGCAAGAAGAGCGGAAGAAATTATTGGATTTGCTGCATCGCTACAGAGAGTGATTTTCATCGAACTCAAAACTATGTCAGACACATCTAGCGAAGCACCAAATAATAACCGAAGATAGAGCCCGACCTACCCGACAGCCACCGTACCGCGTCTCTTCACACGAGCGGGAAGCCATCCGGGCTCAAGTCGACGACATGCTCAGCGACGGACATTATACATTTAACAACGTGAGGGTTCGAGCTATGGACATTATACAGACATCTTTCACTATGGACATTATACAGCCATGGAAAAGCCCCTGGGCTGCGCCGGTCGCACTCGTGAAGGAAAAAGACGGCACATTAAGGTTTTGATACGATAGGTTTTGATAAATATGATACGATGCCTCAAAAAATGCTAGTTGCAAGTGCGCGCTTGTCCCGTCGTCCTTGTTTACTTGCGTTGTCTAAGTCGCGCTCTATTTTTTGAATCATAATACTGTTAGCAGGAGATGGAGAAGAAAAAAGGGCCCATCTCCCCGCGAGGGGTACTCGAGTAAATGCGTCGCATAGGGGGTGGGTGTATTGCGTTAACGTTTACTGTTTGTGGAGTTGGTGGTACTGAATGCGTTGTATAAGCAGCTTCTTGACGTAGTTCGATTGAGTCAAGGATATAAGGCGCGTTCGTAGCCTTTCATTCTGTGTCGGTTTTGTGGCGCAGTGGGAAGAGCACCATGTACCTCGCGTTCCGCCCACAGGTAGTGAATGCGTTGTATCAGCAGCTTCTTGATGTAGTTAGAATGAGTCAAGGATATAAGGCGCGTTCGTAGCCTTCCATTCTGTGTCGGCTTTGTGGCGCAGTGGGTAGAGCCCATGTACCTTGCGTTCCGCCCGCAGGGTCGTGGAATCGAAACCAGGCGCCGGTAAGTATTATTTTTTATATAGTGTAGGGGGAGGGGTGCGGACCTGTTGTTGAGAGCGAGGAGGGTAGCGTGATGCGGGAGAGGAGGAGTGGGGGAGAGGGCGCACCTGGAACGGCTGTTGCGGACGCCGAGGCACGCCAACGCCGACAACGCCGGGTCACATCGTGAGTTAAAGAAATGCTCTGCATTTAAAATCGGGACCTCTGTCCAGGGAAGAGGAACAGGAACTAATGAAAACAATCCGCTGCTCATCTGAAATACTGGAGGGACAACAAAAAATTTTAGCCAAAATCGAGGCGCTAAAAACGGGACACTATCAGATCAACCAAACAATTAGTAGCATAAAGACAAAACTTGAGGAACTGAAAGAACGACAACCAGCAACCACTGATGTAACCGCGGAGCTTCACGCTCAAAACATCCATCTTGTAGACGCTGTGCGAAATTTTATGATAAAAGAGGATGACATAGAAAACCGCTCTCGTAGAAATAACCTCTTGTTCTTTGGGATACCTGATAGCGAAAAAGAAATTTGGAATGACTCCGAAGCAAAATTTATTCAGTTATGCGCTGAAAAACCCAGCGTCACTGTAAATCCTTCATCAATAGAAAGAGCACAGAGAATAGGTAAATACACTGCCGAGAAACAACGCCCATTAATAGTAAAATTCGGCCCTCTTAAAGACAAACAAAAGGTCCTGTCTAATGCGCTGAAACTTAAGGGCAGTAATATCTCAATTAGCGAAGACTAGTTGAAGATTGTTCGCCAAGAACGAGCAAAACTTTTAGCATATGCTCGAGAAAGCAACAGAAAATACATGCTTATAAATAAAATAAGCTTACGGTTGATGGAAAAACCTATGCGTCTGATGCTACCACTGATGTCGTTAGCGAAGTCAACCGATATCAGTTAACCAGTAGCGAAACCCAATCCAGTAACCGTTCTTATCATCCATTGACCGTCATAAATGTAAACTGCAGAAGCCTCAAAAACAAAATCGTCGAGTTTGATACATTGGTCAGCATTGTTCAACCAGACATAATACTTGGAACTGAGTCTTGGTTGGATGCCGAGGTTTCAGACACTGAAGTTTTTCTAAGTTGTTATATCTCTTATCGGAAACACCGCAGCACGCGTGGTGGCGGCGTATTTCTTTTAGTTCGCGATACACTTCAGAGCATGCCTCTTCATTGCGGTGGCAATGCATCGGAATCTGTTTGGTGCAGGATCAAATAGTTTTGAGCCATTGCTGGGGTTGTTACGATCCCTGACTGCTGTATCAGGAGAGACGACTTTGCTGGGCGGTGATTTTAACTTACCCGAAGTCACAGGACGAGATCACCGTCCGGCTGAAAATAACCGTTCCGGGATCAATGATGTTCTTTGTGAAACAGCTAGAACATTCGACCTTTTTCAATTTGTAGATTTCCTACACAGTATGGCCATTCAGGCGGTAGTATACTTGATTTATTATTCAACGACCACACGGAGCTACTTAAGTCGGTTAGAGCAACACCTGGGATTAGCGACCACGACGTGGTGGTAGGTGCGGCAATATATTAGAGCATAGTAATAAGCAAAGCACGACAAAGAAAGGTGTTCAGGTGACTATGACGCCATTAAGAACGAGTTAAGCTCGTTTGTGCCACATTTTGTAGACCGCAGCCACGATTTAAACATGGAACAGTTATACGCCTCGAGCACGGCCTGTAGGGGCGCCACTGAAATCCCCCTAGCAGCCCGTTTCGAAAGCAGCCGCGGGAGTCCGCGCCCCGCTCCCCAGTGCCGCCGCTGCTTTTGCGGCACGTTCACCACAGAGATTTACCGTTTGCGGGTGTTTGAACTCCATGTTTATGTGGAGCAGTCACTCTGTTCGCAAATGGGGTGTGTTTACGAGAGTGCAAATGTTTCTGACGCGATCTTAGTGCGGTATATTCGGTCTGTATAAGCGCCAGGTGTGTGCCACAGGACAGCGTCGCGGAACCGGCGTATGATGGAGCCGATTGTAGTTACACTGACCTGAATTTACTATCCGTGTCTCCGTAACCATCGGTTCCTCAGATGTTCATGCTACGGAGGCACACTACGATTTAAATCGGTTTTGTACGCTTACATAATCAGCGCCCGGCACTCATACCTGACAGCACGCCAGTTACGTTTGCCAATATTATACCTGAGATATTGCTCACCACCATTTACAAGCCAGTCTGTGTTAATTTCGGGAATATTCAACAAAAGTACGATGGACAATGCATAATTATACTCGGGGATCAGCACACGACAGAGTCGTCTTGTCGTGAGGTGAGCGCCCGCAAACATTCATCTGCTACATATATCCTCTGCGAGCAGCGCGGAGGCGGGCTTAGAATATAATCCGCGTCCGCGACAAAATGCTTCTTCGAAATATTGTCATATAGCACATGGAGCCTGCAGAATAAAGCAGAAACTGAAATCAGAGGGCCTTATCCCATACCACACTCTTCCAGCGACACCTTTCATCGCTTAATTATTGAACAGCCTACCCTGTATACTTCCAAAAATGCGTCTGCCGTACGATCAGCTCTTCGTTGAAGTAGAAAAACAAAAGGAAAGTGAACGCGAGATTTGTGTGTGGGATTACTAAATCGTTCATTACTTGTTTCCGCTTCGCATTTGTACACACCGTCCCTCCCCCCCCCCCCCCCCCCCCGATGTCTCGCGAAAAAGCAGTGCATTTCGCGGATAGTTGGTCTAGTGAACCCTACCTGGCTTAAGTTTCGACGAACCTCTTTAGCATGTCAGAAGCTGCACTGCTCTTTTTTTTTTTTACATTTCTGTTTCTTAATTCTGCACTTCCACAGCATTTTTCCCCGTGGTTTCAGTAACTTGCCTTGGTTTTTGCTATATGGCGTGTGTGGGCACATATTTAACGACGCACAGGCTTGGAATTTACTTAACATTTACGAAACTTAGCATGGTTTATATTCTTATAACAGACATTAGTTATTGTCCGGGATTGGGTAATCACATCCCCGAAACATTTATCTGCGACGTATATATTCGAAACGAAGCCGCGTTCGTTGTCCACGCTGCAAAATGAAGTCAACCTCTCATTGTGCCAGTATCAGGTCTAAACAAGGCGACAGTACAATTCATTTGTGCCTGATGTTTTGGAGGTGACATGGGTGATATGCTGCTGCCGTCGCCTACGCCCGGAAGCGCGGCGACGAAGCGCGCAGAACTGCGTCCCCGGGTAGCTCTTGCAGGCGATCACGTACTCTACGAAGACGCAGCTGCTTTTCAAGTGACCCAAACGTACTCTTTGCTTATAGACGTCACCATAACAAGTTTTTTTAGGGCGCGGAAAGGCGAAAAGAAGCGAAACAGAACCAAAACACTGCACGAGCCCCTATCAGCCACGCAGCGCAAATCCCGTCAACGCCGCGGAGAAGCGGCGGCAGGCGGCGCAGCGATCGCAAAGCTCGAGGCGTATAGACGTTGTTCAAAGAGAACGTTTTAACGTTAGTAAACCGATTTATGTACTCAAAAATGGTTACAGCAAAGGAACGGAGTTGAAAACCATTAGTTACACGAGAACTATGTACATTGATAAAAAGGAAAGCTCGGTTGTATAAAGACTTCCGCAGAACAAATCAGTTACCAGCCAAACCAGGAGCCCAACTTAAGCAAGAAATGAAACATGCAAAACACAAGTACTTAACGTCTCTCGCTAACCGAATCAAAACAAACCCAAAAGAAGTATAGCACTACATAAAAAGCAATAAAACAAACTGTTAGCATTCCACGCTTTTACCACAACAGTGTAATAATAAAAGACGATAAGGGTAGAGCTGAATGCTTTAATTCGTACTTACATTTGGTCTTTTCGGAACAAAACGCAGTCATGATTTCCACTCCCTCTCTGCAACTTGTAAATATGAATGATATTCAGAGAACTGAGGCAGGGGTAAAATCATTGCTCGCTAATTTGAATGCAGTCTGCGCATGGCCCTGACGGCATATCAAATCAAGTTCTTCAACGCTGCGCAGCCCATATCGCTCCTTTTCTGGCCTTACGGTTCACACTGTCTTTAAACTGAGGGACGTTGCTCAGAGGCTGGAAGATAGCGAACGTCACACCCCTACATAAAACCGGTGACAAAGACAGACCTTGCAACTACAGACCAGTTTCACTAACCTGCGTTTGCTGTAAAACTTCAGAACATATTATATATTCATGTCTAATCAAGCACCTTCAAGACAATGAATTTTTCACGCCGTGGCAACACGGGTTTCGGTCAGGTTTATCTTGCGTAACGCAACTTATTGAGTTTATTCCCGATATGTCTTCAGCCTTCGGGGAAGATGTGCAGGTAGATGCTATTCTTAGATTTACAAAAAGCTTTCGATGTTGTTCCGCACAATCTTGTACTTTACAAGATGTCGTTTTTAGGCCTTCCCAAATATCTCCTAAGCTGAGTGCAAGACTACTTGAGCGATCGCCAGCAGCAGGTGCTTGTTAATGGTGTTGCATCATCTCCTGTAGGTTTTTTTATCTGGAGTCCCACAGGGCTCCGTCCTTGAACCACTACTTGTTCTTATTTTCACCAATGATCTTCCCATCGGACTTGAATGCACTGTACGGCTATACGCTGACGATTGCATCATATGTCATCCTGTCAAATGTGCCGAAGACGTCGATGTAATACAAACAGACCTTGACAGAAGTATCACTAGGTGTACACAATGGCAGATGAAGTTAAACATTTCCAAATGCTATCACGTCCAATTTACGAACAAGAAAATCAAATTGCACTGTCCATTATCGTTGCAGAATAGTAGAATACAGACTGTAGACACGGTAAAATGTCTTGGTGCGACCCTCACAGAAACATTAGACTGGACCACCCACATCGACGCAGTAATCAGCAAGGCATATCGTCTTCTTTATTTCTTCCAGGGGAATTTTAAGGATGTCCCCCGAACACTAAAAGAAACGCTTTATTTCACAAATATAAACCCAGTACTTGAATATGCATGCACAGCATGGGACCACTCTACTGCAATATTACAAGAAAAAACTAGAAAGAGTTGAAAAGCAAGCTGCTCGGTTTGTAACCAGTAATTACAATTTTCATGGCAGGAGCTCACAAATTATAAACAGTCTTGGATGGAAGTCGTTGCATCAGAGAAGAAAACTGTTAAGGTTGAAGTTTCTACACAACATTTATAATAACCAAACCGGAATAGATAAGGATTTGTATTTAAAACATCCACACTATGTATCCGCACGCAGAGGCAATGCACGAAAGATAATAGAATACCAATGTCGCATTAATGTGTTCAAACATTCATTTTTTCCTAACACTATTAGTGACTGGAATAACTTCCCAAACAAAGTGTTTCTTACCACGAATTTTGCTGCGGCTATAGAGCATTCTGTATATCTTTTTTCCAGATATTTGCCTCATGTATTGCTGTTCAAATAAGAGTTTCATTGTTATTTGTCTCCCACTGACAAATTTATGTACTGTATACTTCTCGAAATAACCCACCTACAATAATGCCCTACGGGCGATGTAGGAACGTGTAATAAGTAAATAAATCAATAAACATTTTCGATTTTGTGAGAACATGTTTTTGTGAAAATATTGGTCTTTATTTTTTATTTCTGGGTTTTCCAAAATTTGTCAGGCCAATTATCTCAATTTACGCTATTATAAAAATTGCAGGTATTTCTTCCGCCAAATCTGCAGTTTATGGAAGTGCCGGGCGTGAAACGGTCCTGTCTTTGGCGGTATACTCTGTAAAGAATGCTACGCATTACTGAGCATGCTGAAATTGCCCTCTTCAGCCTAGGTAACTAGGCGCTAGAACAAGTAGAAGAGTGTAACTACCTTGGACAAGCCTTCAGTGCTGATCTAAGCTACGAGAAAGAAATCCGGTGCAGAATAGGTATGGGTTGGGGCCCTCCGGGTGTTCATGGGCCTACTAATAAACACTGCTTGATAGATTTATTTATTTATTTATTTATTTATTTATTTATTTATTTATTTATTTATTTATTATCAAGTCAAGGAGCGACTGCACCGGGACAGCACGACAAAGGCCGAAGCTCACGCCGATGTCGCGAAGACCCTCCGCCAGGACGTACGTTCAATGCGCTCCGATTTGACTCGTTTCGGGGTGCGCCTCCCTCTCTCTCTATCGGATAGCCGAGTTTCCGCCGCCGCTCCCAACCTTGTCGACCGCGGCAACAAAACCTGCCACCCCGCTGACGCCCGCCACTTCGCCTCCTGCGTCACCTTTCTCAGCCGATGCCAGCTCGAAGGAGGTTTCTTCGGAATCCCATTTTCACCCGCACGTATACCCACGATTCAACGCACTCCCAAGCACTCCGTACCACGCCCCTTGGCTTTTGGAGTCTCTGAGAGATCTGGGCTGGTGGCTGTCAGCTGTCGCACGCCCCCAAAAGCAGTGTTTGTCACCAAACTGGTTTCCTCTACAACTTCGGATCAAGTTGTAGAAGACGAGGCACGGCTCTTATGCCTCTTTCTACGTGGCCGTGGACGGTGCGTGTTTTGAGCGGCTCAAAGACCCTGCGCTCTCGCCTCGTAATTGTCTCTTCAAGCCTTTCCGTGGAGATTTACATGAGGTAGTCATTCATGCTGAGCAGCCGGGTCTGGATGATGGTGGAAAGTAATAATAGCTTTGATCGCTTTTATCAGAACGTCCGTGAACTTGGCGCCAAGTCAGCGGATTTTCGTTTCTTCTTGCTGGCCATATTATTATTCTGATCAAAACTTGGCTGTACCCAGCCATCAGTTCCAATACCTTGTTCCCGCCGCATTATCAAGTTTTCCGGCATGACCATGACCCTCTGCGCGGTGAACAACGGGGCGGTGGTGTACTTGTTGCCCTACATGATTCCATTAAGTGCAAACGCCGCCTCGACATTGAATTAGAGAATTAGTGTATTTGGTTAGAGGTGCTTTGTGCTCGGTTTAAACGCCTCTTAGTGTGTACTTACTAAATTTCAACTGACACACGTGCCACTGAATCTCAAAACATCCTTACCACAATCGAAACTTCTGTAATATCTCACAGTGATCACCATTTCCCCGTCACTGGGGGCTTTAATGAAACCGGATATTTCATGGGAAACGCAGCAGGTCAGTAAGGCGTCTCCTCAAATATCTGAGAGGTGTGACTTTTTACTTCATTTCTTTTAGTTCTTTGCATCAGTGAAACTTCATTAGGAATTCATGCGGGAACGCCTAGACTTGTGTCTGACAAGCTTAGAAGCTGTTGAGCTCTCACGCAGTAATACTACTCTTGTTAAACCTGAATAGTTTCGTCCTCCATTGCACATTTCATTACATAACGTATCTCTCCTTCATCACAGTCTCTCTGTTTGCACGCCAGGACGCAGTAGTTACGACTTTGCCAATCGGGACTACATTGGTTTATTTTCACTTTTCAATAACGTTGACTACTCACCACTAGATAACCTCTACGTCGTTGACGAGCAGACCAATTTTTTACTGAAGTTCTTCACAACGGCTTGAGTAGCTTTGTTTCTAAAACATCGGAAAGGCAATTTTCCGCGTTGTTTTTCCGCTGAACTGTGGCAAGCTTTGGGGAGGAAATATCGAGGAAATATCACAAGGAAGCTATGAAAACAGGGCAAGAAAGGTGGAAGAATGAGTTTCAACTCAGATCTATTTGTAAACATCTGATTAAACGCTATAGGTCCAGTTACATCGCCGCGGTTGAGGCTGATGCAACACGCAATGCCAAAGCTTTCCGGGGCCATGGCCGTTCACAAACCTCTAAAAAGTCACCTGGAAACATTAACCTCCTCGATGAAGGGGTGCTGTGGGCGGCCGCCACCGACGGCAGCAAGTCACCACGGCTGTGTGGAATTTCCTACAAATCGCAGGAAATTCATCTCGACCACCTTACCTGACCACCAAAGGGGACACCTAAAGTGGTTCTGACCTTTCCCACCAATGTTCGAGGCCATACCATCGCCCGGAAGAACTTCCTGTGTCGTTTTGTGCAGGACCACGTTGTGCCCTCAAAGTAGGCCTAAAGCCTAGCTACGAACACGGCCACCCGGCCGCTTCGACAGAACTCGTGGACGCCACTCCCGATGGACTTGATGCCAAAATACACTCAAGACGAAGACGGATGGTACAATCCCGTGTCCCGAAGCAAGGTGATGAGCCATGAAAAAATTACGCCCACCTCCCCTCGCGGGAACCCTAGTGTGATGTGACGCTGAGTGGGGTTCAAGCGCAAGCGGAGAGCAACCGTCGACCGAAAGGCCGCCGGAGAGCGGCACACCGGTTATATGCGCAGCGCTCCCGAAGGAGAGGAGACCGCGGAGAGAGTGCCGCGGCTATGATGCAACACAATCCAACACAATCCACTTTAATCGAATCCTATCCAAATCCAATCCAATCCTAGCCAAGCCAAGCCAATCGAATCCAATCCAATGCCCCTCGCGAGAGAGTGTTCGCTATCGGAGAGGAGAGGGGGAGAGTGGCTTCGGACAACAACGGACGCACGCGGACAACAACGGACGCACGCAGGAAGGACAGGGCCACCGACAAGAGATGCTCTGAGCGTCGCATCTAATAACCCAAATCATAATGCGACCTACCGGAGACCTTAACCTCGCCGCATTCAACTCCTTTTGGCTTCACAAGGAGCTAACCCTTGTAGCCGAACTCACCCCCAACGAGTTTGCTAACGCAGCAGTGAGAATCGATCCTGTCAAGAACCTTGCCTTGATATCATGTAACGACCACACCGCAACCCAGAAATTAAAAGCATGCCAAAAGATTGCAACGGAGACGGACCTCTACGACGTCAAGATACACGCGGCGACCACGAGGGCAACGTGTCGCGGCGTCATCCATAACGTTGAGCCACGAACCGACTCAGCCACCCTGATGAAGTACTTGAAGGCAAAAGGCTGAGAAATTCTCGCCACCAGGATGATGGGATCGATTAGTACTGCCATTATTACCTTTAAAGGCACTTGCATCCCAAGAGAAGTGAACTACTACGGAGGCGAGGCATACATATACATACATATATATATATATATAGTCGTGAAGTGGAGTCCTTAGTTGCTGCAGGAATACGCACAAAGTAGAAGTACGCTCTTCGGAGACTTTATTTCCAACGTTTCGACCTGAGACAGGTCTTCCTCAGGAATCTATATATATATATATATATATATATATATATATAGCAAATAAGGGTTGGCAGTCAAGAAAACCTCGGAAAGCAAAGGGGAGGTTGTGGTGGGTCATAGAAAGAGATGAAGAATTTTTTGAGTCGAAAAGAAAGTGGTGAAAAAATGCCCGCCGGGTGGGATACGAACCCACGACCTCCAGAATACCGGTCTGGTGCGATAACCACTACGCTACCAGCGGGGCTGTTTCCCCAGCACTTTCTCGGGTATTTATGTTAAGGTGTTTTTGTTTCCTGCACTTGGGGGTGGTAGCCAGCGCCACTCGGACTACTCGGGGTGAAGGGGACCTTCTTTTTAACCCCCGGGTCGTGACTCGAGTGTCTACGACATGTCGAGAGTGGTCGACCAGCGTTGAACCCTCTTAAGCTCCCTTTGGCACCAAGACTGCCAGAACAGAGGCCCTCGCTAAGCATGTAGCGAATCAGAAAATGGGAAATGAGGGGCTCCGTGAAATAAGACAGAAAATAAGGGTTGGCAGTCAAGAAAACCTCGGAAAGCAAAGGGGAGGTTGTGGTGGGTCATAGAAAGAGATGAAGAATTTTTTGAGTCGAAAAGAAAGTGGTGAAAAAATGCCCGCCGGGTGGGATATATATATATATATATATATATATATATATATATATATATATATATATATACATATACAGAAAGATATGCCGGCAGTCTACAACGCCAAAGAAGGCATAGGGGAGTGGTTACGGCGTGGGTTCGGTCCCCACTCTGGGCGCGTGTTTTTCTTTCTTTCTTTCTCACGTAATAATAATAATAATAATAATAAAAACAATGTAACGTCACTAACGGTAAAAAACAGTGTAACCACTCCCCTATGCCTTCTTTGGCGTTGTAGACTGCCGGCATTTCTTTCTGTATTTTCCTAACGAGCGCCTCATTTCCAAACCTATATATATATATATATATACATACAGAAAGATAGGTCAGCAGTCTACAACGCCAAAGGAGGCATAGGGGTGTGGTTACGCTCTTTTCTTGATCACTACGGGTAATTAAGTAAACATTTTTTTTTAATTATACAGAAGAAAGAAAGAAAGAAAAACACGCGCCCAGAGTGGGGACCGAACCCACGCCTTTCGATTACATGTCGAATGCCTTACCAATTCGGCTATCTGGGCGACTGTGCTCTCCTTCACTTTCTCGGCTATTTATATTTACTAGAAGTGTATCTGACGCTTGAGGGTGGTAGCCAGCGCCACTCTGACTACACGGGGAGAAGGGGACCTTCTTTTTAACCCCCGGGGCGTGACTCGAACGTCTACAGCCTGTCATGAACGGGTTACTGGCGGGAAGCCCTCTTATGCTACCTAGGCATCAAGGCTGCCAGAACCGAGACCCTCGCTAGGCTTTCGCAGAATAATATAGTAAGGAAATGATGGGCTCGTTGAGGAAATACAGAAAGATAGGTCAGCAGTCTACAACGCCAAAGGAGGCATAGGCGTGTGGTTACGCTCTTTTCTTTATCACTACGGGTAATTAAGTAAACATTTTTTTTAATTATACAGAAGAAAGAAAGAAAGAAAAACACGCGCCCAGAGTGGGGACCGAACCAGTGTTGTACGTAACGGCGTTCCAAGGAACGGCGTTCCTGGAACTAGTTCCTTTTTGGAGGAACGAAGGAACGCCACCGTTCCATTAAGAATCGGTGGAACTGTAACGGTAACTCGTTAGATTTTTGGAGGAACGACAGGAACGGCGTTCCTGCCGTTACATCGCCAGGATTTGGCTGTTTTTGATGCCAAAGCTCGAGTAGAAAAATCACAAGTCGTCGTGTTTCTCTTCCTATAAGCTGCCCAATTTGTCCGCCCTTCAGCGGATTGTGCTTCCTTGAAAGTTAAAGGCAGAAAAATAACCACGCAGTGGTTCGCAGCTTAGGCTTGCTTTCATGCCGGTTGAGCTTACGCGGCGTTCGATGGGTGAACAGCGCTGCCGCAAGAATGCTTTTCACCTTTCATCGTTTGTCTGGGGTGGCCAAAATGCCCGTCTGGCCGATAGAATTGTTGGCGCCGCAGGTTCCTTGTGAAACCACCCCTTCTGTATATTGTCAGGGGTAATTACAGCATTAGTGCTCGCGAGGCGCGGGTGCGTTGTTGTCGGAGCAGTTGCGCTCGCTGTGAGGTCATTCAAAGGGTCGGCGGCTCTCAAAAGAGCTGGGCGCACCGCAGTGTCTCGGGATGTTGTACTGCTCGAAGTTACAGAGTACGCCCGCAGTTTGTCACGGCGCGGTCTGTCGCCGATCTGGCGGGAATGGGCCGACGGGAGTGCAAGGTGCTTTTGTATTGCATGCGTCGTGTTGACAAAGGCCAGTAATTCTGTCACTGTTGGGCATATTTTCGTCGCGCGCCGTATGGACAATACCTGAGAGAGGCCGCCCGAAGGTCAACTTCCAGCGCTCAGAGTTGCTGTAGTTGGTCGGTTTCAAGTTAAACCTGTGTTATACTTGTGCCTTGATGAATACCTGGAAGTTTGAGTGAGAGTGTTAGTGTGGATCACGGGATTGTTTGTGTACAAATATTTGGGTTTTGTTGACCTGGCCAATCAGCGGCCCAGTGTGTGTTAGTTAGAACTTAGTAGGTCCTCGAGGCTTGGTTTTAGTGTAATAAAACCGAAGTTCTTGGTGTTCTTGGACAGTCACAGCGAGAACTATAAAGTCCATTTACAGAAGCTTGAGTCCGGTCGGTTGACAGAATCAGAGCGAACGCGGAGCCCCTCGTGAGTTAGCTAGGTTTAGCCAGAGAAGATTCTGGTTTAGCTGAGATAATTTAAGCATTTCTCTTTTTTTTATGTGAACTTCGTTTATCGGGGGTGCAGGAATCGCGCGGCGCCGAGACTGACCATAAGAGAGAGAGATATCTGGTTTTTTTTCGTTTTGTTTGAGCAAGTAGCAAGTTGGGTCTTCGTGGGTCTACCGTACATTTGAAAATCATCGAACGCCATGTTGCCTGCTCCGGTACCAACCTGGATTCTGTCGCCTGCTGCAATGTGTTTTCTTACTCGCAAATTTGTGCTGTACGATCCGCAACGCTTCACTTTTGTAACCCCTTTAACCAAATCCTGCAAAGGGTCCTGTAAAGTATTTTAAATAAACTGTATATTGAATCTAATGCGAGAAATTTAATTACCTTCCTGCACGTGAGTAACTTTGTATTTGCACAACTGACGCGCAGGAGCCTTACTGCGTCTATTATATGTGTTGCACCTATAATAGACGAGCACCAAAAACGCAGTTAGACATGTCTGGGGTTTGTGCGGTGCTTCCTGGTAAAAAAAATTGTCAGGGAGCGTTCCTTTGGATTCTTTTTATTTCTAGATAATCTGCTGCCGGCGGTGTTCATATTCGTATAATATACGTAGTTCGATTATAGTTCTAAAATTCTAACTCTATTTTACCTATCAGACCCTATATTTTAATTTTAAAAATCGAATGTAACGTTAAAGTAACGAAACGTTCCAATTTTTGAACTGGAACTGGAACGCGTTCCTTTCGAAATAAAGGAACTTGTAACGGTAACTCGTTTCAAAATTGGGAAGAAACGAGGAACGAGGTTTCGTTCCTATTTTAGAGGAACGTGTACAACACTGGACCGAACCCACGCCTTTCGATCACATGTCGAATGCCTTGTCGATATATATATATATATATATATATATATATATATATATATATATATATATATATATATATATATATATATATATATATCTATATATATATATATATATATATATATATATATATATATATATATATATATATATATATATATATTGTAAGGGGGATTATAGCTGGGGACCGGCAAGACGCTTGGAAAGAGGCAGAGACCAGAGACGGGTAAGGCAGCGCAGACCGATGTCTCGGTGCGTTCTCTTAGAGCGAGCCACGCGATGCTGACCGTGCCTCTTCTTCTCTCGCGCAGCACCTTGCGCCTGCCATCATCATGCGGCCCATAGTAGTCCTTCCTCCGGTACATACCCCGTCGGTTGTACAGGGGAGATTGGCGCACACTAACCGCAAGGGATGTCGTCGTGTCGGAGACTACTATCTCCAGTACAATCACCCCCCGCCGAAAAGAGGAGCCATCCTGGCGACTTAAGGGGACGAAACTACGAGGGGATCGTAGTAGGGCTTCAAACGTTCAACGTGCACTATTTCACGACCTCGACGACGAAGGTCTGAGGTGGGAGTCACGGGCTCGACGAGGTAGTTCACGGGCGATGTTTGTTCGAGAATCCTATATGGTCCGTGGTATTTAGCAAGGAATTTCCCCGAAAGACCAGGATTGGGGCATTGCACACGAAGCCATGCAAGGGATCCAGGTTCAAACGTTGGTGCAGCGGCGGAGCTGTCATGTCGAGACTTCTGGCGTCCTTGGTCGTCTGATGTGAACTTGCGAGCGAGCTGTCGACATTCCTCCGCGTACCTCGCCATCTCGGAAACAGGGGCACATTCAGAGGCGTCGGGGCGGTAGGGCAAAATAGTGTCGATCAGGCAAGACGGCTCACGTCCATATAGAAGAAAAAACGGTGAAAAGCTTGTGGTCGCTTGCGTGGCGGTGTTATATGCGTACGTGACGAAAGGTAGCACCATGTCCCAATTTGAATGGTCGGACGATATGTACATGGAGAGCATATCTCCAAGGGTGCGGTTGAACCTTTCAGTAAGGCCATTTGTCTGGGGGTGGTATGAAGTCGGGGTTCTGTGGACAATCTGACATTGCTTTAGCAGCGCCTCCACGACGTAAGAGAGAAATACGCGGCCTCGGTCGCTAAGCAGCTCTCGGGGCGCACCGTGGCGTAAGACGAAACGCCGGAGTAGAAAAATGGCGACGTCGCGTGCCGTTGCGGTGGCCAGGGCGGCTGTCTCGGCGTATCGAGTCAGGTGATCCACCGCGACGATAATCCAACGCTTGCCTGATGGAGTGCTTGGAAGGGGTCCGTAGATGTCAATCCCAATCCGATCGAAAGGCCGTTCCGGGCATGGTAGCGGCTGCAGCTCTCCAGTGGGGTGTCGTGAAGGGGTCTTACGACGCTGGCAGTCAGTGCAGGAGCGAATGTACTTCGCGACGAACGTGTACATGCCTCGCCAGTAGTAGCGTAGGCGTAGGCGCTGATATGTCTTTAGTGTGCCAGCATGCCCACACTGGGCGTCAGCATGAAACAATGCGCATATCTGGGAGCGCAAGTGACGCGGTATTACTAGCAACCATTTGCGGCCTTCTGCGGAATAGTTACGCCGGTATAGGAGCTCCTCTCGAATGGCAAAATGCGCTGCTTGGCGCCGCAGTGTGCGAGATGCGGAAGGCGTTGTAGGGTTTGCAAGGAAGTCTAGTACCGAAGCTATCCAAGGGTCCTTCCGCTGCTCGGTTGCCATGTCGTCAATTTGTAGCGACGACACGTCGATGTTCGACACCAGCGCTGACGTAGTGGCTTCCGATGGCAATGGCGAACGAGAAAGGGCGTCTGCGTCGGTGTGTCTTCTTCCTGAGCGGTAAACAACACGAACGTCGTACTCCTGGAGCCGAAGTGACCAGCGGGCCAGACGTCCGGACGGGTCCTTCAGCGATGCCAACCAGCATAAAGCATGGTGGTCCGTGACTACTTCGAAAGGGCGGCCATAGAGGTAGGGTCGAAATTTACTAATTGCCCAAACGATTGCAAGGCACTCTTTTTCTGTGACGGAGTAGTTGTACTCGGCTTTTGTCAGAGCGCGACTTGCGTACGCCACGACATACTCGTCAAAACCAGCCTTGCGTTGAGCCAGGACAGCGCCGAAACCGGTACCACTGGCGTCCGTGTGAAGTTCAGTGGGCGCGGTAGGATCAAAATGGCGCAATATCGGCGGTGATGTCAGAAGCCTTCGTAAGGTCTCGAACGCTCTCTCGGAAGCCGTTGACCAGTTTAAAACTTCTTTGGCGTCACCGATAAGCTGTGTCAATGGTGCGATGATAGACGCGAAGTTCCGGACAAATCGCCGAAAGTAGGAGCAAAGCCCAATAAAGCTTCGAAGCTCCTTCATTGTGGTCGGTTTAGGGAACTCGCGAACCGCACGCAGCTTGGCTGGATCTGGTAGGATGCCGTCTTTAGATACCACATGACCTAATATAGTAAGTCTGCGGGCAGCAAAACGGCATTTCTTAAGGTTCATTTGCAGGCCAGCCAAAGTAAGGCACGTAAGGACTTGGTCAAGTCGCTGGAGGTGGGTCGTAAAGTCCGGTGAAAACACGACAATGTCGTCCAAGTAGCATAAACAGATACGCCACTTCAGCCCACGCAGAACATTGTCCGTCATTCGTTCGAATGTCGCTGGCGCATTACACAGTCCAAAGGGCATGACGTTGAATTCGTAGAGCCCATCCGGTGTCACAAACGCTGTTTTCGGTCGGTCAGCCTCAGCCATGGGTACTTGCCAGTAACCCGAGCGCAGATCTAATGAAGAAAAGAACTCGGCACCTTGCAAGCAGTCCAGCGCGTCATCTATTCGAGGTAGCGGGTACACGTCCTTCCGTGTAATCTTGTTTAGACGTCTATAGTGCACGCAAAATCTAATGGACCCATCCTTCTTGCTGACGAGCACGACTGGAGAAGCCCAGGGACTCGTGGAGGGTCTAATAACGTCCCGGGACAGCATATCGCCTACATGCTCCTCGATAACGCGGCGTTCCTTGGGTGACACGCGGTATGGTCGCTGGCGCAGTGGTGCGTGGTTCCCGGTGTCAACCTGATGACAGACAGTTGACGTGCACCCTAGGGTTGTTTGGTGGGAGTCGAAGGACGTGCGGAATCGTTGTAGAAGAACCAGGAGCTCGTCTGTTTGCTCCGCGGTGAGGCCAGTATCTATGGAAGGCAGAAAAACTGCCGGATCGAAAGTGGTGTCGGGGCTTAGCGCGTCGAGATAGCCTGTGGCTGACTCGTTCGGGATGTCGACAACGAGGTGTGGCGCAACAACTTCGACGTACCCAAGACATTCGCCGCGAAGCACTCGAGACGGACAAGGAGACGGGTTAGAAATTGACATGATGCTCGAACCGCATTCGATGTCCAGGACAGCGAACGGCAAGAGTAGGTTTGTGCGCGACGAAAACAGACTGGATGGCGTGAAGAGAACGGTGGTGTCCGGAACATCAGGTGACGATACAGGTACAAGAACGAAAGAGGATGGGGGAATGGAAGCATCTTCGGCAGCAACCAATTTCACGCTTCTAGTTTCCGCCGCACCATCATTAGGTGAAAACAGTTCAACTTCTGCACGGAAGCAGTCGATGACAGCGCGGTTACGTGACAAAAAATCCCAGCCGAGGATGACGTCGTGAGAGCATGAGCGTAGGACGACCAGTTCAACGATGTGGGGAATGGCTTGAATGGTAACGCGAGCAGTGCACATGGCTAGCGGTTGAACGGGCTGTGCGTTGGCAGTACGAAGAGTAAATCCTGAAAGCGGCGTCATCACTTTGCGAATTTTGCGGCAAAAAGTCTCATGAATCACAGATAGGGCTGCTCCAGTGTCAATAAGCACGAGTGCCGGGGTACCATCCACAATCACATCAATGTCATTACAAGGTGAAATATGAGGACTTAGCACGTTCGACAGTTTCGCAGCTCGTGCCTCAGGAACTGCGGCTGCTAGTTTCCCTCGGCTGCAGGGTTCACTCGGGGGCGCATCGGGGAAATGGAACGGCGGCGTGGGGAAGGAGAACGGCGGCCAGAAAAGGGAAACCCGTCGGGCGAATACGAAGCAGGCGTTGAGCCAGAAGGAACGGACGCTGAGTGGGGCGGAGAGCCAAAGGCGGGGGCTCGAGGAACGTCACTCGTCTGAAGCGGTCGGCGTCGGCAGAAACGTGCGACATGTCCGGGAACGTTACACGCGAAACATATGGGGCGATTATCGGGCGTGCGCCATGGGTTGGGGGCTTGAGCTGCCGCACGAGGATATGGGAGCACCCACTGACTTGTGGCGTACTGCAGCGGCTGAAATGTTGCGGGCGGTGGCTGCGCACAAATCGTGGCATACGTGTAAGGCCCTGCCACCGGGGTAGCGAAGGGTGCCGCCATGGTGGAAGGAGTAGGTGCTGCCATAGCCGAAAACAGAGGCGCCGCCACAGGTGCGGCTGCGGGCGCAGCCATGGGCGAGTCGAGGTGAGCAGTAACGGCCGGGACCAGGTGCGCACTCGAGGATGTAGGCTGGTGGTCTAACGGCAGCGCTTCGGCGACTCGGTCTTGAATTACGCGGCGTACTGTCGTAGGTAACGGGCATGAGGGCGTGGATGCCAATGGCTGAAGGTTAAGTTGACGCGCAACCTCCTCGCGCACGAATTGTTCAATGTGTGGAAGAAGAGGCGCAAGATCAGATGAGACTGCAAGTGCTGAAAGTGAGGCCCGATGCGGTTCGTCATTCGGGAAGCACTGGCGGGTAGAAATGCGCTGCTTCCTGCTCGTCGTAGCTAAGACACCATTTGATTATGTCTCCAACCGACTGGGGGTCCTTGCTGAGCAACATCTGGAACGCGCCGTCTTCGATGCCTTTCAAGACGTGCTTGATCTTCTCGGACTCGGGCATAGCGGGACTTACGCGCCTACAGAGGTCGACGACATCCTCAATATAGCTCGTGTAAGTTTCGTCGGCAAGCTGCACGCGCCCACGTAAGCTCTGTTCAGCCTTAAGCTTGCGGACGGCGGGGCGACCGAACACTTCTAAGAATCTCGTTTTGAAGGCAGACCAGGTTGTCATGTCGGCATCGTTGTTGAGGAACCACCGTTCGGCTATTTGAGTAAGGCTATAGCCGACGTTAGCACGCTTCGTCGGGTCATCCCAGCGGTTGTAGGCACTCACTCTTTCGAAAGATGACAGCCAGTCTTCTGCGTCATGATCGTCGGCGCCGGAGAACTTGGCAGGGTCGCGTCGAGGAAGAGATCCGGAGCACATGATGGGTTCATGCTGCGGAGGCGCCATTTCACGATGGATTTCTTGTAATACTGGTCGAATTATGCGCTTGCTCCGTAGTTCCAGGCTGGTAAGGCAAAGGGGAACTGCACCTCCACCACACTGTAAGGGGGATTATAGCTGGGGACCGGCAAGACGCTTGGAAAGAGGCAGAGACCAGAGACGGGTAAGGCAGCGCAGACCGATGTCTCGGTGCGTTCTCTTAGAGCGAGCCACGCGATGCTGACCGTGCCTCTTCTTCTCTCGCGCAGCACCTTGCGCCTGCCATCATCATGCGGCCCATAGTAGTCCTTCCTCCGGTACATACCCCGTCGGTTGTACAGGGGAGATTGGCGCACACTAACCGCAAGGGATGTCGTCGTGTCGGAGACTACTATCTCCAGTACAATATATATATCAAAGTTGCAGTCCTTATTGCCAGTGCTGTTTGACGTTTTAACAGTGTTTTATAGTGCCGAATGAGGTATGATTGCCTTTTTTTTTATTGCAGGAAGAAATATTTTGAAAATTCAAGTCGAGAAAAAATGCGCCGTTTTTTCCGGAAGCGGGAAACGAACCCACAACTTTGATATGTGTCCTTACGGAATCCCTCGTCCCGTACGTCTCTGTTCTACAAAATGCATTACGAGGGTTCTGGCTTCAGCAGTCTGAAATGCCTTTGGCTATCCCCGACTTCCGACCACGTCTTACGTGCGGCCGCTGGGAAAAGACGTTCTACGTCTTCCCGCGGTGGTCGAGGGGCGGCGCTAGTTGACCGGGCTCTGAGCAGTCGTAAATACAAAACCCCGCGGTATAGTCGAGAGGGGAGTCGCCGCGGAACTAGCTCAATGGTAGAGCACCGCACGCGTTATGCGGAAGTTGTGGGTTCGTTTCCCGCTTCCGGAAAAAACGGCGCATTTTTTCTCGACTTGAATTTTCAAAATATTTCTTCCTGCAATAAAAAAAAAGGCAATCATACCTCATTCGGCACTATAAAACACTGTTAAAACGTCAAACAGCACTGGCAATAAGGACTGCAACTTTGATATGTGTCCTTAATCCCTCGTCCCGTACGTCTCTCTCTCTCTCTCTCTCTCTCTCTCTCTCTCTCTCTATATATATATATATATATATATATATATATATATATACAGAAAGAAAGGCCGGCAGTCTACAACGCCAAAGAGGGCATAGGGGAATGGTTAGACTATTTTTTACCGTTAGTGACGTTACATTATTTTTTTTAATATTAATTGCGTGAGAAAGACAGAAAGAAAAACACGGTAAGGCACCGAATTGGTAAGGCATTCGAGATCTAATCGAAAGGCGTGGGTTCGGTCCCCACTCTGGGCGCGTGTTTTTCTTTCTTTCTTTCTCACACAATTAATATTAAAAAAAATTAAAAAAAATAATGTAACGTCACTAACGGTAAAAAATAGTCTAACCATTCCCCTATGCCTTCTTTGGCGTTGTAGACTGCCGGCATTTCTTTCTGTATTTCCTAACGAGTCCCTCATTTCCAAACCCTATATATATATATATATATATATATATATATATATATATATACACCGCGGCCGCTCCCACCGACCAAGAGCGCAATACTGTACGAAGTGCCTAGCTGTAAGGAACCGAGCGCATGTGTGTATACAAAGGTGACGGACCCACTCTGCCCCAAATGTGGCTCAGCAAAAAAAGATGACACAGAACACACCTGCATCACTACGTGTGCAAACTGAGACGGACCACACAGTTCAGACAATAGCAGCTGTGAAGAACGACATGCAGCGGACCTGGCAGTCCCCTACCAAGCCTACAAAAAGCGCATCGCTACTCGAGCAATGATGGACAAGACGTAACAACACAGCGCAACACAAGAAGGGCCACCTACGACCACAAATCAGAACGAAGAGAGAAGAAAGCCAGAGCAGCAGGCACCGAGGAACAGCCGAGTAACCAGCCATCACAACCAGAACTGGCCCCGGAGAAGCTCAGCCCGAATCAGCAGCACCAAGCGAAAGGAGGGTAAGTCAGTCACTCTCAAAGTACCCCACACACATGAACAACACTAGGCTAGCGCAAAAAACATACCGTGATGCCCTCCGTAGCCGAGCAAGCCACCACACAATCCACATATCCCAACAGAACATTTCATCGACCCTTCGGTCGATGAAACGAACGATATCAAAAGGGAACAATATGGAAGCACCGGTGCACACAGCATCCGAAACTGAAACTAACTACTATATGAAAACGGAAACATCTCATTCCGACAACCAGGCTTTCTGTCACTCACCTCTTCCGTAACGAAGGCGTATCTCAGAGGACTCCTGCCACGTAGCATCAATCGAACGAACTCCAGGTCCTAAGGCAATGCATTCAGGAAATGGAGATCAGGATTGAGCATCTAACCAAAACATTAGAGCAAATTTTGAGGAAGAAATCGTAGTTCAAAGCAGAGCCATGCTCGAAAGAGTCGCAGAACAATACCCTCCCATTTCCAGCCTTCTGAAGAGAATTGCCCAACACCTTAACATTGCTGTTGATGATGATGGCGCACGACCGTAAGCTGCGAATTCTGCAATGGAATTTCAGGGGTTTTAGAAGGAAGCACAGTGCTCTTCAACATTGGGGCAGGGTTTGTAGTTGGGCAAGTTGGTACATAACTTTAACAAAACAGCGCGAAGCACGGGACAAAGGGAAGATGAAGACAAAACAAGCGCTGACTATCAACTGTTTATTTGAAAGCAAAGAACGAAATATATAGGCGAAATGTTATCAAAGAGTAGCCGCGCGCATAATCAGTGAATGAATTATGCTATTTGCTAACAGAGGGAAAGTCACAATCAATGGAAGACGCTATCTTGACAAGTATGATTTTTCTTTTTCCAGGAGAGCTACTGAAGGGGTGCTTACACACGAGGTTCCTCTTTTGTGTATCGCAAACGCTTCACAAATTTCGCGCGTGCGCTGACCCTTGTATCTTCGTAAGATACTACATTTGTCGAACTGTGGTGTACATCGGCAGGCCTTGACGTGTTGGGCAAGCATGCTGCCCGTGCCGGTCTTCAGTGTGTTGGCATGCTCCCTTAACCTGTCGTTGATGCACCGCCCGGTTTGTCCCACGTACGACTTGCCACAGTTCGACAAATGTAGTATCTTACGAAGATACAAGGGTCAGCGCACGCGCGAAATTTGTGAAGCGTTTGCGATACACAAAAGAGGAACCTCGTGTGTAAGCACCCCTTCAGTAGCTCTCCTGGAAAAAGAAAAATCATACTTGTCAAGATAGCGTCTTCCATTGATTGTGACTTTCCCTCTGTTAGCAAATAGCATAATTCATTCACTGATTATGCGCGCGGCTACTCTTTGATAACATTTCGCCTATATATTTCGTTCTTTGCTTTCAAATAAACAGTTGATAGTCAGCGCTTGTTTTGTCTTCATCTTCCCTTTGTCCCGTGCTTCGCGCTGTTTTGTTAAAGTCAACATTGGGCCTCAGCGCAGGCAACCAAACCCGACATGCTTTTACTTCAGGAAACGGGCAAGCAGCCCCAGTTAACTGGATAGATTACACACCAAAAATAGGATCACCTCGCTACCCTTGTAATATCGTCCATACATGCAGCAACAGAATTCCACGCGGACCGTAGTCACACAATCGAATTAAAAACTGGAAATGGTGCTCTTATGTCACCAATGTCTATAGTCATCCACGGGACAATTTATCCGAACTCTAGGAGCTTCTGAGACTGACAGAACCTTGACGCCAATACGAGCAAATGCTTGCCGTAGGTTTCAACGCCCCGCACACTGCTTGGAGTTACAAGGGAAGCAGTAAAAAAGGAAGCAAGCTGCTCCGCAGACTTCGGGAAGCCAATTACTATGTCTATAATGACTTCTAGGAACATACGAGATTAGAGAATTCCGTAGAACGCAATACCAATCCCGACTTGACTACAGCCACAGGGTGTAGATCAACTAAGTACAAAGGCAGGATTACATGGGTAGTGATCACGCCATCATACTAATCAACGTTCGGGCTGAACACAAAAAGCTCAAATGAAACACAAACAATATTATAAAAAGCACTATATGTAAAAACACTAAACTCCAATCCCCGCCAGACCTTGGTGCATGGACCAAAGAAGTACGGAATACTGTGAAGAATCACACGAAATATTACAGTGGGAACGAAAATGAGGCCAACGTAGACACGCAACTGTCCCACTGCTTGCAGGCTCGAACAGCCCTGATACAAAGATGGAAAAAATGTGAGACAAATCGAAGGCTCAGAGCACGTATTTCTAAACTCAACAAGTCAATTACTCTAAGAGTAATGATCAATTAATGGAGACTTGCGAAATCCTACAGGACACACTCAATATGAGTAAAACTTGGCGGGTTTTAAGAGCGCTCATCGAACTACACGCCACCAGGCTATGACGCAGCACAAGCTACAACGCCTAATAAATAAATATGAGAACCCTAATGGACTATTAAAGGACATCCAAAATCAATGCATAGGTCCAAAATGCCAACCACACTACTCTGACTACATAGGACCTGACAGTGATGAACTTTACGCCGAATTTACTATGGCGGAATTTCGGGCAGCGCTACGTCAACTCAAGAGAATAAGGCTCCTGGCCCGGATATAATCACTACCGTTCACCTCCGAAACCTTGCAGAGGAAGTCTCAGACACCCTACTAGTCGAAATAAATAAAATATGGAAGGGACAAGCACTTTACGCAGAATGGAATCTAGTGCACCTAATTTTTATCCGCAACTCCGGGAAGCCCATGCGGTTCATCAAAGTTCGACCCATTGCTCTCACGTCTAACGTGGCAAAAGTTATGGAACGCATGGTCCTCAGACGGCTCCAACGCCACCTTGAGAGCAACAACATCGTACCGCACCACATGATCGGATTCCGTAGTAAGTTTTCTACTCAAGACACTCCTCCGAATGCACGAGGATGTCCATAAGGGCCCTAGCTTACCCCAGTTAAAGCAATTCTTGCCATCGACCTCAAAAAAGCATTCGATAATGTCCATCACGACGCTATGCTGGAAGAATTAAAAGGTACACGTTGTCGCCACCCCCTATATCGGTATGTCGCAGATTTTCTGCGTGAAGGACAACTTACCATTGCTGTCGGCGAGTACAGATCGGGCCCTATTTCTTAGCCCGAGAGAGGCATTCCTCAAGGATCTGTCCTGTCGCCAACACTCTTGAACTTAGCGATGCTAAAAATTCATAGAGCGCTCACCGCAGTTCTCGATATTAAATATTCTCTGTACGCCGACGACATCACAGTCTGGACTAATACAGGCAGCGCTTGCCAAATTCCGGACAACCTTTAAAACGCACTACATGAGGTACAGGACTCCGCGACAAGAATGGGACTTGAATGCGCAGCCGAAAAGACAGAACTTCTCCTTGTACATAACCCGCGATGGAAACCGCCTTCTGTGCGGCTCACACAACAAGGAAACTGAATGTACCGCAATTCAGCATCAAAATTCTTGGACTTCATATACAGGCAGACGGAGGTGGACAAAAAGCGGTCAACCACATACTCAAGCAAGGGGAGCAAGCCATCCACACGACGAAGGGTCGCTAACAAAAACCGGGGCTTGTATGAGGCCTTCTCAAACTACGAGACGCACTCATCACCACTAGAATCCGATACCAAATACCCTATGTTAATCTTACTGAAACTCTTGAAAATAGACTTGATACACTCATAAGGAAAGCCACGAAGTTAGCAAGTATTAGGCCATCCCATCAATACTAAAGTGAAAGGCTGGATAATACGGGAACAGTTTACAAGGTTGAAGTCATCGCAGTTCCCAGATACAATCCATTACGCCGACTCGAATTCACACAAGCAGGCCGCCTCATCATGACTGAATCGGGGTATCACCCAAACCGGAGGAACCGATGCGACGAAACTCCAATTCCGCAAAACGCTCTTCTGAACCTGCACGCAGCCACAATCTCACGGCATGTGGACGTGGGAAAAAACTCCACCCGCCAAAACACTAGTCATCCAAGCGCGTTGCCCAATTTTTTCTGTTCTCAAAGGATTAGTTAGGGTGTACAGGATCCCTGGGTACACTCGTATCATGTTGCGGAATGAAGGAGCTGATCTGTTCGCCCACTAAACACTTCTCCGGGCGCCCGACATCAGTGACCAGGTCGAGAACGCTAGTCCTCCTGGCCTCACACTCAAGGCCTACCTACCCGATAAGAGACTTCTGCCGTCACGTCACCCCAGACTTACCCGGCAGGAACGGATTACCCTTCGAGAAGCACCGACAAACACGCTTCCCACACCAGCTCTACTTCACCTATACAGAAACCATAAACAGACCGCCCTCCCAAACTGCGCATGCTGCAAGCTACCGCAGGATCAAAGCCACATCCTGTGAATCTGCCCAAACGCCAAGTTAATTAGGGCATGCCACACTAGAGAGCGGCTGACTACTGCAACCAAATTGGAGGAGCAGGGGAGCCTGGCAGGCTTTATCGTGAAGGCTAACGGAAGCTGCCTGGAACTGGGCGGCTCTTAGCCGCCCCCGCCACCGCCGCTTCCCCTTCAATGGAAATAAAGTATTCTCTCTCTTTCCCCCCGATGAACGAGGAGAGAGCATAACGGACGTTGCCAGTGCCTTTGCGCGACAGTTCCGCTCGCATACGGCAAAAAAAGTGCGGCTTGCCCCACTCAACTTTCTCAAGGCACGATAGATGCTCAGGAGTGTTGGTTTCCGAAATCCTCGTTTCGAAAGATGTTAAATAATTAAAATCGTCATTTTCGTGCGGCCCTGACGGCATTCCTTCTGCAGTGCTGAAAGCGTTTGGAGGTATCCTTGTTCCACTCTGGACGTGTATATTTCAAACTTCTCTCATGGCTGGCAAGTTCCCCGCTCGTTGGAATACCGTAAGGGTTGCTCCTGTATCTAAGCCAGGGTCAAAATTGAACCCCATAACCTACCGAACGATATCTATTCTACGCGCTGCTCCTAAACTGTTTGATGCCCTACTGCATAAACTACTCACGGTCAGTATAAAAACCATCGGGAGGAGGCGCTGTTTGACGGCTCGAAGTAGAGTTCCTGTATATAGCTCCCCTACTCTAGCTCGAATGAAGCGAAGAAGACGGAGTGCGTGCCGACGCCGGAGAGGAGCACGCGGAAAAAAAGGAGAAGGGAGGAGGAGAGCCGTGGCGAGTTCTCGAGGCCGGTGGAAGCAGTGTACAGATTTGGGCTGGGCGAGAACGCCAGGCAACTCCGCTACCACCGAGCCGCATCTTCCTCCTAGCCCGCCAGAGGGGTGAAGACGAAGCGGCGTCCCCACAGCAGCTTCCGCAACTTCTTGGACCGCCGAGCGCACTAGCGACAGCGCCGCGTCGTCGCAAGAGCAATGACAGCACCTGTAATAGCCGGCGTCTCACTCCGCTGCTCAACAACTCCATCCACGCCCTGCACCGAGCATTTGTGGACTAGACTCGCTCATTGGGAAACTGTGCCCATTAGTTTAGTTTCCGTTTTCACTTGTGCATTTGGAATGTAATTTGGCCCGTCAATATATTTGTTTTGTGTCCGTCGCCAAATCGTCCCGATTTCTCTCGGCAACTCAAACTTTAGCCTCCTCATCCACCAAACAACTTCCTTTACAACCATATTAACACCGAACAGCATGGCTTTTTCACGGGGCGATCAATCACTACCAATCTCGTCAACTATAGATGCTGCGTGCCTCGGAAGCTGTGCAGGGAGGTGGACAACTTGATGTCGCCTACTTTGATTTGAGCGAGGCTTTTGATTTCGTCTGCCACGAGCTCTTATTAAAAAACTGCCCCAGCCTGATGTACACCCATCCTCATATCCCTTAAATGCAATTATTTATGCACTATATGCCCTGTTTCGTGCCTGTAAATGGGTAGTCTAGTCTGCTTTTTCTATGAGGCCACCAGCAGTGTCCCTGAGGGCTCAATGCTGGGGCCACTTCTTTCTTTAATCTTTATACGTAAATGATGTCGCACCAGTATTTAATGATTGTAATGTCCTTTTATATGTCGATGATGTAAAAAATTCCCCCGCATTTCCCCGAAGGGGAGTATGAGGAAGTGCGAAGCACGGGGTGATGCTATGAGGGGGAGTTAGTTTGGTGGCATTTTGCCCGTTAGTTACATTAACACCCCCTCGTGATCACGTTCGGCTTAACACGCCTCGTTTGTCCCTCTGCGGAAATCTTGGTGAATTAACGTGTATGTTCGAGAGATGTTCAAGAGGGAATGTAATCACGCACACACACACACACACGCAAAGTAAAGTGAAACGACAGTATTTATTTCAGCACTTGTTTGTGTTGTCGTTGTATGCGACGGTCATTACGACCGCCTTGTGGTCGCTAAAGTGCACCGTTAAGGGTTGTTGCAGGACAGCCCTTACATTACAGTTCCTAGCAAAGGCCAGGTCTATATACCCGCCGTTGACGGTGGTCGGACGCACGCCGCTGACGACGTAGTTTGAATGCGTTAAAGATATAAGGCGCGTTACTAACACTGATATCAGCGTCGCGTCCGTGGCGCATGAGTCGAACTAATTTGTTTCGCTCGGTGAAAAGTGGTGGATTGGGATTGGCACATTTGTTTATCCGACAAATAGTTTCTAGGTTTATGTTTCTGAGAGATCAGAGAGATTGCTTTCTACGTACTGTGGTACAAGTCCGACTACGTGATGTCATTCCAGACTATGTAGTTTCAACTTCTGAAATGCGATGTGTACGTGTGCGTGGGTTCTTGCGGGAAGTTGTGGATGCTTTTCGGATTTCAAGGGTTAGGTTTTCCTCGGAGTATTTGAGTAGTGTACCGCGAAAACGTTTGTACAAAGATATGATTGATGTGTGTCTGCCTGTTCTGGTTTATGGTCAGTTATATGCAGTGGGTTCAGGAAAAGATGTTCTAAAAAGAGTGAAACGAATGCCAGTACGTTCCTCTGTTAAATCTTTCTTCTTTAAACTCCATAGCGACACGCTTCCGGTAAAACCATGGCTGCAGGAAAAAGAACTATATGTACACCCATGGACACTTAACTGGACGAAGACCAGATCGCTTAACCTGTTCTAGCCGTCTCTCTCTGCTATTTTCTCTTTATTAAGCGTACGCTTGTCCAGTATACTTGTCTTCTGGTGTAGCGAGATTAAGAATGCTTCCGGCTACGGGCGCGGCCTTGGGTTTGCCGCCGCCTACGTCGGTTCCTGGCAAACCACCCGATGCTTCTCCAGACCCGGTCACAGCGCCGGGAAGCCCGGGAATCCTCGCAGCCCCTCAGCTTATCGCTCCTTCGGGACTACTGCCAGCTGCATTAAGCCCCTGCGGCAACGACCAAGACACTTCTGGGACGTCGCTCCCACCAGGACAAGTGAGTCCTGTGGAACCTTCAGACTTACCCCTACCAGACGACATGGATGGCATGTCAGAATCGTCTAACTCTGTTTCCGATACTATTGTTTACGCTAATGAAGCCATGGCCTCTACTGAGAAATCAGAACTCCCTCAGCATGTGCTTCCCCCGAAGCGCCGCCGTGACTCCAAGCGCTCCTACCGGCCGCTAGACATCAGTACCGTCCCGAGCCCGCTGAGGCATGGGGTCGTAGTAGTGATCAAGCCTAATGATACATCTAAAATCATCACTCGATTCAACCCGCTTGTCATCAAGGAGGGACTAGAATCTTTGGCTCCCGCTGGTGTACTGCAAGTACGACCAAATCATAGACTTAATCTGCTGGCCATTGATACACGCAATGCTGATGCCACGGAGCGCCTTTTGAAAATATCCTCCATAGCTGGAATTCGTGCCAGGCATATGAGCCACGCCCCATCAACTGCGGAGTGGGTGTCATTAGAGGTGTTGCCACGGACCTCAGCAATTCTGACATCCTCAGTGCACTGCGCCTCAGAGCCCCAGTAAAATGCGCCTGGAGACTTGGAAAAACCTCTGAGAGTGTTCAGATTGTGTTTGCAACTGAAACGGTTCCCGAGCACGTCATCATTGGATACACGCGCTACCGCGTGTACGAATATGTGGAGACACCCAGACAGTGCAAGAACTGCCAGCGCTTCGGGCACGTGGCGGAAGTCTGCAAGCTATCACTACGATGCTCACGATGCGGAGGCAGTCACGACCGTACAAAGTGCGCCGCTGAAACTCTTCATTGCCCCAACTGCGGAAAAAAACACGAATCGACCTTTGTTAAGTGTTCCGTACGACGACATCAGAAAGCGATATTTAAAGTCATGTCGGCGAACCACGTCGATTATAAGTCAGCGAAGTCTGCCCTAGCAGAGCAACGCAACACTGGGAGAAAGGGCGTCCTACTGAGACAAGACCAGTCCGCTGCAGGGAGTTCAACGTTTACCAATGTTGAGGAAAACTTCCCTCCGCTACCGGTCGTTCAGCGTGAGCAGCAGGCTCCTGCCGCGAAAACGCAACCGGAGAGGGCGCCAGTGGTTACTCGTGCGTCTGCACTAAAAAGTGCCCTACCTGCCCATACCTCTGCATCTACAGCGGAGCCTGCATCGGCACCGGCGACAGCGTCACCGCCAACTCCAGCTGTGCGGACGTCGAAGTCGGCCCGTCGAGCTCCGCCGAGAGAAGATAGTGGTCGAAAAGGTAACTGGAGTTTTGGTGGGATTTGGACAATGATTTCGCCACTCGTGGACGCTGTACGCAGCTTCCTTGCTTCCCTTGCGTCTCCATTGGCTACGGCTCTTGTCACACTCCTGGATTTTGTGTCGCCCTTCCTTTCTGAATGGCGGTAGCTACTGTAACTCGCGCTCCCTCACCGTTAAAACTGCAGGAAATTCGAAATAAGGCAACAATATTTCAGTGGAATGCTTGTGGACTCCAGCAGCGTCTGTCTGATTTCCGCCGTTTCGTGCAAAAGCATCACTTCCCGGTGATCGCCATCTCGGAGTCGCGATTATCCAAAGATATTCGTCTCTCGGGCTACACGGTCTTACGATCGTCAACTGGAGTGGCGTTAACAAGGGTCCTCCTAGCTTTGCGTAATGACCTGGCCATCATAGAACACAGCATTCCACCCGATGCGTCAAACGAATATGTGGCAGCTACAGTGCGAGGCGGCGGCTTGTCCTTCACTATTATTGCTGCCTATATACCCCCTCGTGTCGCACTGAACCTACATCGACTTGAAGGCATTATTAATGCTACCCCAGCACCACACATTCTGACGGGGGATTTTAACGCCCACCACCCTTCATGGGGAGGAAGAAAAGTGACAGCTAAAGGGCGGCGGCTTTTGGACTGTGCTCAACGGTACGACATGTTTGTAATCAACACTGGAGAACCAACGTTCTTCCGTGGAACCGTGTCAAGCGCCCTTGACGTCACCACTGTGTCATCGCAGCTACTAGTTCGAACGAGTTGGATATCTGACATTGAAACGCACGGCAGCGATCACGTCCCGGTTTACGTCACTGTTGATGGCTTACAGGGTAGTCGTTCTCAACGGACACGGCGTTGCTCTGACTGGACGTCTTTCCAAACCACAGTAGAGGAGAAAGTGGAGTGTTTGTCATCTTATGGCGACTTAGTACAAACACTTTTATCGGCCAGGTCTGCCTGCACTAAGTATTTGAGGGTACAGGAAAGGTATACTACCGCCGATGCAGAGTATGAAAGACTTCGTGCAGTGCGTCGGAGAGCCGAAAGAAGAGCGCGCCGGACGCAATCACCGGAAGATATCCGAGATGCTAGAAGAGCACAGAAGGCCATTCAGAGGCACATGAACAAGTTGGCGAAGCGCGAGTGGACGTCTTTTTGCTCTAAGTTGGACCCCAGGAAGCCACTCTCGGGAATATGGCGCCTGGTTCGAAGTCTCCGGGCACCACCGACACAACTTCACCCCTTCAACTCTGTTTCGCTAAGCATGAACATCAGTGACCTGGACGCTGCAAACGCCTTCTGTAGAAAAATTCCCTCTTCGCCGACATCAAACATAAGACCCACGTCGCCCACAAGTGCGCTTGCCCTAGCCATAACATCACCCATGGATGAACCGTTCTCCATGGCAGAACTCGTCGCTGCGCTGACCTCAGTCAAGAGAGCTACATCACCAGGTCCGGACAATATCACCGACACAGCCCTTTCCCATTTGGGCGAAAATGGAAAGAAGTGCCTTTTAGGCATCTTCAATCGTTCTTGGGAAGCTGGCCGCCTAGAGCAAAAATGAAAGCACGGGCGTATTGTGGCTGTACTGAAGCCAGGCAAAATACCGACTTCCTTTGAGTCCTACCGTCCTATTGCCCTCCTGAGCTGCGTCGGCAAGCTTATGGAAAAAATGGTGCTCCATCGCCTGGACTGGGACCTGACCACTCGCAACGCATACCCGCCACAGATGTCTGGCTTCCGCAAGGGACGGAGTAGCATTGATAATGTCTTAGCCCTTGCTAACAGCATTGAACAAGCCAAAACACAGCGCAACATTACAATCGCTGTGTTTCTTGATATCAAATAAGCGTATGACTGCGTGTACCATGAAGCTATACGCTCGGCCATGATGTCCTCGGGCCTTGGGGGTCGCATGTATGCATGGATCTCGGACTATTTAACCGATAGATGCATCTACATGTCAGCAGACAGCGGTGACACACCGCTATACAGAGTGACCCGTGGTGTTCCCCAAGGTGGTGTCCTCAGTCCAACGCTCTTCAACATCACTATGATGGGTATAGAGAAGTGCTTACCGCTGTCAGTGTAAATATCCTTGTAGGCGGATGACATCTGCATATGGAGTGCTGGACGCAACAGGCGGGTACTGCGTGCGAGACTGCAACGGGCAATCAATTCCATTGCGGCGTTTCTAGGAACCCGAGGCCTAGATATATCAGCTGGCAAGTGCGCTGCCATCGCTTTCACAAAGCGTGATGTATCAAATTATGGACTCACCGTTGCAGGCTGCACTATCCCCTATGTTCCGCACCATACGTTTTTGGGTGTGACATTTGACAGGCCTCTGACTTGGTCAAAACACGTCCGCTATATAAAAGACAAGCTTGCGTCCTTCGTCAACATTTTCCGCATGTTATCTAGCAACGCCGGCGGATGCAACGTCCAGTCTTTTCTTCGGCTGTATGACGTCATGTGCGTAGGATTGTTACGCTACAGCCTTCCTGTTCTTCTCCCCCTCTCAAAAGGAAATGCCAGAGCCCTGCAAAGTATGCAAGCGCAGGTCCTGAGGGTGTGCATTGGAGTTCCGAAGACCACATCCACGGTGGGAACTATGGTGGAGTGTCGACGACTGGCACCACTTGCTCTTGGTACGCAGGAGGTACTTCGGGCTCAACTGAGATTTGCAGCACGGCAGCAAGGTCACCCATTAGCACTCAGCTCAGCCACTGAAGTGCAAGACCTTCTGCCTCTGCATTTCCAGCACCCTTCTCCGTCGCTACAACCGCCTTGGATGTACCCGCGTCTGCAAATTACAACTGGAGTGCCCGGCATTACCCGCAAACAGGCTATCGCCACCCCTGCCTTAAAGTTCTTCGCCTTGGAACTGCTGTTCGAAAAATACAGGGCCCACACCCATCTATACACAGATGGGTCTGTGACAGCTAGCTCATCGGCTATAGGAATCTGGTTTCCGTCCTCCTGTACCGCCTTCAGCGCAACGCTTAGCCACAGGACGACATCCATGGTCACCGAACTTGCCGCTCTGCGGGCTGCTTTCGCCTACATCATCGAGCAACCAGCACGTCAGTGGGCACTTTTTACGGATTCTCGGGCGGCCCTTCAGTGCTTAAAATCGTACCCGAAAGAACAGCTTGTTTTAGACATCCATGCATTGCACTTACAAGCTCTAAATGCACACCATCATGTAGAGCTTCAGTGGATTCCTGCCCACTGCGGTATAACTGGAAACGTCAAGGCGGACACTGCGGCATCGATAGCGCATTATCTGCACGGGCCAGTGATACCGATAGCGTTCTCCAGAAACGACGCTTCTGCCCTTGCGTCCAAGGCTGCCTGGAGATTTCAGCGATCCATGTGGGCTGTTGCGCCGCATAATTACGCACCGCTTCACTCCATAGACCCGCACGGGACCTTTAGGATGCCTGAAAGACTCTCCATGCATGACGAAGCGGTTATTCACCGTGTGCGGCTAAATGTCGCTTACACCAATTACTTTCGATTCAAGACGAAACAGGCCGCTTCCCCCTTGTGCACTCTTTGTGACGTGCGCGAGGACTTGAACCACGTGCTATGTGAGTGTACGCGGTATAGAGCCGCCAGAACGTCCCTTTTAGTGTCCTTGGGTCTTCCGCTGTCTAGAGGCCTAACTCTCAGTGACGTGCTAGGCCCTTGGACGAACTCTAAACGAGCATCTCGAGCGACAAAAGCTCTACTGTCTTTCCTGCAAAGCACAGGACTTGATCAGACTCTTTAAACAGGACTCTCTTAATGAGCGCGTCATCTTCATCACAGTCATTATCATAATCTCTTCATCGATTTCCTTTTTTTTTATATACATCTGGTGTAGCAAGCTAGGCACCTTGGCCAGGCTAACCTCACCAGTATCATTAAAGACTTTTCTCTCTCTCTCTTAACTGTAGACTATGCCAAAAGCTGGAAACAATTGAGCACATCTTTCTGGACTGTTGGGATGCGGTGTTTCACTGGGACATCCTCCAACGATCCCTGAAAAAAGACTTACCATTAACGCCTTATGGCATTCGCTTTTTGCCCGTAAACAACGATGGAGGCGTGCCCTATGATATGTTCATGGCACTTAGTCTGCATTCTATGTGGAAAACTCGCATGGCGGTTCAAAATGCCGAAGAGGATGCTCGCACAGTGCGAGAGTACTTCATTGAAAGCGTTGCTTATATAAGAAAAGTTTATCGAGTGATGCCGGAAGAGCCTGAGTGGTTACCCATTCTGGATGTTCTAGCGCAATTTAAGATGTTTTAAGCCACTCCCTTCAGCCGATTGGTGGCTGAAGCTAGTAATTTGTGTACTGAACAGTGCGTGTTGTGTTGTCGCCAAGCAGGCAATAATGAAAAAAAAAAGCGTCCGTGGCTTAGTCGGTAGAGCGTCGCGCTGCGGCCGCAAAGTCCTCGGATCGAAACCTGGCGCCGGATGCTGTTTTTTTTTTATATAGTGTAGTGGCCTGGCTGGCGCGCCGAGAGAGGGTGTTGCGAGCTGGAGAGTAGTAAAGGGGCTTTAGGAGAGTAGGCGAGGGGGGAGAGGAGGCGCTATGCGAGCGCCCTCACGCGTCGGAAATCCGGCGCCGTTGCTAGGCACGGTAGCTAGCTCCGTTGCTAGGCTGCGGACGGAGGACGGCGGTGGAAGCAGGAGTAGGCCCGACTAAGAAGTGCTTCGCACTTAAAAATTACTCCCACCTCCCCTCGCGGGAACCCTGTGTAGATGCGACGCATCGTGGGTTGCCCTCGGCGTTCCCGTTGGGTTGATTCTCCCCTCGCGTGAAACGTGCCATGAACGCGTACGATGCATTTCCGTCCACTACAAGGTTCCCGCATCCCGTGCACGTCGCTTTGCAGCCTCATCGTCGGTGGCGCTAGCAGTTCTGTTATTGGGCTGGCCGGTGCTTGTTGCGGTTGCGCCGACCATCGCGATAGCAGGCTTGTTAGTCTCCATTTAAAGCAGCGTTGGACATTGGAGCACCGGCGCTGGAACGACGGAGCGGAGCGGCGCAGGTACCGCGTTGTATACCGCCGCATAACGATGAGGGGAATAAGAGAGAGCAGCGCATGCGCATGCGTTAACTGAGCGCTAGCGCGCGCCGACGCACAGCTGGCATTGGGAGGAGCGAGCGCTAACCCGCAGATAACGCTGCGGTGAGAGCGGCGGAGAGCGCATGCGCAGCTGGCGCGGACAACGACGACGCCGGATGGATGGAGGGATGCATGCATGCATGGACAAGGCGGGTGAATGAGATGCATCGCATCTAAAATATTTAAATCTGTTTCGAACACTGCCAGCTGTTACACTTTCCAGAAAGAAATCTCGTCCTTTTCGCATTGGTGCTCACGCAACAAACTCTTCATCAGCAAATCTAAAAGTATAGGTAATGACACACAAGAAAAACTGACAACATCTTGTTGTCCTACAACGTCGACCATGAATTACTACCACGTGTACTGGAGGTAAATGACCTAGGCGTCAATTTTGACAGTAAGCTGGGCCCCTCCCCTCATACAGAGGTAATTGCTCGTAGATCTCTTCAATCGCTTGGCGTTGTGTGTCGCATATCCAAGGAGCTCAAGGAGACGAATTCTGGTCTCAACCTTTACTGAACTATAATGCGTCCTCAGATTAAGTGTGCATCTGTTGTCTGGAATAGCACGTGCAAAACAAACCGCCTGCTCATGGAAAGGATCCAAAATAAGTTTATATATACCTTTAACCATGACTTCGCCGATAGGAGTGAATATACCCGTGGATCATCCTCCCCGTTGACGCTATCGAGCTTAACCTCCAGGCCGAATAAGGCTGCTGTTCTCTTCCTCTTTAAAATTACTCACGGCACAGTGTCATGTGGTGAGCTGCTACAACATACCCCTCTCCACGTGCCGCAAAAGTTGGCCATACAACATGATATCTTTTACAATCCCAAATGTATGCGTGACTTGTGCCGTATGTGCCGATTGCAGTGCACATACAATCCGTACTCTGATAACCTGGGTATATTTAATGATTGCCCTACTCTGTTTCGCAAACAGGTCTGAGTTCCTGTTGGCGTACCTCTCCACTTTACTTATTTTTTCTTTGTTTTTCACGCCTGTCTTCATGATAAAATTGACTTCCATTTTGTGGCTTCAGTGTGAAACACGACCAAAACCGTTGTCTTGATTTTTTATTTATTCACTTTTTCCTGTGTGAGCCTTACTTGAGTGAGATATGCCCCACCGCTAGGCATTAAGTTTGCGTGTGTATGGGTGGGTGCTTCTAAGACTGGTGTTTGTGTGTGTTTATGTCGAAATGCGTAGTTTTCTTCGTGTGAAACCACTACTATTCCCCTTATATTTCTTTTCTTCATGAGATATGTACATCATGTCTCGTCTGTTTTCGTTTTTGTTTCCGTGCGCCAGCACAAAGGTTCCCCGGCTGTTCTTGGGCGCGCAAATAATTGATTGATTGATTGATTATTATTCTCTTCTGCAAAAAGGGCAATTTGCGAAGTTGACACGCTTCATCGGTGCAATGGTGGTATAAATTAGGGAATAGGAAAAATGTAGATTATGTCAGTAGGAAACAAAAAGCTATAAAATAAATAAAGTAACAAATATAACAAATTCTTCGGAGCAATCCTTAGGTGCTTTCAAGGAGAAAACCTGGTGACACTTATCAAAAACTGCTTTACTGCCACCATTGTATTGGCGGCATTATACCGCTTCCGTTTGTTCGCCTTTCGGCACAAATTACTCGTACAAGCAGACTGGCGACACTTCACGCCACAGCTTCCCTGGAACCAGTGGTCTGCGCAGCTGGGCACCACTCAGGTGCCGGGGCCCCGCGAACTAGTCGAACTTTCTTTTCCACTCCTTCAAACGTGCGGAGATGGCGCGGTGGTAACATGCCCTGGAGATACGCGTTCGAATACCGTAAGAACTAACTCGTGGTCTTCGCATAATAATTTACACAGGCTCAATGGACGCAATTCGAGCCCTTGATTCACGCAGAACTACTAGCCCGACTGTTCGCAGAATGAAGAAGTTCGTTGCTGAAGGACAACAGAGTGGTCTGCAATACCAAATCCGATGGGACCCTGCATGAGGGGATTGAAGGCAATGAAGAGGTCCACAGAATCGCCCGGAAGAAACTTCGTATTGACCCCGAGCAGCAAGAGTGTTTAGAATCCGCTGATTCAGAGGCGGTGGACGACATCGACACAGAGGATGGTCTTTCTTTGGCGAAGGCCGAGCGGAAGGCCGTCCTACAAACCAGAGTTCCCGAAGAGCCCAACCGGCTGCCCTCCCGATTTAGCCGTTGGACAACAGTGCGGCTAAGCCGTACAAGACCGCCTTAGCCGCTGCGACACGTCCCTAGGCGAGGGCTACTTCGCCAGCGCTTGGTCGCTCAACCTCGCCATGGATGGCTGGGACGCGTGCGCGCGCGCTGCATCCTTCGCTTGCGATAACTATGTGTTAGCAGTGAGCCATTTTTTTTTCAATAATAAAACTTCCCCAACTTTCCCAGCTCTCTCCTGGCTGTTGAGTCTGATTGATTGATTGAAAAGGTTTATTTGAGCAGCACTGTTAAGCAATTTTTAGCGACCCCCCTATATGTGTGCATGTGCGGCTACAGGACGCGTTTTTCCAGGAAGGTCGACTAGGCGCCCCGTGACGCGTTCCGTGAGCATCAGACGAACTCCGTGACGCCGGCGTTTCCAGCCGACGCTACGACAGCCGCGAGTCATTTCGCGATCTGACTGCTCCGTTTCCTGCAGAACGTGCTTCGCCTCCTCCGATGCAACGACGCTGCGTGTTCAGACCGACTCGCCTTCACAGCGAGCCGAATGATTGGACAGACACAGCGTTGGACAAGTGCGGCGAAGCCGTCGCTTCAAGATGGCCGGTTGCCGATCACGCGTGGCCATCGGCCGCTTGAGGCGGGGACTTAAGCCAACGGCGCCGACTGCCCCTCGGCCAATGTTCCTCCTCCTAATCTCGCCAAGGCACGTAGTCGCCACTAGTGTACCCCAATTTTCGCCAACGAAAACGGCTCTAGACAATCGCCTATCGGTGCTAAAATCGCATCGGCAGTGAATAGCGGCCGAAAAGAGTACTTTTACGCTACTTTGTCGCCGGAAAAAGTACGGAGGAGTACTGTAAAGCAGGCTTAATATCGCCAAGGGTTCAAGAGCCGCTGTCATCTGCCACTTTCGAGCCCTTCATACCAGATGACTACGTGGCTGTGTTTGTTTCAGGATTATACCTGAAGCCAAAGGAAGTCGGAAGCAAAAGTTTTAATATCGCCGACCAATTTACAACCGCGCGTGCCGTGTGGCTGTTCGTTCCCGAGATTAAGAATAAGGAAGTGAGAGAGCGTGGAATCTAAAAGCGAAACCTTCCAGGGTTATTGCATATCGATCACCAGCGGGAACATCAGGATCACGTTTCTTTGCCAAGTTTAATAGCTAGCGCACTCCCTCGCGAGCCGGAAACTGTAAACATAGCAGCCGAAGCTAAGCGAAAAACGAGCACGCAGTGCTACACCAAGAGAAAAAAACATTCATCAGGAGAGGCACCCCCTGGAAAAGCAATATTGCCTTCCAAGATTTTGTAGGCCCGAAATTCTCTTATCAAAAACCAGGTGAAGTGCATGATCACGGGAGAAGCACAAACAAATCGCGAGCAAACATGCGCGCCTAAGACGGAGCTCAGGCGCGCGATAACGAGAACGAGCCGAGCCAATACCGCGCGGACGGCCAAAGAACAGGCAAACAGGCTTTGTGACTGATCACCCTTGGCCTGCTTGCATCGTGAAAGTATGAATACATTGTTTCAGGACTTAGCCATGGGCGCCGAGCCTACGGGATTCGCTTGTGTTAGCTTATTGTTTTTGCCGGTGCCCCTTGGCATCTTTTGCCATTTCGTTTGTTACTCGCGCGTCGAACAAACTGTTTCGCAAACCTCGGCACGCGCTACTCTAAAAAGTGAGCCTTTGGGCTGCCAGCGTCTCCTGTGCTCGTCTCATGTCGTCGGCGGTAAATGAAGTTGTCAAAGGATGGTCAAAACACAAGTGTGTAATGGGTAAAAACGGTTCCAAATAAACCAACATAATTTAAACTAATTTAAAATACAGGAATAATCAGGACATAATTGTATTAATGACATAAATTTGTTTATTCTTAACAATACAGCGCAACAGAAATAAAGACTTAAGCTGAGGCACACAGGACGAGCGCTGACTTCCAACTGAACTTTTAATACAGAAACAAGGCTTATTTACACACACGCATGCACACACCTAGGATGAAACATTCAACACGATAGGTAATCTATACCAAATGTGCCGGAAATGTGCCGCAAAACAGACGCCAATATGATTATCAACCCGCCCGCACTCAGCACGTGTGTTTACATTGAGATGCAAGCTAGGTAGCTCCGCTTCGCACGTGTAGATACTCAAGTTCCTTTGTGGACAGGGCTATGGAAGGAGCGCTGACACAACCTTCGCCTAGCCTACTGATTTCCGCAGCCTCCACAATTTCCCTTGTCAACTGGTCACAATGATGGTGAATGACCTGGCATTCGTCAAATTCGGAGTGCATTTCTCGGTGGTGCCCTTGCAGTCTCAGCAGTGTATGCCTAGGTGCCCTCTTGCACTTTTGTGGACGTTGTTACTGTGTTCTCTGAGCCTTGAGTTCAGACACCTGCCCGTCTGGCCCACGTAATTTTTGCCGCATGACAACGGAATCTCATAGACTACCGACACTGTGCATGCTACAAACTTCGTTTTGTGCTCGATGGAGCACTTGCGGTGTTCCTATTTCGGGAGGTAGGTCTTTTTGCAGAGGGCGCCAGTTTGCGAGGGGCTGAAAAAACTACTTGCACATCAGCGGCATTCCCTATTTTCTTTAGCCTATGGGCTACATCATGTATGTAGGGAATCACGGCGACCTTTCGCTTTGTTTTTTCCGGAATGCCCGTGGCCTCACCCTCGCTCTGGCGGCGGCTTTGTTTGAACACCCTCAAAATTTGCTCAGCCACAGACGTAACCACGTGAACTGGGTAGCCAGAGCTGTGCAGGCGTGCTCCCGGTAATTGGATGCTATCTCGTATCCTGTGGGGGCATAATCATTTTAGGGCATTGAGCAAGCACATCTTTACAATACCCCTTTTAACCAGCTTAGAGTCGACCAGATGAAAATGGAAGAAGTGGCTTATTACTACGTGGCTCATACTGCCAACAAACGTGGTCCTCTGAAAAGTGAAGCCTCAGGTCCAGAAACCTGAAAACGTTTTCCTCCGGTATTTCGTGCGTCTACTTCAACGGGTGAAAACACCTCTGGAATACTCCTGTGTTTGCTACCTGCCGATAAGGAAGGAGCGTTCATGATGTTCTCGGCAGGCAGCTTCGGGAAGAAGGCCCTAGAGGCAGTCAACGGAGCTTTCACGCGTCACGATAACGTATGATTGAGCAAGGTAAAACCCGCAGCAAAAAACTGTGCAATGATTTGAACCTAACAGTCCTAGCCCAGAACAAAGAAAAGAGTAACTCCAGCTCGCTACAGTTGTTCTTTGCGGCTAAAACGCACAAACTCGGCTGCCCGCTCAGGGTATTATTTCTGAACATGGCGCGTGGCAGAAGTGTTTAGCCATGTATCTTCAAAAAGGATTAGCATTGTTAAGGTTAGATGACCCGTTTTTGATCAGGAATTCGGAAGATGCAATTGCTTTCTTGTCTAGTAACAGTAAACAGGGAGTCACGGCCTTCTCAGTAGATATAAATGACTTATATTACTCTCCACCGCATGCAGGATTAATGAGTTGTGTTGAAGCAGAAATTGACAGCTATGGGGTGGTTCCGTTCCAAAATGAAGTAGGAGTAGCAGCAAGAGGGTTTCTCAACCTTCTGTCCGTGTACTTGGTTTCTAAATTCTCGAAGTGGGAAGGAAAACTGTTCCTACAAACAAACGGTGTGTGCATAGGTTCTTGTAAAGCCCCTGTTCTCATCAGGGATTTGTATTTGGCCAGTTGAGGGCGCAAGGTAGCATGTGAATTGGTGCCCCTGAGTGTACTTAAGGTTCTCCGTTACGTCGACGATTTTTTAGTGTTCATGGATGGCGTGGGGGTTTCTGTTGGCAAGGACGTTGCAGAAGTGTTAGGAGTATTCGATAGGTGTTTTCACCCGTTGAAGTTGACGCACGAAATGTCGGAGGAAAACCCTTTGAGGTTTCTGGACCTGAGGCTTCACTTTTCAGAGGACCACGTTTGTTGGCAGTATGAGCCACGTAGTAATAAGCCACTTCTTCCATTTTCATCTGGTCAGTCTAAGCTGGTGAAAAGGGGTATTGTAAAGATGTGCTTGCTCAATGCCTTAAAAATATCATGCCCCCACAGGATGCGGGATAGCATCCTATTACCGGGAGCACGCCTGCACAGCTCTGGCTACCCAGTTCACGTGGTGACGTCTGTGGCTGAGCAAATTTTGAGGGTGTTCAAACAAAGCCGCCGCCAGAGCGAGGGTGAGGCCACGGGCATTCCGGAAAAAACAAAGCGAAAGGTCGCCGTGATTCCCTACATACATGATGTAGCCCATAGGCTAAAGAAAATAGGGAATGCCGCTGATGTGCAAGTAGTTTTTTCAGCCCGTCTCAATCTGGCGGCCCTTTGCAAAAAGACCTACCTCCCGAAGCAGGAACCCCGCAAGTACTCCATCGAGTACAAAACGAAGTTTGTCGCATGCACAACGTCGGTAGTCTATGAGATTCCGTTGTCATGTGGCAAAACGTACGTGGGCCAGAAGGACAGGTGTCTGAACACAAGGCTCAGAGAACACAGTAACAACATCCACAAAAGTGTGAGAGGGCACCTAGCCATACACAGCCGAGACTGCAAGGGCACCACCGAGAAATGCACTCCAAAATTTGACGAATGCCGGGTCATTGACCATCGTTGTGACCAGTTGACAAGGGAAATTGTGGAGGCTGCGGAAATCAGTAGGCTAGGCGAAGGTTGTGTCAGCGCTCCTTCCATAGCCCTGTCCACAAAGGAACTTGAGTATCTACACGTGCGAAACGGAGCAACCTAGCTTGCCATCTCAATGTAAACACACGTGCTGAGTGCGGGCGGGCTGATAATCATATTGGCGTCTGTTTTGAATGTCATATTTCCGGCACATTTGATATATATTACCTATCGTCTCGAATGTTTCATCGTAGGTGTGTGCATGCGTGTGTGTAAACAAGCCTTGTTTCTTTATTAAAAGTTCAGTTGGAAGTCAGCGCTCGTCCTGCGTGCCTCAGCTTAAGTCTTTATTTCTGTTGCGCTGCATTGTTAAGATGAATCACCAACTAGCCAATACTACACTCTGATAAATTTGTTAAATTCCATCTCGAAATTACTTTCAAAGGCCAGGGGTTCTCCTGTAAAGTATACTTCTTAGCATGCTGTGGCTTGTGACGAGAAGACAACTTACGGCCAGTCTGTCTCTCATTTATTTGCTTAAATCCGGTTCAACACGAAAGAAGGCGCCACCGCCCCAGCAAGCGCGTGATTCCTCCTTCCACCGGCGCTTCTCTGGCGCCCAATGGCGTGCCGTGTGGCGAGAGAGACTACAATCGTTGAATGTACTTATACGCGGCATGCTTCGCCCCTACCCAGGTTTCGCGTTAGTGCAGATGGCCCGGGATTTTTTTATTCGCTACAGCGTTCTGGCACTGCAGTGCGTGAGTCAGGACTCACACTTACCGCAGCGCCGAAGGGTATCTATGCGTTCGCACTGCATGAGTATATCTGGGCTCTCGTACATTCACAATTTATAGCGAGACGTCGCAAAAATATGAGGTGCCGTAATTGGCGTGCCGTTAATAATTTAGGGAAGGCACAACATGGAAAGAAGCCCCTGACAAAACGAAGAAAATAAAATGAAATTCAAAGACCCGTCACGAATCTTAATGCGACTGGATGAACGCAAGGGGCTACTCTTTCTCGTCATTTTCGTGTCAAGGCGAAGTGCCCCATTCTGCAAGAAAGTGCCGTTGTTCTTTTAGTTCCTGTTGTTGTTGGTGGTGGTGGCGGTGGTGGTAGTGGTGTTGTTATTGTAGGTCCTGTTTTTGTTGTTGCGGTTGTTGCTCCCGTTGTGGTTGGTGTTGGTGGCGGTGTTGGTAGTGGTGCTGTTGTAGGTCCCGTTCTTGTTGTTGCTGTTGTTGCTCCTGTTGTGGTTGGTGTTGGTGGCGGTGGTGGTAGTGATTTTGTTGTTGCAGGTCCTGTTCTTGTTGTTGCTGTTGTTGCTCCCGTTGTGGATGGTGTTGGTAGTGGTGGTGTTGTTGCTGTTGTTGTTGTCCGGTCAAAAAATAGCCGCCGCACTAAAGAAATAACAAGAAGTACACGTGTGACCCGATGGGATTTAAAGACGGGTCTGCGCTGTAGCAGCACAGTGTTCTATCAACACGCTGCCAGCGTGAACAAAAGTTGTTGCTATTGTCCCCTTCTTGGCACATGCATCGGGCCAGAAATTGGGAGCCTTGAGGGGCTAATGTGCTCGCTGCACATAATTCACAAGACCACGAATTAGAAACGTAGAAATTGAAGAATAGTTCCTACCACGTGATGCCTGTACGTGATGGGAAGTAAAAAGGACGGGTGCACACCAGCCGCGCAAAACCTTCACTTTAGGGAGGCAGTGGTGTGTGCTTGCTGACGCAGTTCGCGCCGTCAAAAGAAGAAGCGACTGCGAGGAAACACGCATACTTAGCAGGAAAGAGTGAATTAACTCGCGCCAAAAGACAAAGAAACGAAAGCGAAGGAGGAGACGCAAACACGATGATGCAGCTAAAGCATTTGTTATAAAGTATCGCCAGGTTTCGTATTCAGAGCACGTAGGCATACTAAATATGTAAGTACGTCAAAAAGGTTTCTGGTACACCTCCACGCAACTACGCATACATGTGAACATCGTGGAGAGTAGTCGGAGGCGGCTTCTGAGGCCCGAATTTCCATCTGTTGTGAGACGCCAGGTACCGGTAAAGAGTAAATAAGAGGAAGGAGAAGTTGCAGAAAAAACCAGAGAAAAACTAGGACAATCACCTGCACGCTGGTATGGTCCAGAAGAGAAGAGGTACGTGGAAGAGGAGGAAGACGTCGGATGACGAACGCAACACCGGCTGGAGTTCGGGTGCCCTAAAGAAAGGTGACATCCACCAGATGGCGACGACAATGCAGCAGCGCTGGACGTCGCCAGCTCTGCCGGCACAGCGGGGCCCGCGCCGTAGGGCCGGACACTCGTCCATCTCCAGGAACCAGAGCATTGCGCCAGGTAGGCTGGCCATCCTTCCCTCCTGCTGGAGCCGCCACGTCGTCGGGCGGACCACCTGCTTTTCCCTCCCGCCAATCGAGGCACCCGTGCCTTGCGCCGGGAAGCCTCGGCTCGCGCCAACCACCGTCCATGGTGGATCTACCATTCCTCATTCAAGGCAGTGACGCCAAAAAGACCCGAACGCTGCGCCACGGCCACTGGACATTCCAGAACGCGAAGCCGTCGGGCAAGTTTACGTTCATACAATGGATGCGCCTTACGATGCACCTGAAGAACTGTGAGCTGGTTCTTTTTGTTCCTAATAGTGACATTTAGCGGGGGCTAGAACTATTGCTCTTAGTATCAGGACCATTCCATTTAGCTTTTCTTTTTGTAGAGTGTGTGTTTATTGTCGCTCCCTTTGCTGCGATCTCTGTGTCTTGAGATTTTAAGCTTATTTAAATGAGTCTGTTTCTCTCGAGACCCGTGTTGCCTCTCGTTCTTAGCTCATCACGTGCGCAAGTATCGTTGTTCGTAACAACACCGAACCCAAACATCATCACAATTGGCATCCGCGACAGGACCTCTCAATAACATCTAGAGAGGTAACGAGACCAGCACACGATATTGGCGGAGATGGTTGGCATCACGGTGCTCCAGGAGCTTATCGCTGTTGGCAAACAGCTAGGCTTGCGGGATGCCGGACTTCGCGCATGGGTGGAGGCCGAGCGCTCAAAGCTTGATGCCCAGCGAAAGGCTGAAAGGGCAGCACTTAAGGCAGAGCAAGAACGACAGCTCGCTGAAGTTGAAGCTGAGGGGGAAGAACTACTGCGATAGATAAGAGCTCTTTAGGCATGCCCAGCCATAACAAATTGTGCTGTAAATTCCACTGAGAATTTTGTAGGACGCCCCAAAGACACACCTGTGATACTAAACTCAAAAACTCTTGTAGCTTTAGCCTAGCTGAGGACACAGGATGACTATTTGCCTCTTGTGCCTCCTATACTCCGAGAACCGATAGCTAAGCAGGACACCCTGCTGACGCCGGTTTTATTTGAAAGTGCTGCAGCTCAGGATGCAGACACCAAGTAACTAGACTTGCTTCCTTCTGACGTGGTCAAAGAATCACCAATGCTATGGGATGACAACAGAACGGTCTCTTTTGCTCGACCCAATATATTCAAACCTTGCAAGCGGTAAATCCTCAAAAGGAAAACGCTTTGCAATGTAGCAACCAAAGAAAAGCACCCAGTTCACAAGACAAACCCTTGCGGGGGAAAACAGGTCCAGGACTTCTGTTCGCTGGATTTCAAGAGACCGAAGTGCCTCAAAAGCACAGCTAGGATTCCAAAAATGCGCGAGATCAGCTCCGCAGAGAATCACCATAAGCAGATCCGAACAAAGAGAAGCTCAACCGCCAGCTCGCAGAAATTCTTCAGCTGTGCAATTAAACGTTCTCGTTCAAGTGCAGCAAGCACTGGCAGAGAAGTAAAAGAAAGTGATGTGTTCACCAAAGATTCGTTGAAGCCATTTAAGCACGCAGGAAATATCGGCCAGTCCAATGTTAATTGTTTTCGAAAGGGTGGTCACGGTATGAATTTTCACGGCCAGCAATGCTGGAAGTACAGGAGAAAGGCGAACTACCCAGATACTTGGGAAAAACATGGTATGTGACAGGAACGAAACCGTTAGTGGTACTGCGGACACATTTTGATTACTCATGCTGTCGGTTAGCTAGGTAATTTCACCCATCTGTGCAGTGGGAAAAAAGTTGGCCGCGTATCTGCTCCTTTCGTTGCAAATGTCGTCAAAAGACGATAGTCTTTGTAGACATTTGCCAAAGAAATGCCCCCCTTTGCTTTCCCGCTCACCTCTCATGCTGTTCCTGTACCGTCGCGCTCATTCCAAGGTAAACACACAAAAGGCTTGCGCAAGGCGATTTGAATTTACCGCGTTCCACTGCTACAGGCCGGGTTCCTCGATGCCAGCGCTGCAGTACGGCGGAGACGCGCGTGAATGGAGGCGGCCGACTAGAAGGTTTATAGAGCCGCGTGGCCGTGCTCCACGTGCGTTCCAAGCAGAACGTGGAACCTAGCCAGTGGAACCTTTCGTTGCTGTTGCCGCGTGATTTTTCATATGCCGCCAGGAGGCGTCGGTTTTCTGCAGTAGATGTAGAATATCATTTGTTGTCGAAAAACCAAGCATCCATGAATTTTTTAATAAGGGAACAGTGTCCCTTGTGTACTAATTTCCTGTCTTATATTTGCGTAATGTCTTGTTCTTGTTCAACAAAGTTGACAAGTATGAACATATAAACCGTGCTTAGAAGTTTACATGTGGCTGTGAGTATATAAGACTATTGCGCTATATCAATTTTACTTTGGCCGGGTGGCTGAATCGAGTCACAGACAGACAGACGGACAGACAGACATACAGACAGACCAAAATTTCTGGGTTTAAGTAGCCCAAGAAAGACTATCGTCTTTAAAAAAGTGTTCATACTTCAAGCCAACTCGTGAGGGAGCGTCATGTTTGTTAGGGGCACCTGTTGCACGGTTGCTCCTTGTACGTACTGTGCAGTGCGTTGGCTGGATGGGAACTGCGCTTTTCGTTACAATTTGAGGACATTTTCTTCACGCTTTCGTGTAGAACTTGACTCTTGTTATCAACTTGAATGTAGGGACTTTGAATTTAGGGACTTCGCCTGGCACCAATTTTTGAAAGTGTGTTGTTTCCCCAACAACTTTCTAAAGCTGGGGGTAGTGTAGTGAGACGCCAGGTACCGGTAAAGAGTAGAGAAGAGGAAGGAGAAGTTGGAGAAAAAAACTAGAGAAAAACTAGGACAATCACCTGCACGCTGGTATGTGCCAGAAGAGAAGAGGTACGTGGAAGAGGAGGAAGACGTCGGATGACGAACGCAAGACCGGCTTGTGTTCGGGTGCCTTAAAAATCCACCCGATGGCGACGACCATGCAGCTGCGATGGGACGTCGCCAGCTGTGCCGGCACAGCGGGGCCCATGCCGTAGGGCCGGACACCCGTCCATCTCCAGGCACCAGAGTATTGCGCCGGGTAGCCTGGCCATCGTTCCCTCCTGCGGGGGCCGCCACGTCGTCGGGCGGACCACCTGCTCTTCCCGCAAATCGAGGCACCCGTGCCTTGCGCCGAGGAGCCTCGGCTCGCGTCAAGTCATCGGGGCAACCGCCATCCATGGTGGATCTACCGTTCCTGCCATTCAAGGCAGTGGCGCCAAAAAGACCCGAAAGCTACGCCACGGCCACTGGACACTCCAGAACGCGAAGCCGTCGGGCAAGTTTACGTTCCAACAATGGATGCGCCTTACGACGCACCTGAAGAACTGTGAGCTGGTTCTTTTTGTTCGTTATAGTGATATTTAGCAGGGGCTAGAACTATTGCTCTTAGTATCAGGACCATTCCATTTAGCTTTCCTTTTTGTAGAGTGTGTGTTCATCAATTGGCGGTGAGCGCGACCACGGGCGGCGCTGCGAAGCGCGCCTCCGTGACGTCGGCTTAGTGATTCTCGGAGTTGTCGTCTGCTTCACTCAGGCTCGCTCTCCCTGTTGTTTCTTTGCGCTCGGTTGACGTGTGATGCTTGTCCGCACCACATTTTGCGTGTGCGTAACTTCCTATCATAAGAATAGACTTAAAATCGCCTACACTAGCTCAAGGCGTGATTTTACGTATAGGATACCGCTACGGAAGAAACATTGCCGGCGTCGCCCCATTCTTCGCGAAGCCCGTCTTGTGCGCAGCGCGAAGAGTCGGTGCTAGGCATTTGGCTTCTGTTGTAAGCAATATTTCGAACAAAGGGAACAGCGAGCTGCTAGTAGCCGACACCAGCGAAAATACAAGACCAAAACAAAGTCCAGGCCTTCGCGAATGTCGGCTTTGGCAGAAGGAATTACGATTCCTGGTAACCGCATGTAAGGTAAATCAGTTTTTGCAACCTTGACGAACGCTCGAAAGAATTGCATCACATCACTTTACGTTGTCGTGGCATGAAAGTGTGCCGCCATGCAGTATGGGCCACAAAAACTGTAGGCTGAGTTCCAAAGAACCCATTGTGCGTACAGGCGCGTGCTGGTTTTATACAGGCTTCTAACCAGTATGGATGTTTATTGAGCAAAACGACCCACGTCTACGGTAAAAATACAGTAACACTATGTTTGTTCAGAGCTGGCGGGGTATTTCGTTACATTTCTCACAGGCGTATCTTCTCAATATTCAGATATGAGTTACGGGAAAGGAGGACGAGGAGGTGAAAACTTTATTTAACCGCAAAATCGGGATGATTAGTGGACCGGGTCCTCCGTCCAGGACGAGAGAGTAAGATTAATTTTGTTCTTTACACCTGGGTATAAAAGTTGGAAAACAATAAAGAGCTGCTTCGAAATATTGATCGGTTTCGTTTCTTGTTATATATGCACGTATACTATTTATTGCGTTCGCTGGCGACTATATCAAGCCTTCCATACTGTAATCATGTCGTAACTGCTCAGGTTGAGAGTCAGTTCGTTATGATAACGATGGTTACGATAGAAATACGGAGCGCAAAAGCCGCCTTCGAGTACTCTCGACAACGTTGTCTGTGGCGCGAATGCTGTGGCGGAGCACAAACCTTCTCTTCGTATTTGGATGTGAATAAACAACACATGCTGCAAATATATACCTTCTTGCACGCAGTCATAAGGAAAGCCAGTCTGTGAAGAAGGGAATGTATGCCATACAGCCTGAACAAAATATCCACACGATCTTTGTGAGCCTCCTAGACAACCCCAAACCTAATAATAAGACGCTCGTGATGGGGCAGAAAAATGAATGCGCAGGGCACAGAAAAAAAAACATTCATCTGATACAAGTCAACGAAAGAATAGAAGGCAGCCGCTTTATTTGCTGGTGCGATGTGCGAATAGGGGCCCGCTGCTTGGTGCGTAGCATTACAGACTGTTGAGTTTCCATAAGAGCATCTCAAGAATACTGTAGGGAAGCGTACGCATTTTGAATACTTATCGAAGAGCTCTGAGCGTTGAACCTCGCGAATAAGCTGGATAGGACGTGTTACACCAGATCTTTTGACCGATACTCTGAAGAAAGTTGTTGTCTCTCTCTTTGTGTGGTGCAAACTTGTGGGGAATACAGCTTGAAATTATTCAGATGTGCCAGAATCCGGCAGAAATTACTGAATTGCTAGAATTACGCTTTTCAATGTACGAAAGCATCAAAGCAGGGGATTTCTAGCGCAGGCACTGCTGCCCCTCATAAGCGGAGTGTAGCAGCCAGGGGGCGCCACTCAAACATCTCACTGCCATACACTTCTCTTCCCGTAACGCAGGTACTGAAGTCGCGGCATAGCGCATATTTGTATGTTCGGCAGGCCTAAATCCGGGCTGGGAATAGGCATCAGATTTTCCTCCAGGAATGAGAAGATTTAGCAGTTTACAGTATTTGTTGTGTCTATGTACGTTAAAGAACATGATCACTTTTAAACGAAAACAATGCCAGGGCACACTGCGGAAATAAGCAATGGTGCTGCACCCGCAGAAATTGTGGAAATCGCACCAGTTACTAACCTTAAAAAAATACGCGCCAACCCACCCTGTGAAATCGGTTGGAAAGCGAAGCTGTGCACGACACCCACAACGATTACCCATGTGACGTCACTTAAATTCAGACACGTGGCAAAGCGTGAAGCCAGAGACAAGTGAAATGCACTTTACCACAGCCTTTATAACTTCAAAGAGATATTCTTTACTAAGGTTAAATCGATGCATGATTCATGAACCGTGGTTGGTTGAGTTGTATTGGTGAAGCACATGAGTGGAAGCTCTTTTTTCATATAAAATTAAAGGAAGCTCAAACCCGGTGCTGGACGATCTCACTTTTCCTCCAGGTCTCTGTCATCGCCGACGGAGATAGCGGCAGGGGCGGAGAAGTGCGATGCCATGCGTTGGTGTGAGCTTCCTGTAATTTTTTTCTAACTCCTAAAGCATCCGCAAGGCACGCACATGGCCGCTACACGCGCCTTGGGCGGAGCGCACAGTAGCGCGAGAGATCGCGTGACGCTATCACGTGGCAGGGGGCAAACCGGCAGTTGTGCTCGGTGAGTGCACCATCTGTCTCCCCCATCTCAGCGTGGGCTCGTGGCTCAATCGGTAAGACGACGGAGTCTCGCTTCGTTTCTCTGTTCGTTCCCACACCCACACTGCGTCCAGCATGTTCTCGGTAGATATTAAGGTTTTGTTTTACTGGCTGCCACACGAAAAGTTAACGTGCGCAGTAGAGGAACGCATTGATAGTTTTGACACCATTGCATTCCGGAATAAAAAGGGAATCAGCGTTTATGGTTTTCTCGAGCCTTCGCACACGTGCCTCACGTCAACGTATGCCATTCGGAACGGCGATGTGTACCTGCAAAAGCAGGGTGCTTGCACTGGTTCGTGCATCGCACCGATTTTGAGTGACATTTTATTAGCACGGTGCGATCGCGATCTGCTCTCGCAAAACGTGGCCGGCGTGGTTAGAATTTTTTGGTACGTAGACGATTCTTGGTGGTTCTCGAGAAGGAAAAAAGATCGTTTGGGTTGCATGGGCAGAGTGTGCTGACTGTGTTTGGTGAGTGCATCGCTCATCTGCCTCTGACACATGAGCTTCCAGATAGGGACTGTCACGATTTGGCTGTATGAGGTTGTGTCTAAGGAACGACTATTTGTGCTGGAAGTATGAGCCGCGGGCTAACAAGCCACCCCTGCTGTATTGCTCGGCTCACTCGAAGCTCGTGAAACGAGATATTGTGAAACTGTGCCTTACTAATGCCCTCTAAAAGTCACGTCCGTTACGTTCTTCCCGAGAGCTTCAACGACCAGGTAGCACGGCTGCCAGATTCGGGGTATCCTGAATATTTAATAATTTGTGTCCGAAGGTATACATAAGAGGGCCAAATCGAAACGACTGCCATTTGACCCTGCGCAAGAGAAGCAGCCAACAAACAAGAAAGAAAAAAATGACGGTTGCGCCTTGCATTCACGGTGTCTCCCATGGCCATGGTGTGGAATCGGAACCTGACCCGAACCGAAAACCGAAACCGAACCCGAATTTTGGCCTGGAACCGGAACCGAACCGAACCCGTATTTTTTCCGCCATTTTGGAAGTGAACCAGAACCAGAACAAATCGAAGGAACCGTTCCGAACTGGTTCCGGGGCTGCAAAGGTGTAATTTCTAGATTTTGATTATGGCGCTCTTTCGTCTGTTCATTTAGCCCACTCGGGTGTTCTGTGTGTGAAGCGAGATATGCTTTGGCATAACACTGAAGCTCTTGCAGCAAGTCCCTTTGATGTTGAATCTGGAGTGCACTACCATGGTGGATTTCAGAGTCTCGCTGGCCAGGCTATTGCGCTTACGTGTATTATTTATTTATTTATTTATTTATTTATTTATTTATTTATTTATTTATTTATTTATTTATTTATTTATTTATTTATTTATTTATTTATTTATTTATTTATTTATTTATTTATTTATTTATTTATTTATTTATTTATTTATTTATTTATTTATTTATTTATTTATTTATTTATTTATTTTTATTTGCATCCTACTGCTAGCCTAGTGTTCCAAGGTTCGACGAAAACTCGTCTGGCGAGGAAATAACCTTGTCAGTACAAATAACATTGCCGGCCTTGTCAAAACTTCCAAAAGTAAGAAAATCTGTTCTGCCACAGGCGGAAAGGGAAGCCATCAAGAGCCTACAAAATGGCTGAGGATATCGTAATCTTGCCGGCTGATAAAGGTAACGCCACCGTAGTACTGGACCGCATAGACTACCTTCCAAAAATGCCGAACTACTGCAAGACAGTTCTACGTATGAAAAAGTAAAACGTGACCCAACAGGGAAAATCGGGAGCGAACTGAAAAACCTTTTGACGGATGTCTTCAAGTATGTTCCGCCTCAGAGCAAGGGTCCGTACTACAGGCTCTTATGTCACAACGGCTCAGCTCCAGCCATCTACGGTGTTCCCAAGATTCATAAGCCAAATGTTCCTTTACGGCCGATTGTCGACTTCACTCGATCCTCTCTGTATAACCTGCCCAAATATCTGCACAACATCCTGCGGCCTCTCGTTGGGACGGCAGAGATATGTGAAGGATTCTGGCCATTTTGTAACGATGCTACGCGATGTCAACATCCAAGACGATGACATAATGATGTCCTTCGACGTTAAATCTATGTTTACTTGTGTACCTGTGGACTTCGCGGTCCAGTGCTGTGAGAAGGTGCTCGAGAACGACGAGACGCTCGCCAACCGCACTCCGATTGAAGTTGCCGACCTCTGCCGCCTCTTGGGCTTCTGCTTGCGGAGCACGTATTTCGTTTTTAAGGAGGAGTTTTACAGGCAGGCGTTTGGTACTGCGATGGGCGCTTCAATTTCTGTGACTTGGGCGAACCTCGCTTTGGAAGCCGTAGCGAGGAGCGCCCTACGCTTCTTTAGTCATCGTCCAAAAATATTCCTACGCTACGTGGATGACTGTTTCGGTGTTTTGAAGCGGGAAGAGACGCCGGTACTTTCGGAACACCTGAACTCCGTCCAGCCAACGATCCAGTTCACAATGGAAGAGGAGGTTGCCGGTCATATCGCTTTTCTCGATGTGGAAGTGCAGCGAAAGAATACCGGCTTCGTGACTACGGTCTACCGGAAGCCCACGCATACCGGTCAATACCCGTACTTCGCTTCTGCGCACCCGGTCGGACACAAGCGCTCTGTGGCCTCGGCTCTCTTCACACGCGCGCAACGCCTGTGCTCTTCTACCATGGCGCGGAGGGCAGAAGAAAAGAAGACAAGAGAGGACCTCGCGAGCAATGGATACCCCCGCTAAATCCTAAGCGCTCAGCAACGCAGACCGGCAAACCCGCCCACATCACCGAGAAAGGAGCGGAAGCGCGCCGCCATTCCTTGCGCTGTCGGTGTAAGCGAAATGCTTTCACTAATCTTCGATAACTACGACGTCCAGGTTTGCCACGTGCCCACAAGTAAGCTCCGAACGCAACTTGTACATGCCAAAGATGCGCTAGAACACGAAAGATACCCCGTGGTGGTCTGTAAGATTCCTTGTCAGACTTTCGACGCAGCCTACATTGGTGAAACTGGAAACTTCAAGAGACGACTAAAGGAGCACAAAAACGACGTTGCTAACGGTCGCACCCAGCTAAACGCCTTGGCAGAACACCAAAACGTAACCGGGCACGTCATTGCTTGGGATTCGGCCAGCATCATATCAACCCGCCTACTCCGTGAATCATTCCACATCCCATCAACCCCGCACGCTCTTAATCGGACACGTGAGCCTATGCCTATAACATACGCATGCGCTTTGCAACGCTCCACGCATGTATAAATAAGGCCGAGCCGCTTTTCGCTTCATATGTGAACAAGGGACCCGTACGGGCCCCGAAACGTCACTTTTTAAATGCAGAGCATTTCTTAGCCTCGCCTCTTCCTGCGTCGGACCGCGTCCACAGCTCCGCGTCCGCAGCAGGTGCGCCTCTCCTCCTTCCCTCCTCTCTCTCAACAGCAGCTGGCGCGCGCATGCGTCGTAGTCAGCCCGTTCGCTCCGTCGCGGTCTCGGCGTAACAGGTGCGTGATAGCAGGGCGGTGGGGTGTGGAAGGGCGCGCGCTACTTGCGCATGCGCGCTCTCCCCCCCGTACTGCTCTCCCTCTACTGCGCGCGCTGCAAATATAAAGCGGCTAGCGGTCGCTCGTGCTTCATTCACTGCGTTGCTCCTTCCTTCCTTGGTTGACGCTCGCTCCCAAAGCAACTACGACCCAACTACCCACCCTAACGCGACTTTACTGTGCTCTCTCTACCCCAAACCAACAACAACGAAACTACGACCGAACTACCCACCCTAACTCGACTTTACGCGGCGTTAACGACCCCCAATGCTCTGCATTTACTCGTGTTCCCCTCGCGGGAAGGCGCGGGAATTTTACCTATTGTTTTTATCATTTTGGCGAGTGTAGGTTTTGTACTGCTAGCCTGGATGCCATGCTTTCAGCAGGTGTGGGTGATACAACAGAGAGAGAAAAAACGGGACAGCATGCAAGCATAAAAATACACTTCTATGGGTACAACACTTTGAACCGAAAAAAAACTGTACAAGTACAATCAGTATGATAACAACTACGCAAGAAGAATGCATCACGCTGAACCCAACAGAGCACGAAGAAATGATGAGACATCAAAGCATTGCACAACATCGGCAGGTAACAGGTTACACTCATGGCACGTACGGGGAAAAAGGAATTTTTCAAGACGTTTGTTTTACACGAAAATTCAGCGACTTTCATCGGGCGATCGGATCGTGTTGGGCGGCAAATGGCTGGTGTTGCGAGTTGTTGCGAGTTGTAGCGACCGCACTGCAGTCTGCTGGTAGCGGGGCCGGCCGCCGTCGTTCCGTCGAGCCAGGACTATGGGAGAGCTTAGAGCAAACTCAATGGGTTTATTTACATTTTTACAGTGAGTTGTCGAGATGAAGACAGAAGACAGATCTTGGCGGGCCGCAGCACGCCCTTTTTGTTGACCCCCGATCCCTAGTTCCCTAGGTTGGGGATCCCCATACAAAACAATGCGGACCAATGGTGATGTGTAAGTTCCTCGCTGTGAAGCACCGCCCTCGGGTAGGGACACGCCTTTCAGGTATGTCGGCAGATGCACGGCACACACACAGACACACCCTTGCCACTCGTCAGGAGCCTGTAGTAGAGGGGAAGAACGGAAGACGCGCGCGCGCCGCGTATCCTTTTGGTGTCCGCCGCGCGCTGCGTTCCCACGGTGCGGTTCTCGCACGTACTTCCCAGGGAGCCTAACAGCACAGATTAACAAGGTTCGTGGAATCACTCCGGGAAGAGATAATGGCTTGACCATTGCCACTGCCTTCTTCGCGGTGCTCCCGCCGCCACTGGGGTCCCATTGTCCGGTTGTCGCCGTCTGGGCTTTCACGCGCACACGCGTTCAGTTGCTTAGGCAGGGGGAAGAGCGGCTGCTCCTTAATCCCTTTGGGGCAACAACACTCAACACCGCTCAAAAGCCGCTGTCAATCCGTGGCCGCCGCCGCGCCTTGTCGGCCTCCTTTCGTTTCCGTCGACAAGCGGTGGGGTGGTCGACCGGCGGGCGACTGACCCGCGCAAACATGGCGCCAGTGAGTCATAACAGCTCCTCAGCCGACGGGAAGATCTCGAACGTCGTGTAGTATCAGCTGCTCGACGGGAGAGATCACAGTAGCAGCATTCTTTCAGCACCATTTAAACCACAAAGACCAACCTCTCGAACCAGCAAGCGCCGGCAATGAATTTTCGGCAACCAGGCTGCTCTTTCAAAGGTGCTACAATGCACCTACGCTTTTCAATTTTTTCATATGGCAACCACACTAATACTCTTGCTCACAGCTAAAAGCTTAAACTGAGTTACTCAAAACACTACTCAAAACCATTACTGAAAACGTTCCTCAACTGAAAACAAAAGAAAGCGAAAGAAAAGCTAGAAGGCTCTGCTTAAAGGAGCCATGAAGAGAAAATACAACTTTGTTTAATTTAAAAGAACTAGGATTCAGTATCTCACTCAGCTCCATTACAGCCACGAAATATGTTTTTTTAACGAAAAAAAAGCAAGAAGTATTTAAAAACTTTCAAATTTTGCGCCACAGTGACGTGTTATGAGCAAGAATGACGTCATACGGGCCAACAATAAAACATAATTTTCAGTGCCTTAACTGCACGTCAGCATTCAAGTGATGCGGTCAAATGGAACTAGAGGCCCAATACAGACGTCCAGTCATGTGTCGTCGCGACAGGTCAGTTAGGCGGCCGCCAATCGCACAAACAAGGTTCCGTGACGTCATAGAAAAGTTGCGGGAAATTGGCTAGGGGGTCGCGACTGCTTCACACGTTTTCTTTAATATCTCCGTTATTTGTACGAAGATTAAGACGATATTGGTATCATTGTTATCGGGACTAAGCAGTCTTTCTAATAAACCCAACTTGTATTTTGTCTTCATGGCTCCTTTAATGTGTCAACATTGGCGTTGGCAGAACCTTTCTTATACTTCACAGTGAAGTTAAGCTCCTGAAGCGCAAGGCTCCAGCGTAGTAGTGGCGGATTCTTTCCTGACATTTGCGATAGCCATGTCAGCGGGCAGTGGTCAGTGACGAAGACAAAAGAAGTTCCGTAAAGGTAGCAGGCCAATTTTTGGGTGGCCCACACAATGCAGGCACGTTCTTTTTCTGGCGCACTGTAGGCCTCCTCGCGAACCGAGAGTTTCCTGCTGGCGTACAGCACAGGGTTCTCGTTCCCGTTCTCATCCTCCTGGCAGAGTATTACTCGTAAGCCTCTGTTGCGGGCATCGCATTGCACAATAAAGGGACGATCATAGTTCGGTGCATGCCGTACGGGCGAGCTAACAAGAGCCGCTTTGAGGCTTTGGAAAGCACCCTCCATTTCTGGGCTCCAAACTACCTCTGCTGGGGCCTTCTTGCGCAGTGCATCCGTTAACGGAGCGGCTACTTCCGAGTACTGAGGAATGTAGCGCTGATAATACCCCGTCAGTCCCAAAAAAGAGCGGATAGCAGTCTTGGTTTCTGGCTGCGGGAATTCGCTAACCGCCTCTACTTTCAACTCGTCAGGTCGCCTCCTGCCCTGCCCTACCATGAGCCGCCCTAGATACCGTACTTCGGCGCGAGCTAGCTGGCACTTAGCCGGCTTCGCTGTCAGTCCAGCATGCGTCAAACGTCTAAGGACATCGCTAAGGTGGTATAGGTGATCTTCCCATGTATTGGAGTAAATAGCAATGTCGTCTAAGTAGGGAACAGCGTACCCTTCAGCACCCTGCAGAACTCGGTTCATCAGCCTTATCCCGCACTTCTCCAGGAAGCCCGCAGTCAGAACGCTGGTGAACACTGAACCCTGGTAGCACTGTATCTCCTGAGGAAAGCCCACTCTCGAAAAAATAGACAGTAGTGTGTTGACTACCCTTAACGAGCTTTGCTCCTTCATTGGGATCGCCTCTGGAAATTTGGTTGCTAGACAAACAGCATTAAGCAAATACCGGTAGCCTGATTTTGTCGCTGGGAGTGGTCCCACAAGGTCTATTACCAGCCGGCGAGAAGGCTTTGAAATGAGCGGAACAAGCTCAAGTGGCGCCTTTCCCTTCTCGTGCGGTTTTCCCATTCTCTGACAGGTGTCACACGCTCTTACGTGGTTCTCAACTGTGAAGCATCCTGGCCAATAAAACTCCCTTATGAGCCTATCTTTGGTCTTCCGAGTTCCTAAATGCCCCGACCAACCAACTCCGTGACAGAGATTAACAATGTCATGCCGATACTTAATCGAAACTACAATCTGGTCAAACGTGCGACCTTTTGCATCCCGGTAGTGGCGGTACAAGATGCCATTTTTGACGGGAAAACTAACATTCTTCCTCGCCACCCCTTCCCTGACGGTGTTCCAAATCTCCTTAAGGCTGTGATCGCTTTTCTACTGCTCGATGAGCTCGTCTCCTGTCACTTTGCCCTGTACATTGCCTAGTGATTTTGATACAGGCAACGCGAGCAGCCCCTCTTCCGATTCCCCTTCAGCTATATCAGCGCTAGTCTCCTCCTCTGACCCCTCTCTCTTTTTTTCAGTAGGCGACGGGATAGTAGACTCCGCTGAGCTGACTCCAGCTGGTGTTGCTGTACTTCCGGTGAAACTCGGTTCTTTCCGCTCTAGTTCGGCCGCTAGCGCGCGTGCTTTAGCTCTGTTCAAGGCTCGGACTGTTCCCTCGTGAAAACTTTTCCCTTGTTCTCTAAGCAGACGGTCGGTCTGATTCGAGAACAAGTAGGAGTACTGCGAGGGCAGCTTGTCTGACACCGCCGCTTCCGTCTCCACTTCTCCGAACGGCCCAGTGATGACTACTCGAGCTACCGGGAGACAAATGCTTCCCACTTGCAAAACCGGTTTAATCCATGCTCACTTGCCGTTGTAATCTGCTTGTGTCACATCAACCTTACTACGTCAATGATCAAAGTGCAAACCACCTGAGAGTCAAAGTCCGAACTCTGGTGACAGCAAACGATTCCCCCAGAGAAACCAGAGCGCCCCTTACCCATCGCCGGATTTGAATGGGAATTTGACACCCATGCAGCCTGATAATCAAAGTCGAAGTCCATAATCCAAACTGATTCGACCATGCCGAAATGGCGCAAACTCTGCGAGACGTCGGCTTCATTACGTGAGAGGCCCAGATTTCATTCCGATTCTTCTTGTTTCCCCATCATTATCATGTGACGTCCCATTGTGTAAAGTTGACTTTCCTGCGTAGCATTTCGGTTACGAGACCGCCATTAGTAAGACTAACGTCGCTTCTCTTTAATATCTCGTGCGGGCAAGCATCAAACGTCGCTCGAGCGGAAAGGAACAGCAGCGGGAGCAAGCCCGAGTGAAGCAGACGACAAATGCCAAAAGGCGCCACAGGCCTAAATAGGACACCCCTTTGGAGCGAATAAAGCTATTTTCTCCTTTAAGTCGACGTCACGCGGACGAGCTTTGCAGCACCGCCCCTGGTCCCGCTTACGGTCAATAGACGGGCTTCGTACAAGGCTCCGGTGAAGAGCTTCTCGTCTCTCGCAAGATATACACGATTCGCTGATTGTGGGCTTTTACGCACCGAAGATACTCCGGGGCCATGAGGCACGCCGTAGTGGAGGGCTCCGCTATAATTTTGACCACCTGGAAATCTGTTACGTGCGCCAAACTTTCGACACACGGGTGTTTTCGCCTTCGCCAGAAATGCGGCCACCGCGGCCGGAATCGAACCCGCGTCCTTGGGCTGAGCAGCACAACCTCGTGAGATATAGACGAACTGATTGCTCTTAACCACTGCGTAAGAAATAGTTCCGGTGTTGACACTGCGCTCAGAAAGGCGCGCGCATCCCGTTAAGCATTCGGATGCTTAGTAAAGTTTAGTAATGTAAGAGTTCCAGTGCCCTTTCATGCGGGGAAGGCGCTTGTTAGCGCCACAGGAGAGAGAAATATCAGTTGACAGTTTGTTCGCCGCACTGAGTTTTTTGCCATGTCGCTGCTATCGGTTCCCAAACCGTTCCTAGCCATGTCAGGTCGGCGGCGTAGTCAGATGGGTCAGCTGACCTCCGCGAACATGTTGCTTGTTTTCCTAGGAGTGTTCCGACTAATTCCGACGTTCAGCGAAGACTGTCGCACTGTGTTGTGTGTATTTTCGCTTGTCTAATCGGCACGGCAGTCTCTGGGGCTTGCGGCGGCTCGTTGCTGGCTATTTGCCGCGTCGGCGTCAGCGTGCCTGCAGAGCTGTTCCCAGGAGCGGGGGCGTGGCTTAGTGACCGCAGCCTCTATGTCACGGTCTTGTGTCGAGTTCCCACACAGGGCCAAGCTTCGGCTGCGACCTTGGTGACCGAGACGTCTACGTGCATCTTGGGGCTGTCGTAAAGGATGTGGTCCACTGTTGCTCTGGGAGCTCTGCACAGCCGGCACTCGTGGTGGGACCCGACCAGTTCGTGCCGGTGCGGTTGTGTAAGGAGCGACCCGGTTCTGGCAAGGAAGAAGATGCCGCTGTCTCCGCACCAGAACGGCCGCAGTTGTGGCTCGGTAGTGCGTTGCTTGTACAGTGAGGCTTTGCGTTTTAAAAGGGGTACTTAAACCCAGAAATTTTGGTCTGTCTGTCTGTCTGTCTGTCTGTCTGTCTGTCTGTCTGTCTGTCTGTCTGTCTGTCTGTCTGTCTGTCTGTCTGTCTGTCTGTCTGTCTGTCTGTCTGTCTGTCTGTCTGTCTGTCTGTCTGTCTGTCTGTGACTCGATTCAGCCACCCGGACAAACAAACCGAATCTGCGCGCAATAGTCTTATATACACACAGTCAAATCTTAACGTTTAAATCCGGTGTCAACATTCATATTTGTCAACATTGTTGAACACGAACAAGACAGTACGCAAACATAAGGCAGAACATGAATACATAAGGGATATTTGAAGGTTTCCTTCATCAAAAAAATCATGGATGCTTGGTTTTTGCGATAGCAAATGATATACGCCTGCTGTTGCCAGCGCTCCTAGTGGAATTTCAGAAATCACACGGCAACAGCAACGAAAGATTCCTCTAGGTGGGTTCCACGTTCTGCTTGGAATTCAGGTGGAGTAAGGAAACGGGGTTCTATATAGAAACGTTGAAGTAGGGCGCCTCAATTCACGCGCGTCTCCGCCGTACTGCACAACTGGCATCGAGGAACCCGGCCTGTAGCAGTGGAACACGGTGAATATAAATTGACTCGAGCAAACCTTTAGTGTGTTTACTTTGGGAGGAGCGCCACGTAAAAGGAACAGCATGAGAGGTGAGCGGGAAAGCAAAGGGAAACATTTACTGGGCAAATGTCGGCAAAGACTTTTGACTTTTAACGACATTTGTAACGAAAGGAGTAGATACGGGGCCAACGTTTTGCTACTGCCGCTTTTCGCTAGCGCCGGTAGATGACGCCAGTGTGCCCCCCCCCCAACAAAGCTCTTGTAGAACGCGTGGCAGCCAGCGCAGCGTGCGGTGTGCGCAGACGTGTGGGTGGGGGCGCTTAAGTTGCATCACCCAGCTTCATTGGCCTAGTGTGAAAATCTTGCCGGCACGTTTACAATTCACTCATCGCTCTAAGCGCAGTAAAGCCATACGGCGGGCCAAAATACCATGGATGGTGTTCAACGTTTAGAGCAAGTCAAGTGTCACTATGTTCGGCGTGCTTTGTTGCATCCTTTCGGTACAATATTTACAGCTCAAAAAACTCACGCAGACATTCTTATCGCTCATCTCATGCGAGCGCACGGCCTGCTCCAAGATAGCCACTGTGGGCACTACGGGCTTGAAGACATCCGAATAGCTGCACGCCCCAAAAATATTTGATTAAATAATTGGCTCCACTCCACGCTGTGAAGGTGGTTGGAAAGCAAAGCTGTAAACGACACCCACAATTGCCCATGCGACGTCAATTGAATTCACACACGTGACTCTACAAAGAGTGAAACAAGAGATTCTACGAGCCGTCACTTGGAAATCGCGGGGGCGGCGTCCCGTACGCAGCAGCGGCGGCCACGGCCGGGTTAGAGCGGCGGACGCCGCCGCTGTGTGAGTGCCACAGCCCGTGCTCTGCGTCTACCCGCATTGTGTTTCGTGTGTACGTTTTTAGGAAAAGGAGCAACCATGATGTTGTCCCTTAGGTGATCCGACGTAGCACACCTACGGTCCTCCACTACGGTGGGGCCGAGTCCCAAAACCGCGAGGATCTCCCTCCCCGCGGGTGTGCTGGATAGGCGTGATATTTGAGCCGTTTCCTGGGCTTCAATGATTTCGCCAAGTGTGTTATGTACACCCAGCTGGAGGAGGTGTTCTGTGCTGGCATTTACCGGAACTCCTAATACTTTCTTGATGCTCTTACGAACTAGCGCTTCCAACTAATTCTTTTCGTATGCATACCACTTGTGCATTGCAGCCACGTAGATGATGTGGCTCATGAGGAATGCGTGGAAGAGCCTCAGAAGGTTATCCTCCTTCAGACCACCCCTCTTATTAGAGATTCTAGTGATCAGGCCGATCATGCACTCCGTCTTGGTTGTGATTTTACGGAGTGTGGTAATGTTAACTCCGCTAGATTCAATGAACATACCGAGTACCCTTAGACTGTGCACCCTAGGAATGTTGGCACCATTCTTGGTGTGAAGCTTGATGTTAACCTCGTCGAGGGGCTTCCACCCCTTGGGCCTGGGAACTTTTCTGACCGGTCTGTAGAGAAGTAGCTCAGACTTTTTCGTCGAGCACATTAGCCCTGTGCCCTCGAGGAAGGTTTTGGTTCAGTCTACCGCCTCCTGGAGACTCGATTCCACCTCCCCTTCGCTGCCTCCGGTACACCAGATGGTGATGTCGTCTGAATATACAGTATGATTAACTCTCTCGATTCCCGAAAGGGATACCGACAGTTGCCTCATAGCCAGATTGAACAATAAGGGTGAGATCACGGCTCCCTAAGGCGTCCCTCTGGGCCCGAGCGAGTGCTCTTCCGATTTCTGTTATCCGACCTTTAACGTAGCCTTGCGACCCTCCAGAAACGACCTAACATAGCCATGAAAGGCCTGGCCTAGGTTGAGTTTCGAGATAGATTCTAGAATGTGTCTGTGCGATATGTTGTCAAAAGCCTTCTCCAAGTCGAGACCGAGAATGCCCCGCACGTCCCTCGTATCGTTGTCTATGATTTGAGTCTTGATGAGTTTCATTGCATCTTGTGTTGAGAGGCCTGGTCTGAAGCCGACCATGTTATAGGACAGGAGACCACTCTGTTCTACGTCTTTGCTATGCGATTGTTAATTACATGCTCCGCTACCTTCCCGACACAAGACGTCAGGGAAATCGGTCTCAGATTGGACAAGTTGGGAGGTTTGCCAGGCTTCGGAATTAGTATTACCAGGGCTACTTTCCACTCTCGGGGAACCTCGCCCGTCTGCCAGGCTTTGTTGATTTGTTCTGTGAGCCATTGTATGAGTCGTCTTCTAAGTTCCTGAGAGCCTTATTTGTGATGTAATCAGGCCCCGGCGCAGACCTGGCATTGAGACATTGTAAGGCCTCCCTGGCTTCATAGGTTTTGAAAGGAGCGTCTAGCTCGGGGCACGATCTACCCTTGTAAGTTGGGTAGTCGTTCGACCCGGCCGTGCCCAACGGGAGGTAGCTGCCGGCCAGGTTATCTAGGATTTTCGGCACGTCTTCTTTTCGTGTGGCCTCGTGCACGATTTTCTCCAGTACTTTTGTCTGGTTGGACCTAGTATTGGTTTCGTCTAGCAGGTGCTTGAGAAGATTCCACTTACCACCTACCCTCATTTGTCCATCTACGGAGTTACATACCTCGTCCCACTGCTGTTTGCCTAATAACCGACAGTGATCCTCTATGGACTTATTGACCACCCCAATCTTTTTTCTAAGCCGTCGATTGAGCTTTTGAATTTTTCCACCTATTAGTTAGCGATTCCTTTGCTTCAAGAAGGTGCGCCAGCCGACTATCCATCCTTTGGACCTCGAGGTCGGTGTGGACCTTCTTGGTCGCCGCCTTAATATCTCCCCTGATCTCTTGAGTCCAATCCTCCAAATTAATCGTATTGCCCTGCTACTCATGCTGGGAGCGCTCTATCCTGATTTTTCTAAAGGCGTCCCAGTTAGGGACTACAAATTCCCTGGGAGCCCTACATCCTACCTCCAGGGTCGTGGCCACAATGTTATGGTCACTTCCCAGGCTCTCGCTAAGATTTGTCCAGGATGCAGAATAGAAGCCCCTGACGAAGCACAAGTCGGGAGTAGTATCCCTCGTACATGAATTGCCAGTCCTAGTCGGAAACTCCGGATCCGTCAGAAGCAGAAGGTTGTGGTTGGTTGTGACCTGCCACAAGTCTACCCCTTTGTGGGTGGACTGGAGGTAGCCCCACGCTTGGTGCGGGGCGTTGAAGTCTCCTGCCACCGAGAGCAGTCTCGACCCCGCCCGACTGACTGCCTTGTTTATGATAGTGGTGAACCTCTGTTTATGGTCGCTGGGCGAGCTGTACATGTTAAGAACGAATATGCTGTTTTTAAGATGCCTTCCAGGTATGATTTCAATGAGCAAGTGCTCAGCCTTATAGTATTCGCAGCCGATGTCGTGTACGATGAAAGTCAGGTGACTTGCTACGAGGATACTGATGCCCCTTTTCCCCTCGTCCAGACAAGTGTGAGCTTTGTAACCAGATACCGAAACTTTGTCTGTCAGAGTTTCCAGAACCAAATTAATATGCGGCTTCTTTGATGTGGATCGAACAATCTGATAGAGGACATCCCTTTTTCGGGTGAAACCTCTACAGTTCCATTGCCAGACTTCTATGTTATTCTGTTGGACCGCCATGTTGAATGTTATTAACGATTCCCTGTTGCCCTTGGAGGACGCACCAGTTCGAAACTGCCGTGTCTATCCTGTCGCACCTGGCCACGAGAGTTTGAATAGATTTCACGGCTTTGTCTAAAACGACTCGCATTTCGCCCGTCACCTTCTCGATCTTTTCAAAACGATTATCCGTCGCGGTTTCCAATTTGTCGATTCGTCCCGAAAGGACGCCCTTCGGCTGCCCGCTGGTCTGAGAGAGTGCTCTCCTTTTGGACTGAACGCAAGGTACTGACTGTGCTACCGGAACTTCCATAGAAACCTCGTCCACAGAGGAAGGCGGCTGTTCAGGATGACTCTCACCCGCACCTATTGTCTTTCGATCTTCTGTCTTAAGTGCTGCGACCTCTGCCCTAAGCTGTTTGAGAGCTTGTCTCAGTAACGCGTTTTCTTTTTCTAGTTGTGCGATCCTGTCATGCTCTGGAGATACACCCCCCGTTACCTTTCTCGGTGGTGGTGGCGGTAAGTCCTTCACTCGATCAGCCCAGCTGGTGTCCTGGCTGCTGCTGGCTGGCACCTGGATGCGAACAGCAGGAGGTCCCTTGGAGCGAGAGCGAGACCGGCCCCTAGAGCCGTGTCTGGTCCTCGAAGGCTTGCGCCCCTTGAGAGACGAGCGCTCTTTCGAGCGTCCTCTGAACTCGTTGCCGGAGCAGCCTCGATCACCTGAACGGCTCCGTGACGTATGTCCGCTGCAGGTGTTGCTGCCGCCATCGCCGTGCCTGCGTATCTCTCTACGGCGTTGACGGACCAGGAAGGGCATCTAGTAGCGTTGCTTACAGGTCTTGTGTGCTGCCATGTGAAGCCCCCCGCAGAGGGTGCATCTGGGAGAGCAGTCGTGTTTGTTGTCCGGGTTGTTTTAGCCGCACCCCCGGCAGATAACATCTTCGGGTGCTGGACATACATTGGCTCGATGGCCGAGTCTACCGCAGGCGTAGCGATATCTGTTTGTCTGAGGTAGAGCCAGATCTTCACGAGACTTGGGCCATATTTAACATACTCAGGCACTTTAAGACCGTCGAAAAGAATTACGACGGTGCTCGTATTCTTGATCCTCCTCACCTCGAGTGCAGTGGGATTTTTGGGCTGTATTATGAGGCGCTGTAACTCCTGGTGCTCTATGGCGGGATCGATGCCACGTATGACTCCCTTGCACGAGTTCTCGGGGGCAGCGAAGTAAGCATTCACCTCGTAACTGGCTTGGCCGATGTTTATGTCCTTCACCCCAGCGTAAGCCATGGCGTTGCGCTTCGAGGGGGTGCTCGTTATCAGGATGTTCTGCATCATGTTTGGACATATGATGTCCTCCGCGACGTCTGTCTCCTGCAGGTTGGCGGCGGTGATTAGGGCTTGGGCGACCCTCAGATGGCACACCTTCCTGATGTCCAGGCCTCCGCGGGGGCGAACGATAATTCGAATATGCTCCTTTGGCAACGGGGGCAGCCTCGAAGCGGCGTTGATACGTTTCTTCACGTTCGCCGCAGCAGGGCCTTTGTTCACGCCTCGCAGTGCGGACGAGGCTCGGTCGCCTTCCTCGGGCGCGTCCCTGCTGGTTCACTTGCGCTTGTTGATCAATGTTGTCCATCCGGCGCTGTTACTAAATTCCTCGGGGGAGATATCTTCCCCTTCCACGGTGATTTGCATGGCCGTAGCCATCGTGTCGTGGCCGATCGAGGCCGGGCGAAGCTCACCCGCCGAGCGTTTGCCGGGAAGCCAGGCCTAGAACGGTAGGCTTAACGTGGCCGCGGCGTGGTCACACAGAAAGTCCTCTCGAAAACGAAAAAAAAGTTCACCCACCGCCACAAACTTGGTATCTACGTGGTTCTGCCGACTTTATGCGTCGAATGACACCAAAGTCCACACTCGGCGTCCCCCTAGCGGGCATCCTCTTCATCAACTGCAGAAAAAAAATTCACTCCGCCGTCGCCTGCTGTCGCCCGCGCCACTATAGCTTCCGGTGCCATTTTAAGAAGTGACCCGGCAACAGTTACGAAAGGTTCCACTAGATAGGTTCCACATTCTTCTTGCAACGCACGTGGAGGGAAACGCGGTTCTATAAACGTTGAAGTAGGGCGCCTCGTTTCACGCGCGTCTTCACCGTACGGCAGCGTTGGCATCGAGACACCCGGCCTGGAGCAGTGGAACGCGGTAAATTTAAAATGATTTAAGCAAACCTTTGGCGTCTTTACCTTGGGAGGAGCGCGACGCAAGAGGAACAAAATGAGAGGTGAGCGGGAAGGCGAAGGGAGGCATTTACTTGGAAAAAGTCGATAAAGACTATCGTCTTTTGTCGACATTTGCAAGGAGAGGAGCAGATACGCAGCGAGTTTTTTTTTAAGTGCGAATGCACTTTATAAGCGATCCCGAACCTTCCGCCGTCCGCATAGCAACAGCTGCGGGTGCGCGCGCTTTTCGTCTTCCTTAGCAACGGGGGGAGATGGGCGCGCGCTGCCTGGCCGCTGACATGGCACATACCCACGTGGGAGATTGGCCAGGAATAAGTGCGAATGCACTTCTTAAGCGAGCCTGAATCGTCGCGCTCGCATAGCGCCTCCTCTCCCCCCTCGCCTACTCTCCTAAAGCCCCTTTACTACTCTCCAGCTCGCAACACCCTCTCTCGGCGCGCCAGCCAGGCCACTACACTATATAAAAGAAAAACAGCATCCGGCGCCAGGTTTCGATCTGCGGACTTTGCGGCCGCAGCGCGACGCTCTACCGACTAAGCCACGGACGCGACGTTGATATCAGTGTTAGTAACGCGCCTTATATCTTTAACGCATTCAAACTACGTCGTCAGCGGCGCGCGTTGGCGACTCAGCGGCGTTATAGCGGCTTGATAACTGCGTGGTGTACACGTGATACTACAAACCCGCTAGTTCTGCATTCTCTCACGTGACTGCGCCTCCTCTCCCTTCACTCCGGTCGGCGCTTCGCAGCTGCGGTGCGCTGCGGTGCGGTGCGCTCCTCCTCTCGAACATACACGTTAATTCACCGAGATTTCCGCAGAGGGACAAACGAGGCGTGTTAAGCCGAACGTGATCACGAGGGGGTGTTAATGTAACTAACGGGCAAAATGCCACCAAACTTCAACAAACTCCCCCTCATAGCATAACCCCGTGCTTCGCACTTCCTCATACTCCCCTTCGGGGAAATGCGGGGGATTTTTTTTTGTTTTCGTGCCCTGCAAAACAATCTCCAGCGTATCTTTAATTAACGTAAGACCACTTAATTCCGTCGTGTCCGTGTAACCAGGAGGTGCTGTCGAATAATGTAATCAAACCGTGCGCAGGAAGCACGCATTTGACTCGAAGCTGCGCCTAAACAGGCCCAAAACAACAGTCGCTGAAGCAGACGACAAAGTCGGTCACGTCGATGCGCTCGCCGGCGTGAGCGCGCGGGGAACGCTGGGTAAACTCGTCGCGCCATCTATACCGTGCTCCGTGAGTAAAACCCACCCTTCCCTCCGCAGCTGCGTTGTGAGTTTCTTGTCCTGCAGGCTACGAAAGAACCGTTGGCTGGTAGAGGTAGAAAGCTTTGCTTTAAAATGATCATTCATTTCTGCTTGACCTAGGCCTGAAATGTGGTCCTAACTGAGCCCGAATGGCGGTCGCTGTTTTCAACGAATTGCATAATAAAACGATTCTCGGGCGTCTATAATTATATTTTGCCAGTAAGGGAGGGAAGTACAATTTTTAATTTTTTTTCTGGTGTCACTTGCCTTATTTTGGCGCATAATTCAATCAGACGCAATGCATTAAAAATACAATTGGTGGCCAGTGCTGTCGTTGCTGGCGTTTCATTTGTGTAAAGCAATCTAATTACTATCTTCACTGATAGTGTCACATTGACTGTGCTGGTGCAATTCAATTCTGTATTGTTGCTGCCTCTCCTGTAAAAAATGTTTTTATAAATAAATAAAATTGATTTTCTGGTGACAGCGCTTCAAAAGACATGCTTAATACTGTAACTGTGCAATATGAAAGAGGGTAGTTATGAGACTGTGATGTATTATATTTTGTGTGCGTGTAATCCTGGGTCCCTATCTGTATATATGTATATATAGCCCCTCATTTCCCATTCTGATTCGCTATATATATTGAGAGACGACGGTTTGCGTGGCCGTTTATTCCAACGCTCGGGCCAAGGAAGAAGATCAAGCGGTGATGATGATTATTTACAGGTGATGATGATGCCGAGCCCATCGGGGCTAGCACTGATGATAGTGGGTGATTACGAAGAAGCGCCGGTAACATAACCCAAAGTACTGGGAGTGTAGTCACTGCGTCTCACATAATTTCCCCTCCGCGAGCGGAAGCGGCCTCCTGGCCGCGAGTCAGTCGGTGGTACGGCGGTTGAATGGCTTCAGGCGGGATACATGAACGATTTCAGTGCCACGGCGACGGCGGTCTGTAGGCGGAGTTACCGGCGTGATGCGAAAATTGACAGGAGAAGTCTCTTCTAAGATTTGGTATGGGCCAAGAAAACGGTGTAGGAACTTCTCGCACAGTCCGGGGACGCGAACGGGTGTCCATAGCAACACTTCATCCCCGGGCCGGAACCGCACAGAGCGATGCTTCACGTCGTAGCGGGTTTTCCGTTCGTGCTGCCGAATTTCTGTTCGACGTCGCGTGAGGTCTCGACAGTGGGCGAGCCGCGAAACGTACTGCTCATGAGATGGTGCATCAGAGGCGACAGGAGCGTAGAAAAAACTGGATTCAAAAGTAATCGATGGGGAGCGGCCAAAGACGAGAAAGAACGGTGAATAGCCGGTAGTCTTTTGCTTTGCGGAGTTGTAAGCGAAGGTTACAAAGGGTAGGATAACGTTCCAGTTGCGATGATCAGGACTAATATACATGGAGAGCATGTCCGACAGCGTTCGATGAAATCGCTCAGTCAGGTGATGATGATTTACAGGTGATGATGATGCCGAGCCCATCGGGGCTAGCACTGATGATAGTGGGTGATTACGAAGAAGCGCCTGTAACATAACCCAAAGTACTGGGATATATATATATATATATATATATATATATATATATATAGGAGCAGTAAAACTTTGAAGACGGTCGATAACACAAGAAAAGAAAACTTCGAACCATGTAGAAACCACGATTGTTGCCAACGTTTCAGCAGAGACTTGCTTCGGCAGGGCGAAGGCAAGTAAGTCTCTTTGCTGAAACGTTGGCAACAATCGTGGTTTCTACCTTGTTCGAAGTTTTCTTTACTTATATATATATATATATATATATATATATATATATATATATATATATATATATATATCTTGTTACGTGACGGCAGGACGCAGGAAATGAACCATGGAAGATGCGAGTGATGTATTTACACTATATACACGATGTTGGCCATGAGGGAGCCCGCACAGCTGAGTCTTCGTCTTCTTCTCTGGAGATTGGACCGATAGTTCTCTCCTTATTTCCGTGACATATCCCCCTCGTCGAAAGAGACCGTCCCGGTCGAGGCCGTCGGAAATGTACAGATGCGGTGACAATGAACGATGAAAGGAAAAGTGGAAAAGTCCTTGCCACCACGGATGAGGATGATGGTCGTAGTGAGAACTGGCCCCGGTGCATCAATGCCCGCCGACACGGTGAAACAACGTCCAAAGGCCTTGTAGATGCGCCGGAGTTCTGGGCAGGGGCACGGCGTCGTCGTCTATGTAGGTCGCGGCTGGTCACGTCGGTTTATCTCGGCAGGTCATAGGCTGGGGACACGGGGCTGGGGAATGGTGCGTCCATGGCTCACAGGGACTGAGCCAATCCAAGAGCCTTCCAGCGATGTTCAAGTAGCCGAGACGAAGCGAAGCGCTGGCCAAGATGAGGATCAACTCCGCAACCTCCACCAAAACATGTTACGTGACGGCAGGACGCAGGAAATGAACCATGGAAGATGCGAGTGATGTATTTACACTATATACACGATGTTGGCCATGAGGGAGCCCGCACAGCTGGGTCTTCGTCTTCTTCTCTGGAGATTGGACCGATAGTTCTCTTCTTATTTCCGTGACATAAGGTTCGGATCCCACCCGGCGGGCATTTTTTCCCCACTTTCTTTCTGACTCAAAAAATTCATCTGTTTCTATGACCCACCACATCCTCCCCTTTGCTTTCCGAGGTTTTCTTGACTGCCAACCCTTACTTTCTGTGATATTTCACCGAGCACCTCATTTCCCATTTCTGATTCGCTATAAATATATATATACATTGACATAAAATTGACATTGACATTGACATTTACATTGACATACATTGACATATAAATTACATTGACATAAATACCCCAGAAAGCGGGGGGGGGGGGGGGAATCGCCCCGCCGGTAGCGTAGTGGTTATCGCACCAGACCGGTATTCTGGAGGTCGTGGGTTCGGATCCCACCTGGCGGGCATTTGTTCTCCGCTTTCTTTCTTTCTTTCCAAATTCTTTATCTGTTTCAATGACCTACCGCATCCTCCCCTTTGCTTTCCGAGGTTTTTTTGACTGCCAACTGTTATTTCTATATATATATATATATATATATATATATATATATATTGTGAGCACGTTCTGAGCATCGCGTCGTATTTACAGTGACCGGCTCGTATATTGTGGGCACCATCCTGTGCTTCATCTTCTTCCTTTCATAATCATCCTCATCACCATCCTACCAACCCCCCTCTTGCGAAGATCATCGTCATCGGAGGCTGGTTCCGAGTCCGCGGGGGTTGCGACGCTTCCTAATAAACGTCCTCCTGCACCTGTCTCTTCAGGCCCTCTCAATATATATATATATATATATATATATATATATATATATATATATATATATATATATATATATATATATATATATATATATATATATATATATATATATATATATATATGCACAAAGTAGAAGTATGCTCTTCGGAGACTTTATTTCGAACGTTTCGACCATACCATATATATATATATATATATATATATATATATATATATATATATATATATATATATATATATATATATATATATATATATATATATATATATATATATATATATATATATATATATAGGAAGCAGTTGAACTTTTGAAGATGGTAGAGAACCCAAGAAAACTTTGAACAAGGTAAAAGCACGATAGTTGCCAACGTTGGCAACAATCGTGCTTTTCCCTTGTTCAGAGTTTTCTTCTCATATATATATATATATATATATATATATATATATATATATATATATATATATATATATATATATGCATAAGTATTGAGAGGCATTGCCGGGAGGATTGACGGACGACGTTTATTCGGCGAGCGGTACCCTAGCCAGAAAAGCGCAACTCACGATAATGATGATTGCGCGTAAGGAAAGATGAAGAATGGTGTGATGATGATGCTGATGGCTAAACATGTTGAAAATACATGTTGAAAGGGGGTTGAAAATGTTGAAAGGGGGTTGAAAATAGGTTGAAACATGTTGAAAGGGGGTTGAAAATAGGGCCGTGCAACGCCCTGCATTTCCACAAAAATAGAGATATCGCGGAAATTCCACTTGTAATCGCTATAATAGCGTAAATGTGATAACTGGCCGCACGAAATTCTGAAAAACTAAAAGACAATAAAGGTATAAAAAACTTACAGAAAATGGCGAAACGTTCAACGCCCTACATTTCCACAATAATCCAGATTTGGCGAAAGTCCCATCTGTAATCTTTATAATAGGAAAATGGAGATCATCGGTAGAACGAAATTTGGAGAATATAATAAAAGAATACGAGAAATATCAAAAATTACAGAAAATGACAAACCGTCTAACGACCTCCATTTCCACATATATGCAGATTTCGCGAAAGTTCCAGCTGTAATCATTAAAATAGCGTAAATGGAGATAATTGGTCGAATGAAATTTAAAAAAACTAAAAACCAGGAACAATATAAAAGAATTACGGCAATGGCTAACCGTTTAACGCCCTGCATTTCCGGAATAATGCAGATGTCGCGAATTTTCCACATGTAATCGTTATAATAGCGTAAATGGAGATAATTGGTGGGACAGGATTCAGAGAAAACAAAAAATTTGGCTTTAACAAACCCAAGCTCAAGACAAGTGGCTTAAGAATATTACGTATTCGTAGATAATTCCCTGAATTTCTGCAGAATTATTTTTTGTAAGAGGGCAAGCGTTCGCGTTTCAAGGGCTTTTCAGATTTTCAACGGTGGGTTGTCGTGCTCCTTCGACTCAAATGGCGTTTCAACCAAATCGCTTTTAAAAACGTCATATAGCCGGTCAAAGCTGGCATTTGAGTCAAATGACATTCCGTTCAAAGGCTTTCGAAATTCTCGCGTAGCACCGTCTGCAGTTAACGTCCCATCGGCGAGGATCCCCTTTGATGACCAGATTCTGGGCAACTTCATGTCGTTGCTCTCGGTCACAAGTTGGTATTTCTGAAATTTTTGGCTCGGCGTTGCAATCCACGAGGATGTAAAATGTTTTACTAGCGTTCGTGAGAGGTGATATTTAGTCGCATGACGCTCTTAGGAAGGAACAGCCCAGCAGACGATGCGCCTCTTTGCTACTTGTCTTCCGATCTGTTTGCAACTCGAGCTGTTTGCAACTTGGATTCCGCCATACGCCGCTGACGCATGCAAAGTCGCCGCCCCCGAACGCTAGTTACAGATTTCGCCGACTGTACGTGCATTCAAATAACTACTTGCAGTGGTTGCTCAGCAGTGGTGTTTCTCTAACACACGAGTTTGATTCCCGGCCACGGCAGCCGCATTTTGACGGGTGCGACATCTAAAACACACGAGTACACGGACATAGGTTCAGACCTCCAGGTTGTCGTAAATAATATCTTCCACGTTAGGGCTTCCCTGTAATCGTATCTTTGGTATGTTACACTTCAAAATATGAAATCCTGATGCGGTAGATAAAGTGCCATTAAAATTACACTATAGTGAGTGTCAGACCTAGCAGGACATGGTTTTAGGACAATGCGCACAACTAACATCAAGAAGTGCATAAAGGTACACTCAGAACATTTATTTTAATGCCCTTTTCTACACCTTGCTCCGGAGCTATTAATGGCCGGGCCCATGAATGCAAGCCCGAGCCCGGCCCGGGCCCGCCGATAAACGACTTCGGGCGGCTCGGCCCGGCCGGGGTTTTCTGGTCAGCCCGAGCCCAGGTGCTCTAGAGAAAGGGGAGGCGTGTTCTATTCTTTAGGCTTATTTTAAGTTGACTGTTTTTCATATTTCATCAGTTATTTAAGCATTTATTTAAGCATTAGACATATTCCGAGTCGAACTGAGTGTACTTACTCTGACGTTTATCATGCTAGGGTCACACGTGCACTCGCCATGCTCACCATGAGCACTGTTCCGACACATTTTTTTCTTTTTACCATTTGCGACGTCAATTTGTCGATGTTAGTTTGTCGATAAGAGCTTGGTAAGAAACTGTTTCAATGCAGAAGGCTGCTTCATGGATAAAAAGCACTTGGATGGACAAACAGCACTGCGTCAGCTGCATAGACTGTGAAATCATGTAGCTGAAAGAATGCAAATAAACGATCTTCCTGTTTCATTTTCTTGTGTCTGTATTTTAAAAGCGCCTTTATTTACCAAAAATAAACAGAGCGAGAGGAGCTCGGGCGTAAAACGCTTAAACATCGGACTGCAAAATAATGCGCCTTAAGCTTTTTTTTTAACACTTCAGCGGCGGTTCTTACAAGTTTAGTCCTGTGTGAATTTATTGCACAGTTCCAGTTATTCACTGCGTAGTACAAATAGCATCGTCCCCTCCGAAACTCGTGGTGTCGTGTGAGAGTCCAAGTTCGGTCTTAGTCTAACCATCATTCAAATCCTTTTCTTATATATATACGGTTGCAATGCTAGGCAGCCTTTATTGAGCGAATCAGTGATTGTGCATTTCGTTGTGTTTGACGATAGAGTTGGCCCGAGAATTTGTCGATCAGAAAAAGACTGTTAGTGAATGCTGTGAGCGGAGGGTCAACTTATTACGCTGCTGAATAAATTAGCCAGAGCAGTGACCAATGAGAGTGGCGCTGGAGGGTCCACTCATTATCAGACGGTGGCTGTCGACGAGCGCCTCACGCATAGCATAACCGCCCCGTCATTACTTCCATGGCGACTAAGCGCCGCAGCGTTTTAGTGATTGCTCGGAAGCACAAGATAGCTTCTCGCCGAAACAATACCCAACGGCAGCCAGCCAGCTTCCACAGCCAAGCGAAGGCGCCACATTAAAATGCGCGTCTAGGACAGATGGTCAAAAAGAGGCATTTTCTTTATTTGGTCTTGCCAGAGTGTACCTCCAATAAAATGTGCAGCGGGCATGCATGGAATCTCCGTACTTTCTTTTTCGCGTAATTCTGACGCGTTCGTTTCACACGAGACAAAACGAACCGATTTCTGGCGAGCGCTGCGTTACATTTTATTCTACACTTTGGCTTATATAGATCTCGGGGGCCAACGTTGAACGGCCGGTGATAACTTAAGTTGAAACTTCAAGCTTACGCAAAGTGATAGAAGCCCGTGTCTCAGTGCAAAAATGAAAATGAAAGCTCTTCCCTTTTTTCATCCTGTCGCTTCCAAAATACGCCGCGTGTTCAATGCTAGTTTCCCTCCTCGAGAATTTTAACGACGTGCAAATGCGAAGCGGGAAGCATTTAACATGAAATGCAGATGTATGCTGTCAGGTTTCCGAAAAACGAGCGTTGAGCTAGCGCCCCCCAAAATCGAGCTATCCTCGTTGCGTCTCCGACCCGCCCCTCCGTGCGAGCACATCTGCCTATTTGCGTTTTTCCTCCTCTTTTTGCTTTTGATAGAATTTCGTCTATGCTTTCGCTTAATGGCTTCGAAACCAATTTTTTATCGAAGATCGATAGCCTCGGTGTAGTTTGTCTCTGTCACAAAAGTGTTTTGATTTTTGTGTCTTTATTCCTTGTAGTCTTTACCTTTCCTATAAGAATGTCAGCTCCGACGTTTTAAAGGGAATGTAAAAGTGGCACTTTTTTTTTGTTTTCACCTGCCTGGTACTACGTAAGTCCCGGTAGAAAGCTTGTATATAATGACCTTCGCTTTTGTACCGAAATTAAATGGATCAAATGACATTTTTTCAGATGAAGATTGCGCGCTCCGAAACAGACTAGAAGCCGTCACCATAAATGTTCTTTCAGACCTGGGGTAAAAGATCGCTGCTACCGCATAAATATGCGGTGTCACCTGTTACCATACATATATATGGTTTCAACCATATATATGTTTCAGCGCGTTTCAACCATTCGCCGTCGCCCTACCCATACCAATCGCCGAACCGCCGTAGCAACGCTGACTTCGCCCGTTGAAGGTCCCCCAGCCCACGCGGGGGAAACTAAAAGCAGCAACTTTTGGAGGTGAAGTTGCTCTACGGCGAAAAACCGGAAACCCTCCAACGACGCAAGGACGCGCCGAAGATAGTGATTCACGACATGCCCTCATCTCGACGACCCGACCTAACCCTGACGAGACCCCTGACGAGACTCCCGAACACGACGACAGCTATACGATGCGACGCGTATCCGACCTGACCGACACGTCCGCTGAGAAGACGGCGACAACGACGACGCACAGTGCCCGACCGTCAACACGCACAAGCCGAGATGCGACGCCCCGACGCACCCGGAACTCGAGGAAGGCGGCATCCGACGTCAAGGTGTCCATCACCGGCTTTGATGTAGTCGCCCTCGTAGACACGGGATCCGACTACTCCGTAATGAGCGGACCATTTGCGTCTAAGCTGAAGAAAGTTATGACCAGATGGGACGGTCCGCACATACGCACAGCAGGAGGCCACCTCGTGACGCCAAGAGGAACATGCACATCGCGCGTCACCATAGACGGCACGACGTACCCTGCAGTGTTCGTCGTTTTGCCCAACTGCTCCCGCGACGTAATTCTCGGAATGGACTTTTTGACAGACAATGGCGCAATAATTGACCTGCAGACCAAGACGAGAACGTTTTCCTCCGATCACTGTATGACGGCGGAACTGAACCCCGAACACCGTGCAGCTGTAAGGATCGCGGATGATCATGTCACCCTGCCACCCCGCGCAAGCTTGATGATCACCGTCTACTGTGAAGGTGCTGCTCCTGATGCCGGCGCTATCGTGGAGAGTGACCAAAGGTTGCTTCTCGGCCTCGGTGTGTCTGTCGCAAGAGGCATTGTGCGGTTTAAGCGACGCAAATCCCACGTTTTGGTCACCAATTTCACCGAGGAGCACCAGCATTTAAACAAGGGCGCTGCAATTGCATTCCTCAAAGAAACGCAACAAGCAAGTGACGTGATCGCAGTCGCCGACTTGGAACGCGCCCCCGAAGATACCTTCAAGTTTCCGCATTCCTTCGACGTAAATCCGGCGCTATCGCAAGAACAACAGAACAAACTATTGGCTTTGCTGCGTCGCTACAGCGAGTGTTTTTCGTCGAACTCGAAACTACGTCGGAAACCTCTCGCGAAGCACCGGATAATAACTGAGGATAGAGCCCGACCTACCCGACAGTCACCGTACCGCGTCTCTTCACACGAGTGCGAAGCCATCCGGACTCAAGTCGACGACATGCTCAACGACGACATTATACAGCCATCGAAAAGTCCGTGGGCTGCGCCGGTCGTACTCGTGAAGAAAAAAGACGGCACACTGAGGTTCTGCGTTGACTACCGGCGATTGAACAAGATCACCAAAAAAGACGTCTACCCCCTGACACGAATCGATGACGCCCTCGACCACCTATGCCATGCGAAGTACTTCTCATCGATGGATTTGAACACAGGCTACTGGCAAATTGAAGTAGACGAGAGAGATCGAGAGAAGACTGCATCCATAACCCCGGACGGCCTATACGAGTTCAAGGTGATGCCGTTTGGGCTATGCACGGCACCAGCAACATTCCAAAAAGTCATGGACACTGTGCTAGCTGGCCTGAAGTGGCACACCTGCCTCGTATACCTCGACGACGTTGTGGTATTCTCCCGGACTTTCGACGAACACCTTGCAAGGTTGCAGTCTGTACTCGAGGCCATCCGCACGTCGGGGTTAACGCTGAAACCCGAAAAGTGCCGCTTCGCTTACGAGGAACTCAAGTTTTTGGGACACGTCGTCAACGCCGCGGGAGTCCTGCCTGACCCAGCGAAAACATCAGCCATAGCGAACTTCCCAAGACCGAAAGACAAAAAGAACGTGCGAAGATTTCTCGGACTGTGCGCATACTACCGGCGCTTCGTCGCAAGCTTCGCACGCATCGCAGAGCCACTCACGCGTCTGACAAAAGATAGCACCCCTTTCGCCTGGGAAAACGCTCAAGAAAAAGCATTCTGCGAGCTGAAACAACGCCTGCAAAACCCGCCCGTGCTCGCTCATTTCGACGAAAACGACGAAACGGAAATGCACACGGACGCCAGCGATATAGGTTTGGGTGCTGTACTCGTCCAAAAGCAAAGCGGTTGCGAAAAGGTCATCGCCTATGCCAGCCGTGGTCTATCGAAGGAGGAGAAAAACTACTCTGCCTCTGAGAAAGAGTGCCGGCTATTATATGGGCGATTTCAAAATTTCGCCCATACGTGTATTGAAGACCATTCAAGGTCGTGACAGACCACCATGCGCTGTGTTGGCTCGCCAATTTGAAGGACCCCTCTGGCCGTCTTGGCCGGTGGAGCTTGCGCCTGTAGGGAACACTCCGACCCCGACTGCCTGTCCCGCGCCCCCGTCGATCCACCACCACAAGACTCCGCTGAAGACAGCGCGTTCTTCGGAATCGTGACGGAGAGCGACCTAGCCGCCCAGCAGCGTGCCGACCCCGACTTACGTCTAATAATCGACTACCTCGAGGGATGCAACGTCGCCGTTCCTAGAACCTTCAAACGCAACTTACCAGCCTTCAGCCTGCGGAACGCCGTCCTCGTGAAGAAGAATTTCAGCCCCGGATCCAGAACGAATTATCTAATTGTCGTCCCCGCAGACCTTCGTGACGAAATTTTGGAAGCGTGTCACGACGACCCGTCTTCCGGACATCTCGGCACAGCTCGCACTATTGGAAAAATCAAGGCACGGTACTACTGGCCCGGTCTTACCTCTGACGTCACCCACTACGTCCGCAGCTGCCGTGACTGCCAGCGACGAAAAACGCCGCCTATGAGACCCGCCGGACTTCTGCAGCCAATCGCCGTCCCATCGAGGCCCTTCAAATACATTGGAATGGATCTTCTCGGTCCGTTTCCTACGTCATGATCCGAGAACAAGTGGATTGTCGTAGCGACTGACTACATGACGCGCTATGCAGAGACGGCCGCTCTTCCGAGGGGGACTGCTCAAGAAGTCGCGAAGTTCTTTATTAACCAAGTTGTGCTGCGACATGGAGCCCCTGAAATCCTAATCACGGACCGCGCAACGGCCTTCACTGCGGATCTTATGCAGGGAATCTTACGCTACAGCAACACGGATTACCGAAGAACGACGGCGTACCACCCTCAAACGAACGGACTTACGGAACGTCTGAACAAGACGATCGCGGATATGCTGTCTATGTACGTCGACGTTGAACATAAGACTTGGGATGAAGTCCTCCCGTATGTCACGTTTGCGTACAACACGGCGACCCAGGAAACTACGCAGATGACACCGTTCGAGCTTGTCTACGGAAGACGGCCGACTACGATGCTCGACGCCATGCTTCCGCATGTAGAAGACGACGACGTCAACGCCGACGTCCAAGGATACCTTCAGCGTGCGGAGGAGGCCCGCCAGCTGGCTTGAGTTCGTACAACGGACCAGCAGCTGGCGGATGCCGGGCGCTACAACTTCCGACGCCGAGACGCCGAGTACCACCCTGGGGATCGTGTGTGGGTTTGGACTCCCATCCGTCGACGCGGACTAAGTGAGAAGCTTCTGCGACGATATTTCGGGCCCTGCCAGATTCTACGACGTGTCGGCCAACTTACCTATGAGGTGATCCCCGATGGTGATTCCGGAACATCACGACGACGCACGCGGCCCGAAGTCGTCCACGTGGTTCGCTTGAAACCTTACTATGCAAGATGACGGACTTTTTTTTGTTTTTCATTCGGACTGTGTTTTATTTTAGCATCGGGTCGATGCACTCTTATAGCGCTTTCCATTGGGTGAACAGGATCACTTCTAACTGCACCCAAAGTGCTCTCGCGAGTTCTGGCGTCTTCCAGTGGTCGGGCAGGAGCAGGGGCGTTGTGTTTCATTGGTCGAGGAGGAGCACTTTTTTGGCGCCGAGAGCAGCCGAGAGCAGTTCTCGGTGCTCCGTCGCCAGCGGCGGAGTAACAGGGAACGCCGAGGAAGTAAAATGACCTCTTTTACGTCATTTCTGGTTTTATCCCCGGGTGGCGGAGGAAAAGTGGCGGAATAGCCGCGATAGTCGCTCAGTGCGTACGGCAGCAGCTAAGCGCGGCCGTCTGGACGATGCTGCTACTTTTAGATGATGAAAGCACCACAGATTCGATTGATTGTGGGGTTTAACGCGCCGACGCAATGCAGGCGATGAGGCGCGCCGTAGTGGAGGGCTCCGGATTAATTTTGACCACCTGGGGATCTTTATCGTGCGCCGAAATCTCGTACACACGGGCGTTTTTGCTTTTCGCCTCCATCAGAAAAGCGGCCGCCGCGGCCAGGAATCGAACCCGCGACCTCGTGCTCAGCAGCGCAAAGCACCACAGATTCAAGCGCAAACTCATAATCGGACAGCAGCAGCGACGACGACGACTATTCGACATTGCATGACTTTATGTTCGAGCACCTGTTCACCCCGCCGGAGCAGCGACTGAAGGTAGAGTCGTATCTGGAAAAGACGGCGGATGCTGTTATCGTTCGCAGCTAATTTTAGGGAGATACGATGGTGACCCTATCATGGACATGAACATCCGCTCGGCTTCTTCATTCGTCGCCATGCGGAAGGCAGACACAAAACCACCGGCACGTATCTGGCAAAACTGGCGAGGAACAGCGTGCGGACAACACGAACGTGCGAAATGCTCCGGGAAGCGAGAGCGGGAAAAGTTTGGTCACATGACTCTTGACATCCCGCCCGCCCCCTCTTTTCTCTGCTCCCGGAGCAGCGCGAATGTTTCATTCGCTGAAGGAAAGCACACGTTCCCGTTACTCCCGTGTGCTGCTCTGGCTGCTCGCTCCACTTGCTCCTGTTCTCCCAATGGAATTCGCCATTAGAAGGGGGGGGGGGGGGGGGTAATGCCGCGAACCATGTATGGGTTTGTTTATTTATTCTTTGTTTTTACTGCCCGGCTGCGCCGGTCTGTGTTATCTCTGCGCCAAGGGAAGCGCGTGTCCTATTCTTTCTTTCTGTGCCGCATGTGTTATCTGTTGTGATAGGGAGAGCATTCCGATCTAACGTGAACAGCCCAGAACAATCTTCTTGGATCTACTATGTTCTCGATGTGAATCGACGTTTCGAGAACCACGCGCGCCGAAAGATAAAAAGCCTGCAGTGCGGACGCCGGAGCATTCATTCGACGACACTCGCTTGTGCTAGTCGCTTTGTTGACCGCTGCTTCACCGCCTTTGTATTCTTTTGAGCTGTTAAGGGAGCACAAGTTCGCTCCAATAAATTTGTTTCTAATTCAAGACAACTGCGTCGTCCTTGGTTTCGTGACAATATATATATATATATATATATATATATATATATATATATATATATATATATATATATATATATATATATAGTAAGGAAATGAGGGGCTCGTTGAGGAAATACACAAAGATAGGGCAGCAGTCTACAACGCCAAAGGAGGCATAGGGGTGTGGTTAGGCTCTTTTCTTTTTCACTACGGTTAATGAAGTAAACATTTTTTTTAATATACAGAAGAAAGAAAGAAAGAAAAACACGCGCCCAGAGTGGGGACCGAACCCACGCCTTTCGATTACATGTCGAATGCCTTATTACATGTCGAACACGCGCCCCCACTCTGGGCGCGTGTTTTTCTTTCTTTCTTTCTTCTGTATATTAAAAAAATGTTTAGTTCATTAACCGTAGTGAAAAAGAAAAGAGCCTAACCACACCCCTATGCCTCCTTTGGCGTTGTAGACTGCTGCCCTATCTTTGTGTATTTCCTCAACGAGCCCCTCATTTCCTTACTATATTATTCTGCGAAAAAGCCTAGCGAGGGTCTCGATTCTGGCAGCCTTGATGCCTAGGTAGCATAAGAGGGCTTCCCGCCCGTTACCCGCTCATGACAGGCTGTAGACGCTCGAGTCACGCCCCGGGGGTTTGAAAGAAGGTCCCCTTCTCCCCGTGTAGTCGGAGTGGCGCTGGCTACTACCCTCAAGCGTCAGATACACTTCTAGTAAATATAAATAGCCTAGAAAGTGAACGAACACAGTAGCCCAGATAGCCGAATTGGTAAGGCATTCGACATGTAATCGAAAGGCGTGGGTTCGGTCCCCACTCTGGGCGCGTGTTTTTCTTTCTTTCTTTCTTCTGTATATTAAAAAAAATGTTTACTTCATTAACCGTAGTGAAAAAGAAAAGAGCCTAACCACACCCCTATGCCTCCTTTGGCGTTGTAGACTGCTGCCCTATCTTTGTATATATATATATATATATATATATATATATAGTGAATCAGTAAATGGGAAATGAGGGGCTCGGTGAAATAAGACCAAAAATAGGGGTTGGCAGTCAAGAAAACCTCGGAAAACAAAGGGGAGGTTGTGGTGGGTCATAGAACCAAATGAAGAATTTTTTGAGTCAGAAAGAAAGTGGTGAAAAATGCCCGCCGGGTACTTTTTCACCACCCCTTTGCTTTCCGAGGTTTTCTTGACTGCCAACCCCTATATATATATATATATATATATATATATATATATATATATATATATATATATATATATAGAGAGAGAGAGAGAGACAGAATAAGGGTTGGCAGTCAAGCAGGAAAAGCTCGGAATCATAGAAACAGATGAATAATTTTTTGAGTCAGAAAGAAAGTGGTGAAAAAATGCCCACCGGGTGGGATATATATATATATATATATATATATATATATATATATATATATATATATATATATATTGTTACGGGGAAAATGGTATATTGCCGGGGTAGTTAAATAGGCCACACGGTGGGGAACTCAGCAGCACACAGTCTCAAGTGGGTACAGCCAGAGGGAGATGGTTTGTTCTCTTTCTCCTCGTCTCGTCAACCGTCCACCGCACCAGCTGTCCGGTCTGGGTCCAATCCCTTGGTGTCCATATTCCTTTAAGAGGGTGCATACCCAACCCGTGACAATATATATATTGTAATGAAACTGCGTCCGTCTGTCAGGCTTCCGCGCTTATTCTGTCCCTGAACGAGCTCCGCACCACTTATTCCTCTTCTCCTCTTCTTCCAATTGGCGGCCGTCCTCCTTGGTTTGGTAGTGGATTGGCCGCTGACTTTGCTTTGAGCTTTGACTTGATGTTTCACGTCTATACACTCGGCCACACTGCGACGAGGTGCACCACCAAGCTGTTTGCGTCGGTCCCTGGCTCTGTCTCGACGGTTGACCCACGAACGGCTGAAGAGTCCGTATTCCAGAAAGATCCTTTCCGGCGTTTCTAAGCGGCGCGTTCTGCTGCCAATGCAGACCGCTTGTTTGAAGGTGTTCGTCCCGCTCATGGTCATTTGGTTCTCGTTTTCATTTATGCGTAAGTCTATCTTTTTTTCCACGTGCTTGCCTTCAAGATTTTTGTTGTCGGTTGCGGTAATTGTCGAGAAAGCATCCTTGTCTGTAGCAGGTGTATACTTATGTTCGTCATGCTTTTCTTCTTTCGTTCGGGCTCTTGATGCTATTTCGCCACTGGCTTCGGCCTCATCATTTCCAGCCGGAGCGATGTCCTGATCCTCAATGAATTCTTCATAAACGTTTGCGGATGAGTTGCTCGGGGTACCCATATTGATTTCTTATCGCATCCTCGTGGGTACAAGAAGCGCTCCGCTCGGTAGTTGGAGTGAATGGTGAACGGAATGTTGTCTTTCGGTGTCATTTCGGGGGATTTGGGACGCGGTTCCTCGCCTTCTGTGACCTTCGGGGTCATCTGGCTGTTCACCTCCTCTTCCTCAATTACCATATTACCGCGAACCGTGTACGGGTTTGTTTATTTATCGTTTGTTTTTAATGGCCAGCCGCGCCCGGCTCTGTTATCTGTGTCCCATGCGAAGCGCGTGTTCCATTCTTTATTTTTATGCCGCACGGGCTATCTCATTCAGATAAGCAGACTGTTTCGCCCTAACGTCGCTAGCCCAGAATAATCTTCTGTGATCTACAATGTTCCGGATGTGAATCGACGGTTCCAGAAACACTCGCACCGAAATATAAAAGCCTGCAGAGTAGACGCCGCGGCATTCGGTTTCGACAACACTCGCCTGCGCATGTCACTTTGTTGACCGCTGCTTCGCCGAATCTGTATTCTTTTGGAGTTGTTAGGGGAGCACAAGTTCGCTCCAATAAACGTGTTTCTCCTGAAAGACAACTCCGTCGTCCTTGGCGTGGTGACAATACCATACAGTTCGGGACCAGGGCCATGGTGCTCCTCCGGGATCTCCAGCGATGCATGTAGGTGAGGTTCCTGTGCCTGCCGAGTAGCACTCTGCTGCAGTTCTGCGGCCAGGTCGATAAAATCTTGCACGCTCAAATCTGGTGGCTGCAACGTGAGGAACGAAGCTTGGACGGGGTCAGCAAGTCCATCTATGACGTATTGCCTCGCTGCACGAGACAACCAAGGAAGACCGCAGTCTACCAGCAGGCGGAGCTTGTCATACACGTAGTCATTGATGTCCTCACCGCGGCCTTGGTACCGGCTGCGTATCTCCATGTAGCGGGCGTCATAGATACCTGAGAAGTTACCGAACGCAGCAAGCAGCGCCCCGCTCCAACTTGCCCAGGTCGGATGCGTCTGTCCCTCGTACAGATGCCATGCTTGGGAGCGTCGCGTAGGCGTTCTTCAGCGACTGACCTCTTCTTCTCTTCTTATGCTCGGGCCACGCGTGGCAATGAGCTGTACCCACCGAACACCGTCGTCCTGCAATCCACGAAACACCGGGACGTCCGTGTAGGCAGACGATGATAACGCGCTGCCACGGACCGCGTATTCCGGGGTGGGCACGACGTCGGCGAGGCGGCGGCACACCTCTGTGAGGGCCTGGACAGCCTAAGAAGGGTGACCGCCGCCACGCACAGCACTGGTCGTCATCGGGAGAGGTTGCTCACTTGCAAAGGAGAATCCAAAGTGCAGAAATCACGGCGCGAACGGCGGACGCAGCTGCTATCAAGATGACGTCGACCGTATATATATATATATATATATATATATATATATATATATATATATATATATATATATATATATATATATATATATATATATATATATATATATATATATATATATATATATATATATATATATATATATACCGGACACCTTTCAGGTACTGACATGGGAAGAGCGAAGGGGGCTGTTTTTGCCGTGGGGTTCAGACTGCTTTTTGTGCAAAAAACCCGAAAATGTGAAGCACGTTTTCCTGGATTGCTGGGACGCAGTCTTTTTCTGGGACGTCTTTCAAAGAACTATCAAAAAAGATTTGCCATGAACAGCCGAAGGAATTAGATACCTTGCAGTAAACACGGACAGTATTCCATACGACCTCTTTTTTTTTTAGGTTTGCACGCAATATGGCGTAGCAGAACGGATGTTAGTCTCAAGTCAGTTGACGCGCGGTCTGTAAATAGTTATTTTGTTGAATACGTCTGTAGTCTTCGAGAAGTGGCGAGTAATGATGATTGTGATCATGAAGTTTTGTGTGTGTTAAATGAGTTTAGTGTAATGAAAGTGCACTAACATGCCAGCGCCCGCTAAACGTTTGGCGGAGGTTTATTGTCCTCAACCTGTTGACAAAATATACAATAAAGAAAAAAACGGTCCTATAGCCCAACCAGTAAGACGACTGACACTAACTCTGTCTGGTCTACCAGACAAAGGCTCGGATGCTGCCGGTGCCTGTGTGTTTTTTGCGATGGTAAATGCTATGCGCACGGACGCGGACGGACATTGTGCGGTCTAAGGTACTCCACACTTAAAAAGGCGACACAGCGTGCGCCTATAGGATAACGTCGTGCGGTAGCTGCTTGGAGCTGTCGAAGGTGTGGGAGTCCTGCCATTCATTGACTTGAGCGTCAAGCCATAGCCTCCTGCATAACGCCTTGTGCCTGCTCAGTGCCAGAAATTCAGCCGTTTTCTCTGGTGGCGCCCTAATCCCAGGTTCTCTTGTGTTGGCGAGGGCACGGTCAACATTAATCTACACACCTAGCAACACTGATTGGTATAAAAAAAAGTTGTCAAGGCCCTTTGAAAACAAAAAATACGTGTTGTATAAAGGCGATTCTGGCTCTAGCACTGACGGGCAACTCCTGTTTGAACAAAGAAGGCATAGAAATTCACGATGCCAGAAAGAAAACCATCTAGGGTGACGCTAGAGCCTAACAGTGTAATTATAAAAGAGATGGTCTTTTCGGGCTACCTTGTTCGTTTGTAAATAATTTAACGCAAAAGCTTTTTTTTTTCCGCGTTTCCCTCGATTCAGCCAGAAATGTTACGGGTGCGCTCACTAGTGGGTTTGTGACCCACTGGGAATTGATCGGTAATTCGGTGTGTGATTGTTGCGGGAAGAATGAATGTACCCGGGAGAAGTAGCCAGAGAAATAAGCTAAATGTTTGTCCTAAACGCATATAGGGGCTCTCAAATACTGAGCATCGCCTTGAGCTAAAGCTTGAAGTGGTCATTCTTTGTGCAGCTGCCAGGCATTGCCGACTACTGCATCGTCAATATAACTACTACATGCGCGATGGCACCATTTCGTGGAGCAGTGGCGACGGAGAAATAGGGAAGAGATTGAGTGGAGTGGGCGCGTACCCTTTCGGGGACCGTACAAAATATTAGCCGCAGAACAAGACTGAATGGACTCGTAAGTAAAAAAGCGGAGCTCAACTGTTTGGACTTCTTCAAAAAAATTTAATTAGTGTGACTTAATTATCACTAAACACCGAATCAAGAATCATTATTTTTCACTTATCAACTCCTATAGTGGGAGAAAAGTTAGCTGGCTTTTTTTGCAGTGACAACCGTGAGGACATGTATACTATTTTTTGTGAAACTCCCGCAGTGAACACAAAAGGGCGAGCGTGCAGGCGGTAACAGTACATTGAACGCCGTTTAGTAGTTCTGCGCCCGCCACGCATAAAGCTTCGGTCATTAACATTGGCTCATGAAGTCCAAGCTCGCCGTTCTGCGGACTTTTGTAACTGGAAGACGCCTTGGCGTAGCAGACGACGCAAAGGTGCGTTTCAGTTCACCTCCGCTTGAAAGAGCAGTTCGCATCGGCCTGGCCGTCAAAAAAGCTAAGAACTTGCTCCCCCCCCCCCCCCCCCCCCCCCCTGTGAACGGGTGCTCCAATAAGTTTCGGGGTGACAGAGCAGGCACAGTCGGTTGTACAGGAGGCTATGGTCAAGCACGGCGAGCTGCGTGCGGGTTGGAGGCGCAGATGCGCATTTGAGGCACGGCTTCAGGCGCGAAGTAAAAAACGATGTTCCAAACTGATTGAAATGAAGGTTCATTTTACACATGTATCTTGACAATATTACCACCTAACAGCTATTTTTAGCACCTCACAGATATATCAAAAGGGCAGGTACGTACATAGTTCGAGCAAAGCACACGGGAGAAGCGCGTCGACAGAAAGTACGCCGCGCGCATGCAATGTGGCTTCACCACAATGAAAAAGCAAGTAGTTGCTCACCTGGAAGGTTAACGCCTTGACGCGATTTTGCGCGACAGCCCACCATTGCGAGTCGTTTTGAGAAATGCGCTTTGGGCAAAGTTGCATGGTCGGCGTCACTTTTTTTCCAATCCGTAGATTCCGCGTCCAAAGCGTCTCGCGAGGCGCGTCGTCTGCTTATCGCGGGAAGCGGTGAAAGTATGCACCGCTGTACTTCAATCGCACCGTCACATCGAAGGGGAAGCACTAAAGCTCCTTACAATATCGGCTTTATCGTCTTTCGGTCTTCTTTCGGCGGTATCACGACTCCTACGCAGTTACGACGCTAAACAAGCGTCCTGTATCATGGGGAAGTTTGCAAGCGAACCATATTAGGGCGATTCTCGCGACGGCCGCTAGGTGGCGATAACAAACACGGGATCGTCAATATACACAGAGTTTGCCTCTAATGTACCGGCAGTTTTCTTTGAGCTAAACGACGGGCAAATACATGACAAGCGACAGCGGTTCAGGCGTTTCGAACGGTTATGACTATAGGGACTGGGCAGCTGGATAGGTGGCGCAACCACTCGGCGCTCCCCTCGTTACTAGAATCAGCCTCCGCATTGGACTACGCAGCCTTCGGTTGTTTTTGTACTGTTTGCCGTGGTGCTTTCAATGTTTAGGTGGTGTTGTGAGCGGATATATGTAGTGAAACGAAGTCTAACCATATATGTTGGGTTCTTAGTTGCTCTAACGGCTATAATCTCGTCGAGCAGCTCTAAGGTTGGGTATGGGCTACATTGACATGAGCGCTTTTTGCATGCAGCGCTCTATTCCTGGCTCCACCCGATCTGAGTACGAATAAAACTATTAGTATTAGTACTACTTTCTACCACTTAAAATTATTTTCACTGGTTTCAATGACTTGATTTTCACGCCAGCCTTAATGGTGGGACACCTCGATACGTTTGCTTTGAAGAGAACGGCATTTACGTAAGAGTTCGATTATCGTGTGGCCGTGGAAACGTCGCGGCACTTTACACTTTATTTCTCCAACCGTGAGCTTTGTGCCTTCGGCTTTTATGAATGAAAGCATGGTAGCCTGATAGCGGAAGCGGAACTTGCGCGTTTGTAGTGGTCAATTCATCAAGGCCAAAGTAATTCAATCACGAAACCCCCCAAACTACAACCCCCGTCCCCTCCCCATTTTACCAGCTGTGTGGAATAAAGGCTGGCACCGATAGTTAAAAAATGTGGCATAGTGTATAATGCCAGCATGTGTTTTTCGATGCGTAAGCATTCTTTTCCAAGCACTTAAAAAATAGTGTAATGTCTTCTAATGCCTTGTAAAGAAACCAAAAACGCGCGACCAGTTGCCTCAAATTCAGGCGCGTCAGCCCGAGCCCTCCATCACAGACGCATTTCCAACACGCTGGAAGCAGTTTGGATTTCGAGCGGGGTGCATGCATGTACGTGCAAAATTAAACAGAAAAATCATCAAGCCCTCCGTCTAACGACGACGATATGATGGTTGAATGCGAATGCGCGCGAAATCAAATGGGGAAGCGTCAAAGTGAAAGCCGCTGCGATCAAAAGACAAAACCGCGTGCGCGTCAAATTCAAAGCTCTAGTCAAAGTCCAAGCAGTCGTCTGAGAATTTGGTCTGTATCCAGACGGCAACCAAGGAAACCCTCACGAGAAAGGTTTGCGTTAAACCACCGTCGTCGTTAGACGGATGAGTGCATGATTTTTCAAGCGTGGATTCCAGCTGGTTGTAAAACGCGACCGCAGGATTCAGTTGTGAAATTGAGTGCAGATTTTGGCACCCGTCTCTCGTCCTTCAGTCACGCAGTAATTGTTTTTTGAAAAACCATTAACCAACTAGCCAGCAAACATTGCAAGTCTTATTACAGGCATAAAGAAATGCCTGTAATAAGACTGTAATAAGCAATAACGTTCTACTGTCATACCGTATTTATTCTGTAAATGATTCCGAATGGCGGTTGTCAGCGTATTTCTATGAAATTAAACGCGCTTCTGCCGTAATTACTGAATTTACGCAGCGTCGTCCCGCAGTATTTTGCTTTTGGGGAAAATCTTAAGAGGCACCCCCAACTTTGTCTTTCGCTCATGCACGACGCCGTTTCACGCACGACGTCAGTTATCTCGCTGCACCGCCTGATTCGGGCAGTCGCTTGACATCGTGACAGAGAAGAAGCTCCGACGACAAAGCGAGCCCCTAAAGTGTTCTGCCCTTAAAACGCGGAGAGCCGCCGTTTTTCTTGTCTGATTTTGCGATCCTGGAGACTTAAACGGCTCAGGGGCCCCACTAAATTTATGCGACTCTACACGCGCATCCCGACTCGAGTTCATGATCAAACTTGTTTGCACTGCTTTAGTCGCGATTGCATGTACTCACGACAGCATACACTCGTTGGTGCTATATTCGCTATCACATTACTCATGAGTACATAACTCGCAAGTACATTGCTCGTGAGTACATTACTCATGAGTACAGCACTCATGAGTATAAGTACTCATGAATATGACTGGTACCCTTACTCATGTAGTCATACTAATGAGTACTTATACTCATAAGTACTGTATTAAGGAGTTTACTAGTCCTACTTTTGAGTACTGTTATTCATGAGTACTGTACTGATGATCACTGTACCCAAACTTGCACTCACTCGTCATCGCACTCACTTTTCTAAAACTGGGTGTGTACTCACTCATAATCGTACTCACTCGTGAGTTTCCGGACAAATTATTACAAATGAGCGTACTAACGAGGGATTACGCCGACCGATAGACGTCACCGAGAAGCGAGGAATCACGGGCAGTCATGCTCCCGCGGGGCAAGGAGGTAGACGAAACGAGGGAGAATCGCGGCGCGGGCGAAAATACGATGTTTTGATTTGCAGTAACTCCACTAATGCTCATGTTTTATCAAAATCTTTGATGGAGGTGATTAGTAGCACATTGATTTACCTGAAAATGCGAACACCCATGTATCCGCACAAACTGTTTCAGGGCCCCTTCAAGCAGCGCGAACCACACAGGAGGGTCTTTCTCATAGAACTCCTGCAGTCCCGGAAGCGTGAGGTTGGGCGGCTGTACGGACAAGGTGCCGTGTCCAGACCGGCGCGGCACCGTAAAGCCGTGGCTGATGCGCCCTAGGGCGTGATCCCGACGAGGTTGGTGATGCCGCTGAGACGGTTGAACTGCTGTGCGGGCTTGGTTTCTGGGTGACCAGACTTAAACAGGACGTGAGAGGCCATCCCGCCTTCATTTATTCAAGAGCGCCGAGCGATGATCAGAAGGCGAACTGTGGCGGGATGGGCGAGCCATGTGCCGGTGGTGTTCCTTCGTGGCAGAATGCGAACGCGGACTCGGTAGCTCTGCGACTGTAATCTAACTGCTGGACTCGTAGTTCGCATGGCTCGTGACAGGGCCTGCAGTCACGTGGTACACTGCTCCGGCGGTGCGAGCTTCCTCGGCTGCCGCAGTTGATCTGCTACAGCTTCAAGGTGACCGGGATTTCCAATAACCGTGAAGACACTGAGGGTGACGTCGTGTTTGACGAGGGTGCCCCCGAAGAAACGGACCGATCGGCGTACGGCCTCCCAAGACGCCGACAGTGATAATGACGATGACTAAGGTGCACCCGAAATATATTTGGCTAATTTTTAAACGGTGGAGAAAAATTATTCGTGCATGGGCCACACCCACCCCCCAAATTACCACCAGAATTTTGAACAAAACTGCGGCCCTTACACGAGTTGATACGGTATCCATCCATCCTTTCGTCAGTCCGTCCGTCCATCAATCTCTCCGTCTGTCCCTCCATCCGCCTGTCCATCCAGCCATCCGTCCATCCGGTCATGCGTCCCTCCATCCATGCGTCCGTCCGTCCGTCCGTCCGCCCGTCCGTCCGTCCATCCATCCATCCATCCATCCATCCATCCATCCATCCATCCATCCATCCATCCATCCATCCATCCATCCATCGATCCATCCATCCATCCATCCATCCATCCATCCATCCATCCATCCATCCATCGGTCCGTCCGTCTGCACGTCGTCCGTCTGTCCAGCAGTAAAGAAGGGGCTTCCGTTTGCGAGCAGGCGTTCTAAGCGGAAACTTACAGGCCTGGCATTCTGAGCCCCTCCTCCACTCGAGCCTCCAGTGGAGCAGATCCTTGAAATCGATTGCTCCATGCATAAGCATCTCGGAATCCTCCCCTCAGCTGAGTGTGGGGAGCAAATGGAGTGGAGGAGGGATTCAGAATACGGCCCTTGGACTGGGTTCATGGACATGGGGATTTTGAGACTGGGGAAATTGCAAGCGCACGTGCGATTGCAAAAACGCGAGCGAGGAAATCAGACGCGACTGTTTCCGCGTTCAAAAGGGCTCATTTATTTATTTATTTATTTATTTATTTATTTATTTATTTATTTATTTATTTATTTATTTTAAGTAAGGGCATTAAAGAGAGGAGGGGTTACAAAACCCAAACACTTAAAAGGTTTACCTCATTCAGCTATAAGTAATACTTCGACTAAAAGCTCCTAATTATGCATTCGTAGTTAACAGACTTTATTGCTAATAAAAGCACGGTAATGATGAAATGGTAATTTGAACGATTAAAGAAGGCGAGTACAAGATAAACTGTGTGCAGGAACAATACAATGGCAGGTAATACAATTGTTTGGTTGCTGAAATTATACATAATTCGCTAGCGCACTTTTGAACTGTAGATGATTTCCAATTATTACCGCTGATGCGGAAGGCAGTTTCAATGTCCATATGTGCGTGGTTTGAAATACTGAGCGAAAGTGTGAGTTCTGCAAAAAGGCAACTCGACTTTATGGGAATAATCCAAATAAGCGAAATGGAATATAACGAGGAGGAAAGACAAGACCGTCCCGAAACGATGGCTTATTGAACAGTTTGTGAAATAAGTGCCGACTAAACATTTCGCGATGGGATGAAAGTGAAGGAAAGCTAAGGCTGGATTTCATGGTTGTTATGCTTGCTGTGCGGTTGTAACGAGCTAAGTTGTTGTGCACCATTTCAAGAGAGTTCATGGTCAAGTTGCTGAGGGCAACTTTTTACCCTATTCTTCGCCATAACGTGTATACGTTTATGGAAACAAATAAACAAATAAACAAACAGTTATTAGGCTACAATGACTAGGATCGCATGATGCAGCAGCATATTCAAGTTTACACCCTATTAGTGCCGTGTAAAGAAGAAGTTTCACGGAAAAAGGAGCCCTTGAAAGGTTGCGATTGAGATATCCTAACATCGGCGGAGATAAGGAAACAACGGTTTCAACACGGCTGCCAAAACTTACGTTCGCCATTTGATCCGTATACGGCACACATGTAGAAAGTTTACATCAAAGGTTTCTACATGGGCCTGCCTATTAGTTTGCTTTTATTAAGAAGATTCCCGAAGTTTCCAAGCCCCACTCTGAAGAGCAGCGGGCCCAAATGACCGCGTTAATTAAAGAGCGCCGCAGCTCTCCAACTCTGCTGCCGTCCCTGCCTTCCTTCTTGTGTTTGTGCTTGGTCGGTGTGCGACGAAGCTTTCAGCCTCCCACTGATGTCTTCTGTAGTCAACCTAAAACGCCCTGCAGGAACTTTCTCTGACCATGATGATGATCGTGGGTGAAGAAAAATCAAAACGCTCCCCGTGGTCGCAATCGAACCGGGGTTCCTCAAGTTGTGAAGGCGACGCCTCTCCGGTTGCGCTATTCCGCCACTCTTTGGTTTATTGTGCGCCATTCCGGCACGTTCGAAGCAGCCCGGATTTGTGGAGAGGTGTATTGGCGGTGAGATGTTTGAGTGGCGCCCCCTGGCTCTGACGTCGGCTTAGGGACTCGCGCCGCTGTCGTCTGCTACACTCCGCTTGTGAGGGGCAGCAGGGCCTGTGCTAAACATCGCCCGCTTTGACGGTTTAGTGCATTAAAAAGCGTGTTTCTAGTAATTCAGTTATTTTTGCTAGCTTCCGACACATCTGAATAATTTCAAGCTGTATCCCCCACAAGTTTGCAACACACGAGGAGAGAGAGAACAACTTTCTTCTTAGCATCGGTCAGAAGATCGTGTGAAACTCACCCTTTCTAGCTTATTCGCGAGGTTCAGCGCTCAGATCTCCTCGATAAGTATTCAAACTGCGTAGGCCCCCTGCAGTGATTTTGAGATTCTCTCATGAAGACTCTACAGTCTAATGCTACGTACCAAGCAGCGGGCCCCTACACGCGTATCGCACAGCAGGAAATAAAGCGGCTGTCCTCCATTTCTTTCGTTGTTGTCGACTTGTAACAGATAAATGTTTTGTGTGTGCGTGTGCGTGTGCGTGTGTGCGCGCGCGCGTGCGTGCGTGCGTGCGCGTGTGTGTGTGTGTGTGTGTGTGTGTGTGTGTGTGTGTGTGTGTGTGTGTGTGTGTGTGTGTGTGTGTGTGTGTGTGTGTGTGTGTGTGTGTGTGTGTGTGTGTGTGTGTGTGTGTGTGTGTGTGTGTGTGTGTGTGTGTGTGTGTGTGTGTGTGTGTGTGTGTGTGTGTGTGTGTGTGTGTGTGTGTGTGTGTGTGTGTGTGTGTGTGTGTGTGTGTGTGTGTGTGTGTGTGTGTGTGTGTGTGTGTGTGTGTGTGTGTGTGTGTGTGTGTGTGTGTGTGTGTGTGTGTGTGTGTGTGTGTGTGTGTGTGTGTGTGTGTGTGTGTGTGTGTGTGTGTGTGTGTGTGTGTGTGTGTGTGTGTGTGTGTGTGTGTGTGTGTGTGTGTGTGTGTGTGTGTGTGTGTGTGTGTGTGTGTGTGTGTGTGTGTGTGTGTGTGTGTGTGTGTGTGTGTGTGTGTGTGTGTGTGTGTGTGTGTGTGTGTGTGTGTGTGTGTGTGTGTGTGTGTGTGTGTGTGTGTGTGTGTGTGTGTGTGTGTGTGTGTGTGTGTGTGTGTGTGTGTGTGTGTGTGTGTGTGTGTGTGTGTGTGTGTGTGTGTGTGTGTGTGTGTGTGTGTGTGTGTGTGTGTGTGTGTGTGTGTGTGTGTGTGTGTGTGTGTGTGTGTGTGTGTGTGTGTGTGTGTGTGTGTGTGTGTGTGTGTGTGTGTGTGTGTGTGTGTGTGTGTGTGTGTGTGTGTGTGTGTGTGTGTGTGTGTGTGTGTGTGTGTGTGTGTGTGTGTGTGTGTGTGTGTGTGTGTGTGTGTGTGTGTGTGTGTGTGTGTGTGTGTGTGTGTGTGTGTGTGTGTGTGTGTGTGTGTGTGTGTGTGTGTGTGTGTGTGTGTGTGTGTGTGTGTGTGTGTGTGTGTGTGTGTGTGTGTGTGTGTGTGTGTGTGTGTGTGTGTGTGTGTGTGTGTGTGTGTGTGTGTGTGTGTGTGTGTGTGTGTGTGTGTGTGTGTGTGTGTGTGTGTGTGTGTGTGTGTGTGTGTGTGTGTGTGTGTGTGTGTGTGTGTGTGTGTGTGTGTGTGTGTGTGTGTGTGTGTGTGTGTGTGTGTGTGTGTGTGTGTGTGTGTGTGTGTGTGTGTGTGTGTGTGTGTGTGTGTGTGTGTGTGTGTGTGTGTGTGTGTGTGTGTGTGTGTGTGTGTGTGTGTGTGTGTGTGTGTGTGTGTGTGTGTGTGTGTGTGTGTGTGTGTGTGTGTGTGTGTGTGTGTGTGTGTGTGTGTGTGTGTGTGTGTGTGTGTGTGTGTGTGTGTGTGTGTGTGCGTGCGTGCGTGCGTGCGCGCGCGCGCGCGCGCGCGCGCGCGCGCGCCCAAAGCAATTATTTTTCTGCGCAGTCTCAAATGTCTTATTAATAGCTTTGCGGATGTTTGGGAGGCTCACAAAGATCGTGTGGATATTTGGCTGTATGGCGTATACATTCCCTTCTTAGCAAATTGGCTTCCGTTATGGCTGCGTGCCAGTCAACCGAGCGCAAAGAAGCAGCAGGGGGAGCGAGCCAGAGTGAAGCAGACGACTAATGCGAGAATCCCTAAGCCGACGTCACGGAGGCGCGCTTCGCAGCGCCGCCCGTGGTCGCGCTCACCGCCAATACAGAAAATGCACCCCTCCGTCTAACGACGACGATTGTTGAACACCAGGGAAAGCCATGAGAGGTCCGTATCAGTAAAGCACTCGAGATTGCAATCCCAGTTCAGTAAACGGTCCGCTCGCTTCTGAGTTGGTTCATTTGGGGTTGGACTGTAATTTGAAAAGCCTCGTTGTCATTTTGACACAGCGATAGTCGATTTTTCGTTGATATAATTTTAATGGTTATATAGGGAAACTGCAGATGGGCCGCATACGCTAGATTCGTAATTGATTGGAACTTGGCTCATGGTGAAGTTGTGGGAACACTGCACTATGGAAGAATGTAGCATTAGAATAGAATTATTACTGGACTGAGGTGAACCCACCCCACCGAGCGACGGCTCAACCACCACCGTCTGCTCTAAATAATGTTTCTTCTCTCTCTCTCTCTCTCTCTCTCTCTCTCTCTCTCTCTCTCTCTCTCTCTCTCTCTCTCTCTCTCTCTCTCTCTCTCTCTCTTACCCCAGTACAGCATGGACTGCGGAGAGATTGCCCAGTAAGGGTTCAAACGAGCCAGGTCGCTGAGCTGGGTCGGCTCTCGCCGCGTGTACACAAATAATTCCAAAGCGAAGTGATAACTCAAAACACGGGCGTGTATTACGCAGACAACCGCGATATAAAAACAAGAGCGAAATATTACTGCTGCCATGAAAATGGGGCAGGAGGCCCAGAGGGCCGCCGCGACCGCCAGGGCCCTGCAGGTGGCCCGATCTTGGCCCGACTCCCCCGTGTCGCGCAACGTCTGCTCCCAGAGGGGAGGGAACCGGGGTGGGGGGCTGCGGGGCAGGCAGGAGAGGTAGGGGCAGTAGAGAGAGCTGCAGACAGCGCCGGCGTGAGCAGTGGGCGCCAAGGAGGAGGACGCAGATTAAGTGGGGGCCGCCAAGCCTAATGGCGATGCCCGTCGGGACCCAGAACACCACAACGCGGAAAACGCAAGACGTCGGCGCGCTTTGAGCCGGAGTTTGTGGGCAAATAATTGTGCCTCACTTGCGTGCTGCGTGTTTTTCCCCGGGGACCTCAGTTCCGTTACCGCGGTAACCCATTAACAGCTCCACTGTTCATCCAACTAGTGCGATGGCACTGAATCTGCGTCTCTAGATCTCTTCATTGAAGCTATGTTGGGACTAGCTATAGGGACAACATTACTATGTTGGGACTTGCTTCGCTTTTTCTATGCCAAATTTGTTGTTTCCTTACGGATGACTCGCATGCCTACCGTTATTGCTGCGCGCCACCAGATATATGTGAACTCCTGTCCCACCTTTGTTCACCAATCATTTTGTGCAGGCTCCTAGGAGTAAAACATAAAGCTTCTGTCTTCATTTAGCTGCAACTCTCTCTCGACATTCGCCTTCTTTCTAAATCTTAACGCCCGCGTTCGTACATTTACAAAGTAGAGTATTTTAGGCGAACTAAAAAAACGCAAGTACAGATAATGTTATTCCCATTCACGGTTCAACAAAAGCAGCGGCTTCTGCTGTTTGCTGGTTTTTACCCCGCAACTTTGCTTTCGAGCAGTCCCGCTCTCTTTACATTCACACCCGAGCGAGTTTAGGCCACGCCGAACAGACAAGCACAAAATGGCGCGCGGCCATGCGAGCGCATACGAACGAAAAAGGCCTTCCGCGACGCCAGTTCAACTCCAAGGGAAGCACTTTTTCGCCAAGGTGAGCCCGAGCAGAAACCCAGAGGGAAGAAGCTCACAAGCAGGAGGAAGCGAGCCCATAAGTCAGCCAGAAAGCGAGAATAGACTGCAGCAGACACGTGCTGCTCCTTGGCCCTTGTTTCTGTCGTGTTGTTGGGGATTTTATATTTTGCGCGCGCGCAGCCTGTCGGGACACGAGGTCTAACAGCGAGAACTCGCGCTGCAACTCGGCCGAGCCCCAACTGCGGTGCACACGGCCCGAAGCAGCTCGGCAGACGTGGCCCAGTGTCAGCAACAGGCGCCGGTAATACTATGTAGATGAGCCCCTTCTTCCGCTTTCCTATTCTCCGCTGCCTGCGGAATCGGTCCGGCCGTGAGGCTAATCGATTCCTAACCCCTGCTCCACGCCTTTGCTCGCCCCCTCTTCCGGGGAGGCCGGCTCTCGGAGAAATAACAAGCAGAGAGAGACGGTTTCCCACGCTTGGCGAAGCCGATTACGCGGGGAGTCTCTCTATTTCGCCGCAACCTCGGCCGTGCGTCATTATGACGAGGATCATCGCTGGAGCCGTTCATTCGAGGAATGTGCGCCGTGCGCGCTGTATTACCGCCCGGGGCACAACGCGCGTCCTCGCTCCATTTCAGCCTGAGTGTAGCGACGGGTTTCGTCCGACCCGATACGGCAGCATGTTCGCTCCGGAGATCAAGTACTCCTGGGTTCTTCAAGTGCTGCGGTTAATAATCTACTGACGACGATATTCGGTTACATTTAAAACATGCGATTCCACGTTTATACCCTATTTGCATGAAAACAGAGGAATGCTTAAGTACACTGAAGGAACCTCCTTCCTGTGCGGAGGGTTCGCGACCCTGACCCCGCCCGACGAAGTGACGCCGACACGAAAGAAACAGAAATCACCGGTTTATTCCGGGACGCTAAAACTAAAATGACATGAGTAGAAACAGCAGCTCGTAACACATACGGTCATGTAAACAACGCAACACTGAAAAAAAATTACACCATCTTCCCACGTGGGAACCCTAAGGGGATGCAAAGCCGTGGAGTAGTAGCGTGTTAATTGGATGTTAGAGTAAATACACGTGTAGTAGCGTATTAAATGTCTTCTTTATTTATCGAGTAGTGGGGATCGTTTTGCGGCTTCTCGTTCTCGAAGCGAGGAATCCGCTGTTCGACGCTGGCGTTTCGAAGCGTTGTCACATTGCCGAACGCCATTTGGATCAGCTACTCGCCGCTGGCGTTTCAAAGCGGCTTCTCGTTCTCGAAGCGAGGAATCCGCTGCTCGACGCTGCCGTTTACGTTCGGCGTCGCGAGCTCTCCTCTCTGCAGGCTTGTCTTCGCAGGTTCTCGCGGTTCTGACAGTGTGCTGGCTGGCGCTAGTTGAAGGTGTGCCAGCCAGTTCACTGACGGAATCGTTGGCGTCCATTTGCAGTCATGGGACGGCGCAGTACCGAAGAAGCAACTGAGCGGAGCGCGGACGGGTTTATTTGCACAGCAGAGGGAGAGGAGAGGAGGAGTAGCGCGCATGCGCGTGACTGGACAGCTGGTGTGCAGAGGGGAGAGCAGGAGCAGCGCGCGCTAGCGCACAGGTGGTGTGGAGATGCGGAGGGGAGAGAGAGCGGTGCTATCACAGCTAAAATGGTTGCAGCGCAAAAAACGACGACGGACGAGTGAGGAACAAACGGGACGAGCGCAACGGGACGAGCGCTCCTCCCGTTTGTTCCTCACTCGTCCGTCGTCGTTTTTTGCGCTGCAACCATTTTAACTATGTACCAACAAGCCCAACTGGTTCTCAATGACTATCACAGCTGTTGTGCAAGGGAGGAGAGGTGCGGACGCCGGACGACGGAGGGTCGACTAAGAGATGCTTTGCATCTAAAATGCACTGCACCGATTGTAGAAAAAAAATAATACAACGCTTCGCTCTACCCTCGCGACAACGCTCGAGTGCTTGTACCAAGTCACTCCGTGTGCGCCCACCACATGGGCTGGTTAGTCCGAGCTGGCCAGGAGTCGTCGGTCCGGTTGTCTGCCCCTTGCTGCCCCCATCCTGGTTCTGCTGCCGCCCAGCTGCTCCGTCCAACTCCCCCCTACCGCACCCGTGAGAGCAGTCTTTATACCAGACGGGGCCGTTGTGCGCATGTTCCGGGCTTGTTACACATCACACGTGTTCGTTGTCCGCTAACTGTTTCTTGCGCACACACGCACAAGCACATGACGCACTGACGTCACTATCGGTGTTCGACGCGCGCTCGCTGCACTGTAATCACCATACGCGGGCGCACGCAGGGGATGCGTCCCTACAACACTTAGCTAAACATATCTGACTGGCGAGGACCTCCTTGTATTTGCCCTCGTTCAGTCGTCCATTCTCATCTGGCTTCTCATCTCTAGCTCTCTGTCTCTCGATCTTCCTACAACAGCAGACACTTCAGTTTTATTACATAAAAAACAACCCCTCCAAGGGCGGGCTAGATACAACAAAGAGTATAAGGAGGGCCTCCTAACTGACACACACTAGGCGGCTGATTTGCCACAACAACCAATCGTAGGTTTGAGTAAAAAAATAATCCCGTGAACCACTCCTCACTCTTACTCGAACACGCATCAAGACAAAACACTAATAAGAGCCAACCAACTAAAAGCAACTCTGAGTGCTGACCATCGATCCTCGGGCGGGCCATCCGAAGTGCTGTCCTACGACGCACCCAACGCCGACATATTTCCTCTCCTCGTAAGCACGCCTTACAAATGGAGCTGTCACTGCCTCGTCACGGATCTCCGCCGTGCTGGTGACACTCCAGGCCCGAGAAGACGAACCTTACAGGAGCTTCGTAACTTTGAGAAGCGCATTCAGGCTCGATTTACTGGCGCCTTTCAACAACAACAACCGTTCATACTTTGTGACCACTCGAATGATCTCATAGCTAGCGCGCCTATATAGTGGGCTGCAAGTTAAGAACGGCAATAGCTCATGTCGTGTATCCCTCCGCCGAAGCGACTGACCTTAATGTCAACGCGCGCTCGTTTTGAAACGAGATCGCGCTTAATGCGTAATAGGCCGTCTCTTGCAGTCGCTGCAGGAATTTAAAAAAAGGCGAGAAATCACGGAAACGCCTCGTCTCACATTCAGAATCATCATCATCATCAACAGCCTATTTACGTCCACTGCAGGACGAAGGCCTCCCACATTGACCTCCACCCCCTTCTGTCCTGTGCTGCCCGAGTCCACTCCTTGCCTCCGAATTTTCTTATTTCTTCTCTCAATCGAGTTAATGGCCTTCCTCTTCCTCCAGTCCCGTCTCGCGGTGTCCATTCTGTTGGTCCACCAGTTGCTGCCCGTTCGTCGTACCACATGACCAGCCAAAGTCCATCCGAGTTAGTTCCCAATCCAGGTAGCTCGTTTTCTGTACTTAAGCGTTACTCCTAACATTATTCGCTCCATGGCACGTTGAGCGGACCTAAGCTTGCTTTCTAATTGTTTAGTAAGGAGCCAACTTTCCGCTCCGTATGTCATCACCGGCCGGAGGCATTGGTTGAATACCTTTCTTTTTAGGGTTAGAGGTATCTTACTTTTCATTATTTGTGAGTGCTTGCCGAATGCACCCCATCCCAGTCCTATTCTGCGCCTGATTTCTTTCTCGTGGTTTGGGTCCGCACTGACCATCTGCCCAAGGTAGTTATATTCTTGTACTTGTTCCAGTGTTTCGTCTCCTATTCTAAAAAAGGCACGTTCAGCATGTTTATTTATCACCACTTTAGTTTTAGTCATACCTATCTTTAACCCCATAGTGAAGCTCTCTGATTGTAGATCCTCAATTATGTTTTGGAGTAGCTCTGCAGATTCACTGAGCAAGACTATGTCATCTGCAAACCTTAAGTGGCTCAAGCATTCGCCGTTTATTCGCAAGGCTGAGTTTTCCCAGTCAAGCCTCCTGAATACACCCTCCAGACATGTTGTGAACAATTTTGGTTAGATGGTATCTCCTTGTCGCACTCCCCTTCGGATCGTGTATTTAACACTTTGCTTGTGAAGTGTAATTCTGCCGGTGCATTCCTCATTAATGTCGTCTAGGAGTCGTAGGTAGGTCTTCTCTATTCCTTCGTCCTTTAAGGCGTCCATCACTGCGGCGGTGCTTATTGAATCGAACGCTTTTTCATAGTCCACGAATATCATGTAAAGTGGTTTATTATACTCTACGCATTATTCTATTACTTGGTTGATGACATGAATGTGACCCATTGTAGAGTATCTTTTCCTGAACTTAGCCTGTTGCCTGGGTTGTTGGAAGTTCAGGCTGGCGGTTATGCGGCTAACTACTATCCTTAATAGCTTAAGTATACAACCGACAGAAGGCTGATGGGTCTGTAGTCCTTAAGATCTTTGTTGTCTCCCGTCTTGTGAATTAAAACTATGTTGGCGTTTTGCAGGCTTTTGGTACTTTTAGAGTCCTTAAACATACTGAGAATAGTTCAGCAGTCTTTTCTAGAAGTATATCTCCGCCATATTTTAGAATGTCTATGGTTATGCCGTCGTCGCCTGCAGCATTCCCTCTTTTCATGCTCTTAAGTGCCTTTTCTACTTCCTCTTTCGTTACTTGTGGAACATCGCAAGCAACGCTTGTAGGCTCGGTACTTTGTCCCGCTACAGCGTCGCTGGCGTATAGCCTGGTGTAGAATCGTTCTGCGATTTATATTATCTCTTCCATATTGTGCGTAATGTTACCCTGTTCATCTCTAAGTGCGTACATTCTGTGTCTGCCAATAGCCAGCTTCCTCCTTGTTGCCTTCTAGCTTTCTCCTTTTTCTAACGTTTCCTCGATGGCCTCCATGTTGTGCGCAAAAATTTCATTTGTTTTACTTTTGTTTATCAATCTTGACAGCTCCGCTAGTTCAGTTTGATCCCGTATTCGACAATATGATCTTCTGGCGCTGCGAAATAAGTTCCTTTTTTTGCCCAGTTAGTTTTGCAGTTTGCTTCTTACATGCTGCTTCCCCATTAGCCGCTGCTGACTCTGTGATTGCTGCTCAGTTATCATTTGGGGTGTCCACACGGTCCTCGTTCTGACCGCCTAGAAGCGCGAACTTGTTCTGAAGGGTTATTTGAAACTCCGGCAACCTGTCACTGACTGACCTGACGCTGGCGTTCTTACTTTTATGAGCTTCCTTCTTTCTTTTTTGAGAGTTATCCTTACTTTCTACCTAACCATCCTATGATTACTGCACCGAATCGAGCTAAGTACTCCCACATCTTGCACAATACCTGCGTTGTCACTCAGAATGAAGTCAATTTCGTTTTTTTTAATCCCGTCAGAACTTTTCCAAGTCCCTTTTCTACTCTTGCGTTTCCAGAAAATTGTGTTCAGTAGTTTGAGGTTATTTCTCTCCGCAAATCCAACCAGTGTATCACCTCGAAAGTTGCGAGTGCCTATTCCAAAATTTGCCACTGATTTTTCTCCTACTTTCTTTGCACCTACTTTGCCTTAAAGTCTCCAATCACAATTGTGAACTCTGCGGTTCTCTTATTTATTGCTGACTCGACGTCTTCGTACAAACTATCTACGGCCCCCTCCTCGTAGGTAGCTCTTGGTTCATACGCTTGTATTATCTTTAGACTGTGCCGCTTGTTAAGCTCGATCCCAACGACTCGGACCCTTTCGTTAACACTGAAGAATTCTTCCACATTTCCTGCTATTTTCCTGTGGATCGAAAATCCTACCCCGTGCTCTTTCTTTTCTTGAGGACCCCGATAGCACAGAATAGGCCCGCTAGTCAGTTCTATGCAGCCTGTTCTTCTGACCTCACTTAGCCCGATCGTATCGCACCTGACGTCTTTGATTTCCTCTAATAGTACAGCTAAGCTACCCTCGCAGGAGAGGGTTCTTGCGTTGAACGTTGCCAAATTCAAGTTCCACAGGCGGCCTGTACTCGCACTTTTTTGCGGCCCGCGGAGAAACAGCCGGCTGCGATGACGAGCCGCAAGGGCCACTGCCGCTGCCGCTCTCAAGTTGTCCCCGAGTATAGCGACCAGAACGCACCCCCGCTTTGCCCGCTCTAATGCGGTAATTAGCCCCCACAACTTGAGACACATTCCTCCCGTGTACAGGGGGGTTAAAAGAAATGGCAACAACGGAGCACACAGCCTCCGACGTATGCCGCACCGTCTGGCTGCCAAGTCAGTAAACTGCGCGCATGCGCACTTCTTTGAGAGGGTTTGAGAGTGTGGCCTACACTTATGGGAAATGCTGGATCGAGGAGCGACGGCAGTTGTTTATTTTGAGGCGCCTTTTCACGCTGTGTCGCCACTGAGCAGGACGATCGTTGAAGGGCATCATGCTAGCAGCAATCAGCCTGCTGCGCTCTTGGCTACCCAATGCACCAGAGAACATGACGCTCAGTGGCCATAGAGCATAAAAAGACGCCTCAAAATTAATGACCGGCGTCGCTTCTTTATCGAGCATTTCCCCTAACAGTAGGCCACATTCTCAAACGCTCTGAAAGAACTACGCATGCGCGCAGCTTACTGACAGTGCAACCAGACGGTGCGGCACGCGTCGGAGGCTGTGTGCTCCGTTGTTCGCATTTCTTTTAATCCCCCTCGTAAGTCCAAAAGGACCCTTGGCCATCCGGCAATCCCCGGGCCCGTACTCGCTGGGGACGCATGCAATACTCTCAAAACACCCTTCTGCCCTCGAGACAACAAAGGTGCCGCTCTCCGCCTGTTGTGTGCACAAATACGCGACATCCTGGCCTTCCAGGGAAAACAACGAAAAGCTAAAAGCGTTCCCGCGGCAGCACAAGAAAGAGCTACCGGCAGTCTTCATTGATTAATTGTGGCACTTGGACCTAACAGCTTGTCTTCTATCCAAGCAGCTTTCAAACAAATACGACAAATGCCTTCCTCGCAAAGTTGGTAAAGAGCAAACATGTCGCGGGCTTCGCGACAGGAGGTCTGAGTGTCAGCTAGGTGACCCAAGGGCGTCGTGCGCCGGCAGAGTCGCTGAGTCGGGAGGCAGGAAGACACCGAAGCAAGAAGATCAGATGGTTGAACGAAGACACCGAGAAGATATTCGCACACAGAAAAACGCGGGGTGAGACCTAATTGTGGCTGCCTGAGTATCAGGAACTAAGTCCTGATCGACCTCACGAACGTTTCTTTCCCAATCTGCAGAAACGGCCAACGTTCCCTTCTTGAACAAGCTAAACGCCCAAACCAGGTAGTCAGCTTTGGAGAGAGGGTCGACAGTAGAGTGGCATCAATCTTAATTCCAACGCTGGCAGCGCCGACCAAAACACGGAACTGCAGCTCCTGCCGTAAAGTCAAAGGCGTGGCCGAAGACGCGAAGCAGCCAGAGCCGTTTACGCCACTTCGTCTTCGCAAGGATGCTATGCGTGCGTGCTCGAGCGTTCATCGCAAGCGAGTTTGAGCTCTTTCTCTGGGTTCCCCGAAGCTTGGAGGGGGGTCGAGTGGTGGTCGAGATAAGAAAAGGCTCCCTCACCTTCGGGGTTCCGGTCGTTTCGATGACTCCCGGTCGGACGGTGGGTTCCTTCGGTGCAGCCACTGGCAAGTGGCCCAAGTGGGCGCCAGCTAACTTGGAGGCGGAAATGATTCGGGCAGCTTGGCCGCGGTGGCGGAAGCAAAGGAAAAGGCAAAGCGACCCCAGCCGGAGGAGATAACGCCGCGGTGCGGTATCTCGCTCTTACTCCGTGCTCAACATCAGCGGCCGAAGCAGGGAAAGCGGAAACGGCGGAGCCAATCGGACTCGGTTAATAGTCTCTCGAGCGAATGGGACGCGTTCGTCATTGAGGCGTCGCGTTCATTAAGTCACTCCGAACCGCCACCATAGAGAAGGGCCCACGTGTTTGCCTTTTCTGCATGTTTTTTCACTTTTTGTTCGGAGACCAGGCTGGACGTTCCTCACCGTCCCCGTCATCCCAAGACGAGCTGCGGTGTGTTGTGCAGGCACACCTGCCTCTTGTTCCACGCGCCCCGCACGGGTCGCCTCCGCGCAGCGCACCTTGGGTTTTTTGTGGTGACGTCATTAAACAAGCAGGCGCTCTCGCGAACACTGATTGTCTCGGGCGTAGCTTCACGGGAATGCCGTCGAAAATGTACTTTCCTGTCAGCACACCAAGCGAATGCCATTCAAAAATGTTTTTTTGAATGCTCGGTTTAACGCCCCGACGCAACGCAGGCGATGAGGCGCGCCGTAGTAGAGGGCTCCGGATTAATTTTGACCACGTGGGGATCTTTAACGTGCGCCTAAATCTGGTACACACAAGCGTTTTTGCTTTTCGCCTCCATCAGAAAAGCGGCCGTCGAGGCCGCAAATGGAACCCGCGACCTCGTGCTCAGCAGCGCAACGCTTTAGTCACTGACCCTTCAAAAAGTTTTAAGCAGTACAGTGAATGTTTGTCTGGGGGGCTTTTGTGCAGCGACGACGAAGTAGTATTTACCGCCCGTATTTATATAAAGGAGAGCGCAGAAGTGCTGTAAGCTGGGCTGGTTGGTGCTCTTCCATGATGAATAGCAGCGCAAACACTGGACACAAACAGCACTCACTTGCGCCCTCCCCTTTCATGGCTCCGTGCAGTTTTTGCGCTGTTATTCATGATGGAAAAATGAGAGCACTGACATGGCCGTAGCCCATATGTCGTGGGCTCTCTCTAGCATCCCCTGGGCGGGACAGTGCCAACCACAAGGCACCCGTTGGATTTTAAACATTCTTGGTCAGTGCCAGTTTTTATTGTCACGATCTTCTTTATGGCTCTGCCCTAGCACACGTCCACAGCCTTTACGGAGGCGTCAGCTTTCTCTTCAGCCTGTGCGACCCCCTGAGCACATCAAAGCCATGGGGACAACCACTCACTGCGATTCACCCCTAGGACAGCAAAAACTAAACAACCAAGTCAATGAAAGTCATTTTGCACGACCTCTTCAAAATGCTTCAACAACGCTGACACCTGCCTTTTTACTTCCACAGCTACCAGGATCAGTTAAAACTAGATGAGTCGCTAAAAAAGGTCGGAACCTGGTGTCGAGAGTGGCAAATGTAAATACATACCGAGAAAACTGTCGCCATGTCAATAACAAAGAAAAAACGAGGGCAAATTTTTCGTATTCGCTGGGAAATGTCCCACTTCGCAACGTCGCTGTCTGCAAATATCTCGGCATCTTGATATCGTCCGACCTAAATTGGACTGCGCATGTCGAACATATTACAAAGAAGGCTCTCAGCAAGTTATTTTTTCTTAAGCAAACCCTTCGTCATTCGACACCCCAAACAAAACTTCTTGCGTATACCATGCTTGTCCGTCCAATCCTCGAATATGCGAGTGTGGCCTGGTTCCCTTTCACAAACAAACATGTAGCCGCGCTTGAAAGAGTACACCGTAAAGCAGTTCGTTTTATCTATAACCGTTATAGGCGTACCGATTCGCCTACTGCTCTTTTGAAAAGAGCGGATCTGCCCAACCTGGCGAGCCGCGCCAAGCTTCATAGTCTGAGATTTTTGTATCTGGTGCTACACAACTCTTTGTAAATAAATCCAGCTAGTTATGTTAAGGCTAACTGTAAGCGCCAAACACGAAATAAGCATTGCCACACACTTGATGAGTATCCCTTCAAGAACAATGTTTTTGGCCACTCTTTTTTTCCACGAGCCATACGCGCTTGGAATGCCCTGCACCCCACTGTATTGACACAGCCGACAGTTGACAAATTTGTTATTAGAGCGAGTGAATCTGTACTGACTTTTACGTAGCCGTGACTTCCTGAGTTGACGATGTTGCGAGTTTTAACTCTGCTTGTGCAATTACGTGTTGTATTTGTTTTTATCTGCTTGCCCCAGCAATTCAACCGATGTTTATATTCATGACGACTCTGCCTATCACTACGCCGAATTTTGCACTACGTCCGAGATATATGCTTGAAATGCCAAGTGCTTGAAACATGTATTTTTAGTCTGTGTATTGTTTGTTTTTACAATGTGACACCACTCCTGTAATAATCGCATCACGGGATTGACAGTATCCTGAAATAAATAAATAAATCAGCTCTGCACTGCACGGGCTAACATAATCGACCCCAAGAGAGCCCCGCTGACGCATCGGAGTTACGGCTGGCACCAGTCAAGGTACGGAGAAATGCCACAGCAGCCAAGGCCGCACCACAAACCAAATTCTGGCCTACCTTGACCATGACTCCGTCACATTCCTCGCCCACTATGGATGTGGCGATGTTCGGCGAACCCCGGCTATCTTCCCGTTGAACGGAAGACAGCCGGGGTTTACATATCACTGTTAGAAAAAACCGTAAAATTACAGCAAACTTACGCCACTGGAGCCTTAAACGCGCCGTAGGCACTGCGAAACCGTACGTTCCCGCTTACGGTACCCGTACCATATCTTCAAAATACGGACGTTCAGGCCTTCCGGCACCTTATTATATACCAAATTTCAAGAATCTCCGCTAACTTTCACTCGAATTCTGCACACCAAAGCTACGCGAACAAGTCGTACTGGCTCGCCTATGCCACTACCTGAATTTGCGGCTTCCAACTACATTTCAGTGTCCGAAATATTTTTTTTCAGCTCAAAGAGGACATCTTAATTGGTACAGGCCGACAGTCACACGCCCGAAGCAATCCTCGCCCTCGATTTGAAAGGGCTGTTGGATAGTGTAAACCATAAAATCATCCTACAGAAGCTCAGTAACCTTCACCGAGGGGCCCGAACGAACTGCGTCATGGATTTCCTCACCAAGCGACTAGCAGAGCTGAAAGTCCGTGGCCCCTTTCCTCCTCGTTGGAGGCTTGCGCTGCTGAGCACGAGGTCGCGGGTTCAATTCCCGGTCGCGGCGGCCGCTTTTCTGGTGGAGGCGAAAAGCAAGAACGCCCGTGTGTACGAGACTTCGGCGCACGTTAAAGATCCCCAGGCGGTCAAAATTAATCCGGAGCCTTCCACTGTATACGGTACGCCTCATCGCCTGCGTTGTGTCGGCGCGCTAAACCCTACAATCAATCAATCAATCAATCAATCATCGTTGGAGGCACGCCGCAGGGAGCAGTCTTTCTCCCGTGCTGTTGACCACCGTTCTCACAGGCTTTCCCAAACCACTCTTGTATTACATGCCGTCCCGGAATTTTGTCAAGGCGCGTGTGCACATGACGTAACATTATGGGATGACACAGGGTCGGTATAGTGACAATGCAAGATCACCATCAGCTGACTGATGACGTTTTACAAGCCTCTAATGGCTCCGTTATTTATCTAATCTTCGCTAAACGTCATTTTAGCACATGAGCACAGTCACCATACTTTACTGCGCATCACTCACTCATACGTATATTACATCAGCATGGGAGTTTACTGCAAAGATCTTATCACGCACCGCTGCGTAATTTTGTTTCTGTACCAAACAAGTGTTCTTGTGTTAAACTGCAAAGTGATTCAGCGTTCCTCTTATATGGTTACCGAACACGCCGGGTTAATAAAAGCAACCGCGTTCGAATTTCTCAATGATTTCGGCCGCTGCTAGCACCAGTTCCAACTCTGTTCCGCGTTTCTCCTCCCAAAAGTAAAACAAAAAAGTGAGGAACATCCGCACCAGCAAGACTGTGGCAGGTTTACATCCAATTAGATATTAATGAACAGGAATAAGCGCACAAAATGTAAATATAAAAAAAAATCCAGTTAAAAAAAGCCTGCCAGTAGATTAACAGATAAAAACACCAAAACATTTTTTTTTCATTTTTTTTTTCATTTTATATCATGTTTTTGGTACATGGGGGAGGGAGAAAAAGCCACCGAACGGTAGCCTGACGAGGCACCACCCCCTGTAACACGGACAACATTGAGCACAGTATATACAACAGCATTTTGTTTTCAACGACAGACAAAAGATCATGTCGTCAATTTTTCAACATTGCGCAAATCAGTACACATAGTTGCACGCACAGATATATCAAATACTCACGTATGCAAAGATAAGAGCAACTAGGCATGCCTGCATAAATCCATATGTATACCAATGTACGAAAAAAATAAGAGTACTGGGTATCAGAAATATTTAGAAGTATACAAGGACACATAGACAAAACGCCCCAATACGCTTCTACAGGCGTTTACATTGGTATCAACCATCCCACAAACATCATATTTATGTGATGATATCAGTAGTAGGACACAAGAAAATAGTTGAAAGTATAAATTAATCAACTATTAAGGAACTGCGCAAACGCGTGTTTAATTGATAGTTTCTCTGTATCCTTCCCAGTCTGTGGAGACGGTTGAGCATGCGGGCTCATCCTTGCCTTAACGAATTTGACGCTGTTGTTCTTGTGACTCTGGCACGGCCAGCCGAACGGCGAAGACGGCTCACGATGGGTGCGACCGGGACAAAGCCGTATGACGGCAAGGACGGCTCTCGCCGCGTGTACGTCAGTGATTCCAAAGCGAAGCGATAACTTTCATAGTACAGGGGTTTATTACTTGGACTACCCCGTTACAAAACACAGCATTACGCATCTGGCCCGTGGGGCATACACCTGTCTGCGACCGCCTGCGTATGCGCCGACGCGACGCTCGCTGAGGCAGCACAAGGGGGCTCACGGCAACCGCTATTGGCGGTGAGCGCGAACACAGGCGGCGCTGCGAAGGGCGCCTCCGTGACGTCAGCTTAGGGATTCTCGCATTTGTCGTCTGCTTCACTCAGGATTGCTCTCCCTGCTGTTTCTTTGCGCTCGGTCAACGTCTGATGCTTTTCCGCACCAGAATTGGCGTGTGGGTAACTCTTTATCATAATAATTGGCCCAAAATCGCATACAATAGCTCATGGTGTCAATTAAAGCATAGTTTTGGATACCGCTGCGGGAGAAACATTGCCGGCGCCACCCCATTCCTTGCGAAGCCGGTCCTGTGCTGAGCGTGAAGAGTTGGAGCTAGGCGTCAGCTTCTCATGTAAGCATTCGAACAAAAGGAACAGTCAGCTGCTAATAACCGACAACAGCGAAAATGGAAGACCAAAACAAATTCTAGGTCTTCAGTGCTGTCGGCTTTGGCAGGAGGCATCACGATTCCCGGTAATCATATGTAAGGAAAACAGTTTTTGCAACCTTGGGGAACGCTCGAACGCGTTTTGTCAGACCACTTTACTTTGTCAAGGCATGAAAGTTTGCCGACATGCACTATAGACTGCAAAAACTGTAGGTTGAGTTCCAAATAACCCAATGTGTATATACGCGCGTGCTGATTCTATACCAGGCATCTAACCAGTATGGAGTTTTATTGAGCAAATACGAGTCACGTCTTCGTTAAATTTATAGTAACACATATATGTTTGTTAAGAACTGGAGGGATATTTCGGAACATTTTGCACAGCCATATCTTCCCGATATTCGGATATGCGTTATAGGAAAACTGCACTCAAGAGGAAGAGAAGGAGTAAGGGAAGGAGGGGAAAACTTTGTTTAACAATTAAATTGATCTGGTTAGTGGGCCGGGTTCTCAGTCCAGGACAAGAGAGTAAAAGTAATTTTCTTCAAATCATAGAACGCCATCCCGAGTAGAATAGGATTTGTTCTTCGCGCCTGGAAGGGTTGAAAAGCAATAAAGAGCTACTTGGAATTCTTCTTCATTTTCGAGTCTTGTAATATATGCAGGTATACTATTTATAACGTTAGTTAGCGAGTATATCATGCCATCATGCCTTCAACACCGTAACCATGTCATCATTGTTCGAGTTGAGAGTCAGTTCGTTATGATAACGATATAATTACGATAGAAATTCGGAGCACAAAAGCCGCCTTCGAGTACTGTGGACCACATTGTTTAGGGCGCGATCGCGATGGCGTAGCACAAACCTTCTTATTGTATTTGCATGTGAATAAACAAAGCACGCTGAGGATATGCACCTTCTTGCACGCAGCCGTAATGAAAGCCAATTTGTGAAGAAGGGAATGTATGCCATACAAAATGAAGGAAATATCCACACGACCTTTGTGAGGCTCCCAAACATCCCGAAACCTCCTAATAAGAAGTTGGTGATGGCGCAGAAAAATTAATGCGTTGGGCAGAAAAAAAAGCAAGAAACATTAATCCGATACAAGACAACAACGAAAGAAACAGAAGAAAGCCGCTTTATTTCGTGCTGTGCGATGAGCGTGTAGAGGCCGCTGCTTGGTACTTAGTATTAGACTGTTGAGTCTTCATAGGAGCATCTCAAAAATACTGCAGGGAAGCCTACGCATTTTGAATACTTATCGAGAAGCTCTGATCGCTGATCCTCGCGAATAAGCAAGAAAGGACGAGTTACACACCATCTTCTGACCGCTACTCTGAAGAAAGTTGTTCTCTATCTCTTCGTGTGTTGCAAACTTGTGGGGGATACAGCTTCAAATTATTCAGATGCGTCAGAAGCTGGCAAAATAACTGAGTCGCTAGAAATACGCTTTTTAACGCACTGCAGCAACGAAGCGGGCGATTTCTAGCCCAGGCACTGTTGCCCCTAACAAGCGGAGTGTAGCAGACGACAGCGGCGCGAATCCCTAAGCCGACGTCAGAGCCAGGGGGCGCCACTCAAAGATCTCACCGCCAATAGATTTCAAGCCCCTGGCCTTGACCTTGGCGAGAGCCGTCACATCGCGGACGAGGGTGTCCTCCTGGCCAATGGAACGTGGAATGCCGGACATCCAAGGTGACACGCAACTGTAGCAATTAAGGCGTGGTCAAATCAACACGGTGGGTGCCGTGACCCATGCTTGTGGAGAACGACGGAAAATGCAACATAGGGCCAACAGGGGCCGAAATGCATTACGTACCATGCGTTTCCCCCCGTGGTGTCCAGCGCGGGTCCCGAGTCACGCCGCAGGGAGAGGAGGAAGGCACGCGAGGATCGCCCCACTGGGGAGGAGCTTCCCCCGGGTACAAGGGTTTGCAACACCGGTATTGCCTTACAAGCAATAGCAATTGCTTCGTAGCATATTGCCTCCGTAAATCATTCTGTGAAGAGGGTCTGACCAGAATGTCTCGTCATACGTGCACGGACATTTTTACCTAATTTAGTCCTAATACCTAGGCTACTCGTACCTTTATTTCTTCTCCTACTTAAGTTCTTGCAGAGACAGTAATCAGGTTAACCAGGTTAAATTTTTCCATCAAAGGACGCACGTAGTGGTCAGTCACGAAGGCATTCCCCGTTATATTATGAAATGTAGCAAGTTCATATATATTTCTAGATGTTGTGGAACCCCATACAAGAAAACAGTACTGGTAAGCACAGTGACTGATATATTAAGAGTCTAGTTTTCATTGGAACTGAGTCTCGGTGGCGCTCCACCTGTGACACGTGATAGTTTGTCCTTGAGACTTCTCTGAAAGGGCAGTCACGGAAGCAGCAGGACTGCGCAGTTGCTGGAGCCTCTCTTCCTGGCTGAGCACCTCGGTGTCCTGCTTGGCGTCCTGAAAGGCCGCAGCACCTTCGTCCTCGTTGTCCTGTTCTTCTACCCGCACACGAGTCATTTCCCGGACGGGCTGCACGTCACACGGAAGCATTGGCCGCCGGGCCTCCTCGGGGTTGCGATGCGGGTTGCGATGCGGGTAGTAAACAGGGCCGCCTGAGGTTGAGGGACGGGGCTTGCGGAAGAGTCTTGGCTCGCGGAGAAGCGTACGGGCGTTCGCAGGGCGCAGATACGCTCGTCGTAATCGGTTGCTTCCAAAACGTCAGCATCAAACTCTTCATCCTTCAGGTTCTCCTGAACTAGAGCGTTGAGTTTGTGAAGGCTCCCCTGGTCATGCAAAATGAGGTCGAGGACATTTTGTCTGTCAAGGGCCGTTGCTGTCTGGCTCCGCAGCAAGGCGTCCAGGACGCAGGACATCTCGGCGAATATGAGGATCGTCCATGGCACCAGTCGATGAAGCAAGACGCTGGGGTTTCGAATACTAGGGGTCAAGGGCGGGCTTGCGCACGAGCCAAAAGGGGCGGCGGCCGAGGGCAAGGCTCCCAGGATAAAGCAGTACGAAGCTGTCCAAGCCTCGCGCGCCCCGGAGCCGCTGCGCCGTCGGACGTGGGTCCGCTCGTGCCTCGTTTCCCGGGTTTCACGGCACCAGAAAATGTGTAGCGAAAGAGGACCAGCGTCTGGCTTCCGATACGGTGATCGAGTCGATTAGCGAGGCAGTGAGCGCCCCCCGATCCTCCCCTTCCTCCTCTTCTACACCCCCTACTGTCGCCCCCTGCCTGCGCATCTTTATTTCTTAACAGATATCACACGTCCAGGCGGCATCGAAAATTGGTAAGTGTCATTCATTCGGTACGTCAGCAGCGCCACGTTCAACAGGGCTTTAGAGAGAACGTTCAAAGCGTCCGAGAGCTGTGAGATTTGCCCATAAATTCTATCCCCAACCCACAAGTGCTTTGAACTGACGGGGGTTGCCTGTGAGGCTACCTTTAACCATGCAAGCAGGACGCCCGACATTTCATCCACAAGTGATGTTTATTTTCTTAATTGGGGCCAGGTTGCTGTCATTGGCTTTACTTGGCAATGTTCAGGAGCTACTCGTCCGGGCGCGATTACGCCATTGTTGGCTCTGCCAAAAATCAGTGTTAGGGCAAAGGGCTCGTGCAATAAACGTGTGAAGTGTACCACGACAAAAGAAGTGTCTGCCTGTGCGGAATCTATTCGCTGCACAAATTTCCTGCTCCCCTCGAGTGCCGCCGCGAATTAGTCACCGCGCTGAATCGTAAAGAGTTGGAACCAAGCAAATTTGCCAGAATACGTACGGTCGTACGCTGCTTCCGGAAGCACTGTTTATTCACCCTCATGTTCAATCCCTTTCGCACGTTTTTGTTCTCTGGAGGTATATTGTGTTCATCTCATCAACGGGAAGCCGACTAAAATCATTCGGACACCTATGCTGCAGCTCGGATATGCGAAAACGTTGAGCCGAAATAGAAATAAAAGCGTCGCTGTGGCAGAGAACGCCCGGTCGTGTCAGGAAATAGCTGTTCGCGGTTCCCACCCGCCGCTGAAACGCTAAAGTTCTTCTGAACAAGAACACGGCCGTGAAATCTTGGTGTATCGAGTAAGCTGCCCCTGTTTGGCAGCAGGAAAGAGTGTTATGAGGCGGCAAATATTTTACTTTTATGAGCATGTACGTCTACGACCTGCACAGTTAAAGGAGTATTTCATGGCCTTGTTTAACAACCAACTCAGTATGAGGTATGGGAACGCGTATTGAATATCAACACGTTCGGGCACCGACAGCAGCAAGCCATGCTTGTAAATTTGCACTATCGCGCGCGATCGAAGGCATTCGCTGGTTGCGCCAACCCACTTAATTCTTAGCGTATACGTAGGATGCATATCAGCATAATAGTTCCTAAGCTGTTCCATGGGAACGCAGGCTTGTTGACGGATGTTGAGTGCTGCAATGTGTCGAATCAAGCACGCATTCAAGACGGCGTGCCAACAATTAACGAGTACAATTATATCTATCGGGCGCTGAATAACACTTTTTTACTTAACTGGTCATTATTCAGTGGCATGATTTCCGATGGTTGCATCCGATCCACCTTCGTTCACCGAGATAATATTTTGATACCCTGCAGCCCTATCGGCATCACTTTGAATTTTAACCCAATCATTGACTAGCCATGACTATATCATGGTGATAAGGAGGACGCATTTATTTATTTATTCCACGCGAGTCCCCTCATCGAGACCTTTAACTTGATGCCCAACAAGCCTTATTGACGTCACTCTAAATTTTCACTCAATCTATGAGTCACCTCGACTATCTCAAAATTTAACCAGAAAGCATTTTTATATTTGTCCCACGTGATTCCCCTCAACGAGACATTAATTTGATACTCCACGCACCCTAGCAGGATCATTTGGAATTTTAATCAAACCTAACCATGAGCCTCTTGACTGTAAGCAGGACGCATCATTTATATGCCCCACGTTATTCCCCTAATTGAAAATTTCAATTTGATACCCCATTTGTTTTAGCGGCCCACCTCGAATTTTAACTCAATCTATTAGTCACCATGGCTACCTCATGATTACAACCACGAAGCCTTTTTTTATTTGTCTCACGTGATTCCCCTCATCAAGATCGCAAATTTGATACCCTACACACCCGAGCGGGGTCACTTCGAATTTTAACCCAATATAAGACTCGCCATGACCATCTCTTGACTATAACCAGGAAGCATTTTTGTATTTGTCCTACGTGATTCCCCTTATCGAGACCATTAATTCCCCTGCAGGAAACAATTCTGTCGGCCAGACGCGCATCCTGGCCTTTCCAGAGAAACGATGAAAGGTAAAAAGCATTCTCGCGGCTGCGCTATTCACCCGTCGAACGCCGCGTAAGCTCCGCCGCCATGAAAGCAAGCACAAGCTGCGGCCCGGCCCGCTGCGTGGTTATTCTTCTGCCTTTGACTTTCGAGAAAGCACGTTCCGCTGACGGGCGCGGGCAAACTCGCCAGCTTGTAGGAAGAGAAACACAGTAGCGACTTGTGGATTTTTGTACTCGAGCCTTGGCATCAAAAACACCCAAATCCTAGCAATGTAACGTTTGCAGAAGAAACGCCGTTCCTACCATTCCTTCATAAACCTAACGAGCTACCGTTACAGTTCCACCCACCCTTAATAGAACGGTGGCGTTCCTCCGTTTCTCCAAAAAGGAACTAGTTCCAGGAACGCCGTTCTGTACAACACTGCTCAGAACTCACAATGTACTCAAGCTCAAAATGTACTCGAAACCCAAAATGTACTCAAACTCAAAATGTACTCAAACTCAAAATATACTCAGTACTCAAATTGTACTCAAACTCAAAATCTACTCAAAACTCAAAATGTACTCAAACTCAAAATGTATTCAGTACTCAAAATGTACTCAAACCTCAAAAATGTACTCAAACTCAAAATGTAAAAATGTACTCAGTACTCAAAATGTACTCACACTCAAAACGTACTCAGTAATCAAAATATACTCAAAATGTACTCAAACTCAAAATGTACTAAGTACTCAAAATGTACTCAAACTCAAAATGTACTCAAAACTCAAAATGTACTCAAACTCAAAATGTACTGAAACCTCAAAATGTACTCAAACTAAAAATGTACTCAAACTCAAAATGTACTCGGTACTCAAAATATACTCAAAATGTACTCAGAACTCAAAATGTACTCAGAGCTCAAAATGTACTCAAAACGTACTCAAACTCCAGACTCAAAAAGTACTCAGAACTCAAAATGTACTCAAACTCAAAATGGACTCAGAACTCACTCGGTCTCACGCGTACTCAAACTCAGTCGGGCTCAAACTCACTCAATCTCAAACTCACCATGATACACTAGCCTCGCGCTCATTCAAACTCAGACTCACGTGTGAGTTTGAGTTCAAATGAGTCTGAGTGAGTGGACTCATGAGTGAGTCCGGCGACCTCTGCCATGTACTATACCGCCCAACTCGGTATCGTTCAGAAGAGAGGGGATTTTGTCAGCGCTTCATTTTTGACGGCATGAACTGATTTGCAAACTCTTCTGCAGCTTCATACTAGGCAGCAGCACCGACGTGTGGGGCGTACTGGCATAGCACGGGCGCGGTATACCGCAAAAGCATGGTGCACACACCCTTACGCACACGCTCGCTTAAGCCGGCACACGGGCTAACCGAACGGCTTGAGGTAACGGCAGAGAGTCCCGGTTGCACGAGTCTCCCTTGAGCGTACACTTTGAAAATCACTTGCCTCATTCGTTTTGACAGCGAAGCTTCTTAGGAAACCTATGGGGAGAAGGAAGTGGCGTACTACCGAAGGCCGTCGACATGCCGTCGACAAAGGCGCCATGTTTTCTTTTGTTTTTTTTAGGGGTGACGCACCTTATGGCCGAGGCTTGCCCATTCGGCGTCCGTCCGGCGTCCGAGCTCACGGCACAGCACCACGTAAATAGAAAGATCTGTGAACAAAAGGTTCACAAAACTTTAACAAGAACAAAATAAAAGGTTCACAAAAGGTTAGAGAGAGAGAGAGAGAGAGAGAGAGCTGCGGTGCAAATGCGTATATAAGCGCGTTCCAGACCACACATTCTCTTTCTGCCATGGATGAAAACGAACGTAAGGCGGCTCAACGGCTACGCAGACAACGAGCTACCCCGGAGTTGAGAGCTCGGGAAGCGGCGGCAAAACGGCAAAAGCGCCAAGCGGACCCAGAGTTGAGTTCTCGATAAGCAGCAGCTCAACGGCAACGCCGACAACAAGCTACCCCAGAGCAAATAATATACACACGCGTTGTTACTCATTTACATGCGCGAGTGGGCAATGCTACGGGTGATTTACGGTAAGAACGATCCCCAGTGCTTCGCGCACTGGTCATGATTCACTTTGCAGAGACGCGGGAATTTTTTTAAGACGATAGTCTTTCTTGGGCTACTTAAACCCAGACATTTTGGTCTGTCTGTATGTCTGTCCGTCTGTCTGTCTGTGACTCGATTCAGCCACCCGGCCAAAGTAAAACAATGCCTGCGAAATAGTCTTATATAGTCACAGCTAAATCTACCCGCCTAAGCACGGTGTAATGTTCATGCTTGTCAGCATTGTTGAAGAAGAACAAGAAATTACGCAAATATAAGACAAATTAATAGAGAAGTGATATTTGCAGTGTTCCTTTATAAAAAATCATACCTGCTTGACTTTGGCGAAACTAAATACTTCATCAGCTGCAGCAAAAAAATTCACTTCGCCGTCGCCTGCTGTCGCCCGCGCCACTACAGCTTCTGGCGCCATTTTAAGAAATCAACCGGCAACAGTTACGAAAGGTTCCACTAGATAGGTTCCACGTTCTGCTTGCAACGCACGTGGAGTAGGGAAACGCGGTTCTATAAACGTTGAAGTAGGGCGCCTCGATTCACGCGCGTCTTCGCCGTACGGCAGCGTTGGCATCGAGACACCCGGTTTGCAGCAGTGGAACGCGGTAAATTGAAAATGATTTAAGCAAACATTTGGCGTCTTTACCTTGAGAGGAGCGCGACGCAAGAGGAACAACGTTGGGGGTGAGCGGGAAAGCGAAGGGAGGTATTTACTTGGCACAAGTCGATGAAGACTATCGTCTTTTGACGACATTTGCAACGAAAGGAGCAGATACGCGGCCAATTTTTTTCGGAAGGGAACTATTACGACGCCAGCAGCAACAGCCGCAGCAAAAAAAAAAAACCCCCGAACATCTAAAAAAATAGTGCTAAAAAATTACTCGGCGCTAAAACAGGGACGAAGAAGGAAGACATACTACACAACACAGTGCCGAGCTTCCAACTAGATTTTATTGAAAAAAATTGCGCCAATCCACCATGTGAATGTGGTTAGAAAGCAAAGCTGTAAACGGCACCCACAATATTTACCCATGCGACGTCCCTTAAATTCAACCACGTCGCTCTACAAATAATGAAAACCGGGGAGAAGTGAAGTGCACTTAGCCACACCATTTATTACTTCAAAGAGATATTCTTGGTAAGGTTAAATCAATGCATGTTGCATGAGCGGTGGTTGGTTGAGTTGCATTGGTGTAGCACATGAGTGGAAACTCTTTTTTATGAAATTAAAGGATGCTCAAACCTGGTGTTAGACGATCTCACTTCTCCGTCTCCGCCGCCGCGAATGGAGGCGATGAGATCCGCCGCAGAAACGGAAGACGAGGAGGAGGAGGAGGAGGAGGAGATACTTATTTTTGAACGGCCCAGAGTGCGGCCCAGGGGAGTGGTTCTTTTTTCAGTGGAGCCCATAGGCAGTCCGCGCCGCCTGTGCTCTGTCTACCAGCTGAAGCTGGGTAAGCAGAGAGGAGCTGGACAGCAGCATCCCCCATCGCCTTTGTTGGATAGTTGTCGGAAAGAAAGGAGGGTGATCAGGGCTAAAGTCGCACACCCCGATTATGTGGCGGATTGTTCTTACTTATGAGCAAAATTTTAAGTGAAGACGCGCCGGGTGTGGGAAGGCGCGGGTTTGTATGAGCCGTAGGGTAGTTTGTTGTTCTTTGGAAAGGTCAGGGCAAGGCGAAGGTAGGGTCTGTCTTTGAAGGCGATAATGCTGGGTTATGTCCCTGAATGAGACAAGTGGGTGACTGTCCTCGTGCAGCTCCATAGCACCATATTCGTTGCCCTCCATGGAAGCGTGAACGGGTGTCCAGATAGCTAAATGGAACCATTTGGGGAGTGGTTTTTCAGCAGACGCAGTGCCGGTCGGGAAATCCAACCCGACTGGTAATTCCGGTAGGGTTGTTGGGAATCGGTGACTACCTTCCGAACCCCTGGTTGAGTGAAAGCCAAGGCGATGGCAGCCTCTTCTGCTGCCGTCATGCCTTCGGTCTTGAGTGAGGCACACGCAAGGAGGTTGGTTCTGGAGGTAGCCACAATGATAGCGTACTGCTGCCCTCGATGTTGGGAGACGTCTGTGTCGATAACAGCGTGATCACCACCGAGGGTGGTGTTGAGAGCTTGAGCCCGTGCTTGTCGGCGGCCCTCTTCGTGTCACGGGGTTCATATTTCGAAGCAAAGGGAGCATCTTCAGTTCTTGTCGCCAAGAGTCCGGGTGTACATCAAGCGGGGTGACATTCTGTGCGGCCCAGCCAATCTGGTGAAGGATGCGACGACACGCCGCAGTTCTGCTCAGTCGAAGCTTCTGGTTAGAAATATGTCCCTCTATCAGCTCTTCCACCATGTTGTGGAGCCCCGTGCTAAGCAGCTTCTTCGTTGGCGCACTCATGAGAAGACCAATGGCCTGCTCGACCGCCTTTCTAACCATTGTATAAAGCATCTGTATGTACTCTTTGCCGAGAAGACAGGGGGTTGACGTAGGTGATTCTCGAGAGGACAAAATCTTAAATTAATCGAAAGGTATCGGATTCCTTAAGGCCTCGCTTCTTGGTGGCAACTCGCCTGATCATGTGTATGATTTGATTTATGCTGTGTTTGAGGCGCTGCAAGGATACGTCACTCCTGGTGTTGGACTGGAGATATAGGCCCAAGATATTGATGCTGGGGCTTGGAGTGATGGCCTGGCCATCAAGGAGTATTTGAATGTGTTACTTGGTGTGTCGTTTGGCGTGAGGGCGGACGACAAAGCGCTGTGATTTTTTGCGTGAACACTGGAGGCCACAGGGTTTAGCACATTGGCATACTAGAAGTGAGATGTCATGCGTTGGTACGGGCGTCCTTAAATTTGTGTGCGGTAATCCCTGGTTATAACGAAATCGCTTTACTCGAAATGTCGCTTTATTCGAAATTTAATCTGGTCCCAACCCAAACGCAGGCATTTCAGGCCGCATTACTCGAAGTGCACGAAGAGCCAGACCCGCTTAGAGCGAAGTGGCGAGCGGAGGCATGGCCAATCGGCGGCTACCCAGCGGCAAGTCATGCTTCCAACATGGCGGCTCAACACAAGCTGGTGTTTCCCCGGCGAATTTCTCGATTCGGTATTGCTCGATCCGTGTCATCAGACTTTAGACAAATGTTCCGAATGCGTGGTAGGGTCATTGAAATTTGTTACTAGACATTGGTCAATGGCGTGACGCAACGCAGCGCGAACACCGACACTCGAACTGTAGATTTTGCAGTGTCGTCGACAACGGGGCGCCGGTAAACTCTTGTTTTGCAAACTTCACTGTTGCACACATCGGAAAAAATTTTCCAGAGATCGTGCAAAGCCCCTAGTGCAAAACCTTTAAGTTTTCATGATTTCGCTGTGCACCCAAAATGAGCAGTTAATTGTTTTTTTGACCGCAACAAACGCAACCTCAGACTCGACCCGCGGCATTCGCGGCGCTTTCCAGCATGAAACTCGCGTAGCGTTTCGTGACGCCTGCACGCCCCCCTGTTAATTGGCCCCATCCACTGCCACTTTTATGGGCGGCGACCATATCCTCATGCAATGCTTTGTCAAATTGGAGCAGGGGTTTCTCGCCCGCGGCAAGAACTTGAAGCAGCCAAAGCTAGCTGCCTTTGTTGCACCTGAACAAAGCTTTCCTTCAATGAATACATTGTGTTTTAGTTAGTTGTGGTGCAATTAAAGCTCATCTGCTTTAGCTTTTGTGGAGTGGTCGCTTATATCGAAATACTGCTTATAATAAAAATTTTCGCCGTCCCGCTGACTTCGTTGTAACGGGGGTTTACTGTAACTCCTAGCACACGCGCAAGGCTCGCACAGGGCTGCTAGATGTGCCGTGAGCGGAGCGCACTGCGGCGCGAGAGATTGCGTGACTCTATCACGTGGTATTCAGCGAGAATGCAAGGAGTGAACCGAATATGTGCTGGTGAGTGCACCACTTGTCTTCCCCGTCTCCGCGTGGGCTCGTAGCTAAATCGGTAAGACAACGGGCTCTCGCGTTATTACTCTATTAGTTCCAGGTTCGATTCCTGGCGGTGCCAGTATATTCTTTTATTTGTTCGCAGGAGCTTTCTGTTGACAGAAACGGTCGCGAACGAACCTTTGGGGGGTGGAGGTAAAAAGCTTTGCTTTAAAAGACGCTGCTTATATACACAATACTAAACTACAATAAGCATTGTGTCGTCAAAATGCATCACATTTCTAAAAAAGGCCACTTTATCCGACAGCGATATGGACGCACTACTAACGCAGTCATCCCCTGCCAGTCTGATAAAATGAGCTTCAAGAATTTCGCGCTCAAGCTTTCCTCTTGCTCTACGCAAAAACTTCGTCCTATCCAGCAGGGGGCTGCACTTCTGTGTTTTGCAGTGCTCAGAAAGGTGGCCACCAGCATTATTTGCAACAGCCCAGTTGTGCTCCCTCGCCCTCTCATTAAAACATCTTCCCGTTTGCCGTATGTACACAGGGGAACTTCGTAAACTACACCCATGCTGCAGTCTGTGTAGCGAACAGCGTGGTTTTTTTCACAGGGTTCTGGTTTTTTCTTCTGATTTTTACTCATCAAAGGGCAAAAAAGTTTTGACAGCCTTTCCGGGGCACCGGAAACGATATCTACACCGTACGCATGCGCCATTTTGATGATAGTTGGGTTTTATTGGCGCAAGGCCGACTATGGGCAAAGAGCGCCAAAAAGAAGTTACTGAATTGTGATGAGACCGTAAATACTAGAACATGAGACTAAAAGACAATAAAGTGATGCAAAACAAAAGACAATGGAGATGGCTGGTGTATAGGGCCAGGATGATTACACGTGATATAACAAGAGCTGCAAAAAGTTCACCTCAGCTAAAAACTTAAAGGAGCCATGAAGAGAAAACACAAGTTTGGTTCATTCAAAAGATTGCCTCGTTAGAATCATACTGACACCACTTTTAACGTAAACTTCGCTCAAATAAGCTGCATAATTAGGAAAAACGGGAATGGTCATGCGACCCACCAGCTCATTTCCCGCAACAGAACCTATGTCGTCACATGAGCTAAGCTCTGCGATTGGCGGAGGCTGGCAGAAGCAGACGCAAATTAGGTAGAACTTACAAACGAGACGAACGAGCGATTTGCGCTTAAATTTAGGGCACATTCTTTACAAAGCAATAAGAATGATGGGACAAACAGTGGAAGTTACGAAAGCAAAATGGAGAGGCGAGCTAGTTGGTTCTCAAATTCCATGAGTGAAACTTAAGCGCAAAATTTTTCACAGGGACGAGAAAGGGAACGACACAGGCGCTTACTATCAACTGAAAGTTTTAATGAAAACGAAACACATATATACCACCCCCAGACTGAACAACCCAGCACGTGTGCCCTTCGCACATGCGTACGGCCGTACAAGAGAACCGTCCCAACCCCTTCCCTTTTCTCTTCTCCTTTCCCTCATCCTCTACCCCCTCTCCTTGAGAAGTTGCACTTCTTTATCTAAAATACTCAGTGACGGGTGACTTATGCAATCGGGACCCTTAATCCGGATGTGAAAGGCTTCTGCAAGTTCCCTGGTGGCACGGTCTCTGTGCTTAAAAACTACTACCGTGTCCGTGAAGAGTGGCTGACAACGTGGCTGAAAACCGCATTTTGAACAGTGCTGAGCCAGGTGTGTGTAGGGCTTTCCTTTCAAAGAGGAATGATGCTCCCTCAGGCGTACATTAAGACAGCGGCCGGTCTGGCCGACGTACACCCGGCCACATGACATGGGAATGCAGTACACAACATTGGTCATGCAACGAACAAATTGGAGCCCGTGTTTTATCAAACAACCTCGTGGGGGGGAATCACCCCGGGAATCGAGCCTGTTGCTCACCATGGCGCATAAACTTCCCAGCTTGTTCCTGGCCGAGAACACCACCTTGACGCCGAATCTGTCAGCTGTCTTCTTGAGGCGATGCGACAGCGCATGTACATAGGGAATGACTGCCACTTTTTTGCTCTGGTCGGTATCTGTTATGTGATGCGCGAACCCTTTCAACTGTTTCACAAGACGCTGACAGATTGCCTGGAGGATGGAGAGGGGAAACCCTGCGTTCTCCAGCCGAACTACTTGTGCAATAAAGCTTTGTTGCGCCAAATGATAACATGACTTGCTGACTGCGGATTTGAGACACGTGTGGGCTATCCTGTTCTTAACCAGCTTGGAATGAAAAGAGGCGAAGTTCAAGAGTGGCTTATTAGAACGGGGTGCGTACATCCAGCATGTATGGGGCCGTGAGAAACGAAGCTCGAGGTCAAGAAATTTCAAGGTGCCTTCAACTTGAACCTCGGTCGTGAACTTCAAACCTTCACCTTTCGCATTGAAGGCATCAAGAACGGCACATTGGAAGACCTCCATTTGTACGTTGCGCCATGGTGAGCAACAGGCTCGATTCCCGGGGTGATTCCCCCCCACGAGGTTGTTTGATAAAACACGGGCTCCAATTTGTTCGTTGCATGACCAATGTTGTGTACTGCATTCCCATGTCATGTGGCCGGGTGTACGTCGGCCAGACCGGCCGCTGTCTTAATGTACGCCTGAGGGAGCATCATTCCTCTTTGAAAGGAAAGCCCTACACACACCTGGCTCAGCACTGTTCAAAATGCGGTTTTCAGCCACGTTGTCAGCCACTCTTCACGGACACGGTAGTAGTTTTTAAGCACAGAGACCGTGCCACCAGGGAACTTGCAGAAGCCTTTCACATCCGGATTAAGGGTCCCGATTGCATAAGTCACCCGTCACTGAGTATTTTAGATAAAGAAGTGCAACTTCTCAAGGAGAGGGGGTAGAGGATGAGGGAAAGGAGAAGAGAAAAGGGAAGGGGTTGGGACGGTTCTCTTGTACGGCCGTACGCATGTGCGAAGGGCACACGTGCTGGGTTGTTCAGTCTGGGGGTGGTATATATGTGTTTCGTTTTCATTAAAACTTTCAGTTGATAGTAAGCGCCTGTGTCGTTCCCTTTCTCGTCCCTGTGAAAAATTTTGCGCTTAAGTTTCACTCATGGAAGTTACGAAAGCACATGTAAACATAGAAGTACTGATGCGGTCTGCTGTTCGTACTGCGCACAGCATGCTTGGTGTTTTGCTGCACAGCACTACGGGGCTTGGGGTTGTCTCAGACGACACTGGACGATTGACGCAAGCAACGGTGTCTTACGTGACCCAATTTGTCGAGCGAGCACTGTTTCAGGGAACGAATATTTTCTCCCAGAACAAAAACAAGCCAGGTTTAAATGCGGGCAAAAACAACCCAAACGCTTGCCACGGTATGGTGGCGCCATCTAGGTTACGGAACGTAAAGAAACGCGGGAACAAACCAACACCGCTGTACAGGGTGGAGACAACCTTTGAACGGTCCCGTGCCGCCGCAATTGGGCCAACGGGCTCAACGCGTTATTCTTTTCGTTTCCCACGAGACCTAGCAACGCGAAACAGACAATATGATTCAAACTTCTTCAGTAAACCGCGTTGCGGCGATAATTTTAGCGCGGTTTTGACACAATGACTTGCTTCGGCGGCGAGCGAGCAACCGAAAATGGCGGCGCCAGCGTATACGTGTCTCTACCCTGTACGGCGGATGCGTGAATGAAGGTACTCTAGGCTGCAGAGCGGTCGGTTCCAGTGATGTCACTTGGGACCACGAAAACGCACGATTGAGCGGGAAAATCAAAATTTTAACCTAAATTGTTTAATTTCTCAGTGAATAAAGCACCGTTTGTATCCGGACAAGCGCTGGGGGCACTATAAAACACGACATCTTTCGAATAAAACCAACTTGCATTTTCTCTTTATGGCTCCTTTAAAAACACGCTGACTAGAAAACATTGGTTCGTCGGCTAAAAAATATGATGGGTGCAAAGGAATGTGTCGTCTGTATAATTCAGGGAAATGTTTGTGTCGTGTTGTGTCAAGTGCTCTGCATGTGATTAGTATGTGGACTACGGATAGGCCCTTTCCACGCCTGCTACACGTGGGTGCCGAAGTTCCAGTGAGCAGGTGGGAGTGCGTCGCATGTGTGTGGCTTATCCGCAGCCTAGCCAGGGCGACTTCAGTGTATCTGTTGCGCGAGTCAGTTATGTAGGGTCCCAGTTGTGGTTTTATTACGTGTAGTTTGTTGTCTGTTTGTTGACTCCAGTGTAGTTGCCATGTGTTACGAAGCTGTCGTCTGATGCGTGTCTTTAGGTCGGTGTAAGGTACTGTTCTGTATCTGTTTGTTCTATGGCGCAAGGGCAACGATGGCCAAAGAGCGCCAACGCAATGGTTGATCATTTTGAATGATCTTTTAATAAAATGGTGCTGTAAATGTGACGATTTTAAAAGAGGTTAGTGTGGGGGTGTATACAGCCCCTCATTTAAAACAGCAATAAAATTGGGGGAATGGGAATGGCAGGGTAAGAATGTAAAAAAAAAATAAATAGACACTCATAGCGTCCTCCCACTCTGAGGGGCCCCGAGGTTACACGTGGTATGATATGCGGTTTAAAAAGCCAATGTCTCCGAGGTAAACAAAAAGGCGTTTACTTGGAATTAAGGGTTGATCAGCTAAAAACATCGAGGGATGAAGAGGAATAATGTGAGTGTAGAGTTCCCGGAAGTGCTTTTTCCTTGCCTTGTGGAAGTACCCACACTCAACTAAGACATGGCTGACAGATAGGCGATGTCCGCACCTGTCGCATTGTGGCGGTGGTTTGCCCTGCAGAAGGTGCGAGTGAGTAGCGTATGTATGGCCAATTCGTAATCTGCACATGTATACTTCCGTTTTTCTGTTGTGTTTTTCTGTGTAGTAGCTGCCTAATTGGGGTTTTATAGTGTGGAGTTTGTTATCTGTCTGAGTGTCCCAGTGTTGCTGCCAGCGTTGTCGGATTGCCTTTCGAATGAATGGTTTCCAGTCAAGATAGGGAAGCTGCTGAACGTCGACGCTGCAGCGAAGTGCTGCCGCAGCGGCGCTCTGGTCTGCGAGTTCATTACCAGGAATGCCACTTTGTCCAGGCACCCAACACACGACTATGACCTGTTTTAAAGCGTAGGCTGCCATTGTCTCTTTAACTAACCTGTTCAGCACAATGTTCCTACTTGGTTTTCCATAACGCAGTGCTGTCACAACACTCAATGAGTCTGTGTATATAATGGATTGTTCTGTCTTTGTTTGTATTATGTGTTCTAGCGTAATTAATATAGCATGTGCCTCAGCCGTAAATATACTTGTGTTTCTGTTTAGTGTCCTTGTGCTGGCAAAGTTGGGACCGTGTGCAGCACATGCCACAGCAGTGGCAGTTTTGGAGGCATCTGTGTAAAAGGCAGTGTATGGGAATTTGTTTTGCAAGTGCAGGAAGTGTTGTCGGATGAGTTCTGCGGGTGAATGTTTTTTGTAAATTTCCTTGAACGACATGTCACAGGTGACAGGGCGCAGTTGCCAAGGCGGCATGAACTCAACGAAGTCAGCTTTGTAAGATTCTGATAAAATAACCCCAAGTTCCTCCGCATCCACCTTCACTCGGATAAAGAAAGGCAGAGGAAGCGACGGACGGCTCAAAAACAGCCTTTCGGACGCTTTGTTTTCAAGAATAGCATTTAGCGGATGACTATTTAAGGATGTTGCCCTTACGCAGTACAAAAGTGCCATGTATGTACGCTGGTGCTCTAAGCACCACTGATCCGTTTCTGCATAGAGGCTTTCAATAGGACTCGTCCAGAAAGCCCCGAACGCCAGGCGGAGCCCCAAGTGCAGCACCGCGTCCAGCATTTTTAGAGCTGTTTTTGAGGCAGACCCATACACTACACTTCCGTAGTCTATACGGGACCTGACAAGACTGTTAAAAACACGTAAAAGGCATGTTGTATCTGCACCGTATGACTGGCGGGAAAGGACTTTTAAGATGTTCATAGTCTTCATGCATTTCATTTTAAGTTGTTTAATGTGTGGGATGAATGTAAGTTTATCATCTAAAACTACTCCAAGAAACTTGTGTTCTCTTTTTACGGGTATGTCGACTCCCTTAAGTTGTATGGTTGGTTGCAGATTAATCCCACGCTTCCTGGAAAAGAGAACACAAGTGCTTTTCTGCGGATTTAGGATAAAACCACTTTTGTCTGCCCACTTGGCTAGTCTGTTCACAGCAACTTGGATCTGCGGTTCACAGATAGAGGAGTTGCATGACCTGAAGCTAATGTGAACGTCGTCTACATAGATTGAATAAAAAATGGTGGGTGGCAGTGCTCTCCCTAACGTATTCATTTTTACAATGAAAAGTGTGCAGCTAAGCACTACACCCTGGGGAACGCCATTTTCTTGTGTATACGTCCTGGATAACGCTGCACCAACTCGTACCCGGAATGTTCTATCTGATAAGTAGCTTTCCAGTGTGTTTAACATGTTTCCACAAATGCCGAAAGATTTAAGGTCATGCAGGATGCCATACCGCCAAGTGGTGTCATAGGCCTTTTCGATGTCAAAAAATACAGATATACAGTGTTGTTTATGGGCAAAAGCTTCTTTAACATAAGATTCAACAGCTATAAGATTGTCAGTTGTTGACCTGCCCAAGCGAAAGCCTGCCTGGCAGCTATCAAGGACACCATGATATTCCAAGAAATAGATAAGTCGTCTATTGATTATCTTTTCAAAGAGCTTGCTCAAGCAGCTTGTCAAAGCAATAGGGTGATAGCTTGTCACAGAAGAGGCATCTTTCCCCTCTTTCAATATAGCCAACACAATTGCCTCTTTCCAAGCATGAGGGAAGTACCCAGCACACCATATCTTGTTGTACAAGAAGAGTAGAGTATTGAGGGTATCTATGTGCAGGTGCTGAATCATTGTGTATGTTATTTTATCAGCTCCTGGCGCCGAAGCACGGCATGTGTTGAGGGCTACCATAAGTTCCTGCAGCGAAAAATGAGAGTTATACCCATCATTAGATTTCTTGTGGTCACGAATAGGCTTTCTTTCAATAGATTCTTTGTATCGCAGGAATGTCTCAGTGTGGTGGGAGGAGCTGGAATTATGTTCAAAGTGCTGCCCCAGGGTGTTTGCTTGGTCTTCAAGTGTATCGCCAGTGGAGCTGACAAGAGGTGTGACATATGTTTTCTGCCCCTGCAGTTTCCGTATCCTGTCCCAAACTTTGCGCGCATCTGTGTAGGAATTTATTGATGATAGAAAAGACCTCCAACTATCTGTTTTTGCCTGACGTCGGATTCGCCGTCCCATGGCTTTTGCGCGCTTGAAGGAAATTAGGTTTTCTGTAGTAGGATACCTGCGGAGGACCCCCCAGGCCTTATTCTGAGCATTTCTAGCCTTCTTGCAATCGTCATTCCACCAGGGCCTCTGAAGATTACGTGTGGTACCGGAGGTCTGGGGAATAGAAACGCTAGCAGCATCAAGTATATGTGCTGTGATGAAGCAGCACGCTTCATCAATACCTAAGTGTGTTATTGATGTGTGTGTAAGTTTCGACATCTCTTTAAACGTTGCCCAGTCGGCACCAGCTTCTTTAAACTTTTCATGAGAAGTGTAACTGTAGGGGCATTTTTCTAAGTATCTGAGGGTGACTGGGAAGTGGTCGCTCCCGCAGGGATTCGTACCCACTTCCCATTCGATGGACGGAAAAAGAACGGGGGAGCCTATAGCAAGATCAATGTGTGAATATGTGTGGTGTGCTATATTGTAGTATGTCGGCTGCTTTTTGTTAAAGAGACAAGCTCCGGATGACAAGAGAAAGTTTTCTATCAACCGGCCCCGGGAATCTGTGCGTTCCGATCGCCATAGTGGGCTGTGCGCATTAAGGTCACCAACTAGTAAAAACGGTTCGGGCAGTTGATCTATAAGGGACTCAAATTCGTAACTGGACAGACGATATTCAGGGGGAATGTACAGTGAGCAAATTGTTGTTAACTTATTGAAGATAATTGCCCGAACAGCAACCGCTTCTAGGCCGGTGCGCAAATGAATAGACTGACAAGGGACAGCTTTTTGTATAACTATTGCCACACCACCAGAGCAGTGCGAGCAGCTGTCTCTGTCTTTTCTAAATACTGAGTATTGGTTTAGGAAGTTGGTATGCTTAGAGTTCAAGTGAGTCTCTTGTAAACACAGGACAGTTGTTTGAGTTTTGTGTAGGATTTCATATATATCATCTAGGTTATTAATTAATCCTCTACAGTTCCACTGCGTAACTATTTGTGCTACCATAAATGTTTAAAGAAGATTTTGGCTGGTGAAGACTAGGGATGGATGTATCACCTACCACACTCAGGTATGATCTGGGCCAGTGACACGGGGGGCTGGGCTTTTTTCCCCGCCCCGCCATGGAGCGCTGTTCTTTCACCGCCTTAGGTGCTGGCCGAGACGGTGTCATGTCTATGTCCTCGTCTGAGTGCTGGGACAGCGCGAGATGGAGTCCTTGCGGCCTCCGACACCGAATATGTTCGAAGTGGAGGAAGGATTCCCTCCCACCATCGTTTGTTGCGTGTTGGACGCAGAGGCGGTCGAAGGACCCGCCACATCTACATCCATGGCCACCTGAGGTCCGGTAGCCGGAAGAGGGGGACCAACGGCAGAGCCGTCACTCCTGGCGTTCGTGGCCGATGCAACACTTGCGGGTGCCACAGGTGTTGTGTCAGCTGGTTGGGCTGCCTTAGGCAGCACCTTGGGGGGCTGGGGCGGCACCAAGTCTGCTTCGCAGTAGTGGGTGGCCGCAGTGACAAGACGCCGCTCCGCCCCCCGGCGAGCTGCGTCGGCATACTTCGCAGAAGCAAAGGCCGCTTCTAGGTAAGAGATGTTCTCGCTGACTTTAAGATTGAGTATTTTCTTCTCAAGTTTGAATGTTTCACACGTCCTTGAGTACGCTGTGTGCGGGCCACTGCAGTTCGGACACTTAATCAAAGTGCTGTTGCGATTCTCTTTGGGTGGTCGTGCTCTGAGCACTTTGCACACGTTAAACGCCCACGACACTTGTTAGTACTGTGCCCATAACGTTGGCACTTAAAGCACCGACGCGGGTTGGGGATATATGGTCGGACGGTACATCGAAGAAAGCCTGCATTCACAAATTCGGGTAAGGTACTGCGGTCAAAGGTGAGGACAACATGTTTGGTTTTGATTTCCTGATTTTCTCGACGCATAGTGATCCTCCTTACTGCAATGACGCCCTGGTCGCGCAGGCCCTCGAGGATGTCAGAGTCAGTTTCATTGCAGAGATCAGATTCGGATATCACACCTTGGGATGTATTTAGCGTTCGGTGGGGAGTGACTTTGACTTTCAGGTCGCCAATGAGGGTTTGTTCAAGAAGCTTTTTTGATTGTGCCGGGTTGTTTACTTCTACAAGGATCTCTCCAGAGGTCAGTTTCTTGGCTTTGTAGTGTTTTCCCACAACACGTTCAATGCACTTGGCTATTAAGAAAACGGACGTAGATGTCACTGGCTTTGTATTGTCTTCGGATGCAATGATCAAGAACCGGGGAAAGTTGTCAGGTATTTGGAACGATAGCGCAGGCAATGGGGGAAAGTTCGCTTCGGTGCGGCCCCTTTTGGGGGGCCGATCAGTGGGTTTAGAAAATTTTGAAAGAACCATGCAGCATGGAAAAAAAGCAGGGAACGGGGGTACTTCCTTCGCTCGGTTTACCCTGATGCCGAGAGAGGTCCCGGAGCTCCCTGCCTGGTAAACAGACAGGGAGCCCATCCGCCGGAGCTTGACCACGGCTCCGACAGCCACCGTTTGTGGTTTCTACCCTTCACCTTAAAACTCCTAGCCACGGTAGGATACAGCGTGAGTATGGGGGCTCGGGGTCCGCGGTATCGCCAGTACCGTCACCAAGATTGCTCAAGGTGCCCCGTGCGGGGGTAAGGTACTGTTGTTATGTCAACTGTGGTCATGAGAGCAGCAGCACCAGCCATTTGATCAGCGGTCTCATTGCCAGGGATCCCACAGTGACCTGGTACCCAGCATATGGTTATTTCTACATCTGAAGCATATGCAGTCATTATGACCTTTAAAAGAACATTGATTACATAGTTTTTTGACGACCTTCCTGATGACAATGCCTGCACAACACTTAGAGAATCTGTGTAGACGATGGACTTTGGAATCTTATGTTCGAGGATGTGATTGGACACGAGTAAAATGCCATACGCTTCTGCCGTGTAAATACTGGTGTGAAAATTCATTGTTTTGACAACTCTAAAATTTGGTCCATGCGCTGCACAAGAGACAGTAGAACCAGTTTTGGACGCGTCGGTATAGAATTCTGCGCACCTGTACTTGTCCTGCAGGAACAGGAAGTGCTGCAGAATTGCATTCCTGGGTACCCTATTTTGTTTTTACAAGAGTGAATGACAGGTCGCATGTTACAGGACGAAGATGCCATGGTGCGATGAAATTATGAATGGATGTCTTGTGCGTGTCTGAAAGGGGGACATTGAGTGCAGAAGCCTCCTCCCTAACTCTGAGAGAGAACGGTAAGGGAATAGATGGCCTGTTTAAAAAGAGTTGTAAATTTGATGTATCGTTCATGATGCGATTAAAAGGATGGTTGGTCAGAGACACGATCTTGGATGCATACAACAGGTCAACATAATCCCGCTGATGCCCTAGGCACCATTTGTCGCACTCGACATAAAGACTTTCAACAGGGCTAGTGTGGAATGCGCCACATGAGAGGCGAAGGCCAAGATGCAGCACTGGGTGGAGCATTTTCAGTGCTGTTTTTGTAGCCGACCCATACACGACACTGCCGTAGTCGAGCCGAGACCCCACCAACGCTGTGTACAGGCGCAGCAGGAGTTGTTTGTCGGCCCCATAAGATCGATGTGAGAGGACCTTAAGTATATTCATTGTTTTTAAGCATTTGCATTTGAGCTGTCTGATATGTGGGATGAATGTAAGTTTTTCGTCGAATAAAATACCTAAACACTTGTGCTCCTTGTTCACAGGAATTGGCACATTCGCAAGAGCAATGTCTGGGTCCGGGTGGACGCCACGCCTCCTGGAGAACAGAACACAAGAGCTCTTTGCGGGATTAAGATTAAAGCCATTCTTGTCAGCCCAGCCGGCAAGTTTCTTGACGCCGAGCTGGACTTGACGTTCGCAGATGGACAGGTTACACGATTTAAAGGATATCTGCACGTCATTTACATACATAGAATAAGAGATTGTAGGTGGCAGTGCCTTTGCAAGAGAGTTCATTTTTACTATGAAGAGGGTGCAGCTCAACACTCCACCTTGCGGCACGCCATTTTCTTGCACGTGAACATTTGACAGTGCACATCCAACTCTGACGCGAAAGGTTCTCTCCGACATATAACTACAAAGAATGTTCAACATGTTGCCCGCAACACCGATTGACTTTAGGTCACTGAGGATACCGTACCGCCATGCGGTGTCATAGGCTTTCTCTATGTCGAAAAACACCGTAAGACAAAATTGTTTATGCACAAAGGCATCCTTTATATGTTTCAAGAGCTACGAGTTGATCGTTCGTTGATCACCCCGCCCTGAAGCCTGCCTGGCAGCTCTCGAGAAGACCGTTGTACTCAAGGAAGTACACGAGCCTGCGATTTATCATCTTCTCGAGAAGCTTGCACAGGCAGCTGGTCAGGGCAACGGGTCGATAGCTAGCAGGAGAGGAAGGGTCCTTCCCTTCTTTCAAGAATGCTACAACTATGGCCTCCCTCCAAGACTTTGGAATGTGCCCCGAAAGAAATATCTTTTTGTAAAGGTGAAGGAGTGTTACAAGCGTGTCTGTGTGTAAGTTCTGTATCATTGTATATGTAATGTTGTCTGGGCCTGGAGCTGAGGGTTTACACGTGCTTAGAGCATCCCTCAGCTCATGTAGTGAAAACAGGGAGTTGTAAGAAGTCTGTGATTTGTTGTTGTCACGTAGGGACTTCTTCTCACAAGAGGCTTTATGGTTCAGGAAAGTGTGTAGTGTGCAGAGCTTGACACGTGTTGGAAGTGTTGTGCAAGTGTGTTAGCCTGATCTTCTAGTGTGTCCCCAGTCGTGCTGACCAAGGGCAGGCTATGTGTATGTTGTCCTTTAAGTTTACGTATTCGTGTCCATACCTTGCGTGTGTCTGTGTATGAATTTACGGATGTTATGAAGGAGCGCCTACTATCCCGTTTTGCCTCACGGCGCACGCGCTTTCCCAAGGCCTTTGCTCTTTTAAAAGAAATTAAGTTAGCCGACGTGGGGTACCGGCGAAGGACACCCCACGCCTTGTTCTGGGCCACTCGCTCTCGCCTGCAGTCCTCGTTCCACCAGGGCCTCCTTGGGTTGCGTGGGGCACCGGAGGCCTGGGGAATGGACTTTGAGGCGGCGTCGAGGATGTGCGCCGTGAGCAGTTGGGTCGCCTCTTCTACGTGTAGGTGTTTTATGGATGTGTAGTGCAGTTTAGATGTTTCTGTGAATGTACTCCAGTTTGCTATTCCCTCATTGAGCCTTTTATGAGAGGGGGAAGTGTTTGTGCCTATGCCTATGTATGTCAATTTGGTGGGGAAGTGGTCACTACTATATAGGTTTGTGTCCACATGCCACTCAAGAAATGGGAAAAGAACTGCAGAGCCAAGAGTCAACTCAAGATGTGAATAACTGTTTTGTCCTATGTTATAATATGTAGCTTGGTTTTTGTTAAAAAGGCATGCTCCCGATGATGTTAGAAATTTTTCAATTAGGCGACCTCGGGCATCTGTGCGGGAAGAGCCCCAGATTGAATTATGTGCATTGAGGTCGCCTAAGACTAAGTACGGTTCAGGTAGTTGATCTATCAGTGCCTCAAAATCGGTGTTCGATAGTTGGTAATCCGGAGGGATGTAGAGGGAGCATACCGTTATTAACCTATCATAAATAATTGTTCGAATCGCGACAGCTTCAAGCATGGTGTTTAGGTGGATGGTGTGACACGCTAAGGATTTTGATTGATTTGATTGATTGATTGGGGGGTTTAACGCGCCGACGCAACGCAGGCGATGAGGCGCGCCGTAGTGGAGGGCTCCGGATTAATTTTGACCACCTGGGGATCTTTATCGTGCGCCGAAATCTCGTACACACGGGCGTTTTTGCTTTTCGCCTCCATCAGAAAAGCGGCCGCCGCGGCCGGGAATCGAACCCGCGACCTCGTGCTCAGCAGCGCAACGCCTTAGCCACTGAGCCACCGCGGCGGGTGCTAAGGATTTTCGGGCTACTATGGCCACACCACCTGAAGAATAAGTGCAAGTGTTCCTGTCTTTTCGAAAAACCAAGTAGCTATTCAAGAAGTTCGTATGTTTACTATTTAGGTGTGTTTCCTGAAGACACATGAGACTTGGCTGATGTGAATGAAGTATCTCGTACACATCATCTAGATTGTTGATAAGGCCTCTACAGTTCCATTGAATGATGTTGTGTGTTCCCATTATTTACATTTAAGAATGACTGGAGTGTGTGTGTGTGTGTGTGTGTGTGTGTGTGTGTGTGTGTGTGTGTGTGTGTGTGTGTGTGTGTGTGTGTGTGTGTGTGTGTGTGTGTGTGTGTGTGTGTGTGTGTGTGTGTGTGTGTGTGTGTGTGTGTGTGTGTGTGTGTGTGTGTGTGTGTGTGTGTGTGTGTGTGTGTGTGTGTGTGTGTGTGTGTGTGTGTGTGTGTGTGTGTGTGTGTGTGTGTGTGTGTGTGTGTGTGTGTGTGTGTGTGTGTGTGTGTGTGTGTGTGTGTGTGTGTGTGTGTGTGTGTGTGTGTGTGTGTGTGTGTGTGTGTGTGTGTGTGTGTGTGTGTGTGTGTGTGTGTGTGTGTGTGTGTGTGTGTGTGTGTGTGTGTGTGTGTGTGTGTGTGTGTGTGTGTGTGTGTGTGTGTGTGTGTGTGTGTGTGTGTGTGTGTGTGTGTGTGTGTGTGTGTGTGTGTGTGTGTGTGTGTGTGTGTGTGTGTGTGTGTGTGTGTGTGTGTGTGTGTGTGTGTGTGTGTGTGTGTGTGTGTGTGTGTGTGTGTGTGTGTGTGTGTGTGTGTGTGTGTGTGTGTGTGTGTGTGTGTGTGTGTGTGTGTGTGTGTGTGTGTGTGTGTGTGTGTGTGTGTGTGTGTGTGTGTGTGTGTGTGTGTGTGTGTGTGTGTGTGTGTGTGTGTGTGTGTGTGTGTGTGTGTGTGTGTGTGTGTGTGTGTGTGTGTGTGTGTGTGTGTGTGTGTGTGTGTGTGTGTGTGTGTGTGTGTGTGTGTGTGTGTGTGTGTGTGTGTGTGTGTGTGTGTGTGTGTGTGTGTGTGTGTGTGTGTGTGTGTGTGTGTGTGTGTGTGTGTGTGTGTGTGTGTGTGTGTGTGTGTGTGTGTGTGTGTGTGTGTGTGTGTGTGTGTGTGTGTGTGTGTGTGTGTGTGTGTGTGTGTGTGTGTGTGTGTGTGTGTGTGTGTGTGTGTGTGTGTGTGTGTGTGTGTGTGTGTGTGTGTGTGTGTGTGTGTGTGTGTGTGTGTGTGTGTGTGTGTGTGTGTGTGTGTGTGTGTGTGTGTGTGTGTGTGTGTGTGTGTGTGTGTGTGTGTGTGTGTGTGTGTGTGTGTGTGTGTGTGTGTGTGTGTGTGTGTGTGTGTGTGTGTGTGTGTGTGTGTGTGTGTGTGTGTGTGTGTGTGTGTGTGTGTGTGTGTGTGTGTGTGTGTGTGTGTGTGTGTGTGTGTGTGTGTGTGTGTGTGTGTGTGTGTGTGTGTGTGTGTGTGTGTGTGTGTGTGTGTGTGTGTGTGTGTGTGTGTGTGTGTGTGTGTGTGTGTGTGTGTGTGTGTGTGTGTGTGTGTGTGTGTGTGTGTGTGTGTGTGTGTGTGTGTGTGTGTGTGTGTGTGTGTGTGTGTGTGTGTGTGTGTGTGTGTGTGTGTTCATATGTCGTCTTTCGGGGCTGTTACTCTGGGATTGGGCTTTTTGGGCCTGTCTGTAGGCTTGCAAGTCGGTGGCCGCTCCTTGCGCTGCGTTGCAGGCAGGAACGGCCCGACATCCATCTCGTCGTCGGATGTCCGAGGGGTGCCCGACGGACCGGGCCCCCCGGACTTGGCCCCCACTCGGGAGCCCTTCGTTTGAGCCGCCACCGCCGAGGGCGTCCGGGGCGCCAGAGGTGGCACGGGCGGTGCGGTGGCGGTGGGAGCCGGTGCGGGGCCCGTGGTGTCCATCACCTCAGTACCCTCCAACGCACTGGAGGACAGGGAGACAGAGGCGGGAGCGGCACCGGTCCCGACGGAAGACGTTGCCACCACAACCGCTGCTGCCTCAGCAAGCGGCGTGGTGGCGGGTTGGGCTGCCAGAGGCAACCCAGGGGGGGGGCGGGGCAGGGATCAGGTCAGACTCGCTGAACTGGGTCCCTGTGGAAACCAGACGCCCCCGGCGAGCTGCGTCGGCGTACCTCCCCAGGGGGAAAGAGACGAACCTCTTTCGCGCCTCTGGGAAGGTAAGGTTCTCAGTGACTTTCACCTTGATGATCTCCTTCTCCTGTTTGAATTTCTCGCATGTTCTAGAGTAGGCCCCGTGGGGTCCCTGGCAGTTAGCACAGATGAGGGTTTGCGATGGGCAGTTGTCAGATGGATGATCGTGTTGTGCACACTTGGCGCATGTTAGTCGACCACGGCAGGCGGTACTGCCATGGCCAAACCGCTGGCATTTAAAACACCGGCGCGGGTTGGGGATGTATGGTCTGACGGGGCAATGAATGAAACCTGCATTTACTGATTCAGGAACTGTGGAATGGTCGAAAGTTAATATTACATGTTTTGTTAGGATTTCCTTGTTATCTCGACGAATCATGATACGCCTCACTGCTGTAACACTTTGTTCCTTAAGGCCTTCCAACAGATCGGTGTCAGTTTCATTCATCAGATCTGACTCAGAGATCACACCCTGGGAGCTATTAAGGCTACGGTGGGGTGTGACCCTGATGTCGAGATCTGCGATACGAGTTTGAGTCAAGAGATTTGTAGCTTGTTGCTTGTTATTCACTTCTACAAGAACTTCTCCTGTTCTGAGTTTTTTGGCTTTGTAGGACTGACCAACAATGCCCTCAAGAAATTTGGAGATCAGGAAGACAGACTTTGTGGCAAGGGGGTTCGACGCATCAACCGATTCAATTACCAAAAACCTAGCATAGTTTTCCGGCTTTCGGAAACTCGTCGTTGGCAACGGAGGAAAGGATACTTCGGTGCGGCCCCTTTTAGGGGGCCGATCTTTGTATTTGGAAAATTTGGAAACCATATATCATAGTATAAAAGCAGGGAGACGGGGGTACTTTCTTCTTTGACTTTACCCTGGTGGTCAAAGAGGTCCCGGAGCTCCCTGCCTGGTGAACAGACAGGGAGCCCATCCGCCGGAGCTTGACCTGGGCTCCGACGGCCACCGCTCGTGGTTTCTAACCCTCCACCTATAAACACATCGCCATGGTTGGATCCAGCTTATGTTTGGGGGCTCGGGGTCCGCGGTATCGCCAGTACCGTCACCAAGATTGCTCAAGGTGCCCCGTGCGGGGCCTATGCGCCATTTTCTTTACATTATGCGACACTTCGTGTAGATACGGTATGACGGGCACCTTTTTTCCTATCGTCCTGTCTAGTTCGTCAGGGGTATCTTTTCGTCTCACCTTTTGGAGGAGAGCTTCATACACGCTCGAAATCAGGAGAGAAGGGAACCGGGCCCGGCTTAGCCTCAAAATCTGGTCTTTGAAACTAGCCTCCACTTTGTGAATGCATGATTTTTTCGAGGCTCCGTGAATACACGTCATCGCCAGACCTCTTTTTACTAGTTTTGAGTGCGCACTATTGAAGGGAAGAATTACTAGCCTAATTATACTAACCATAATACACGAAACAGAGAGCACTATGTTTTTGAAGTAACAAAAGCTTGATGTGGGCGAGTTGGTACATTAAGCTAAAAAAATTACTATGCGCTAAAACAGGAACGAAGAAACACGTAATACACAACACAGTGCCGAAGTTCCAACAAGATTTTATTGAAAAAAGGCGCTACTAACGGCGCTAAAAACGGCGCTAAAAAACGGCGCTAAAAAACGGCGCTAAAGCAAGAAACGGCGCTAAAGCAAAAGCTAAAGCAAGGCAATTATTTTTGTTGAACTACTTCCAGGTGAGCAGTGGAAAGGCGTGGTTTGGCTCCGTAGCCTTGAGTGCATTGCCACAGAAAGTTTTCCCCGAGTTTTTTATAGCCTACCAGCCCTCAATAGTTTTTATAGTCTACGAGCCCCCAAGAGCCGCTCCCAAGCGATGCGCCTAGAAGGACGCGCTCAGATCTCTTCAGCAGTGGTAGCCGAAATTTCGGCAACGAGATCCACAAGCTCATTTCTCCGCACTCACGAGTAACCAGGAAAGTGAAAGACAAAACGGCAACAGAGGGAACCAATGATCGATATCTTGTCTAATTTGGTGAATAGCGCCTGGCATACTGAGGGGATTAGACGGTGTATAGCAATTGCTCCTGCATTATAAAAGCTCCTGGATGGGCTAATCCGGAAGCGTTGAGCTGTCTCAATAATTCCCGGAGCACTGAAAACGACAAATGCGCGGCACCAGCGGATGTGTTGGTGAAGGAACCGTACGTGTACGTGTGTAATCCGGGGTCTGTAAAGAGCGTGAAGTTGTGTGGGCGTCAATTCTGAAGTGCAGAATCCCAATCTAAACGCAAGATGCCTGCGCTTTCACTCAAGTGTGGAAATCCTCGGTGAGGGAGGGAGACATCCACTTTCCGGAAGCCCTTGGCTTTAAGATTAACGGAAAAGTGAATTGGACAGTAGTAGAGGTTAGTAAAAGAAGGTAAGAAAGTTGGTGGTAAATGAGAAGAGAAGAATCTGGGAAGACCTACGAACAAAGAAGTCAGAAGCACAAAAATTTCATAAGGGTTTTTTTAATGGCTAAGTGATTGTACAGTGGCGCTACGACTAAGGTCGCTGTGCAATGCCACCCCGTTACACGGGGAAGGCGCTAAGCATCATAAAGCACCATCGTCATCACGATGGTCTCGCTCCGTTGGAGAAACACGCGTATTGGGCCATGGATGAGCCGTTTAAAGCGAAAAAAATTGAAAAGACGCATTTCAAGGTCCAGAAGGGCGGACAAGGGGTGCTAACTGGCCAACATCTCCAGTGCTGAGGTAAGGGTGCTGGTGTAAGCACCGGTCATCACAAAGAGCGGAGGGCGCATCAAGGAGTGAACCCTCGCATTGGGCAAATGATGCTGTCGGGCACCCTAGCAAGCCAGTTCTGCAAAGGGGATGGCCTGCTGAATGATGCCGTGGTAGATGAGCCGGAGCTGGCTTCGGTCTAAAAATGAGTGCAACCTCGCCAGCGCTATTAGGGCTGTGGACATCTTTTTGATTTGGCCCCAAAGACGGTTCGCGTGGGCGGCGAAAGTCAAGTGCTTGTCGAAGACGCTCCCAGTAGCTTCACCCCTGTGATCTGCGGCAATGTTGTGCCACCCAGCTTGACTGTCGGCTTCCGCTGCGCCCCCCGCTCTCCCCTAGAAATCAGGAGGCATGTAATGGGGTTGAATTGCAACTTCGCCGTGCGTGTACATTTTGAAACTCGCTCAAGGGTTTTATTAGCCAAGATGCTCGATCGCCCCTTGCAACGACCGTGTCGTCAGCGTAACCTTGAAGGTGCACATCCGTCGATACACGAAGGCACAGTTATTGGTAGATCCCAATATTACAAAGGGGGAGACCAAGTGGGGCACCTTGAGGGCAGCCTCTCACGGTCTGCATCCGCGAACAGGCAGCATGACTATTACAGTGGTGTAAAAATGACCCTGTGGTGTACAAATGACCGGAGTAGGCTCCAAAGACTCAAAGGGCATCCGTGTGTTCGCAAAAAGTGGAGCAAGTCCAGGCGCCAGATGGAATCAAATGTCCCCTTGAAATCCAAAGATATAACGAGAACCAATGATCCTTCGTCAGGCCAGGCCTGAATACGAGAGCGTAGGTATAGGAGTGCAGCGCTGAGCTGGTGAGCTGCCCTTGCTTGCAGCCGCACTGGGTCACGTGCAACAGATCCGACTCGCGGAGCTCCTAACAGCGTTATTCTGGGATTCCTTGATGTTACACCGGTACCGACCTAGCAATCTCTAATAGGATAATCTGAGGCCTGCACGAAGTGGCGGATCACGAAAAGTTTGATACTTGCGGCGCTAGGATCTCACGGACGATTGTTAACTTGCGAAACCACCCGGCCACCATGGATCGCCCTTGAGCGGTTTAGGAGCACTGTCCAACATCTTCCGCAGTCGTACCATTTTTCATAAAATGTGCTGGTGGTGTCTTCTAACGTCTGTAAGATGTAATGCAGTTGGAAGAGAATGTGGGAAACCAAGCAACATAGACAAGCTCCTCGACCAGGAAAGACTCGGAAGCCTTTGTCTACTGCTTCCTTCAAGCAACGGGGGCCTCTTCCTTGCCAAAGACAACGTAAGGGTGATCAGACGGCGTCGGTGTGTCCAGAACGTTCCAGGAAACTCTAGAAGAACACGCGGTTCCACCAGACGAGGTAACGTCGATCCATGTGCGTGAATAATCGGTGACAAGTGTCGAAGGGAATCCGGATTGTTCAAACTTTTAAGCAGCCGAGAATGAATAAACTGTGCCAACTACTGTCCTCTCACATTCACAAAATCCCCACCGCACTAAAATCAGCCCCAACGACCCCATAGCCAGCGTTGTTTCTGTCCTAGAGCGAACCAACGGAAGCAAGAGTGTGGCCCAGACCCACCGAGGGCGCGGCCTACACTCCTGCAAAGAGTATAGACAGGTTAGGCGCGTTTAAAGTGAGGGAGACCACGAAAGTGACACGTGAATAGGAAACAGGCCCAAAGATAAATTTTCTTGAAACAACCATGCAACGTAGGGTTTGGGCACGGCGAAATTTAAACCACCGAGGCGGAATGTCTCGTCGCACAGTCAACCCCTAAGGCACGGGCATCGAACCACCGCGAAGTCATAATGGCTCCCGGAAGGGAAACAAAATGTGCAGTTGCTGCGCGAGTGGTGAAAACTCAGTGCTGCAGTTGCTAGGTTGCGCCGGTGCGTTGGGAAGCAGGCAGAGTGTCCTCGTAAACCCGGCCGCTGCTAGCACTGTCAGCTCGCAAAGTGACAGTCACAGTGTCGCGGTGCACCAATGCATGCAGCGCCACCACTGACGGGCCCGGAAGGCCAGCCCCTGCAGCGGACAATGCCCTCTGTAACGCGCACTGCAGCGCTGACGTGACCGTGTTGTGCGCGCCCTGCCGCAGGCGTGCTCGATGACATGACCAAGGCGCGGGGCCCGAACGGGATGGCCTCAAAACAGTCCTCAATGGGCCGCGCGGCAAGATTAGCCCCGACCTGGAAACAGAGTGCGATCCATATTATCGACCCTCTCCCATCCCTCTCTAGCCGGCGCCGACTAAACAATAGGGCCCCTGTGCTTCGGCCGAATCAGCTCTGTCGCTGCTGGACTTCAACTTCCCTATCCCAGCACCACGGATGGCGTATGGTGCTTCGGTGGGTCGCTTGTTTGCAGAAGAAACGGAACAACCATTACAGGATGTCGTCAGCCGGCCTGTTTCCCTGGTTGCACCTGGGTTCACAGCGACGCGACACCGTCACTATACGCTGCCGCTGATCGTGGCCTCGTGCACCGAAAGGACAAAAACGCGGGCACGCAAGAAAGCAACGAAAGAGCGCGAGCGCCAACATGCAACTCGGGTTTATTCAAACAGGCGCGAATTTTAAAATGCAGGAGATACATATTTTAAATATTTTGCCGGCAGCCAGCAAAATATTTTTGCCGGCAGCCGGCAGATTAGCCTGGGAGAAAAGTTGCCGGCAGTTCCTTCCCATTGGCTGGCCCAGACCAAGTGATTATTCTGCCGGCACATTTCCGCGCGGGCTATTTTGCCGGCTGCCGGCAGATTAGTCCGGGAGAAAAGTTGCCGGCAATTCCCCGGCAATGCTGCCTCTCGGTGCCAATGCTCCGGCAGCCGGAGATGTCAACTTTAACGTTGGGGACAAGTTTTCGAGCTTTGCCGAGCATGAAGAGACGATAGATTGTTACTGAATTACGTGAGTGAATTACGTCAAGCCATAGAAAAAACGAGTCGGCAAGATTGCGGCGGGCATGTCGAACTGACTCAGCCCGCCGCGAACTTTGACACTTTGATTGCAGACAGTGAATGTTCCTTGGTGTTTCCTTTGTAGAATTTCAAGCAAAGTCGTACAATAAAGAAATGATCAGCCAAAAATAGAGATTGCATGGGTAGAATTCACCATTGTTTATTTCAATGCTATACAATTTTAAACACGAACTTCAGTAAAAGCAATATTTCTGCATGGAATCATGCATAGCAGGCAGACCAACAAACATCTAATTTTGCGTTCATATACCAAACACCATCAGACAGATGAAAAACAGCGACTTGTGCACAATCACTACACTGCCAAACTTTTGCTCTCGGCTGCTTCCTGAGACGCACACACGACAAGTTGTACCTCAACAAGCACCAATCACACATGACTGATTCATTTGTGTGAAGATCATTTTTACACGTGTTACACTCCCACTGCTGCAGTTGTTTACATGTCGCCGAGAGCTAAAGTGCGGGAAAGGGGGAAGAGGAGACAAAAGACTTGGGAGGAGATCAGGGGTGGAATAGAAAAGATGTGAAAGAAAAAAGAGGAAGAAAAAGGACAGAGAGAATAAAGAAAAAGGGGGGGGGGCATTACATACGCGACAGCGGCACGAGTGTTCGGCGCGCGTGTTTGTTCAGTAGGCTCAGCTACAGGCGCTGGGTTAGTCCGGTGGACTCGAGGAATGCCAGGAGGTGGCTGAACACTTCTCGACGGGAGCTGGCAGGACCCGTCGGGAACAGCAGGTCCTGAAGGTTGTGTCTGGGCCGTCCAAGACGCTTGAGTGCAGCCTGCAGCACTGCGCTGTGTACTGCGTGCTGGAACAGGACAGGAGCAGGTGCTCCAGCGTCTCGGGTTCGGGGCAGTCGGCACAGGCGGGGGAGGCGCGTCGTCCCTGGTGGTGCAGCAGGGCCGCCACCTTGCAACAGTTGAAGCTCATCCTGAGCAGCAGGCTCCGGACGTCCCTGGTGGGGCGCCCAGGCAGAACAGGCGGGGGATGGCCCGAAACTACTCGGGGGTCCGGGTGTGTGGCCAGGGCCATTCAGGCCAGGATTTGGCGTGGGGCGTCGAACGCCGTCACGTCCTGGGAGGCGGGGGTCCCTGGCTGGTGGGTGCCCTTGGCCAGAAAGTCGGCCGCCTCATTGCGCGGGGTGCCCATGTGGGCCGGCAGCCAGTGCAGCTGCACGGTGCAGCCGCGAGAGGTCAGCGCGTGCAGCTTGGCCACCAGCGACGGCTCCACGTGTCCACTGGAGCTGCCCGGTTGGTCAGCCGACTGCAGCCGCAGGAGGGCTGGCCAGGAGTCCGTGAGTACGAGGGCTTTGCTTTAACATTAATTTAACTTTAAACACCTATATTTCTCGTCTCAGCGAGAGGAGACTGGTACTAAAGGCACAGACGGCCTGAGAGAGGCCCTCAGCCCCCTACACCAGTGTTGCGTAGTTACCATTCCGGAATTGGAATGACTCCGGATTCGTTCCACCTTTTCGAGATGCCGGAATGTAATGGGAATGGAATGAGGACAATGCTTGGAGGAACGGAATGGGAATGGAACTAGGCTCCTTTTGCCCGGAGTGGAATTGCAATGGAATGGTGATTTTCAGACGATGGTGTTACCATCGCTGGAGCCTTCCGGCTACTTAAATAGTCCTTGGCCAGGACTGCGTTGCTATATCTCAAAGAAAGCAGCGGCGACTAAAACGACAACGCATACCCGGAATCTAGAGTAACTGAATCCGCGTAGCCTGCCTGAGCGAGTGTGAAAATGAACTTCGAGTCGAGAACGCGCGCATGGCCGGTGGCTCCGTTAGGTCGGCTCTTCGTCTTTCGGCAGGCTTTTTGAGGCACCGCTTTCTCTGTACAACACTCCGTGGCGCCAATGGCAGACCGCCGTCTCAATGGCAGGCGCAGTGTGGCCAGGCCAATAGGCGGGGAATAGCATCGAGACGCAAGGGCGGGGGGGGGGGATACGAACGGCGCGCATCCGAAGCCACGGTGTTTCTCACCGCCAGATGATGCTGCGAAATCCTGGAGCTAACAATACAATTCGTTCGCGTATGAAACATGAAACAGCGATTCTGCTTGGCGTTCTCCTTCCACCTTCCGTACCCAGCGCGCAGTCAATAGCATTGTAGCTTGCAAGCTGACCTGGTAGGCATCTCGCGGGAACACGGGCCAAACTATCGACCGTCTGTCCGTGTGCTGCAAAGGGGCCCTAGGGCTCAAGCAAATCAAAAAGAAGTCCGACAAAAAAGGAAATTGTTGGTGATGATATTGCGTACCCGGCACCCGCCATAAGCGTAAGAAGCGAGCTTCGGATATGTTACTGAGCTTTCTACTCCACGCTCTGGTAGTGGGCAGCTGGGATATACGATTACACTAGATATTATATAAAACAATGCATTGATTGACTCATTGTAAGGTTTAACGCGCCGACACAACGCAGGCGATGAGGCGCGCCGTAGTGGAGGGCTCCGGACTAATTTTGGCCACCTGGAGATCTTCAACGTGCGCCGAAATCACGTACACACGGGCGCTTTTGCTTTTCGCCTCCACCAGAAAAGCGGCCGCCGCGGCTAGGAATCGAAAACGCGTCCTCGTGCTGTATAATATAATGCAGACCACACAGCTGCCGAAAGGCCTTTGTTTCTAAAAGCTCCGGCTCGAGCAGTGCCCTTGCTTGCGAGTGTTTTGACAGCTCTCAGATGTGTGACACCGTGCTTCGCTTCGATCCGATAAAGCAGCCCTCTCCTCCAGTTGTGCCAAACTCATTCGTGGTTTGGTTGTTCTACTTCTGTGTACGTGCCCTTTGCGCCTGCATACAAACGTACGTTATTACTGAAGTCATAGTCGTCGGCTTGAAAATTGGAGCATCGCCGCTATTTAGGTAGGAAGATCTCATTTCAAAATTTTGATCAGGTCCTCTTGTATATTGGTTGCGCTTTGATGGAAACAAACTGCCTGACCATACTTTTTTTATTTTGACAGGGCCCCCGTGACGGTATGGGTCTTTCACTTTAAATGAGGGGATCATAAATATTATACTGTATTAAACGGATTGGTGTGAGGTATACGTTCCAGGACCATAAACAAGCGCAATGGAGGTCAGCGTGCAAACGGTGGCGATTTCCTTCGGTGAATGCAAAAACTGTTAACGGTATTGCGGGCCGCTGCCCTCCCGTCTCTGGAGTTGGTACCGTAGCATTAGTGCTCAATGCTGTAAATTAACTTGAAATCATTCAAGGAAGCATTTTGAAAGCGTGTTCATGTAAGCATGCTCCGCGCGACATGCCTGTGAGTTATCCACAGCATACTAATTACGCTGGTATGACGGCACGCAAAGCAGATAGCATAATAGCACGCCAGAGAGTGTGCAACAAAACAGAAAAAAGCAGACATCAACGTAAAAGCTGCTTGTACTCGGGTCACGGAAGAACAAACCGTTAAAACATGCTAAAATGCAAATACTATAATAAGTAGTGGGATTCCTGTAGTTATGCAAAAAGTAGCAGTGTGACACTGCCCCGTTTTAAAGCTAAAGCTTTTTTAGCGGGGCCAATCGAACTCGGTCAGAAAACTAATTCATTGCCTTTTATACCGGTTGCGCGACCGAAAAGCTCTGGCAAGGTCTCTACACACACGGCGCGTGCGTGAAACCGGGGGCCGCAAATTGTAGCGAAAGCTACACTGGCTGAGGTTGAGCAGTTTCACGTGGGCCTTGAAGGGCCGTGCTGCGCAAGCGCGAGGAGCATTGGATTGGATTGGATTGGATTGGATTGGATTGGATTGGATTGGATTAAATTTGGTTTGCATTGGAAATATAATCCAATTGGAGTACGGCTGTGTAAAGAGTTGGGTGTGCACATTTGCCGGTCTGCTCATTCTAGACCGGCAGACGTACTGGCACCGGCGCGTGCCCAGCTGTGCGCCTCCGTTGCGCAGTAGCCAAGTCTGACGCTGCGCAGGAGCCGCTTGATAGCCGTTTCGCGTGGCTCCTGGACAGCCGTGCTGCGCATGCGCGAGGAGCAGTGACTGGACTGTACTAGAGTGGATTGAATTGGATTGGAAATCGTTTTCGCAGAAGTAAGCATAATAATCAGCTAATCCTAGACAACCAGAAAGCCTAGGAATAACCAGCTGAACCTTAGCTCACGCTACGCATATCCTGGCATAGCCGAGCTAAGCCACGGGTAATTTTTCAGTCCCTCTCTCTCTGTCTCTCTCTCTCGCTCAGAAAATGGACTTGCATTGTGTCAAAGTGCTAACTTTAAACTCGCATAAAGGAATGGTTCTACATAAGATAACATGTGTCCATCATAAAGGAGTACAATAGTAAACCTTTATCTCATAAATTACGTAACGGTGTGCAATTAGTTCGTAGTTGCGTTTACTTAGTGCGCCAAAAACCGTTGCATGGGCTCGTTCTTCGCTTCCGGTTTGGGTGTCTGATGGTTTGACGATCGGTTAGACGCACTTTCAGCAAAAGTTGGACGCGCTTTTAGCTTTCGCGCTTCTCTGTACTTTTCTTAGGAAGAGGCGGTAATTTTTTGCATTGGGTAGTTGTTCTGCACGAGATATTTCTGCACGAGTTGTTCTGCACTAGATAGTTGTTCTGCACGAGACTTGAACATATTATCCTGAAACACATAACTTTTCTTGCCCATGAGCATATTTTATCACCATATCAGCACGGTTTTCGTCAAGGTATGTCAACTGTCACCCAACTTATTGAATTGATTCATGACCTCTCCTTAAGCGTAGACCACCAGAAACAAACGGACCTTATAATGCTTGATTTCTCGAAAGCATTCGACCGGGTACCTCACACAAAACTATTAAAGAAACTAGAAGCAACCATAGGAAAAGGCGCAATCAGTGACTGAATTAAAGACTACTTGTCCAACCCATCACAATACGTTCAAATTCATCAAGAAAGGTCATTCATAGTCAAAGTCACATCGGGTGTACCCCAAGGCAGTGTTTTGGCACCTATCTTATTTTTAATATTCATCAATGACTTACCTAAAAATATTAGTGTTAACATAAGGCAATTTGCGGATGATTGTATTATTTACCAAGAAATCAATTCCCCCAAAGACCATCTATCACTTAACAGTGCTTTACAAACAGTGTCCGATTGGTGCTCCGACTGTCAGATGACCCTGAACACAACAAAATCAGCCCTTTTAAGAATAACCAGAAAACATCAGATATCAACGTTTTGCTACACCGTTAATAACACTCCCTTGACAGTCGTGAATCAACAGAAATATATGGGCGTAACTTTAACACATGACCTTAGATGGGACTCGCATGTCGCCAATGTTACATCAGCCGCCTTACGCCGACTCTTTTTTCGGAGACGACGACTAAAGCAGGCACCACCAGAAACAAAACTACTCGCTTATAATACATTTGTAAAACCAACGTTGGAATACGCAAACGTCACCTGGTTTCCTTACACTAACACACTTAAACAAAGACTTGAAATGGTGCAGAGGAAGGCTATTAGGTTTATTTATAACAAATACAGGACAACTGATTCGCCCACAGAACTTCTAAAAAAAGCAGGAATATTACCTCTTAAACAGCGAGCAAAACTTGCTCGGCAGAAGATGTTATACCAATTAGTAAACAAGCAGTTAAACATAGATAGCTTCATGTATATATCAAAAGCAGAAACCAGATCAACACAACACACGCATTCACTAACACTTCGGGAATACCAATGCCGCACCGACTGTTTTAAGTTCTCCTTCTTTCCACTCGCCATACATGAATGGAACAACTTGCCTTCCTCCGTAACAAGCAGTCCTATTTATGAAACTTTTTCGTCTTTGCTGGAAAATCACCTGCGCACATCGATGTAATTCAGTCATAGTAGCTTCGACTTATACCGCATCATGTTGTGTTTTTTTTTTCTTTTTTTTCTTTAGTTTTTGGAATCTCAGACGCTGTTTGCAGCTGCATGATTGTTGTCATGTACTAATACTGAACTGTTACACACATAGGTGCACAAACCGATACTGTCTTCTTTAAATTTGTATAATGTTGTACGCGTAAATGTTGTATGTTTGTACTATGTTAAAGTTGCATTATTTTGCCCTTCCTGCAATAATCCCGCATGGGATTGGCAGTATGAATAAATAAATAAATAAATAAATATGTAACCAACCTGCTACTGTAACCTCCAAACTTCGGTGACAAGTGACAAATTTTGCATACTTTTGCAATATTCAATCCATTTGATAACATCAGATTCATGTTGCGTTCCTCTGTAACAAGATAGAGCACCTGAGGCAGTTTTTACGTTGAGGAATTAAAAAAATTGAATTGAACTTCCCGTCAATTCCAGGAATGAGAATGGGCTAACTTCTGTCATTCCGAGGAATTGAAAGGAATGGAATCGCGAAAAGTTTTAATTCCTCGTAATGGAATTGGAATGGAATGGGGATGCCCATTCTGCAACACTGCCCTACACACACATCGTGCACAATACGCGACACCACCGAAAATCACACACAAACTTTGAAAGTTACACAGCGTGAAAACGAAGTGGACATGACGTCATTGCGTCAACTGATACGCCAACTGTTTCGCCCACGATCCCCAAGTATCGTGCGGTAGCGGCTTGTCACTGTCTTAAAAAATGAGGGGTAGCTACCGCAGTGTAAGCGTTTCTGACGCGACCTAAGTGTGGTACGTCCGGTCTGTACAAGCGCCAGGCTGTGCCGCAGACCAGCGAGGCCGGTATATCAATTGAACTTATTGCAGTTCCATGGCCTTAAAATTACCAACAGTGTGTCTAGAAGAAGCGTTTTCTCGGATGGACGTGCTACGCCTATACACTAAGATGTAAATAGGTTTTGTGCGCTCACATAACCTAACAGAAACTGACAGTACGCCAGTTAAGCTTGCAAATATTATATTCTCTTGTATTAATTACTGCCATGCAGGAGCCGATGAGGTATAAATATCAGGAACATTCTACAAAAGATGCTACTAAAAACACTACGGAAAATACTACGATTCTACAAACATACTGCGAAAGGCGGCAATACAGCCGGGGATCAAGACTCCACAAAGGTTGTAACACTGGCTAGGCTCGTCCCGAGACGAGCGGCCGCGAACATCCGTCCTCCGCTGCGTGGCCTCCGCGAGCAGCGAGCCCAGAGGCTCTTGAGGAAGCCGCGGCTTCCGCGACTCTTCTTGGAAGAATCACATGACACAGGAAGACTGCGGAAATTAGCACAAACTAAAATCAGAGGGCCTTATGAGACACCACATTCTTCTAACGACACGTTTTGTCTTTTGTGGGCAGCCTACCCTGTACTTCAAAAAAGTCTGGTTGATACTTCTTTCATAGGAATCAGTAAAACACTAAAGTGAAATGTGCCTTCACAGGAGCATTTTATTGTTTATTGTGCATCGATACGAGCTCGCACATCGCTATTTATATTTCGTCGCTATGGCACCAATAGACGCATCAACATTACAGACTGGATTCCGCGCCGGAGCACAGCGTGAATCCGATTGAAACCCCAGGCGTTCGCAAACCGCGAGAACGAAACCGAACGGGTTGTCAACGAATCATGTCGTGGTCACAGTGCGCTACAGCGAAAGTAGCATGATTTGGGGGTCGGCAGCAGTCTTGTGGGTGTGTTCGGCGAGTGACGTCCTGCTGGTGGGTCGCTTAGGCCAAGGTGCGACCACATTGGTCCTCCTCCGTGGCGTGTACGCCAGACACTTGCGTTGCGATGAGCTCAGTTTGTGTAACGCAGCGGCCGCGTTCCACAAGCTAAGCGGGGTTCCACATTGGCGGCGGACAGGTAAACACAGCAACTTCCGCTGCTACACGTTGCCGCTATCGAGGCGCCAACAAGCGGCGCTCATTAGCTTCATGACGCACTACTTCACTTCACCTCTTCTAGATGGCAGCATAATGTGAAGACAAGTTAGAGGGAAGGGCATAAGGCGCGTTCGTACACTTAACCTGGGCATGACTTCGTAGCTCAGTCGGTTGAGTGTGTGACATTTCCCGTCACAGCCAGAGGAATGGTGGGTTCGCAACCTAGCACCGCCGCGCCCTTGGAAATTTTTCTGGTGATGTCATTTCCGCGGTTGATATGACGTCGGTGAGGTTTGTGTACCCCGGCATAAAACACTTTCGTGTTGAAAAGCGTCCACCGAGTGGTAAGCTGAAATCGAGGGTTTGACGGACGCCCTCTGGTCGAGAGGGTGCATTTTACGAGAAAGAAGGGACCAATGAAGGATTAAAAAAGTGAAAAAATTTTCAGAAGAGGTTTCGGTTCCTTCACAGGAGGCTTGTCCCAATCATTTTGGAAAAAAAATTCCGGGAAGCTTGCACTCACAGGCAAGATTTGAATGGCGAAGCTGCTGTAGGTGAGCATTGCCAGACGCATAGTTAAGTTTCAGTATCGTTGTTTATTCGCATAGTTACGGCGCTAGTAATCGTCGCCATGCGCATCAAAGAGGTCGTCGCCTTCTTCGTGGCCAGTGGTGGATGTAAAGACATCCGCAACATTGTAGACTTTCAGCAGCTCTTTGTCATCGACCCGTGGCAACCGTGCCGGGATCTGCAAGTCGTCTCGGGAAGGAGTGGCACACTCGTAGCTGTGTCTCCAATTATTCGTGATGACTTCGAGGGAATGCGGCGGCCGCGGTGACATCTCCCAAGCAGGGTGTCTTTTCCCCCTTACCGTTACGCTGCAGCTGTTTTTCACGGGCGCGGTAGCGGTTGAAGACAGCGCTGGAGTTTTGTCTTTGTTTTGCTACAGCCACTGCGTGAGCCGGGGACTCGGCGTCGGCGCGAAGCACGCGCTCCCGAGCGCTCGTCACTTTTTCGCTCCTCGAGCTTTTGCCAGCTTTTTACTGCAAAGCATTGTATGCATTCCATCTCTCTCCTTTTCTACCTTTTTCTGTCCACCCTCTCCTAGACTCAGTCTTGATTGAGGTTCCCTCAACCTGAGAGGCAGTTATCGGCTGAGTCAACTTTCGTTTCTCTTCTAATAAAGCAACTCCCTCCTCACTTTCTACCCGTGAATTAAATATTATCTCTCTCTCTCTCTCTCTCTCTCTCTCTTTCTCTCTCTCTCTCTCTCTCGATGAAGAAGGTTTACTGTGCGCCCCTCCGGGACTCCTCCACGCCGCCGCCGACCCCTCTTTCACAACGGTTATCACAACGGTTATCACAACGGTTATTCCCCTCGCCACCACTGATGCCTCTTTCGCAAGTTGCACAAACGCCGTAGCGCCGTTATCAGTGTTGCGGAGAACCAGCACCGCACCAGCGCGAATGGGCGTAAAGACGCATGAGAGCCGCCGCCACCGCCGCTGCGGAGAAGGTAACCCGGCCGCTGCCGCTTCAAATTCCACTTGGCCCACTAGCTGCTTGCCCCTGCCGGTTGAAAGCAACTTGACCCGTTAAACGCCGGCGTGAGCACATTATTCTTCTTTAGCATGAAAGCCATTCCGAGCAACACTGTCGCGTCGGCGGCCTTTGTTGAACAGGTGTTCATAGTTCGGGTGGAAGAATAATAATTCATCTTAGTATAGTCGCATATAAAGTCTTTCTGTCTCCATTTTCCAGTGTATTTCACGCCTAATTAGGCGCCTATCCCCAGTTGCCTGCTTTGGCGTGCACGGGTGGGGGATGGAGGGAGAGGGCATGCACGCACAGCACAGCTTAATGCCGCTACTGATGACACAGCCGTTGTGGTGGTGGGAGATTCAAACGTGGCAGTCTCGTGGCTCAATGCGCCTAGTCAGCTGCTCTCCGCAATCGAGCGGTTTGGGTCTGGATTGTTGTGTTGCACAGACAATGAGATGCCTACGGCTGGGCAGCGTAAGGGACAGTCACGTGTGTGTCCACTAGTATAGAAGTCAAAGCCCTCAAGGTGTTAACTCGCCATTGGACGGACGCATGTCGCTCGTTTGAAGGGAAAAGAGCGGGATCTTCAGAAGCGTCATCCCGAACAGCAGTGTGAATGGGCGCGAAAACCACGGAAAGCCGCTGCCGCCGCCTCGAGTTCCAGCTGGTCGTGTAGCTGCGAAGCCCTCCTGGATGAACAGCAACTGGCCCGCTTGGAACGCCGGCGTGGGCCAATATCACTTAAGCTCAGACGGCTTTCAGAGCGACATGTTCGACAGTATCCTTCTTTTCTAAGCACCCGCTCAGTACCGGCTGTCGGTTTATGCGTGCACGGGTTGGGAGTGGAGGGCGGGTAGGCGCAGATATAGGTTTCATAACTTTACTTTTGACATGCCCGTTGTGTTGGAGTGAGGTTCAACGTGGCCGTCAAACAGCCTAGTGCGGCCGGTCTGGTGTCAGCCGTGATGGAGTGGATTGGTTGACGTGTTACACAAACAGTACGCCGCCTACGACACGGGAGGGAAAGAGACAGCTGTACGATTGTCCACTAGGATAAAGCTCGGGTCTTCTAAAATTTCATTCAGGTAATTGGCCAAGAAGTATGCTCAGTCGCAAATTACGAGCAAACGCGTTTTGTTTCGCGCACTCCATGGAGGGCGCGCTGGTTTCCAGGTCATTTTTTTTACAGAGTGTAAGGGCACTAAATTTTTTTTGCTAATGCCACTGCGCGTCGCCGCGAAGCACGCGCTCACGAGGGCTCGGCATTTTTCTCGTGTTTTTTCCTGTAACGGCGAACTTAGGGCCAGTAACAACAGCTCCGCTGTTAAAGCGTTTTCTACATTTTTTTTCCAGTTTTTCCATTCCTCGGTCGGTGCGTTCTTTCTCGTTCGAGTGATGGTAGGTAGGTAGGAATTACTTTATTGATGCCGGCAACCGACGGTTTAACTCGTCGGGACGTTGGCCAAGCGTCGGCCCGGGGTTATGCCCTACTCTGCAATACCCCACTTCGGCCCGTTTGTGGCGGGCCGTGAGGCTTGTGCTTGTCGAGCGCACCCCGGGCCTGCTGGACGGCTCATAGTTGAGTGTCCTTGTCTTTAGACTCCACTGCACTTTGAAGTTCCGGCGGCTAAGTCCTGGAGGTAGCTTCAGTGGGGGCCTGGCGCAGTCCAACATGATGTGCCATTGATCCGCCAAACCCACTGCACAAACACTGCACATACCACTCGGAGTCGGAGAGTTCTGGGTGAAGCACGTGTAGCACTGCCGGGGTGGGGAGTGACCTGGTCTGTATCTGCCTTAAGATGACGGCCTCCTCCCGACTGAGTGCCGGGTGGGGAGGCTGCATTGTCCGTCGAGCTAGGCGATAACACTTGGTAACTTCGCTATAACTGGTCATTCGGTCCTTGGTTTCAAACCACCACACGGAACGGTCACTCTCGGGGGAGCGGAGGGTAAGCGCTCGCGCCGCTGAATGGGCCGTCTCGTTGTGGTTCGGTGAGGATGTACACTCGCCCGCGTGAGCCGAGAAACACTTGATACGCATGGTACTGCCGCGGTCTTTGAGCTTGAGCTTGCCGATGATGGCGGCCGCCGGCGCGCACTCACTCCTAGGCAAAGTTGCGCACGGCGTTCCTCGAGTCGCTGAGCACGGTGCTACACTCGGCCTCGGAGATCACCAGAGCGATGGCAACCTCCTCGGCGTCTGTGGCGTCTGTGCACCGCACGCTCGCTGCCATTGTCTTTGTGCCAGTAGCCGCCGCAACGACCACTGCCGCAAAGCCTTCCCGTTCGTATTCCGATGCGTCTACGTACCGAACGTGCGGGTCTTGGGCGTCTTGCTCGGTGAGGGCCTAGGCCCGTGCCTGCCCCCGTTCTTGGTTGTACTCAGGGTGCACGTTCTTCGGGATGGGGTCCACGTAGATGTGGGCCCGCGCCTCCTCGCTGGTCTCGCACGGTTGCCGGCTGGGAGTTCGCGGGTTGTAACCTAGGGACGCCAGGATACTGCGGCCCGTCTTGGTGGCAGAGGCGCTCCATTTGCGCGGTGAGCTGCGCCTCGGTATTTCCTCTAGGGTGTTATGGACGCCGAGCTGCAGGAGCCGAGCCGTACTCGTGGTCTCCGTTAAGCACAGAGCCGTGTTGTAAGCCCGTCTGATCAGCGTGTTAATCTTGGTGCTGTCGGTGACGTGCCAATTGAGCTAGGCCGCAACATATGCGATGTGACTGATTACGAATGACTGGACGTGGCGCACAAGGCTGTCTTCACGCATGCCCGCCCGTCGCGTCGAGACTCGGTGTATGAGCCGGATGGCTTCCATTGCCTTGGTGGTAAGCTTGTTGATGGTCTCGTCGTTGCGGCCGCTCTTGTTTAGCAGCAGGCCCAGGACCCTGATTTTGGAAACTTCGGGAATGCGTTGCCCCGATGCAGTCACGATCTTGATGCGATCGCACTCTCGAGGGGGAGCGCGTTTCCGTCCCGGTCCTAGTGGTGTGAAGACTAACAGCTCAGATTTGGCGGGCGAGCACACTAGGCCAGTGCCTTGAAGGTGCTGCGCGATGGTGGGAACCGCAGCTTGCAGCTGTTGCTCGATGCTGCCGTCGGTGCCACCGGCCACCCACAGGGTAATGTCGTCGCGTAGATCATGTGCCGGACGCCGGTCGCCGCCACTGCCCTCGCTACCCCGATCATGACGAGGTTGAAGAGCAACGGCGAGATGACCGAACCCTGCGGTGTACCCATGCTGCCGAGCTTGCGTTCAGGGAGCTTGTCCGGCGTGCAGTTCCAACGTCCAGTTGGTCACGAAGTCTTCGATGTAATTGTAGCTCATTACCCCCATGTTGCGAGAGAGAGAATAAACTTTATTTAATGAGAGGAGTCAAGCGGGCGGTTTCCTCGGTTCAGGACCCCGTTGGAGCGTCCAGCCGCCTCAGCCCGGTGGATCACCCGAAGCTGCTCTTCGAGGCTAGAGCTGGCCAGCACTTCCTCCCCCTGCTCAATCGAGGGATTAGATATCGGGGAAAGTGAGGGGTTGAGCTGGCACTCCCACACCATGTGATACAAGGTGCAGGGCCCGTTGCATAATTGACACTGTGAATAGTATATTGTTGGCCAAAATAAGGGGAGTTTGGTCGGGTGGGGGAACATGTTGGTTTGGAGGAGACACCAGGAGCGCTCCTCTGCCTTGCTGAAGGAGGGGTGGCCAGCGGGTAGCATAGGCCTGGTGAGCCTGTAGAATTGGGTCACCTCCTGGTATGAAGTTACAGGGATCGCTGTCTCTAGCCAACTTTCTCGTGGCGCTCAGCTGGTTAGACCTCGAGCAGTCTCATGAGCAAAGACATTACCGCAGAGGGAAGCGTGAGCTGGTGTCCAGACAATCGAAACCCTTTTCTTCGGAGGGTTCTGGCCGAGGATCTTCATGGCGATGCACGATATGCGGCCTTGGAGGTAGCTCCTACACGCTGACTGTGAATCCGTGATTATCACTTCCGCTGGGGTTTGCGTTATTGCCAGCGCAATAGCTACCTCTTCGGCCTGTAGCGTCGAGACTTTGTTGAGAGTCAGGCTCGTGGCGTGGCTATCCTTCTTCGTCACAGTCGCTACCATGGCTCCTCGTCTTGCATAATCTGCGGCGCCCGTATAATAAACCATATCGTTTGAGCCGTAGTTTTTCTCCAGGGCTCTAACTCGCGCCTCTCTCCGAACCTCGTGGAACTGCGAGTGCATGTTTCTGGGCAATGGGGCCATTCTGATGTTTCGGCGTAGTTCGCGAGGGATGTCTACTGTGGTTTCAAGAGGGCGATCAGGGATGTTTATGCCCCGTCTTAGCAGAAGGGCCCTGCCTGCATCCGTCCCTGCTAGCCGGTAGCGCTGACTGAGCAGGTGGCCCTCAATCAGCTCGTCCACAGTGTTGTGCACCCCAAGCTTGAGGAGGCGATCCGTGGAGGTGTAGGGGGGCAGACCCAGGGCTTGTTTATACTTATTTCGCAAGAGCGTATCTAACTTGTTCTTCTCTGCCTTGTTTAGTAGTGCATAGGGCGTCACATAGCAGATTCTCGATACGACGAACGCCTGGACGAGGCGAAGCGTACCCGCCTCCTTCATGCCTCTTCCCTTGGTCGTGATCCGACGGAGCATGTGGGCAATCTGACAAATCGTGTGTTCTAATTTCCTTATCATCGTGTTGTTTCCGCAATCTGCTTGAATTATCATACCTATATTCTTCACTTGCGGAGACGGGGTGATGGTAGCACCGTCCAGCGTGATCTCCATCGAAGGGACATCTGTTTGCCTACCGCCCTTTCGGCGCACTAGAAGCAGCTCAGATTTTTCTGGGGCGCACGAGAGTCCACAGTTCTTAGCATACTCGTTCACGGTATCACCCGCCATTTGGAGACGGTCCTGCATCTCCCCGACCGAGCCTATACCGGTCCACACCGTGATATCGTCGGCGTAAAGACCGTGGTGTAAGCCCGGAATCGACGCCAGTTGTTTAGGCACGCCGATGAGGGCAATGTTGAATAGGGGGGGGGACAGGACCGCTCCTTGTGACGTGCCGCGTCCGCCGCTGCGAGTCGGTTGTGTCTGAACGTCTCCAATCTTGAGGGTAGCTTGGCGCCCGGAGAGAAAGTCTCTGACGTAGGTGTATGTGCGACTGCCACACCCGAGCTCGTTCAGATTAGTGAGTATGGCTTCATGGCTGACGTTGTCAAAGGCTCCTTTTAAATCTAGAGCCAGGATGACCTTTGGTGTGTGGGTGTTGGCCCGTTCTATGATGTCCTCATTCAGTTGCAGCAACACATCTTGCGTCGACAGGTGCTGTCGGAACCCGTACACGGTCTGTGGGAACTGCTTTGTGTCTTGGAGGAAGTTCTGCAGGCGGTTGTGCACGATGTGTTCGAGCAGCTTCCCGATACACGACGTGAGTGATATTGGCCGTAGGTTTTCGATGCCGAGATGTTTGTTTGGTTTAGGTATTAGGCGCACCTCAGCGGATTTCCATTCAAGTGGGATAGCTCCTCTTTCCCAGCACTGATTGTAGTAGCCTATGAGGGATGCTATACAGGGTTCGTCGAGGTTGGCCAATGCTCTGTTTGTGATTTGGTCCTGACCTGGCGCGGTATTTCGGCGGATCTTCTGAAGCGCAGCTTTCACCTCAGCCGTGGTAATGGGTGCATCCAATTGCGGGTTTTGATCATCCTTGTAGTCAGGGGCCGCATAAGGTGGGCGCATGGGCAAGTATTTCTGCTGCAGCTTTCTGAGCAGATCCTCTTGGGATCCCTCAAACTTGTGAATAATGGGTCTTGATAGTTCGGCTAATATGGCTGAGTGTTTGATTTTGTTGAATGCGCTCTGTAAATCGAGCCCCAGAATTACTTTGCTCTCTTCTGCCTTGTTGTCGATGATTTCTTGTTTCAGTTGCAACGTGGCGTCTTGTGTGCTGACTCTGTGCATGAAGCCGATCATCGTGTCTGAATAGAGGCCTTCCTTCTCTAAGTAGTCCTGCCATCGGGTGGCTAACACGTGCTCCAGTACTTTGCCCACGCAGGACGTGAGCAAGATGGGACGCAGGTTGCTAATGTCTGGTGGTTTGCCCGGTTTCGGGATCAGGCTCGTTCTTGCCGTTTTCCACTGCCAAGGGAGTTTGCCCGAACGCCAGCATTCGTTAAAGTTACGGGTTAGGGCGTCGATCGATGAATCATCGAGGTTGCGTAGCATCTTGTTGGTAACGAGGTCAGGGCCGGCTGCCGAGCGGGTATTGAGCTCGTGCAGCGCTACCCGTACCTCTGACATGGTAATATCTCGGTCGAGCTACGTGTTGGGCAGCCCAGTGTACGGCGGGTGGGTTTACGTCGGCGTGTCCGGCAGATACGTGGCTTCTAGTATCTTCCTAACAGCATCTTTTCCTTTATATTGTCACGAAGCCAGAGACGATGCAGTTGTCTTGAAGGAAGACCCGGTTATTGGAGCGAACTTGTGCTCCCCTAACAACTCAAAGAATACACAGGCGGCGAAGCAGCAGTCAACAAAGTGACGTGTGCGAGCGAGCGTCGACGATCGGAATCCCCGGCGTCTGCTCTGCAGGCTTTTTAAATGCAGAGCATTTCTTAGGCTCGCCTCTTCCTGCGTCGGACGGTGTCCACAGCTCCGCGTCCGCAGCAGGTGCGCCTCTCCTCCTTCCCTCCTCTCTCTCAACAGCAGCTGGCGCGCGCATGCGTCGTAGTCAGCCCGTTCGCTCCGTCGCGGTCTCGGCGTAATAGGTGCGTGATAGCAGCGCAGTGGGGCGTGGAAGAGCGCGCGCTGCTTGCGCATGCGAGCTCTCACCCCCGTACTGCTCTCCCTCTACTGCGCGCGCTGCAAATATAAAGCGTCTAGCGGTCGCTCGCGCTTCAGTCACTGCGTTGCTCCTTCCTTCCTTGGTTGACGCTCGCCCCCATGTTTACTCGTGTCTGCTACTCCAGCATCACGGAAGAAGCGATGGAAGCAACACTGCCTTCAACCAGTACTGAGGCCCCAATGCTCTGCATTTACTCGTGTTCCCCTCTCGGGAAGGCGCGGGAATTTTATCTTTCGGCGCGCGTGGTTCTCGAACCGTCGATTCACATCTAGAACATTGCAGATCCAAGAAGATTATTCTGGGCTGTTCACGTTAGATCGGAATGCGCTCCCTATTAGAACAGATAACACATGCGGCACAGAAAGAAATAATGGAACACGCGCTTCCCTTGGCACAGCGATAACCGGCGCAGCCGGGCGGTAAAAGCAAAACACAAATAAACACAATGCATGGTTTGCGGCATTACCCCCCCTCTAAGAGTGCATAGACCCGATGCTCACATAAGCGAAAGTTCGAACAAATAAAAATAAAACTTCGTCATCGTCCGTAGAAGGGTTTTAAGCGAACCACGTGGACAACTTCGGGCCGCGTGTGTCGTCGTGATGTGCCGGAGTCACCATCGGGGATCACTGCGTAGGTAAGTTGGCCAACACGTCGTAGAATCTTGTACGGTCCGAAATACCGTCACATAAGTTTCTCACTCTGTCGGCGTCGTCGGATGGGAGTCCAAACCCACACACGATCCCCTGGGTGGTACTCGGCGGATCGGCGTCGGAGGTTGTAGCGGCCGGCATCCACCAGCTGCTGGTCCGTTATACGAACTCGAGCGAGCTGGCGGGCCTCCTCCGCACGCTGAAGGCATCCTTGGACGTCGGCGTTCAGGTCGTCGTCTTCTACGTGCGGCAGCATGGCGTCAAGCATTGTAGTCGGCCGTCTTCCGTAGACGAGCTCGAAGGGTGTCATCTGCGTGGTTTATTGGATAGCCGTGTTGTACGCAAACATGACATACGGGAGCACTTCGTCCCAGGTCTTATGTTCAACGTCGACGTACATGGACAGCATATCCGCAATCGTCTTGTTCAAACGTTCCGTTAGTCCGTTCGTTTCGGGGTGGTACGCCGTCGTTCTTCGGTGATCCGTGTTGCTGTAGCGTAAGATTCCCTGCATAAGATCCGCAGTGAAGGCTGTTCCGCGGTCCGTGATGAGGACTTCAGGGGCTCCATGTCGCAGCACAACTTGTTTTCTCCCCCTGGGCAGTCCGCCTGGGTAGAGCGGCGGTCTCCGCGTAGCGCGTCATGTAGTCTGTCGCTACGACAATCCACTTGTTCTCGGATCGGGACGTAGGAAACGGTCCCAGAAGGTCCGTTCCAATCTGTTGGAAGGGCCTCGACGGGACGGCGATCAGCTGCAGAAGCCCGGCGGGTCTCGTCGGTGGCGTTTTTCGTCGCTGGCAGTCACGGCAGCTCCGGACGTAGTGGGTGACGTCGGATGTAAGGCGGGGCCAGTAGTACCTCGCCTTGAGTTTTCCAATTGTGCGAGCTGTGCCGAGATGTCCGGAAGACGGGTCGTCGTGACACGCTTCCAAAATTTCGTCACGAAGATCTGCAGGAATGACAAGGAGGTAATTCGTTCTCGTTCCGGGGCTGAAATTTTTCTTCACGAGGACGAAGTTTTTGAGGCTGAATGCTGGCAAGGTTCGTTTAAAGGCCCTAGGCACGGCGACATTGCGTCCTTCCAGGTAGTCGATCATGATGCGTAACTCGAGGTCGGCACGCTGTTGGGCGGCTAGATCGCTCTCTGTCACCACTCCGAAGCACGCGCTGTCTTCATCGGAGTCCTGTGGTGGTGGGTCGAAGGGGACGCGGGACAGGCAGTCGGCGTCGGAGTGTTTCCTGCCAGATTTGTAGACGATTGTAACGTCGAACTCTTGCAGGCGGAAGCTCCACCGCCCAAGACGGCCAGAGGGGTCCTTCAAATTGACGAGCCAACACAGCGCATGGTGGTCTGTCACAACCTTGAACGGTCTGGCATACACGTATGGGTGAAATTTTGAAATGGCCCATATAATAGCCAGGCCCTCTTTTTCGGAGGCAGAGTAGTTTTTCTCCTCCTTCGACAGACCACGGCTGGCATAGGCGATTACGTTTTCGCAGTCGCTTTGCTTTTGGACGAGGAGAGCACCCAAGCCTATATCACTGGCGTCCGTGTGTATTTCCGTTTCGGCGTTTTCGTCGAAATGCGCGAGAACGGGCGGGCTTTGCAGGTGTTTTTGCAGCTCGCAGAATGCCTTTTCTTGGTCGTCTTCCCAGCTGAAAGGGGTGCTATCTTTCGTCAAGCGCGTGAGCGGCTCTGCAATGCGTGCGAAGTTTGCGACGAAGCGCTGGTAGTATGCGCACAGTCCAAGAAATCTGCGCACGCCCTTCTTATGTTTCGGCCTTGGGAAGTTCGCTATGGTTGAAGTTTTTGTCGGGTCAGGTAGGACTCCCGCGGCGTTGACGACATGGCCCAAAAACTTCAGTTCCTCGTACTCGAAGCGGCACTTTTCAGGCTTCAGCGTAAACCCCGACGTACGGATGGCCTCGAGTACCGACTGCAACCTTGCGAGGTGTTCGTCGAAAGTCCGGGAGAATACCACAACGTCGTCGAGGTATACGAGGCAGGTGTGCCACTTCAGGCCAGCTAGCACAGTGTCCATGACTTTTAGGAATGTTGCTGGTGCCGTGCATAGCCCAAACGGCATCACCTTGAACTCGTATAGGCCGTCCGGGGTTATGAATGCAGTCTTCTCTCGATCTCTCTCGTCCACTTCAATTTGCCAGTAGCCTGTCTTCAGATCCATCGATGAGAAGTACCTCGCATGGCAGAGGTGGTCGAGGGCGTCGTCGATTCGTGGCAGGGGGTACACGTCCTTTTTGGTGATCTTGTTCAATCGCCGGTAGTCAACGCAGAACCTCAGTGTGCCGTCTTTTTTCTTCCCGAGTACGACCGGCGCAGCCCACGGACTTTTCGATGGTTGTATAATGTCGTCGTTGAGCATGTCGTCGACTTGAGTCCGGATGGCTTCGCGCTCTTGTGAAGAGACGCGGTACGGTGACTGTCGGGTAGGTCGGGCTCCATCCTCGGTTATTATCCGGTGCTTCGCCAGAGGTGTTTGACGTAACTTTGAGTTCGACGAAAAACACTCACTGTAGCGACGCAGCAAAGCCAATAACTTGTTCCTTTCTTCTTGCGGTAGCGCCGGATTCACGTCGAAGGGGTGCGGAAGCTTGAAGGTATCGTCGTGTGCGCGTTCAAAGTCGGCGACTGCTATCACGTCACTTGCTTGTTGCGTTTCTTCGACGAACGCAATTGCAGCGCCCTTGTTTAAATGCTAGTACTGCTCGGTGAAATTGGTGACCAAAACGTGGGATTTGCCTGCTTAAACCGCGCAATGCCTCTTGCGAAAGACACACCGCGGCCGAGAAGCAACCTTTGGTCACTCTCCACGATAGCGTCGACAACGGGAGCAGCACCTTCACAGTAGACGGTGATCATCAAGCTTGCGCGGGGTGGCAGGGTGACGTGATCATCGGCGATCCTTACAGCTGCACGGTGTTCGGGGTTCGATTCCGGCGTCATGGAGTGGTCGGAGGAAAAAGTTATCGACTTCGTCTGCAGATCGATTATTGCGCCGTTGTCCGTCAAAAGGTCCATTCCGAGAATTACGTCGCGGGAGCAGTTGGGCAAAACGACGAACACCGCAGGGTACGTCGTGCCGTCTATGGTGACGCGCGATGTGCACGTTCCACTTGGCATCACGAGGTGGCCTCCTGCTGTGCGTATGAGCGGACCGTCCCATCTGGTCATAACTTTCTTCAGCTTAGACGCAAATGGTCCGCTCATTACAGAGTAGTCGGCTCCCGTGTCTACGAGGGCGACTACATCAAAACCGTCGATGGACACCTTGACGTCGGATGCCGCCTTCCTCGAGTTCCGGGTGCGTCGGGGCGTCGCATCTCTGCTTGTGCGTGTTGACGGTCGGGCACTGTGCGTCGTCGTTGTCGACGTCTTCTCAGCGGACGTCTCGGTCAGGTCGGGAAGCATCGCGGCGTATAGCTGTCGTCGTGTTCGGGAGTCTCGTCAGGGTTAGGTCGGGTCGTCGGGATGAGGGCATGTCGTGAATCACTGTCTTCGGCGCGTCCTTGCGTCGTTGGAGGGTTTCCGGTTTTTCGCCGTAGAGCAACTTCACCTCCAGAAGTTGCTGCTTTTAGTTTCCCCCGCGTGGGCTGGGGGACCTTCCACGGGCGAAGTCAGCGTTGCTACGGCGGTTCGGCGATTGGTATGGGTAGGGCGACGACGAACGGTTGAAACGCGCTGGGCCACGGCTGGTTTCAGATAGATACTCGTGGCGGCGGCTTTTCTGATGGAAGCGAAAAGCCAAAACGCCCGTGTGTACGAGATTTCGGCGCACGTTAAAGATCCCCAGGTGGTCAAAATTAATCCGGAGTCCTCCACTACGGCGCGCCTCATCGCCTGCGTTGCGTCGGCGCGTTAAACCCTACAATTAAGAGGAACGGACGGGCGATTTACAAACAGCACAGATGTGGATGTATCTTTAAAGGCCAGGATAAAAAGGATGGTTACTCAGCGATGAAATTTTAAAAGCATAAAGTAAGTCCATGTACGTTCGCTGGTTCTCAAGGCTCCACTGATTACATTCGACATACAGACTCTCGACAGGGCTAGTGCGAAAAGCACCCGACGCAAGCCGTAGTCCCAAGTGTAGCACTGGCTCAAGCATTCACAACGCTGTTTTAGTCGCCGACCCATATACCACACTGCCATAGTCTAAACGAGAACAAACCAAAGCAGTATAGAGCCGTAGTAGGAGTTCTTTGTCAGCCCCATATGATTGGTGGGAGAGAACCTTAAGGATATTCATTGTTTTCATACATTTATGCTTAAGTTTCTTGATATGTGGGATGAATGTGAGCTTGTGGTCAAACACAACACCTAAAAACTTGTGCTCCTTGTTCACAGGAAGCGACAAGCCATTAAGAGTAATGTCTGGGTCCATATGGGCCCCGCGCTTCCTAGAGAACACAACGCAGGAGCTTTTTACAGGATTCTATTTAAAACGATTCTTGTCTGCCCAGGTGGCGAGTTTCTTGACGCCGAGCTGGACTTGGCGTTTGCATATTGACATATTACATGATTTAAAAGATATCTGCACGTCATCTACATACATCAAGTAAGAAATTGTAGGCGGCAGTGCCTTCCCAAGGGAGTTCATCTTTACTATGAAGAGAGTGCAGCTTAGAACTCGACCTTGCGGCACGGTATTTTCTTGCACGTGTACCTTTGACAGTGCAGAACCAACTCTGACGCGAAAGGTTCTCTCCGACAAATAACTAGCAAGGGTGCTAAACATATTACCAGAAACCGAATGACTTGAGGTCAGTAAGGATCCCATAACGCCAAGCGGTGTCGTAGGCCTTTTCTAGGTCGAAAAACACAGTTAAACAGAACTGTTTGTGAATGAAGGCATCCTTAACATACCCAGCTTTCTCGCTCAAAATTCCGACCTCTCAGGAACCTAGAAAAATTGCTTTAGGAAAATGATCTTTGCTACAAAGCAAGAAGTCAACGTGAAGATAAAAACACTAGAAGAAATTTCCATTATTGTGAATAGTTTATGTGCAATTCACTGTCAAATCTTACTCCCCATGCATTACTATGGGATAGTTTCCATGGCTCAGGAACCTAGCCGCAAAACGTGCAAGACTTGAAACTGTGCGCAAAGGTAATGTTCACCCCCAATATTAGCAGCGCAAAATAACTTTACATTACGCTAAATAACTACTGAGTAATCGCTGTTTAAAGGACTGCCATGAGAGGGAAAGCTGCACATGTGTATGACTCTAGTGCCACAAGTTGATCATTTGTGGATCTCCCCGCCCTGAAGCCTGCCTGGCAGCTCTCGAGAAGGCCGTTATACTCCAAAAAGTACACGAGCCTCCGGTTTATCATCTTCTCGAGAAGCTTGCACAGGCAGCTGGTCAGGGCAATGGGTCGATAGCTAGCGGGAGAAGAAGGGTCCTTCCCTTCTTTCAAGAATGCTACAACTATGGCATCCCTCCAAGACTTGGGAATATGACCCGAAAGCCATATCTTGTTGAAAAGGTGAAGAAGTGTTACAAGAGTGTCTGTGTGTAAGTTCTGTATCGTTGTATATGTAATGTTGTCTGAGCCTGCAGCTGAGGGTTTACACGTGCTCAGAGCACCCCTCAGCTCATGAAGCGTGAACTGAGAGTTATAAGAAGTGGCTGACCTGTCATTGTCATATAAAGGCTTCTTTTCGGCCGATTGTTTGTGTTTAGGAAAGTGTTTGTGTAGTGTGCTGAACTGGACACGTGTTCAAAGTGTTGTGCAAGTGTGTCAGCCTGGTATTCGAGTGTGTTCCCTGTTGTGCTGACCAGAAACAGGCTGTGTGTTTGTTGTCCCTTGAGTTTCCGTATTCTTGTCCATATTTTTTCGTGTGTCTGTGTAGGAGTTTATTGATGTTATCAAGGAACGCCAACTCTCTCGTTTTGCCTCATGGCGCACACGTTTTCCGAACGCCTTGGCCCGTTTGAACAAGAGGAGGTTACCCGACGTGGGGTACCGACGCAGGATACCCCACGCCTTGTTCTGGGCCTCTCGCGCCCACCTACAGTCCTCATTCCACCACGGCCTCCGTTGGTTGCGCGGGGCAACAGAGGCGTGGGGAATGGACTTTTCGGCGGCGTTGAGGATGTGCGCCGTGAGTAGTTGGGTTGCTGCCTGCTCAACGTGTAGTTGTGTTATGGACGCGTAGTGTAGTTTAGATGAATCTGTAAATATATTCCAGTTTGCTCTTGCTTCAATAAAGGCCAACTGCACTCAAATTTTCGACAACGTAAAAATAATTTCACCTAACAGTTCATATAGAAAGGGTGCGAAATGCAAAATACTGCGCTTCAAACATCAACGAGCGCGACGCAAGCGGCTCGCGACATTCGCGTTTTCGAAACCGAAACTGAATAGAAAAGGCGGCCATAGCGGCGGCCGGACGTGACATACGTGAGGGAATGGAAGCGACCTCGCCAGAGCCGGCGGCCGCTCAGAGCCGCCTTCAAATGCGCGTGGTAGCGCCGCGTTTCGCTTTTTTATTGCCACAGAAGAACTTCCACTAGCGTTTGCCCATGATAATGGAGTTGGGCGCAATTCCGGCCTCCCGTTGCTATCAATCGAGATGAAGTAGACCGCCCGACAGTAATTTTTTCCATCATAATAACTGCCGCAATAGCAATTTTTGGTATTGCAAGTAAAAAACGGACCCTGATTTACAAAGCTATTTGCTCGTATACGATATCGAAAAGCAGCTTTTATTATAGCCGACCCCTCGGCTATCACGTCGCCCTCTCTGAAGGGAACAAATCGCACGCGGGCGGAGATAAATCACTATTTCTACTATACATTACATGCAAACAGCTTCGTGAATATCGGCCCAGTATTTTTCCCCCGTGTGCACATCGAGAACCGAATTATAAAAGGGATCTGAAACTATAAGCCCGCCTCCAGAGCTAAATGACGCACTAAAACACGAAAACACTTCCTATCTACCGCTGTTTTCTACTTTAACCAAAGACAGGTACTGTTGAAAAAGTTTCACGTTCAAATAAACTAAATCTAACGCTCAAAGTAAACACTTTACTTGGGAATCGAACAAAAATATTATCTATTGTTTAGGAAAGGAGCAGTTTAGTTTTCGCACTTCCCAAATACGACGGCCAATATTTGTGCGGGTGCATTTGTTAATACGAGAAAGGCTGATTTTGGTTCACTTAGCTAGGGAGACAAAAGTCGCACAAATGTTTATAGCCGCGTGTACAAGAACTCTATTTGGGTGGTAAAACTTTTGGAAATGTCTAAAGGATAGAGGTGGCGCTGGGCCAGCCCAAATGAGGCCAATATTGGACGCGGAAGTGCAAGTGGCCAATAATTTATAAGATATCTTTTTTTTTCTGTGGTAAATGCAATAGGAATGACAAATGTAAGGCAAGTACTCCTTTCGCGCCATTTTTTTTCTGAGTAAAAATATTATTTTCAAGTAAAAAGAGTTTTGCTAACTCCATCACGTTCGCAAGCGCCTGAATAGGTTTAAGCTTCTAATCATTTTTTTTTTGCATTGAGAAAAATGGGGGATATTACTGCCTATGCGGTTATTTTAAACATTTGATGGCGACGTCGGTACAGCGCGCTGGTGTAGCAGAGAAACCCCGGGCGAACTCATCCCTGCGCCCGGCGGAGCGCCCTGAAAGTCGCCGGAGAAGGGCGAGCTTCACGGGACAGGTTCCCCAACCTCCGTCACAGGCCGCTCGGAACTTGTTACGGCGACTCTCCGCCAGGTGCAAACGTCGTCTGCTCGGAGGTACTTTGAACGGCGGTACCTAGCGCTCTCTGTGATTACGAAGCTAAGGATTTCGCCATGGTGATTTTAACAGCTTAGACTACTTATTTGGACAAAAAAATTACACCATCTTCCCGTGGGGAACCCTGATGAGGATGCGAAGCATCGTGGCGGTTCCGTGTGGTTCCATTGTGTTGCCGTTATGTTGAGTGATCTGGTTTTTACTAGCGCCATAGGGAATTCCGCGTCCAGGTCCACACCGGTGGCAAAGGCACGTAAGTGCTGTTGTGTTACGGTGAGTAGGCGGTGGTTCTCGAGGCGCCGAAACTCGTCCATCATGTTCTTGTCGATGTTGTCTCTGTGGTAGAATCGGTAGTCTCCGTCAGCTTTGGTGAGGTAAAGGTTGTTGACATTGGTGCACCCGCTGAGAGCAATGTACACGCCCTCCTCTTCGCCGCTTTGTCTTCTCGTTCTTCTTCTTCTTCGGCGGTTCCTCTACGGGAAGATGACGACGGTGGTTGAACGCGAACCTATATCGTGATGGATTCTTTGTTTGGCCAATCCCTAGGGGCATCCCGCCACAATCAGCATCAGAGGCGCTGCGGACGGGGCTGGTTGAGCTGCAAGGCGCGTGGCGCTTCCCGCCACAGCTTTCCCACGGGAAATTCAGCATCCCCCTCTAAAGTTTTCAGTTCGTCGTTTCCGTTGACGTTCAGCTTCGCGTGCCTTCGTTGTATCAGTAGCTTCTTGACGTAGTTTGAATGAGTCAAGGACATAAGGCGCGTTCGTAGCACTTGCTCCTGTCCCGGATTTGTAGCGTAGTTTTAAAAAAAAATTCCCCGCATTTCCCCGAGGGGCAGAATGTGAAAGTGCGAATGCACGAGTTGAATTTGCGCGGTTCGGTAATGTTCGCGAAAGAGAGATCACACGCACACACACAACTACAAAGAAAGAAAGATGCATTTATTCACAGACACCTATTTGTGTTGTCGTTGTACTTGATTGCTAGAGCGGATCTCAGCTTTGAAATTTCGTGTCAGTACTCCTTTAAGCGGGTGCATTAGCCCTTCTCACGCCCGATTCTTGGCCAATCCCCCACGTGGGTATTTCCTGGCCAATCCCCCACGTGGGTATGTGCCATGTCAGCGGCCAGGCAGCGCGCGCCCATCTCCCCCCGTTGCCAAGGAAGACGAGGAGCGCGCGCACCCGCAGCTGTTGCTATGCGGACGGCGGCGGACGCTTCAGGCTCGCTTAAGAAGTGCATTCGCACTTAAAAAGATTTGTAGCGTAGTGGGAAGAGCACCGCGTACCTCCCGTTGCGGCCGGGCGCCGCTAACTATTGCTGCTAACTATTGCGGCCGAGCGCCGCTAACTATCGAAACGGGGCGCCGCTAACTATTTCTTTTTTTATAGTGTAGTATCGCGGAGCTGTGGGTGTAAGGAGGAGAGTTGCGCATGCGCAGTGAGCGTGTGGATGGCGCCGCCATCAACGACGCAGGACAAGGCGAGCATAAGAAATGCCCCGCATTTAAAAAAGTTTTGAGTGCAGTTGGCCTTTAAACTTGTTCTGGGAAGATGGACTGCTCGGGCCCTTACCTATATATGTTAGTGAGGTGGGGAAGTGGTCACTACCATATGGATCAGTGCCCACACCCCACTCAAAACATGGAAAGAGAACTGCAGATCGAATAGCCAAGTCAAGGTGTGAATAAGTGTTGTGTCCTATATTGTCGCGTACTAAAAACACGCAGATGCTGAGCCGGGGTCCTTGAGGGAGACGACCGGGTCAGTACAAGCAGCCGGAGCTTCTTTAGTGGGATAGCTCGTGCACAGGGTTCCAAGCGCGAGCGCCAGAGCTCTGAATGACAATGTGAGAGAGCACGCGCACTCAACCACTTCTTGGTCCTCACAGTCGTCTCTTGGCGCCGATGAAACACGTGACATTTGCCCCCCCCCCCCCCTTCCAATGGAAGCATTGTCCCGATGCTTGTGTGGGCATACCGACAACCGGCGCGGGTGTGTTATGTCCCTGAAAAAAAAGGTTTCATGCGCACTACGTGCACTACGTCCGGGCCCAAGCGAAGCCGTCTCGTTGAAGTACAGTCTTCGGGAACCACGGTCTAAGTGATTTCGCTAAGTTGTTGCAGGACACGGTAGGGACCGAAGTAACGCTTTAGAAGTTTCTCCGACAGCCCTCGACGTCGTATTGGGGTATACACCCATACACGGTCGCCAGGTTCGAAAGCGGCGTGCCTGTGGTGGGCGTTGTACTGGAGAGAATCCTGCAGCTGCTGTTTTGTGATTCGGTGCTACGCTAGCTGCCGCGCTTCTTCGGCTTTCTGGATGAAACTCTGGACGTCCTCGTCGCCGTCGCCGTCATTGAGAGGCAGCATTGCATCAAGCATGGTTTCTGCCTCGCGTCCATGGACAAGTGCAAACGGTGTCATGCGCGTTGTTTCAGCAAGGGTTTTGTTCAACCGCTCGGTCAGGCCGTTAATTTGCGGGTGGTAAGCGGTTGATTGCCGGTGGGAGGTACCTGTGAGGTTCGTTATGGCGCGTACAAGGTCGGCATTAAAGGCGGCTCCCCTGTCTGTAATAAGAATCGAGGGGGCACCGTGGCGCAGAACGATGTTTTCAATGAAAAACTGGGCCACGGAGAGTGCTGTGCAGCACTGAAGCGCTTTCGTTTCTGCGTACCGCGTTAAATAGTCGGTGGCGACAATTATCCACTTGTTGCCGGCGTGAGAGGTCGGAAAGGGTCCCAAGAAATCCATGCCTATCTGCTCAAATGGTCTTTTCGGTACTTGAACCGGCAGTAGTAATCCAGCTGGTCGGCCCTGCGGAGTCTTGCGTCGTTGGCATTCACGGCACGTCCGTATGTACTGCTTCACGGTGGCGGCAAGGTTCGGCCAGTAATAATTCTGTTTTATCCTGGACGTCGTCCGAGCGTAACCCAGGTGGCCGGCTGCTGGGTCGTCGTGGCACGCCCGTAGTATTTCAGTTTGAAGACACGCGGGGACAACTAGGAGGTGGTCCCTTCCGCAAGGAGCAAAGTTTCGCTTGTAAAGAATGTTGTTGCGCAAGCAGAAGAACTTGAACCCGCGTGCGAAGGGCCTCGGAACGTTGCTATTCCGTCCTTGTAAAAAGTTTTAAAGGGGCCGCAACTCCTCGTCCTCCATCTGTTGCTGAGACAAGATGGTAGCGTCCAGGGCTCCGAGGAAGGCCGTGTCGTCATCATCTTCATTGTCGGCGTGCTCGACTGGCACTCGTGAAAGGCAGTCAGCGTCAAAGTGTTGCTTTCCGGACTTATAAATCACCGTTAGGTCAACTCCTGAAGTCGGAGGCACCAGCGAGCTAAACTTCCCGTGGGGTTTTTAAATTCGCCATCCAACACAGGCAGTGGTGGTCGCTTACTACTTGGAAAGGGCGGCCGTAGAGGTAGGGGCGAAATTTCATGACCGCCCATACAACGGCCAGACATTCTTTTTCTGTTGCCGAATAGTTGGTCTCCGCCCGAGAAAGGTTTCGGCTTGCATACCCGACGACTCTGTCCGCACCGTCTTGCGACTGTACAAGTACAGCTCCAAGACCGACGTTACTAGCGTCTGTATGGACCTTGGTCGCAGCTTCGTCGTCAAAGTGGGCGAGTACCGGCGGCATTTGTAAGCGAAACCTGAGTTCTTCGAAGGCAGCCTGGTGCTCCCCAGTCCAATGGAAGGTGACATCATTACGGGTGAGGGAGGTTAACGGGGCCGCGATGTTTGAGAAGTTTTCTATAAATCTCCGGTAATAGGAACAAAGGCCTAGAAATCGTCGAACAGCCTTTTTGTCCGCAGGGGTCGGGAATTTGGTCACCGCTGCTATCTTCTTAGGATCGGGTTTGACACCGGTGTGGCTGACAACATGGCCCAAGAAAAGTAGCTCCTGGTATCCAAAATGACATTTTTCCGCTTTCAGCGTGAGACCGGCCGATCGAATGGCGTGAAGAACGGAAGATAGCCGTCGCAAGTGTTCCTCAAATGTGGGTGCAAACACGATGACATCGTCGAGATAAACCAAGCACGTCTGCCACTTCAAGTCAGATAAAACAGTGTCCATCATCCTTTGAAATGTGGCAGGTGCAGAACACAGCCCAAAAGGGAGAACCTTAAACTCATAAAGTCCATCTGGTGTTATGAAGGCGGTCTTCTCGCGGTCGCGCTCATCAACCTCGATTTGCCAATACCCACTTTTCAAATCCATCGATGAAAAGTAACGGGCATGGCGAAGCCTGTCGAGGGAGTCATCGATCCGCGGCAGCGGGTACACGTCCTTTTTTGTGACTTGGTTCGGCTTCCTGTAATCTACGCAGAATCGCAATGTCCCGTCCTTCTTTCTTACCAAAACCACGGGCGACGCCCACGGACTCCGAGATGGCTGCATAATGTCTTCTCGCAACATCTGTTCCACTTGTCTTCGGATGGCGTCGCGCTCCTTGGTAGATACACGATACGGGTTTTGGCGAATAGGTCTCACAGCGTCGGCGGTAATGATGCGATGCTTCGTCAGTGGTGTTTGACGCACAGCAGACGATGATGAAAAACAGCCTTTGAAGCTCATTAGCAACTCACGAAGGGCTCGCTGCTCCGCGTGAGGTAAGCTCGAATTGATGTCAAGGATAGCAGCGGAAGCGCCTTCGCCAGGTTCAGTGCCTTCTAATACAAAACAATCATCGTTGCCTGCGATTTCCTCGAAGTAAGCAACGGTGGCACCCTTAGCGACGTGGCGGCGTTCCTTGCCAAAATTGGTCAGCAATAATTCCGCAAGGCCCTCGGTGAGGTGCAGCACGCCTCGAGCAACTGCGATATCGTGATTCAGCAATAGGGCGTCCATACGCTCGGTGATACCATCGACGGTACAGCGAACATCACACATCACAGAAACTATCCTGCAGGACCACGGCGGCACGTTCACATCATCGTCGATAACACGCAACGGCGCAGGGCGTACTCCTGGGCGGCGATTGCTCGCGGCGAACTTAATGGAGCGTTCCCCAACGTCGATGACAGCGTTGTGCTCACTTGAGAAGTCCATTCCTAGAATTAAATCCTTGCAGCACTCGGGGAGGACGACAAAACTTGCAACGAACTCGGAGTCGCCGATACCAATCCTGGCGGTACATTTGCCCACAGGCGTCATGAGGTGACCACCAGCCGATCTAATCTGGAGCCCGAACCACGGTGTCTTTACTCTTCTTAGGCGATCAGCGAGTGTTTGGCTGATTACGGAGTAGCCCGCACTAGTGTCGACTAAGGCAGTTAACTGGTGCTATGGAGATTAAAATGTCCGCGCTGCCAATTTCACCGATGCATATTCTACTCGCCGTGCGGTCAGACGGCGACGTCATGGCTCCCGTCGGCGGGATAGTGGGTGCTATCGGCAAGGTCGCGTGTTCTACTGGGGACGCTGCGTGTTGGGTCGACGAGGTCATCGTTTGTCGTATCGGCGAGGTCGTGTCTTCGGTCGGCGGCGTAGTTGGTTTTCGGAGGTCTTGCAAAGGCCTGCCGGTAGCAACCTTGCCTCCTGAGGTTGTGGCGGTTAGTTTCCCCGCCCAGGGCAAGGGGATCTTCCACGCGGCGGTCCTCGGGGGTCTCGACGGTCAGGTGACGAGCCGCTAGACGGTGACTGTGAACGCCGGAGGATCGGCGGGGGAGGTGACTGCGAATGTCGGAGGATCGGCGCGGGACTTTGTCTGGCAGCAAGGTAAGCTTCGATTTCCGCAGGTCTTTGGCCAAAGCGAGGTCTTAAGGCGGCTGGTGAAAAGCCACGAAGCCCAATTTCACGGTACGGGCAACGGCGGTAAACGTGGCCTGCTTCGCCACAATGATAGCACAGTGGCTGGTTGTTGTCATCGCGCCAAACGTCCGTCTTGCGCACCTGCGTTCCATACGAACTCTGTTGTTGGGACCGAGAGTACGTGGCGGAATCTGCTCTCTGGAGTCGGGGGTCGGTTCGAGGCGCCAGGGACGGCAGTGGCGTGTGTGCGATTGGCGGCTGGCGACGGAGAGCTGTTACATAACTCGCCTGTGGCGGCTGTACCTGCTGCTCCGCGATCGAAAGCGCTTGTCGGATCTCTTGGCGAACCACATCAGCAACCGAGGCAGGCGCAGGTTCCAGCCCGCCGATCCCACTCAATTGCAGCTCTTCTCGTACAATTGAGCGGATGATGTCTCGAAGGGTTGTGTCATTGGCCATACTTGTTAGGGCGCCAGCAGTACCGGACAAAGTGCCGTTCACGCGGTTGAACTGCTGGCATCTCTCTTGCAGGGCTCGCTCGATGGCTGTTGCCTCCCTGACGAAGTCTTTCACCGTGCGAGGAGGGTTTCGTACGAGACCTGCGAAGAGCTGTTCTTTAACGCCGTGCATCAGGTAGCGCAGCTTCCTCGGCTCCGACATTTCAGGGTTAGCCCTCTTGAACAACCGCGCCATGTCCTCCGTAAACATAGTCACAGTTTCATTGGGTTTCTGGATCCGTGACTCCAACAGCTGCTGTGCAAGGTCCCGACGGTCTGTGGTGGCGAAACTTTCCAGAAGCTCCTGCCGGAATTCTTCCCACGTAGACAACCTCGCCTCGCGGTTCTCGAACCACATTCTTGCACTATGTTCGAGCGCGTAATAGACCTCACGCAGCTTTTGGCGAGCGTCCCACTGGTTGAACGATGCGACTCGCTCAAACTGCTCCAGCCAGTCCTCGACGTCCTCAAACACCTCACCGTGAAAGATGGCCGGAGTGCGTGGCTGTTGGAGAGTTACCTGGGGAGTAAGTGCTTGCGCCATTACTTGAGGTTTCGGAGCCTGACGTCTAGGTGCCGTGAAGTCAAGGCGACCGTACTCTGGCGACAGTGCGCGTTTGCGACGGCTAGCCCGATGGACAGGTGTGTAGATAAGGCTAGGCCGTTCCGGGCTGGCCGAAGGGGTCCTTTGCATGGGGTAGTCGTACCCAGCCCCTCACCAGTGTCGCGTACTATAAACACGCAGATGCTGAGCCGGGGTCCTTGAGGGAGACGACCGGGTCCGTACAAGCAGCCGGAGCTTCTTTAGTGGGATAGCTCGGGCACAGGGTTCCAAGCGCGAGCGCCAGAGCTCTGAATGACAATGATGAGAGAGCACGCGCACTCAACCACTTCTTCGTCCTCACAGTCGTCTCTTGGCGCCGATGAAACACGTGACAATATTATAATATGTTGGCTTTTTTGTTGAAAAGATATGCTCCCGACGATATAAAGAATTTCTCAATTAGGCGACCTCGGGCATCTGTGCGAACAGAGCCCCAAAGAGAGTTATGTGCGTTGAGGTCGCCTAAAAGAATGAAAGGTTCGGGTAACTGATCTACCAGCCCCTCGAGATCTGTGCTCTATAGTTGGAAGTCAGGAGGGATGTAAAGAGAACATAGTGTTATAAGCCTATTAAAAAGTTATCGTTCGAATGGCAACAGCGTCTAGGATGGTCTGTAGTTGGACAGTGTGGCACGCCAAGGTTTTCCGGGCAATGATGGCCACACCGCCTGAGGATGTGCCACCACAATCTCTATCCCTCCTAAATACCATGTAACTATTCGGGAAATTTGTGTGCATGGAGTTTAAATGGGTCTCTTGGAGACACATCACACTTGGCTGATTGGAATGCAGTAACTCATAGACATCATCAAGATTTTTAAGAAGGCCTCTGCAGTTCCATTGCATGATATTTTTTCTTCCCATTATTGAAGTTTAGAGCTACTGGAGTATGTGTGTGTTTATGTGTCGGATTTCGGGGCTTGTACTCTTGGAAGGGGCTTTTTGATTCTCTCTATTGACCTGGACGCCGGAGCCCGTTCCTTCCACTGTGGTGCATGCCGGAACGGCTTGACGTCTAGGTAGTCATCTGAAGGCAAGGGGGTGCCCAGCGGACTGGGCCCCCTAGACTTGGACTGGGCACCCTTTGCGGTGCCCTTCGTTTTGGCCGCGACCACCGAGGGCGTCAGGAGAGCCCCGGGTGGCACAGGCGGTGCGGCGGAGGTGGGAACTGCTGCGGTTTCCTCCAGCTCCATCTCCTCCGGGCCCTCGCATGTGCTTCGGGCCGGTGGGGAGGAGGAGACAGTGGGTGCATTAGCATCCCCACCAGACGTGGTTGCCACCACAGCCGCTGCTGGCTCAGCGAGCGGTGCGAAGGCGCTTTGGGCCGCCGGAGGCAACCCAGGGGGGGGGGGGGAGCGGAGGCGGGACCAAGTCCGACTCGCAGTACTGGGTCCCCGCCGAAACAAGACGCCGCTCCGCCCTCCGGCGAGCTGCGTCTGCGTACCTCCCCAGGGGGAAAGAGGCGAACCTCTTTCGCGCCTCTGGGAAGGTGATGTTCTCGTTTACTTTCAAGGCAATGATCTGTTTTTCTTGTTTGAATTTTTCGCAGCTCCTGGAATAGGCAGCGTGCGGTCCCTGGCAGTTCGCACAGGTGAAGCTCTCGGATTCGCATTTGTCGGTTAGGTGATCGTGTGCTGCACATTTTGCGCACGTCGGTTTAGCACGGCAAGAGGTTGTGCCGTGCCCAAACCGCTGACACTTGAAGCAGCGGCGTGGGTTTGGCATGTAGGGTCGGACCGGACATCTCATGAAGCCTGCGTTGACCGACTCAGGAAGTGTTGAGCGGTCAAATGTCAAGATTATGTGTTTAGTAGCTATTATTTGGTCGTTTCGGCGTATCGTGATTCGCCGCACTGCTGTCACGCCCTGATCGCTAAGGCCGTCGAGCAGATGTGCTTCAGTCTCATTTATTAGATCTCTATCAGAGATCAAGCCCTGGCAGCTATTCAAACTGCGATGGGGCGTGATCTTGATGTCAACATCGACCATGCGCGTTCGCTTCAAGAGGTTACAGGATTGTTGTTTGTTTTGGACTTCAATTAGGACTTCTCCGGTTGTGAGCTTTTTAGCCTTGTACGATTTGCCTACAAGGCTTTCAAGAAACTTGGAAATGAGAAAGACAGACTGGGAAGTGATGGGTTTTGATTTATCCAGGGATTCCATTACCAGGAAGCGCGAGAAATTATCGGGCGTTGGAATGGAGATCGAAGACAAAGGAGGAAAGGATAGTTCGGTGCGGCCCCTTTTCAGGGACCGATCAGGTTTAGGGGGGGGGGCTTTGAAACTGCCATATGATACATTGGAAAGCAGGGAGACGGGGGTACTTTCTCCTTTGATCTTACCCTGGTAGTCAAAGAGGTCCCGGAGCTCCCTGCCTGGTAGACAGGCAGGGAGCCCATCGGCCGGAGCTTGACCAAGCGTCCGACGGCCACCGTGTACGGCTTCTACCCTCCACCTTTGAACACCTCGCCACGGTTGGACACAGCTTATGTATGGGAGATCGGGGTCCGCGGTGTCGCTGCTCACCGTCACCATGAATAATCAAGGTGCCCCGTGCGGGGTAATTTTCGTGGTTGCAGCCCGATTGAGAGATACCGCGTTTGACGGGCCGTATAAAGTTGCTCGTGTATCCTCTTATCTCTTATGGTCCGTGATTACAGCTTTTTCTTCTTTCCTCCGGTCGTCTTCTGTTGAGCATACAGTTCTAGCTTTAAGTAAGAGAGCTGAGATTACAGAAAATTTGTGGGATTTTGGGTGCTAGGAATCGAATTGTAGGTATACAGCGGCGAGATGTGTGGGTTTTCTCTACACAGTGAAATTTAGTCGATCTGGCTGTCTTTTTATCAAAACATCGAGGAATGGTAAAGTGCTGTCCGTTTCTTTTCAATGGGATGGCTGGTTCGACCGAATTTAGCTACGACAGCAAGTTCTCTGCTGTTGTTTGTTTGATGATACAAAAACAGTCGTTCACGTACCGGAGAAACATGTTGGGCTTTTCGGGGAAATTTTCCGAGGAGGCCTTGAGCTTTGGTTTTGTAAGCTTGCCGGTCAAGCACGATGGTACAATTTCCTTTATCAGCAGGGAAGATGGCGATGTTACCATCACCTCGTAGGGTCATAGATAGCTGCGACTTCATCTGGTTTCAAGTTATGTTGGTTTTGTCAGGGAATGTTCGAGAGAACGCCAATCGCCTTCAGTCTGACTTCCTAGCGGGTACAGGCTTCAAGACGCATAACCCCACTTTCGATGGCTGTCCCTATTTTTGGCAGAGGGGGCCGGGTAGTTGTTACGCTAAAGCCATGACCTTTGGCTAAAACGCCCGTCTCGGAAGAAGAGAGAACTGTCTTGGTGATAAATTACCAACAAAGCTGGCACGGTCAGCGGGCGTGGCTTCCTTTGTCTATAGCGGTGAAAGCTTGCTTTCTTGGGATGCCTGATGTTTCTCGGATGTAGACGAAGCCACACTTTTTGCAACAGAATCCAATGAATCAAACCTACCTGGTATGTGACGCACCAGTTGCCTGCGAAGGAAGAAAAGGTCCAAATCCCTCCTCCATAGGGTCGCTTGGCACGTATGTACTCGAGCGCGCACCAAACGCTGTACAGCATGCGCTACCATGTTGTTTCCATGAGCGATGACAAGGCGCTTGAGCTGGAGGCTACGAGGCACGACGTCCAAGCCCCGGCGGGCCTTCATAAAGGCGAGGTAGTTCTTGAAGGATGAGATTCTTCGGGTGACGCTTACATAACGTTTTCCCAACGCAAAGAGACAGAGTTATGCCGAAGATGTTCAGATTCAAAGGTGCTCTAGTACTTCATAAAAGAGGAGTGCGAAAGGATTACAACTTACATGGAAGATTTCCTGACGAAAAGGTGAAAATTAGCGCAGCTCCGTCCAAACGCGTTCGACATGAATGGAAGCTTCTCGAACGTACGGTAACTGTGTACATTTAGGCATTTGGCTTTAACTTTACCAAAAAGGCGCTTAGCGAGCTTATTTAAGTTGTCAAATTATCGGAACTGCAACACGATAACGCGAGTGTGGCCTTTATGGGTCACCATGTCACTGAAATTAGCTAGGTTTTTTGCTTGGGTGTGGCTCAGCGAACGCGCCGCCCCCGTGCATAAAAAAGAATATGCTTATAACTGTAAAACTATTGGTACTACGAGGTTCATATCTGGTACTAAGGTGCTTCATACTTCATAAAGACTAGTACTTCATAAAAGAGGACTGCGAAAGGATCAGGAGTTACACGGCAGATTTCCTGACTAAAATGTGAAAATTCTTGAAGCTCTGTATAAGCCTGCCCGCCATTAATGGGAGGTTCTCGTACGTTCGGTGACTGTTTACATTACAGCTTTTTGCTGTAAATTTACCCATAAGTTACCCAACGAGCTCATTTAACTTGTTTTTTTTGCGTTCTCGCTGGGCCAGGCTCGCAGTCTGTGCGTATTTAATGGTTTGTTACTCAAAGGACGCAGAGGCGGCGTCATTTTCTGCCATACGCATTCAATCCTATAGCCTGTAGGAAGAGCTGGAATAATGAAAGTGATTGCACAAGACTTTATTCTTGTGTGCAAGCTCGAAGCCCGTGAGCAGGACTGCAAGCATAATTTTGACTACCTTGCAGATACCGTATACAGGCGAGTAATGGCAGACTCACGTATTGGCCATATATTGCCAACATTAGCGCATAAAAGGCGGCAAGATATTGGAAACACCTATGTAGAAGCGGTGTAATTTCACGAAGGTTGAAAACTCCCACTTAGCAGAGTGACATGTTAGAAGAGGTCGTTTTTTTAGTTGCCCCCCGCAACTGTCCTTGTACATTTCTCATGCGTCCTACTATCTTGTATAAGTGGTTCGTTGGTGAATCATACAGGCTCTGAGATGTCGGTGTCACTTGTAGCAATCAAGCCGATGAAAATATTTACTGCCCATTTAAAAATGGAGCCTGTTGCTGATGCTAACCATGATAAAATTCTGTTTCCTCTAAAACCACAGGGAAAAGCTCCAAAGTAACCTAAATTATGCCGGATCGGAGGAAAATTTTTAGACGAGCTGGGACTAGTCGTAACGCCTCCCCATGCTCGTAACACCGACAATAAAGTTTGTTTTGTTTACTTCTAAGGCGAGTGGATGCTCTCAAGTGTACAAAACACAAGCAAAAAAATGTTTTTTCCTCTACCCCTAATGGTTCTGTCTCGACTGGTGGTGTCAACAGAAAACTCCCGCGAAAAAATAAAAAAAGTTCCTGGAACCGCCAGGAATCGAACCTGGAACGAATAGATAAACGGAGCGAGAGACCGTTATCTTACCAGTACGCGGAGACAGGGGAGACAGACGGTGCAGTCATACAGCACGTCTGCGGGTTTACCCCTGCGTTCTCACTGAATGCCACGTGACAGCGTCACGCGACCTCTCGCGCCACTGTGCACTCCACCCACGGTGCGTGTAGCAGCCGTGTGCGCGCCTTCCGCGTGCGCTAGGAGTTGATAAAAACTAAAGGAAACTCACACCAACGCAAGGGCTCTCACTTCTCCCCAATTTCTGTCGCCGATCTCGTCGCCTCCATCGGTGGCAGCAGAGACGAAGTGGCATCGTCTAACACCGGGTTTGAGCTTCCTTTCATTAAAAAAAAAGAGTTTCCACTCATGTGCTTTACCAATACAACTCAACCAATCACCATTCATGGATCCTGCATTGATTTGACCTTAGCAAAGAATATCTTTTTGAAGTAATAAAGGGTGTGGGTAAGTGTATTTCATTTGACTCTGGTTTCACTCTTTGTAGATCCACGTGAGTGAATTCAAGTGACGTCGGGGTGATAGTTGTGGCTGTTGTTTACAGCTTCGCTTTCCAGCCACCTTCACAGGGTGGATTGGAGATGAAACCATTGGGGTTAGGGGTGTGCAGCTTTGCTGTAAAAGTCTCGTGTCTTTGAAGCACGAACCGTTCTAGCACAAGGCTTTGGAAAACAAGTGTCCTGGTGTGCTCTTTTATTGCGCGTTTTTGCCCACGGAGATAAAGGGTTCTAGCGTGAGGCGTTGGAAAACGAGGGTCCCGGTATTTTAATAACGTGAAACATGAAGCGACGACGTAGACAGGAGACGCCGACAGCCCGACTCCCTAAGGGGCTTCGCCTCTAAAAAATATCTCCGAACGAAACAAGGAGGCGTCCTTGGCTATCTATAGCGAAGTTTCGCAACCATTCTGCCTCGTAGGGATTCTAACTACGGCTGCGCGTGGTTTAAAAAATTTTATCCCATTAATCGGCAGGCTTTAATCGGGTAATTGATCTATTACTCGGGTGCCGAATCGGGTCCTAAAGAAAGAAAGTATAAAAAATTAAAGCCGTTTACTCAATGTGAAAGCTGTCGGAAGCGCAGAGCAGTAATTCGTTATAATGGCCTGTGGCGTCGTTATCCGCTCACTCCTACCACCCATCACGCTCTTCGCCACCCTTTCTCATTCCTCCCCTGATGAATTCAACGGAGGTTTGTCCAACGCATTACATATTTCCCGCCTTCGCAGTGCTCGCGCGCGCGCCCCTACCGAAACTTCACCAGTAGGGTTATGTTATTTTTGTGCTTGTTTTTCCTCCCGCACGTTCCGGCGTTGCACTGCCACTTTTTTTTTGCGTACTATCGTGAAACCAACCCAAACAGCATTCCTTACTAAATTAACGCGGGCGCTGCCGGGTAATTACGGATATTTTGCCTCAAATGTACCTGCAGTTTTCTTTGCGCTAACCAACGGAGAGATGTATGACAAGCGCCAGCGGTTGACGAGTTTCGAACACTTATTAGTTTCGAACCACTTGGCTTTCGAAACCACTGTTAAACGCCGCGACGACAGCCGCTACGACGGACTCGGTGCCGTGGGGCTCTACTTAGGTCCAGCGAGCGAGTTACGACGACAATGCGAGCCCCCAAGGTACTTTGCACTTAAAAATATTTCACGTTCGACGAGTGTCACGTTGGGCGAGCTGTTTTGGGTGCCATCCCGTCAAATGAAAACAAATGTTCTAGTAGTTAGAACAGTTAAAATTGCGCCACGTTGGTCAGGAAATAGCCGCCGGATTCACGGGTTAGGGTCCCGTAAAAGGAGAACTTTCGTAATGAGCCCGACTGCAGCCGCATTTCAAGTCTTCGCCAGGGGCTCGATTTCAACGGCGCTGGCCACCGTTCAGCTGTGGGCGCCTGTCAGGGTTCGGTGGTGCTGCAGTTGAAGTAAGCGAAACACTTGGGAGTAAGAGGAACCAACGCTGGGGTGGTGCCACATACGTCAGTGGTACCGTCTTCCACGTAAAGTGGCAAGGCATAAAGAAAACAATATTGTTGTACCTTATATTTTGTTAGAAAACGACCCGATCCACATAAAATCCAGTCGTGTTCCAGATGTAGAACGTGTTTTTACGGGAACCTATGCGCAATCAGATTAAGAGTGTAGTAATCGCGGTCATGAAGCGCGCGGTACTGCGTCCGCGGAGAGATCTTGTGAAGGGTTCGAGCACTCTGCAAGCCGCAGGCAATTTAAGTGAACCATATAGAGTTTCATATTAATAGATACTATAGGGGAATCTGGCACTGCAAAAGCGGGCCGTCGTGGGCGCAGCCATCGTAGCTAGCAGTGTTGCTCGCCTACTTGGCTTGGTTAGGCATATGACTTTTTTGTCTCGAAGCCAAAATGAACAAAAAAGGGGTAACATTTTCTTTCTTTTTAATTTTCTAAACAATCACTCGCAAATAAATCTTTCTGGAGCTTCATTTTTATCATAACAAAACAATTTTGAATAATCTGTCACAGTAATATTGTTGCATTTTTTGCAGCCAGGGGCAACTTCTCAGCCTGTTCATGTGCCATGCTAAGGACAAGTGGACCATGCCTCCCCGCTACACGACGGAACGGCCGCTGAAGCGCGGCTCCTTAGACGGTGGCACCATATTTCCCTCTAGTATAGATTAGGATGAAACTCTATGCCCTAAACGGGACCATAAGAAGTTATTTTGTTGCGCGGAAGGGCAAAAAGAAGAGAGAAAGCCAAAACACTGCATGAGCCCCCAATGGCCACGCAGTGCTCCCCCCGTAGACGCCGCGGAGAAGCGGCGGCAGGCGGAGCAGCCATCGCGGAGCCCGAGGCGTATAGATGGGTGTGTGTTCTGTATTTCTGCGAGATCACTTCTAAGGGGAATAATTTCAAGGCAGGGATAAGGCTATCCTCTTTGCGGGCAATGCTGGGCAGTCCAGTTGCGACTTCACAGGCGGGAACATCCACGGCGCCTATAGAGACGGAACATGGTGCTGGAAGTAGAGCGGTAGGAGGTGCCGCACTCCTCCTGCTGCTACTGCGCGCCAAGGGCGGCCGGTGCCAGCAGCCGTAGACACTCGACGAGCGTGCCCACCGTGAATGTGGTCTTCGGCACAGCAATGCACAGCCTCAAGACTTGTGCTTGCATACTTTGCGGAAATTCTGTTTGAGAGAAGAAAAAGTGCAGGCAGGCTATCGCGTGCAATACAACGCACAGCACATCGTACAAGCGAAGAAAAGACGGGGGACTGTGCATCCGCCGGCGTTGCCAGATGGCATGTGGAAGATGTTGGCGAAAGAACCAAGCTTGCCTTTTGGATGGCGGACGTGTTTTGACCAAGTCACAGACATGTCGAATACAGGCAGGACACCCAAGACCTTGTAGTGCGGAACAATGGGGATCGTGCAGCTTGCAATGGTGAGCCCGTAATTCCACACATCGCGCTTCGTGAAAGCAATGGCATCGCACTTGCCAGCTCATATATCTAGACCTCTGGTTCCCAGAAACTCCGTAATAGAGTTGATTGCCCGTTGCAGTCTCGTGCGTAATACAAGACCGTTGTGTCCAGAGCTCAATATGCAGACATTGTCCGCCAACAAGGAGATTTTAAGGACTGCGGCAAACACTTCTCTGTGCCCATCAAAGTGATATTGAGGAACGTCGGACTCATCATACCACCCTATGGAACACCACGGGCACTCTGTGTGGCGGTGTGTTACCGCTGTCCTCTGACATGTAGACACATCTGTCTGTTAAGTAGTCAAAAATCCATGCATACACGCGATCACCAAGGCCCGAATATATGATTACCGAGCATATAGCTTCATGGTTCAAGCACTCCTGCGACGATTTTATGTTGAGGAACGCAGCAGTTGTGATGCTACGCTGTGTTTTTCGAATTGGTTGACGCTGTTAGCCAGGGCTATGACATTGTCTACGCTACTGCGTTCCTTGCTGAAGCCAGACATATGTGGCAGGTATACAGTGCGAAGGGTCAGCTCCCAGTCGAGGCGATAGAGCAGAATTTTTTTAATGAGCTTAACGAAGCGTCGTAAGATGGGAATAGGACGGTAAGATGGGGGTCGGTATTTTGCATGGTTTCAGAACAGCCCCAATACGGCCATGTTTCCATTTTCGTTCTCGACGGCCAGTTGGCCTAGAACGATTGAAGATGCCTAGAAGGCACTTCTTTCTCTTTTCACTGAAATGCGAAAGGGCTGTGTAGCTAATGTTATCCGGACCTGGAGACGTAGCCTTCCTGACAGAGGCCAGCGCAGCGACCAGTTCTGCCATGGAAAACGGTGCATTCATGGGTTACTTCAAGGCTAAGGGTGGCCCCCTCCGAGGCGATGAGGGTCTTATGTCTGATGTCAGCGCAGTAGTGATTTTTATGCAGTAGGCGTTTGCATCACCCAGGTCACCGGCGTTTGTACCTACAAAAACAGAGTTGAAGGGGTGCAGTTGAGCCGGTGGGGGCTAAAGACTACAAACCAGGAGGCATATTCCATAAAGCGGCTTCCTTTGGTCCATCTGCGAGCAGAAAGAAGCCCTCTCGCGCTTGGCCAGCTCGTTCATATGCATCTGAATGGCACGCTGTGCTCTTCTGGCAGCGACGTAAACCGAGTTCGGAGAGGAATGGGGGCGCTCTACGATTACGGTCAACGTGGGCGGATGTGTGACCCGCGGCGGAGAAGAAGAAGAAAGCAACTTTGTTGTCAGCAGAAACCCCCGGTTGAGAGCTCCCGACGGGTCATCTCTTCAAACGGGCCTCGTCGCACTTCTGAAGGGGTGTAGTTCAATCCTTCCTGAAACGGGTCCAGCAGCGGACAGGAACAAGGCATCAGCAACGGTTTTAGAGAAGAAGAAAACGCATGCGGAAACACGTCGCTCTCCGCACATGTGCTTGGCCCTTGAGACAGGTGAAGAATTGTGCCGTAACGCAGGGAACTTATACGTAGATCACCGGAGAAAGTTTGGGGCGTAGTTTGACATAGCATATGTAACTTGTTGGACTGTGTTTTTGCGACGTCTGACTGAAACGACACTCTGTCGTTGACGTTACATGACGTTCCGAATTCGTCTTCGAGGAACCGTTGCCTAAAAGTACTTGTCACGACGCTGTTCTCGCTGTTGTTTCTCATGCCGGGGGTCGGCGCGCTGCTGAAGCTGCCAGTCTGCGTCTTTGGAACATTTTGCGCTTGTTGTTAGTACGAATGAGCTCTTCGTTCCCTGTGGCGTTCGTTATTTCGCGCTTTACTACGTCGATCGTGCTCGCTCATCGTTCAAGCGCACCCTCTGTTCCCAATTACTGTATGCCTCCCGCGCTTGTACTTTTCGTGCTTTGTCTGCATTCTGACCTTCCCTGTAGCGTCCCCACAAGGTTTCGTGAGCCTTTCCTTTCGGCGCTGGACGACATGCACGACCCTTGGCGCCCCTCCCAGTTGTTCCTTTCGCACGTAGCACGCTCGTGTCTGGCCGGCAAGAACACCGGCATAAATGTCTCTGCAGGATCGGTTCGAGGAGGAAACACAAAACAGTGGCCCTGGAGACTGAAAATTTCCGTTCTACGTGATTTTGCTGACGGACACGATACGTGGAGACGGAGATGTTAGCAATAGAATGAATTCAAATCTACCGAGAAAGCAGTGTGTTCAAGCCAGCACCCCCGTTGTATTCCGCGAGGGAGGAGGGCGAACGGAGAGAGCAGAGGCAAAAAGAAATCGTCCTTCAACGTCGCTTGGCAAGCACATTTTTCAGCTGAGAGGTTCTCCGCAGCAGGACTTGGATGTCGAGCTTGTTTGTTCCGGTGGCCGTTGAGAAGAGGAGCCCCTCGTTCGTCCGACATGCGAAACTTGCTAATGAATAGACAGAAACAAAGAGATTACACACAAAGAACAGGATCGCGACGGGGAGAAATGCAGCTCCGGGTAAGAGAAAATCCCGAGGCAGAAGACGAGAAGGCGCCGCGTTCCTTATTAACGCCGCTGGTCTTGGCTTGAGAGCGCAAACAGCGCAGAATCATCGCGTGTCACGGATTAAAAATGGTGAGAAACGTTTTTAATTAGCGCTCGGGGGCAACGTACGCGACCGACGCGCGAGGCTTCTCCGGAAATGCGCACGTTCGTTCCGCCTGCAGGTTTGATGAAGAACCGGGAATCGGGGCCAGCGGGGGCCAGTCTCTTGCATCGTTGGAAATCCCGTGGAATGGCGAGGATGCACGAAGGCCGCCGTGCATTCGTTGGCACCTGGATTAAATTCGGTGGCGTTTGGATTAAATTAGATGGCAGTTGGATTAAATTGGCTGGTGCTTGGATTGAATTGCATGGCGATTGGATTAAATTGAGCGGGAAAACCTGTAGTTGTTCTCAAATGGCCGCATTGGATGCTTGTGATGTTGTGTGTCGGTGAACGGCGGGGTTACAATTTTTTGGAAATAAAGGCAGCATTTTGAATGCAATCGTTATGACTTCTCTGTTTACAGCGGCGCGTTCGCGCTAAACGCGTAGGTGGAGCGTCTAGCGGAACGAATCCAAGAAGTCGCGCATGTATACGATTGGCGTCATGGCTTGCTAACCCCAGTTCTGGTGCTCGGTAGGTAATGTCTAGGTTATTTTAGCCCATTTTAAGCGTACGCAACCACATAAACCTACCTATTTGTACTTCCTCGATCCTCAAAATGATCAGATCGCTAGGCCTTTCTCGCATAACAAGCCTTGCTCGGGTAGCGCTTCCAGGGGAGGAACGCTCCTACATTAGCTCACGAAAGGGGGGAAATCTTCCTCCACTGCCCGGGGGAGAAACGCGCTCCTCCCTCTTAAAGGGAGAATCTTTCTACCTCTTAGGGAGCAATATATGCTACGTTCCTGTTTCACCCTTAGGGGGAAGCTACCGCATTTTTTTTTCGTAGAGTGTAGGTGTTCTTCGGCGTGAGAGAGCGCCGGTTGTGCAGGGGCAGCAGACGGCGGGAGGTGCGGTAAAGAGGCGTAATCTCATGGAAGGAAAGAGCCGATCTCGATCTGACAGGGCTCCACGGAAGGGATCGAGGCTAAGACCCGCTCGGAAGGCAAGCTGCCTCTTTCCCTCCCACGCCCGTGCGGGCAGGGGTGGCGGAGTGAGGGGCATTTTGAAGAAAGATTTGGAGCGCCAGGGGAGACATACGACCCCGGGGCGAAATTTAGAATGATCGCAGGGGAATGCCGCAGTGTTAAAGCAAGAGCAAAACCCACCTCTTCCGCAGTCGCGGGGCAAGAAGTGCGAAGGGTGAGGGTGGTAAGAGGGGGACTGTTGGGACCGTTGATTACTGCGACCGCGTAAGCGTCGTAGTGCCTGTAGCTAGCCGCGTCAACATGAACAGTTGCCGGATGTACGGCGTATCGCTTCGCAAGGGCCCGCGCACGCTGCTCCCGGCGGGCTCGACTGTGCATCGGGTGCATCTTACGGGGCCGGGCGATAAAGACGTATGTCCGACCTGCGATGACCGCTTCCCAACTGGTGGCCGCTTCCTGCAATGCTTGGAATGGACTACGCCTACCGCCTGGGAACCTGCTCTGGTTGCCCAGGTGCAATCTGCCCCCAGGTGAAGGCGCTGCACCTCAACAGCCATGCCTCCAAAATAAAAGGCGCCGGTCAAGACCCCGAGCTGCGTTCATGTCTGGCTGAGATAATGCGCAGGCTTGACGCCTTATCCTGCCTGCAAATTCAGGTTGATGAGGTGAGGGCAACGATTGAAGCGATGCCCAGAAGTATGACGATATTCCAAAGACGATATTCCAAAGAGGCAACTCACGAAGAGAAAATTAAAGATCTAAAAAAGCGCGTCTCCCTGGTCTCGCGAGGTCTCGCTTAAGATGATGTTGAGAGCGTCAAGGCATGGTTGAACGGCATTGCATGGCGCAGCCGAAAACATAACATTGGCGTGCATGGAATCCCGAAATCTGACAATAAATATTTAATGGCCGAGCTGAACAACATAGCCACAACCTTTAATCAACCTCCGCTATCTGAAAGTTTGCGTATACGCTGTACATAGGCTCCTCTTGAGACCAGGGTTTGAACCTGAAATCATAGTTCGCTTTTGCGGCAACCGCTTTGAGGCGCGTGGTTGAAAAACGGTAGGTCTTGCTAGTGCCAAAATCCCGTGTTTAGATCACTGAGAGCAGCTGACCAAACAAAGGAGTGACCTACTTCCGTTAGCGCGATATTGGGCAAGAGAAAACGGCTATCGCTTTTCATGGAACACAAACAACAACATCCCGGTCAAAAGGGCAGTAGGCGGTCGTTATTGCCATCAGCAGTAAAAAATACCTTGAGAAGCTCGATGATGTCTATTCAGGTTTTACGGCGCAAGGCCGACAAAGGCAAAAAGTACCATGACAATGGTGAATGAGATGAGAAAAATTTGTTATGAGGCAGTTGTTTAATAATTTTCCAAGAGAATTGGTGCAAAGTGCCGTATTAGAAGACAGTGAGTATACTAAGATAATTGGTGCATAGGACCATAATAAAAAAGTGAATTCAGGCACCTCAGGTGTACAGCCACAGGTTCTGCCATCGTTTTGCAACACGTCATGAACAGGGGTGAGGTTATGGACAGAATGATATGTTTCTTAAAAAATCTACATCTGCAGGGTAGCAAAAACCTTTTTTGTAAGAGAACATGGGATGGTCCGCAAGAAATAATGAAGGGTGCCAGAGAACATTATATGTGTAAACTTCTTTAAAATGACGTTCAATGTTGCACGTCTTACATTCAATGAGCATATCAAGGACAGAGCTGCACCCACATCGATTCCACTGAGGCTTGCTTGCGTCAGTTAACAAGTATGAATGCGTGATGAACAGTATGAATGCGAGATGTGTGTGTGGCCAATTCTTAGCCTGCATAAGGCCACCTCTAAGGATCTTGCATGTTTCTCGGCGGGAAGATTTTCTATTTTAGGTTTAATGATGTGTAATTTATTATCTATTGCTTTATCCCACGTGGTCTCGCAGTTTTCTCCTCCCAAACGGAACAAGGATTATGTCTATGGTGTCCCGAAGGGCAGCTTCTGCAGCACTTTGGTCAGTAGCCTCATTTCCCGCAATGCCACAGTAGCCCAGAGCCCACAACACTGTGACAGCAAGCTTGAGGCCATAAGCCGAGTGCAGAGCTCTTAGAACAGCTTTAAAAGTTGGGTTTCTACTTGCCTTAGGAGATAAAAGCTTTGAATATGACTGAGGTCTTAATTTTGCGTTGGAGAATGTGTTTCAAGGCTAGCAGGACACCGTGTGCATCTGCAGTAAATATACTAGCGTTACTGCTCATTGTTTTGGACGAAGTGAATAGGGGGACATTTGCGGCACAAGACACGGTTGTGGAAGTCTTCGAGGCATCCGCCTACAATTCAGCTGCCTTGCATCCGTCCCTGAGTCACAGGAAGTGCTGAGCAATAACGGAGTTTGGCACATTTTTTTTCTTTTGTATTTCTCTCAAGGACATGTCCCACTGAATTGGGTAAATGTACCACGGAGCAACGAACTCATGAATAGAGGTGGTGTAAACATCAGTAAGAACTGGAAGTCCTTCACCAAGCGTGACACTGCTAAAGGAAAGGGAGGTGCTATGGATGGTTGTTTTTCAAAAAGTTGAATACTAGCGTTATTTTTCATAATTGTGTTCAAAGAGTGTGTCTCCAGATAAGTGATCTTTGCCGAATACATCAGACCTGGTTAAATGCGCTGCTACTGATTGGATTCAACATGAAGGGATGGAATGGGGCTCGTTCGATATGTACCTGTGGCCAAGCTAAGTCCAAAGTTTTATACTGGGTCCAGCATTTTCAGTGCTGTTTTGCTTGCAGGCTGGTATACAATACATCCAGAGTCCATCTTTTACCTTACAAGGCTATTTAGAAGTGCGAGCAGATACTTTGTGTCCGTTCCCTATGACTGATGGGATATCATCGTTTTCATGATTTTCATTTTTATTAATTTGATATGCGGAATGAATGTGAATTTGTGGAAAAGTAAAACACCCAGATACTCGCGTTCATTTTCACTGGTATGGGCTGACCTTGTAGCATAATGCAGGAAAGGGGATGGGCGCCGCATTGCCTGGAAAATACCACAACAGCGCTTTTATCAGCGTGAAATGTAAACCTGCTTTTCTCAGCCCATGTAACCAGAATGTTGACACTTAATTGTATCTAGCCTTCACATAACGATGAATTAGACGACTTAATACTAACTTGAATGTCCTCAACATAAGAAGAGTACGAGACAGTTCGGGGTAGAATATTTTAGCGACTTCATTTTAACTGGGAACAGTGCTAAGCACAGCATTCCCCCTGGGGTACGCCATTTCCTTGAACAAGGGTTCGAGACAGCACATTATTCACACGAACACGAAATGTGCGATCAGAGAGATAGACCTTAACAACGTTGAGTATATTGCCGGTAACGCCAAATGACTGCACATCCAACAATCTGCCGTATAGCCATGTTGTGTCATACGCCGCCTCCATTCCAAAGAACACTGGGAAGCAGTGTTGTTTATGGACGACGGAGTCTTTCACATGCGATTTAAAAGCAACCAGCCTATCTGTAGTTGACCTGCCGGACCTGAAACCTGTCTGATTATTAGATGTGATGCATCTCTTGCTCTGAGGCATGTCCCTCCTGCGTCGGCGTCGGCGGCGTCCGCACGCCACGTGCGCATGCGCGACTCTCCTCCGCTCTTCTCTCCGACAGCTGTCCGCAACACTCTCACTCCATCTCATTATCATAAACAACAGCTTCGTGCGCGCGCTTCGCTCGCTGCGCTCCGCTCCCGTCGCACAAGTGCGCACATGCGCGACTCTCCTCCGCTGTCTCCTCTCCTTCAGGCGCTGTGAATATAAAGCGGGTAGCGCGCTGCGGCGGTTTAGTCAGCGCTCGCTCTCGTTAGACTTCACGTCACTTTGCTTGACGACTGCGTGTTTGACTTGATTCTTCCAATGAAGACGTGGTGGAAGCGATGGTCCCTTCAGCAAATGCCTCCTACGCGTTCACAACACGTTTCACGTGATTTAGAGAATCAACCCAATGGAAACACCAGTTGAACCCCCCCGATGCGTCGCATCACATCAGGGTTCCCCTCGCGGGAAGATGCGCGTAATTTTTGTCTAAAAGACAATGAAACTCGAGAAAATAAAAAAGTCGCTCATTTATCATTTTTTGAGGAACTTACACACACAGCTAGTCAAGGTGATAGGTCTGTAACTAGCAGCGAGACAGGATTCTTCTCCTTATTTAAGAAGTGGTGCAATGATAGCCTCTTTCCATGTCCTTGGAAAGTGGCCTGTTTGCCATATGTTGTTAACGCGACAAAGTATTGCATTCAGAGTGTCACTTTGTAGGTGTCTAGTCATGTCATAGCTAATTCTATCCGCTCCAGGGCCTGACATACCACATGTCGTGAGTGCACCCATCAATTCAAGCATGTTAAATGTGGCATTGTATCCAACATTCAAACGCTGGTTCACATGTAAGGACTGACGCTCAACTGTCTTCTTGTGCTGCAAAAATGTTCGTATATAATGTGAAGAACTGAATGCATATTCAAAGCATTTCCCAAGAGCATCTGCTTGATATTTTACAGTGTTACCTGCACTACTTACTAGGGGAATAGGATGGGTCTTCTAGCCTTTTGGTTTCTTTATTCTATTCCAGCCTTTTGTAGCATCTGTATGAGTTTATAGACGATACAAACCTGGTCCAACATTAATTTTTTCTATACGACGCGTACGTTTTTTTTTTTTTTTTTTTGGGGGGGGGGGGGCTTTGGCCTGTTTAAAGTTGAGCAGGTTGTCGCCTGTGGGATAGCGGCGTAAGTGCCCACGCTGGTTCTGTTCAGACTGCACGTCTGCAGTAATTATTTCACCCTGGTCAGGGTTTTGGGAAAGTTTTAGATGCAGTTTTCGGAATGCTTTTCTGCGCACAGTCAAGAATATGGGCTGCAATCAGTGAAGTGGCTGCTTCAACATCTGAATGGCTTATTAATGTAGGGAGTAGCCTGGAGTGTTTTATGTTTTCCAGTCAGCTGCTTGTAATTTAAATATTCGAGGCGCATGTCTACATTGAGAGTCATTGTTTACAGCTAGTAATTTTACAGGAAAATGGTCCCTGCCATAGCGGTTGTTAATTACCTTCCATTCAAGCATAGGCAGTAGTATTGCGGAGCCAATTGCCAGGTCTATTGCTGAATAAGTGTGGTGTGTAGAGTTGTAATATGTGGGGCGTTTCTTATTAAAGATGCAACAACCGGAAGACGTGACAGACCTTTCAAAAAGCCTCCCTCGAGCATCGGCTCGCACAGATCCCCAGATAATGTAGTAAACATTAAAATCACCGGTTATCATAAACGGTTCGGGTAGCTACTGAGGTTTTCAAATTCGACGTTGGAGAGACGACAGTTAGGTGGAATGTAAAGTGAGAACGCTGCTACTAGTTAGCCGAAAATTAAGGCTCTAATAGCTACAGACTCGAGTGACGTCTGTAGCTGAAGGTACTGGCAAGACACAGATTTCTGTACAACTATTGCCACACCTCCAGACGGGCATTTTTGTCTGCCTTTACGGAAAACAAGATTGCGATGGGTGCAGGTGTGCTTCTTGGATGCACAGGATTTTGGTTTTGTGATTGGACAGGATATCATTTATGTCGTCAAGACTTTGTAACAACCCCCTGCAGTTCCACTGCTTAATATTTTAGCAGCCACGAAAAACAACAAAATAGAAAAAAGAATAGTGGAATGTTTACATTTTTTCTAAGTGATATTCCTTAGTAGGCCGTGTTTTGGGAGTCCTTCTCAACACCTTCGTTAGGTTGCAGAGTCAGTTCCGGGTGCAATGACCTTACGGGTCTTTGGTTTGGTTGGTTTACCCCGAACAGTGGCACCGCGGCGCCCTTGTGTTGTCTCAGGAGTAGATGGGCATGGTGAGACATCCATGGCCTCAACCGCGGTTTCTGAAGGTGAAGCAGTTTTGTAGGGACCAGAGTTCGTGTTAGGGGCCGTAGCTTCAGCACTGGACACAGCTGCAACAGCAGTTGCCACAGGGGCAGCTTTCTGCTGCCGCACAAGAGTTTGAGACGAAGCCATGTCAACATCGCTGACCTGGACAGAAGTCGTTCTGGTGGCCCTTGGTTGAGCACTAGGTCGAAATGCAGCAGCAGAGGCCACAGCAGCGACTTTCTGCTGCTGAGTGGGAGGCTGCGACGGGACCAGGTCAGCTTCGCTGTTCTTGGGGCCCGCAGCTACCAGACGACGCCCCCCCCCCCCTCCCCCTCCCCCCCCCCCCCCCTGGCGAGCTGCGTCTGCGCAATTGTGGCCTGACAGCAAGACATGATTCAGGCGCGCATGTGGGAACTTTACTCTGTGACTTTCATTTGAATGATTTATTTATTTATTGATTTACTTTTCTTTCTTGAATGCTGGGCATGCACATGAGATGGTAGGGTGTCGTCCACTGCAGTTTGGGCATTTCACTTGTTGCTTATCAAAATCGTCGCTGGTGTGTTCAGTGTTTGCGCAGTGAGCCCAGATTGGTCGGCTGCGGCACAACTGAGAACCATGGCCATACGTCTGGCACTTGGAGCACCTTCGTGGATCGGATGTACGGACGCGCTGGGCAGGCAATAAAGGCAGCGTGGATAGATTCGGGAAGCGTTGGACGATTGAATGTCAAAACTCTGCTTTGTTCGGATTTCCTCGTTTGCTCGACGCATGATTATCCTCCGCACAGCCTGGGTCTTTTGGTCTTTAAAGGAGGTCATCTTCACTTTCACGAAGTAGCTCTCATTCAAAGATGACGCCTTGGGTAGCATTTAGGCTGCGATGTGGTGTGACACTTTCAGTTGAGCCAAGGTGTCCTGTTTTAGGAGGTTTTCACTTTGGTTTTTACTTTGTACTTCTACCAGAACGCCGCCTGAGGCAAGTTTCTTTGCATGGTAGTCTTTCCCAACATTGTTCTCGAGGCATTTTGCAATGAGGAATAAGACATTTTTGCTGTAGCTGCATTATCTTCTTCTAAGTGTATCACCAGGTACTTTCTGAAGGTTTCAACTAGTAAAGCCGGTTTTATACCAATTACTTCGATGCGGCCCCATTTCAGAGACCCATCGTTTTTCTTGATGGGGTGGAAAAAGAAGCCATAAATGCATGGCGTACGTTCGGTAGCAGAACCGGCCGCCCACCACTGAACCCAACAAGGCAACGTGACTTCACACGCCAGCCGTATACCTTGCCATTATAGTCCTATGCTCTGGATCGAGAGTGACGTCTTTGCACAAGATTAACACTCGCCGCCAGGAAAAGCATAGAAATAAGGAAGAAATGAGATGACAGGGCAGGTTTATGAAATGAAATAGGAAAGAGAAAGAGTTGAGAGAAGGACAGGAAAGGGTGACTGGCTGATTCCCCCCTTTGGCGGGTCAGACCGGGGGCACCGTCTGCGGGACGCGGGAGCCAAAGTGGCGTGTTTCCGCTGCCCGGGGGCCGTGAAGGTCCAAAACAACCCTGGCTTTGGTCAGAGTCCTTCAATAGCCCCACGCACAGCCAGGGCGTGGGTGAGTCCAGTCCACATGCGCTCGGGTCCGTGGTGTTGCAAATACCAAATGCCTACACATGTAGACACCCCTGCGGAGCTCGGGACCATGGTGGCGTTACTCAGCATACAACTTGATAGGGTTCCTTGGCTCCCGCGTCTGCCGTGCAGGGTGGGGACACGCATAGAGATATCACCTAGAGTGGAAAGTGTCGCTGCGATCGCACGACGCCATGGGAATTGTGCGTAGTCTGGGAATCGGATTGGCAGCAAGTGGCTAGTGCAAAGGGCTATGGATTAGGCTTCCCGGCTCTTAAGCGTTTGTTAGTTCTGTTTTCGAGATGCCACTGTCTGGCATTCAATGGCCATCACAGACATGTCTAAATAACAGCGTGATTAGCACATAACGCATTTGCTCGCGTTACCGGGGAGCTTCTTAAGATGAAGGGGTGACCACATGCAGCGACGGCGACAAGCGACGCGAAAAACGTAACCCAAACAGTGCAGCAACAGTGTACTGGGCGAACGCGACAAGCGAAAAAAATGAATACACTGCAACCTATGTCCTATATCGTCGTCGCTACAGTTCACTGTATCGTCACTGCCGCTCGCTTGTGGGCTGCTTCTGGCCGGCAAAAAGCGAGCGAGGGCCCCGACGGCCTGTGTATAAGTCGCTTGCTGCTGTCGCCCACCATATAGCCACTAAATAACCTTCGCTAGCACACACTATCCGTTTTCTGTACCCATTCAGTTACAATTTTCGTGTCGCTCGTCGTCGCAGCTTCGTGTACTTATCCCTTGAAGCATGCGCTTCCTTGGGCAGGCGCAATGAGGACAATGAGGCAACATACATAGCGACTCGACAAGCCAGTATTTATTTGCCATTTAAAGCATTTATCCAATGTCATAATGCTTTGCGCGCGTACTTGGCTTACTTGCGGTAATTACTTGTTGCGGTAAGACTTACTTCTGGTAGCAGTTTTTTTAAGAAAAACTCAATTTGCGTCGCCACAAAGTCGTTGCCGGTCATGCCACGCCGAACTTTCGGCCGAACTACATAGGCGGCACCCATAGAAGCGTAAAGCGCTTTCGCCGAATCACGTAGACACTAGCGCCAGATTCCACTCTACAATCTTAGCCAAATTGGGAGAAAATAAGACGAACTGCAGCATTCACGTCCCGCGAAGAAAATTTAGTCCCCTAAAGACCAAACGCGCCAAGATTAGGGCCGTGTGCGAAACGAAGGGACCAAACGTTGGACCTTCGACGCGAATGGGACCAACGGAAAGACTCAGGACCCTTTGCTCCCGCAACGTTGCTGTTGCTCCCCCTGGCGGGGGCCCTTCAACTTGTTTCTACTTGTTCGGCGGCCAGCGGGGACGGACGTACGAAAGGTGAGCTGCGGCGGCGGCTACTTTTCCCCATTCGCCCTTTTTTTTTAAGTTCGTGAGCTTGTGGTACCTTAGCGTCAGGTTGTCAGTTTTTTTATCACTAACACCAGTCGATGTTACTGCTGACGACGACCTAATTTTCATTTGTATCGTTAAATATTTACCAAATGTTTACTTAAAGGTGTTGTGCCACCAAATTTTAAGTCTGTAAAAAGCCTGCTGTAGGCTTTCTCTGTATGCAAGGACCATCAACACGAAGTGCTGGGTACAGCAAGCGCTTAATATATATTTTCATTCACTTCTAAAAAGTACCTAAAAGCTCTTCTGGAGATCGGGACCCATCGCTAGCGCCACTAATCATGACGTCAGTGAATTGCCAGCATAACAAAGTTTGTGACGTCACACCACGTTAGCGACTCGAGCGACGTCAACGTGAACTCCAGTTACTACAGTTTGTTTGGTATCTTGGTCGTATCAGACAACACACTAGGCCGACACGACGGCGACGCGACGAGTCGCCAAAGCATCGGCTAACTGCCGAATTGCCAGACCGCGTGGTCACACTACGCCGACGGCGACACAAACACGTCGGCCGATGGAAAGTCGCCGTAATGTGACTGACTCGCCGACCGAAGACGCCAACAAAAACTCCCACCTCCCCTCGCGGGAACCCCTGTGTAGATGCGACGCATAGGCGGAGCGGCGTTGAGGGGACTGCGTAAGCCGGTCCCAGTCGATGACGACGTTGGCGTACTTGTAAAGCGGCGTGGACTCTAAGTGTTAGAGCCAAGCGCGGATGTTGCTTCGCCGGAGAACGGCACACCGGTTATATGCGCAGCGCGCCCGAAGGAGAGGAAACCGCGGAAGACAGAGTACTGCACATGCGCCGGCCCCAGCGCGTCTGCCGCGGCTATGACGCAACACAATCCAACACAATCCACTTTAATCCAATCCAATCCAATCCAAATACAATCCAATCCAATCCAATCCAATCGAATCCAATCCAATGCCCCTCGCCAGAGTGTGTTCGCTATCGGAGAGGAGAGGAGAGGGGGTGAGCGGCGGAGAGCAGCTGGCGCGGCGAGGAGAATGGGGGAGGGGTGTACAACGCCGCCGCCGCCGCCGCCGACGACGACGACGACGCCGGAGGAACAAGGCGAGTGAATCAGATGCTCTGCATCTAAAACCGGTCGCCTGACTGGTCGCCCGACGCGTCGTCGGGAATCGACCGAGAAGCGAAAACTGCGCTCCGACAACATTCGTTCCGCAATGAACGCGGCTCTATTTTGTTAGTTTCTGGAGTGTAATAAACTCAGTAAGGTCCATGAAGCCCATACAACTCAACACTAGCGCTAATGCGATCCGTATTTTGGCGTTCGACGCTTCGGCCGTACGGCCGAAGCGTCGAACGCTCTTCGGCGACGCCGGCGACGCCGCTCTTCGGCGACGCCGCTACCCCGGAATGCGTGTGCGATCGGCTCGCCTGTAGAAAATATAAGGTCAGTTTCGTGCAGAAGAAGAGAGGGTAATTTGGGTAATAAGAGATCAGTATCGTCAAAGGTTTTTAATGTTAAACGTAAAACCAATGTACGGCAAGCACTATCCCTACAGTGCAAAATCGTAGTCGCAGCCTTGCACACTTATTTTTGCGAGCGCTTTCGCGAATGAGCAGAGTTGATGGCGATAGCTATTGCGGGGGCTTCGCGAAACCTTGCTGAGCAAGCGCTATTTAAGAAATTTGAGTTTACATGCCAGGAATTTCAATTCAATTCAATTCAATTCAATTTCTTTATTTCCTTTGAGAGGAAGGGGCTGGAGCTATAAGCTGTGAGTCCAGCTTGACAAAGGCTCCAGCCCCGTATACAATGGCATCAGTGTCGGCGGTGCGACACTCGTCATAGGTAAAACATAATTGATATAACCATTACACAACAAAAACACTCAACATAACAAAAAAATTCATTATACATATCGTAAGCAGAACTGCCTAAGACTGTTTTTAGGATAATATATAATGTTGCTGACAAACTTTGAAAGGCGCAATATAGGCATATTAAATACTCTTGCTGTTAACTAAAAGTTCAGGGTCTTTTTATGCCACAAAAAGGTATTGAGCATCAGAATAAAAATGATTCTGGGAAATCCAAGGAACACACTGATGTTAATAAAATAAGTGAGTTCAGACGGTGCTACACAATTCCTGGCAATGTAACCTAATATGCGAGTTGGGATGGGAAATTACGTCAAAATTTTCTGAGTGCAGCCTGTTAAGCAGGACCGGCAGAATATAGGTTAGCGATTGTGTGTCATAAGTTGTTCGGGGAGTAGGTACAAACCATTTCTCTGTATGCCTTGTCGGAAGAGTTGAACTTTTTTCTGTCAATTTGGACAAACATCTAATGAATTTATCATTTTTATTAGTGAACGATTTGTACCTTATTAGTAACTGATAATTATATAATGCAAACACAGGAAGAATGTCGTATTTCAGAAAAAGCTGGCTGGTAGACGCAAGAAAGGGTATGTTTGAAATGCACCGAATAGCTCTCTTTTGAAGCAGGTGTAGTTTTTTTTAAGTTAGTGATTCCTGTCTTACCCCAAATTAAGCTGCAGTATTGCAGAATGGAGTATACCAGTGCATTGTAGAGCAGTAGTTTGATTTTCTCGGGAAGAATATGCCGCATTCTATTCATTACACCAACCGCTGAAGACATTTTAGATTGAATATAGTCAATATGGTCGTTCCAAGTTAGATTCTTAGAAAAAATAACGCCAAGTGTCTTTACGTTGTCCACAATTTCTATTATTTCGCTGCCTAAACAAATGTTGATGTCGCTCAGTGCTTTCCCCCTGGGTAGGTAAAACACAACTTTTGTTTTATTGCTATTTATTCTTAAGCCGTTTGAATCTGCCCAGTTCTTCAGTTCAACTAGTGCATCATTTACTTTTCCCTCTACCTCTGTCTGTGATACGCCAGTAACGAAAACAGTTGTGTCATCAGCATACGAAACCATTTCTGCGTTTTTAACACCTTGTACTATATCATTAATATACATCACGAACAGAAGTGGTCCCAATATGCTGCCTTGGGGGACACCTGCACTAATCGGTTCAGGAGCTGACGTAGCGTTATCAACATCGACAAATTACTTCCTATGAGACAAGTACGATTCAAACAGAGCATGCGGGATTCCTCTGATTCCATAGTTGTACATTTTGAATAGTAGAATATTATGATTAATGAGATCGAAAGCCTTAGAGAAATCAATATAGATGCCTGCAATTATTGTTTTGTTTTTGAATGATTCGATTATTATTTCTTTGTGTTGTAGTAAAGCCGTCTCCGTTGATCGGTGTTTTCGAAAGCCGTGTTGGAAGTCGTGCAGTAAGTTATGCTTATTTAAGTAGGATAACAGCCTAATATGAAGTATTTTTTCAATTCCTTTCGAAAATATCGGTAATATGGAAATGGGCCTGTAATTGTTTAAAGAGTTTTTGTCCCCATGTTTGAAAATTGGCGTTACACGGCCAATTTGCATGTCTTTGGGGAACACACCAGAACAGAGGATTAAATTATAGATGTGGGTAATCACGGGGCATAAAATGTCCAGCACATACTTAACAGGTCCGATCTGGAAGCCATTTAAATCTCTAGATTTGCTGTTTTTAATACTACTAAAGCACGAGAAAACCTCTGCGCAATCAGTAGGTGTAAGAAACAGTGATTGTTCGGTGCTACTTGCATGCAATGAAGAATCGTAGCCAGAAAAAGAACTTGTTCCATCATTATTGTCAACCTGACCCTGCTGGATAAAGTATTCTGTAAACTAGCTAGTAAACACCGACGTACGACTCCAAGGATGGGCCTCCGTCTAGTACACCGGCTATTTCGCGGTGTGGAACCATTTGTACGGTGGCGCAGTGGTCTCGCGCGTCGCGCCCGCTCGGTCACCGTTGCGGGTTCAATTCGCGGCAGGGCAGTTTTTTTTTTTTTTTTTTGAGCGGTTTGGTTTGCATAGCCAATTGCATTTCCATGGTTTGCATATCCATGGTTTTCATTTGTCTGCATCCGAGGATGCAGACAAAAAGTCCGTGTCGGAGCTGTCGCGGCTGGACCATCGCCTCATGTATTTTACATACAGGAGGCGATGGCTTAACATGACGAGTCGGCGTGTTTACTTCCGTGGTGAAGCACGTGTGTACGGGAGCAGACGCCGCAGTGAAGTCACAGCGTACCGCAGCGCCGCATGGTAGACACACGTGGCAGAGCGTCCTCGCAACACTGTGACGTCACTGCTTGAATCGGCGCCCAGAAACCGAAACCGAATCCTGTTCACATGAAACGTGCGATAATAAATTTTTTACTCAGAATATGTGCATGTGAGAGCATGTATCATGCTTTCTAACAAAATATAAAACGTTTGCAACAAAGAATGAACAAGCAACAAATTTGGTGGCACAACACCTTTAACCCTAAAATAGTAAAAACGCAATATTTCTTCAAACGAGCGGCCCAACCGCATAAATAACTGCCCCAGCAGGAGCAGCGTTTTTTCTTGGGCTACTTAAACCCAGAAATTTTGGTCTGTCTGTATGTCTGTCTGTCTGTCTGTCTGTCTGTCTGTCTGTAACTCGATTCAGCCACCCGGCCAACGTAAAATGCTTACTCACAGCCCAATGTTAACGTCTACGCCCGGTTTATATGTTCAGACTTGTCAACTTTGTGGACCAAGAACAAGACATTACGTAAATATAAGACAGGAAATTAGTACACAAGGGATCTTTCCAGTGTTCCTTTATTAAAAATATCCTGGATGCTTGGTTTTTCGATAGCAAATGCTACTTTACATCTACTGCAGAAAACCGCCGCCTGCTGTTCCCCGCGACACCTCCTGGCGGAATATGAGAAATCACGCGGCAACAGCAAAGAAAGGTTCCACTGGCTACGTTTCACGTTCTGCTTGGAACGTACGCGGAGCACGGCAACGCGGTTCTATAAACCTTGAAGTCGGCCGCCTCGATTTACGCGCGTCTCCGCCGTACTGCAGCGCTGGCATCGAGCAACCCCGCCTGCAGCAGTGGAATGCGGTAAATTCAAATCGCCTTGAGCAAACCTTTAGGGTGTTTACCTTGGGGTGAGCGCGACGGAACAGGAATAGCATGAGAGGTGAGCGGGAAAGCAAAGGGGGGCATTTCCTTGGCAAATGTCTACAAAGACTATCGTCTTTTGGCGACATTTGCAACGAAAGGAGCAGATACGCGGCCAATTTTTTTCTTTTGTAATTGCAGTTTTAACAAATTTATAGACAGAAATCTCATAAAGCGTGGTTAACACATGGTCGAGATACTTGAAGGGCTCTAACTTTGTAGGCGAACATATGAACACTAAAATAACAACATGTTGCTGTTAGGATACAAGAATTACTCGCCGACATATTTACTTTTAAATGAAAACGTGATATTTTAAGCACACAACTTGGAAACAGTCTGGCAAAACGCCAGATCTGCAACGCACCCGCCGCGGTGGCTCAGTGGCTAAGGCGTTGCGCTGCTGAGCACGAGGTCGCGGGTTCGATTCCCGGCCGCGGCGGCCGCTTTTCTGATGGAGGCGAAAAGCAAAAACGCCCGTGTGTACGAGATTTCGGCGCACGATAAAGATCCCCAGGTGGTCAAAATTAATCCGGAGCCCTCCACTACGGCGCGCCTCATCGCCTGCGTTGCGTCAGCGCGTTAAACCCCACAATCAATCAATCAATCAGATCTGCAACGCACGCGTAAACTCTGAGGCTGAGTAGGGCCAAAATAGTTGCACCCTCGTAACCGCAACTACGTCCAGAATAAAACGAGACAATGACGGTTAAAATATGATGTATATTGGCTGAATACGTCATTTTTCTCCATATTTTGCGGAACCCAGAATTGTAATCTGCCGGACCACAACAGAACAGCAAAATGAAGTTTTCCTCGAAGGCGCAGTCTGACCGCCGTAATAAAAGCCCTTTAACAGAACCGTAGTATCTTTCTGTACGTCACGGCGAGCGTTTTTCTTTACTTCAGAATACAGTGTTATCTAATGGTCGCTTGCCAGTACCGGTCACAGGTCGGCAAAACAGAAAGAACTCACTCAAACTCAATCACAATTTTTTTCATTCACGCTGTACTCAATCAAACTCACACTCAAAAAGTTCGTCTGTTCACAAAATCACTCGTACTCACTCATCAAATACTCATTTCTAATCGTACTCACTTGTACTCAAACTCATTTGTCCTCACGAGTATTCGTACTCAATCTGTACTCATGAGTACTCACTCTGTACTCATGAGTAATACTCATGAGTACTACTCATTCTGCACTCATGAGTACTACTCATTCTGCACTCCTGAGTACTCAATCTGTACTCATGAGTACTCAATTTGTATTACTCACGAATAATAAACTTATCTGCACTGTTAGCTAGGTTGTAGCTCGAATGAAAAACTAAGTAGAAAAATAAATTGTTTAATTGATTAGAAAAACACAGATTACATATAAATCAGGACAGAGGAAGAAAACGTCTGACGCGGTGCACTGTCGTTGGGCGACTTACTGCGCGAAGGCAAGTACATGTGAGAAATCGAAACGGAACGTAAGCACTCGGGTTGCGTCTGGCGTCTCCTCTTGTTCTCAGGCCGGGTCGGGCTCAGGGCCGTGGCCGTAAACTGCGTTTTTCTGCGTGTCTTCGGGTGGCAGCAATTGTCGTCCGTTTTCTTGTTTGCACTAGTACTGTACTCAGGAGTGCATATACTCAAGGGTGCAAGCACTCGCAAAAACAGCTGTGTACTCATGAGTACTCATACTCATGAGTACTCAAACTCATGAGTACTCAACTCATATGAACACTGTACTCATGAGTACTCATACTCATGAGTAGTTACTCATGAGTACTGTACTCACGAGTACTGTACTCACGAGTAGTGGACTTACCCCTGTACTCACTCGTCATCGTACTCACTGTTTTTTTCTGGGTGTGTGATCACTCATCATCGTACTCACTCGTGAGTTTGAGTACAAATGAGTACAAATGAGTGTACTCACGAGTGAGTACGCCGACCTTTGGTACCGGTACTCCTAGAGGCCGCCACGGAGAACCTAAACTGGCAGTTAGGCGCACCCCAAAAATTGTTTGGCTTTCGGGGAACTTGTGCACGAAGCGTTCTCGTCCTGCAGTCATTTCCGCACCCAAACGTTACCCGCGCCTTTCACATGAATGCCACGGCAGCAGGCGCACGCTCGCGTGACCAATCTACAGTGGCCAAAAGCTTAATTCCTTTACTTTTTTTTCATTTTAGTTAAGAGTGGTCTGGCGCGAGTAGTCTAACTGCGGCCGACCCCGGTGAAGACTTCCAGGCCCCCATAACACGAATCCCCTCTTTGAATACGGACCTTGATTAGTAATCCCCTTCCTTCCATCCCTCTCCCCACTCTACGGCAAACGCCCTCCTTGCTCCAATAAAAAGACTCAATCAATCAATCAATCAATCAATCAATCAATCAATCAATCAATCATTTTCGTTACTCCCTCACTGGTAGCCAAGCGCTCGCAGCGTGGTCAGCCTCAAACATTTTTGCCCCTTCCCTTAGAAAGCCTTTTTCGTGTACGTGCGAACTCTCTGTGAGCTGTTCGCAATGAGGAAATAAAAACGAGCAGCCATAGCCACTCCCCATGCAGAAAGCTGAGGGGACGCCCTTTTGTTTATTTCACCCGAGGCTATTTGTTAAACATTGAGAAAATTTGGCTCTTATTACATTTTGAACATAAAAATGCATTCTTCAACACGGACACCACAACCAGAAATCAATAATGACCTTTTCATAAGCGCAGGATCGAACAGGTTTTCTTCCAATAATTAAATATTTCGTCTTGGTTCTTTTTTTATTTTTGATTGCAGTCAAGCCGTTTTGATTTAGAGCCATGGTGCTGACAGGAAGCGTCTCTTTCCTTACATGCCTCGTGAAAGGGAGGGAAGAGGCCCTTGTTTCGTGCTACGCAAGCCTCTGAGCATGATAGCGAACCTGCATGCGAATAATGAGCAATTTCTATATTTTCTGTTGCCCTGATACAGTGGTTCAATGCGTTGAGTTAAGGAGCATGTGTCCCCAGGTTCTATTGCTGGTTTGAGTGGCGTCTTTGCTGCTGGATTAGAAAAAAACAACAATGCCTGAGTTTCGCATGTTAACGACCATGGCCAGGGCCTTAATTAATCCGTAGTCTTGTACTCAGTGCCCTTCACAGGCCGCGTTTGGCTGGACTACATAAAGCGTTGATTTTGCTTCTATCTTTTGCTTTTTTGAGTATATTTACAGATGCTTGTTAGGGATGCTAGAATTCAAACTGCGTTTTTCGCAGTATTGCATCCGAGCACGAATGTTATCCTACCACGAATAACACTTGTTCTGTTGCCCTATGTCTTTCCTGCAGGAGCGTAACGACATGCGCCCCTTGCCGACAACGGCACGGACGATAGTTGTCTCCTGTCAACGAACAAGTACTTCGTGCAAGTGGAGCGCGCTTGCGCCAAGGCCAGCAGCCATGTATACCCGGAATAGCCCAATACTGGGCACATCGCCTTGACAAGGCATGCCAAACAGGCCTTCGAAAGAGAGACTCCGACATTCAGAGTGGAGCACGGTTTACTTGTGTTATGTATGTTGACATCTAAGGTATGACGAAATCTCGTCTGGCCGGGTAAAAGGTTCATAGTTAAAAACTTGCGGTCACCGACAAAAGGCTTATTAAAAGCGTAAAAAAGAGACGTTTCGGCTTCCGGGCGTAAAATTTGTTCACTGACGAAATAAGCCCGAAGCACGAAGTTTTTTAAGTGTGCCGAATTAATCGCCACAGGCATCTTGCATACGTCGTAGGAATATTGCCTGCATTGTGGTTCATGGTTTTCTTTGTCATTTGCATAATCAGAGACTCGAGATATCGGCGTGACAGCCATTTCATCTCTTTGGCGATAACTGATGCGGCTTCGCAGTCTATTTTGTGAGTCGTGGCTTCTACGTGTTCCGCTAGCGCGTTCGAAGCTATCTTCTTGTTTCTAACGTCGTTCTTATGCTCGCGCAATCGTCTTTCAAAATTGCCGCTCTCACCAATGTAGCAGTAATCGCAGTCTGCGCACGGAACTCTGTATACTACTCCAGGAAACTTCTCTTCGTTGATCCTGTCTTTGACGGCGACCAGCTGGTGCCTCAGCTTGCGAGCGGGGACATGAGCGACGTGAACATCGTAGCAGCGCAACACACGATCCCAAGATTCGTTCACACCAAGCACGAACGGGATGGCTACTCGGGCTCGGCAAGGAAGATCAACCGGGTTCTGAAGGGCATGATGACCGTCGTAGAACCGAATCCACGAAGTGCTTGGGGTAGCCGCAATGGCCGAGTTCTCGGCGCACTTGGCGTAGATCAGCAGCCCCATCTTGCGGCCGTGAGCAGAACTTTTTGGCGCGTTGGGTGAGGGAAGCCACGACAGAACGTTTGTGACAGGCCGGGTGAACGCAATTAAAATGGAGGTACCGTCATGTGTGGGTGAAGCAGTTGCCGTTCCGCTCTTGAAACCACGCTGTGACCAAAACCCGTATTCACGGGACGCAGCAGACGGAGGGATCTCGGGACGAGTTTCCTTGCTTTGCAAATGAGGTTGCAACAAACAGTGTTGCTACACAGTGTTGCAACAAAAGCGTGAAAGTGACATTTTCTTTGTCGTGAATATTTTAAGAGGCCAAGGAATACTATTTCTGGTCTCTTGTATTTACTACTGCTTTCTGAATTGTCGGTATAATGGAACGACAGTCACTCCTCATGGAGAAGTTGCACGATCCAACACATCGTCTTTTAGTATGCAGGGTTAATTCACAGGGGAGCATTTGCAGGGATGAACATTTAGTCTTGAAAGCATCAATTGGTCTGGGAGGAGTAATGGGAAAGATTAACGACTGATACACAGAGGAACAACAGTTTGTCTCCAGTGGACTAACAGTGGAGACTAAGAGTTGATCTGCTAGGTTCCAACAGTTAGTCTTTATAGTGGACCAACAGTTGAACCGTCAAGGGACCAAGTGTAGAGGGACTAACAGTTCGTACCCTTGCTGTTAGTCCCAAAAAGGACTAATGCTAGTGGCAACACATTTAGTCCCCAAAAGGACTAATGCCGATTCCCCATTGGTACTTTTTGGCTAATAGTGTAGGTGAGCTAGTGAGAAACGCTATGGGACACGTATACGCTGGCGCCGCCATTTTGGGTCATTCGCTCGCCGCCGCAGCAAGCCATTGTGTCATAACCGCGCTAAACTTATCGGCGCAACGCTGTTCACTCGCGAAGTTTGAATCATATTATCTGCTTCTCGTTGCTGGGTCTTGCGGGAAATGAAAATAAGAACGCTTTCAGCACTTTGACCCAATAGCACCGACGCGGGTCCGTTCGAAGGGTGTCTCCACCCTGTACGGCGGCGCTGGCATCGAGGCACCACGGCGCTGACATCGAGGCACCCTATACACTTGATTAATCAAGATGCCCCCGGCGGGGGTCGCTGCTGCCTAGTGACCTTGCGCCGTTGTAACCTGTTTTCAAGAAAGTAGAACTGTTGGAACTTCAACACTATGTCAACCGCATCATCGAAAAATACGTTTTACGCCAGGGGGACTGAGCGATTATTCCAACGCTCAATCAGGCCGCACTTTCTAAATACACTTAACAGGCCAAGTGCACTGAACATTTTCACCTCCTGAAAAACCCTATTTCCGTAAAGTCTGCCCAAAAAGACCCCGGAAATGGCACAATTCGCCATGGGGTCATTGGCCCTGCCCATCAGCAATCGGCCGACGTCGAACGCAGGCTCTGGCAAATGAATAGACGCGTGATGCAAACAGCAAAGGGGCCTTCTGCACTGGTGCTATGGCCTCAATTTTCGATGTGTCACTGCCAAGGCTTTCAATTGACAGAAAAGATGGTGCAGCTTTTCAACTGGAAAAAAAATTGGTCTCCATCCCGCCCTGCGAATGGGGACGTCCAGTAAAGCTTTTGTAAACCATGGTGATGCAGGAGGGTATTAAATGTTTCTCGTCGTCTCTACGGGCTTCTTGCTTGCGCTCAGCAACACTGCAGGGCTCCATAGCCTCCCAGCTGAAGCCATCAGATTGTGTTGTATTCATTGGAGCGGTCTGGGGACCTCAAGTGAGTGACCTAGCGTAAATTATGCTGTGTTTTTCCTATTTTGATTATCCCTCAGGCAGGGCCACATTTAGTCAGCAAAGCCAGCTTGCAAATGTGACGTCCGGCTGGATATCACAGGTGTCACGCATGTATACCTCAGTTAACGCTATTTTGCTACTATAGAGAGCAAATGGCAGATTTATTCTGTACGCTTCTTCTATCCGAAGTGCAATTTTACCGTTCTAGATATTCAAAATTTACGAACAGAGCTATAAAAGTTTGCTCTGCCATACAACATGCAATCCTTCAAGCTTCACCGCAACGAACGCCTGTTTGGGTCGGCTTTTCTGCACGACGACTAAGCCTTGCAAGAAAGCCTAATGCAAGCAACGCCTTGAGCAAAGCCAGAGTGGTAACTCTGGTGTACAGTAACTGAAGTGGAATGTTACCTGTGCAAAGTTAAGCCGGAAACAAGTGTCCGGCCAATGGGATGGCATGAACGATAAATTGAGTTATTACTTGTTGGCTATGCCTCGGTAGCATACTGGTCCTAGTAAGCATGCATAGCAAGGGCCTTATTTCAATGACTGGAGGGGCTGCAGCCCGTCAAATATACTTCTATTCAGAGCACGTTGAAGAACCCACATGTCTTCAAGAAATGTGTGCCAAACTTTTTTCACTGCTCCACTGTCTTATTCACCTTTTTTTTGTACCATTTCTTAATCAGTGTATAAACTCTACATGTCAGGTTGTGATTACCCATTTATCTTTTCTCTCTTTTTGAGCTCTGCTTTCAAAGCTGTAAACACGCTAAAGCAATGATATTCAGTCGAACATATTTTATTCCATCTGCAGTCACTTTTTCTATTCGTGTGTGATTTGCGGTACAAAATTTGATATTTGTACACACCTGCAAAAAGGTGTATCGCAGGAGTAGTAAATCTAATTTCTTTGGGGAAGTGAAAGTTCTTTTTCCCCAATCTGAAGCAGCGCGCACAGCATGCTTTTTCTGTAAATTACATACCCTCCATTATAGAAAAAAAGAATTTGGCAGTCGTTTGACTTCAGTGTGTGAGTAGTAGCGCTTGAGCGGGGGAAGCACAGTTTGATTATCGTTCTGATTTTTTTTTTCAGACTGACGAGTGTGACACTGAGCATTGATATCAGTTGAAATACTTTGCCTGTCCACTCGTGAGACCATTTAGCTTGCAGGGCCAATGCACTGCACGAATACGAGGCAATAAAGCAACAAAGGCCGGAACCAGGATATATATATATATATATATATATATATATATATATATATATATATATATATATATATATATATATATATATATATATATATATATATATATATATATATATATATATATATATTGTAAGAAAATTAAGCTTGAGCTCCCCTTTTCTCACAGTCGGCGGCTGTCCTCTTTGCTGTCTTAGTGAATTGACCACTGGCTGTGCTCAGCTCTCTTTTCCCAAACCTTCACGCCTCTACTCCAGTTAAGACGAACTCCATGAATAGGATGAACAACACTTTTGCTTGCTTGTAACATCCACAACGCAAAAAACCTCAGCTTAAAACAAATTTTTGGTAATGCATATTTTTACGGTTTCCTCGAGTTTGTCTTAGCGAGAGTCTACTGTATATATGCTCTACCCTGCTCTCCTTACTGTCGTTCTCTGTGTATCCTGTGCAGCTACAGCCCTTACTAAGTGGGCCCAGATGGAACCCGCTTGTCTTTAGCGTGTGTGAATGAGACGCAGCATAAGTTGCTCTTCCTTTGGTTTTTTTTCTTAAAATGGCCAATTTGGAAATGCTTTGCACAAACTCAATCGTTTCCGTCAGAGGGGCTCGGCTTTTGAGGCACCAGACACGTGCATGAATATCTCGTGGTCAGCCTCCCTAGTGCGTGTGCACTAATAATACCCTGCCCTTGCCAATCCTCGAGTGGGCATGTGCCATTCTTCAGCACACTTGCACACAGTTTGTCGTAAGAAGCATGCTAAGCACCTTGTTAAGTGTGTGATGAGACACCCTTGACTTGACAACTTTACATCAGCCAAATGACCTAATGTATTAGGGACCATTTGAAAACGCGCACTTTCGGTAGAAAATTACCCAGGCTGTTTCATTGCAAAGGTGTTAATTGTGTACCCAAATTGATAAACAAAAATAGCGGAAGGAAGCTGGAGTGTAATGGCACATTAAGTTTGTATCAACTCAAGGAGAACAGTATGTGTGAGTGAGACCCCTCTTTATCAATCTACTCCAAGGAATGTGCCTTCTTAGATAAGTTCTTTTTGTGTGTGCTCTGGTCAAATGCTTGTGGCCTTTTGTTATTGCTTCTGTCATACATGATGGACATACCCTAAATAAATCAGTTGCAAGTAGCGTCCGTCCTGTTAGTTCAATCCTGGGTGATTCGGTATAAAACAGCACCTCATCCTAACGCCAAATACAAGCATAAAACAGCGCGGCCCTTTTCTGCTGTGTATGTCTTTGTACCTACCTTGCTGAAATTAATAAGCGATGCAGGCATCATAGTAAGTAGCACAAGCCGCATGCAGTAACTAGAGCTTCTATGTACAGTTAAAATGCATTGTCCGTTTCCTCGTTCCCCCTTCGCACTAACTTAAGATTACATGCTTTTTTAGATTCTTCTAAACGGAACACAAATGCTGGCACACGTCAAATTATGCAGATCCCACAGGCTAGAATACACTACAAATTCAAACAAACTTGACAAGCTGATACACTACAAACATACCGAAGCGGAGCTTGCAGGCTCTAAAAAATGAGGTTAGAATGAGGTTATTCATAGAAGTCCTGAGTAATTAGTCACTATTGCTAGGCATATGACGGCCGGAAGCACGCCGGCTAATACACGAAGAAGCACAGGCACCAATGTCGAAAGCTTGCAGGGAGCGTAAAGCTCGCCTTCCACTCTCCGATTCCTTGGCACAAACGGGTGGCGATGCTGCACCAAATGCACCAAGGTGAGCCAACGTCACACAAGGATCGCGCGGAGAACACTCAGCAGTAGTTTGATGAAAGCAACCAGCAAGATGGGCACATTTCCGCCGCTGCACAGTGGAGATCGGCTTCTTCTGTAGATCGGCTGATGCGCGATACCCAGTTCTAGGTTCTGTAATGCTGGGCCGTGCTAGGCAGCATCACAGCAGACCGCAGCGACTAAAACCCGGCCGCAACACGGTCGTTGTTCCGGGCGCGTTGCGAGTGTTGCCAGCATAGCCATGAGGGGCAGCGTCCAGCGTCGGTCGCGGTCGGAACAAATCAGTGTTGCCAGCAGGCACGTACCCAGGATTTTTTTTCGGGGGGGGCCCAACCCAAGGTAACTTTTCTATGCAAATTACGGGAGAGGGCGAGGGTACCCGCCGTTACTAGTACAAACACGATAAACGCGCAGCGTTTAACATAAATGCGCGTCAACCTGCATAGATAAATGAAATTAACTGTATCCGCCCTTGTGATGGAGGCGAAAAGCAAAAACACTCGTATGTTCGAGATTTCTGCGCACGTTAAAGATCCCTACGCGAAGTTTGCAAAATTAAAAAAAAGAACGGCAGTAATTACAGTATTTACGGAAATAAATACGCGTACTGCACAGTAACTATACATTTCCGGAGCATCCCACACGTTATACGCAATCGAAGTCGGCAGAAACGGAAGTGCATAGGCACTCGAGAGTTCAGATCTCCGTGGCAACCCTCTTCCGCTTCCATATTTTTCTCCAAACAAAACCTGTGGCTACTAGTTATGAATAGAGATGTGAGCAGTTGAAAAAAACAAAAAAGCATTAGGAAAAAAACATGTTTTTTTCGTTTTTTTTTCAACTAAGGTAAAATTGAAAACAACACAGTACCCCCCCCCCCCCCCTCCTCCGCGGAATTGTGTTGTTACGCAGCTCCTTTTGACGTGCTTGAAAGTTTCTTGTTGAACTTTTAGTAATTGTACTATTTTTGTGCTTCTTTCTTACCGCTCCATTTATTCTCTTTAGCGGAAAACGAGCACTGGCTTGCCGCTTTCAAGATGCTTCGGCCTTCATACAATCCTCCTAGCCGTCACATTTTGAGCGGTCGCCTGCTCGACGCTGAGTATGAGCTTGCAAAGACTGACGTGCAGGATGCTCTGATGAAAGCGACGTGCCTTACCGTGCTCACAGATGGGTGGACCAACATACGGGGAGAGTCAATAGTGAACTTTGTAGTCACTACACCAAATCCTGTGTTCTACAAATCGGTCGACACAGGCACTAACCGGCACACTGCCGCCTACATCAGCAGCGAGATCTCTAACGTCATTGATTCTCTGCAACCCAACAAGGTAGTTGCCCTAGTCACCGACAATGCTAGTAACATGCAGGCAGCATGCCAGAAAGTTGTTGAAAAATTTCCACACATTGCAACAATGGGATGTGCAGCACATGGACTGAACCTGCTCCTCAATGATATCATGCGCCTAAAAGTTCTAGAACGAATTTATGAGACGTCAAGAAAAATAATCAAATATGTGAAGCACACCCACGTAGTTGCTGCTGCGCTCCTACAAAAACAGGAGTCAAAATACGGCAAAGGAACTTTTACGACACTTAAATTGGCTAGCAAAACAAGATGGGGCGGCGTCACCCTGTCATTGCAAAGCCTGCTCAACAACAAGGAAGCACTGCAAGAGACCGTTATCGCGGAAGATATCGGTGTGGCGAAGCCGATACGCCAGGCCATATTGGATGAGGAAGTGTTTTGGAAAGACCTTCGCAGCTGCCTAGACTTGGTGATACCAGTCTCCTCGGCCATTACAAAGCTTGAGTCTGACCAGGCCTTGTTATCAGACGTCGTCGAAGTTTTTCACTCCATCAAAAGTGACATCACAGCGAGGCTATAAAATAGCTCCTTCACTGAAGACGAAAAGTCTCACATATTGCGTGTGCTCAGGGGGCGTGAAGAGTTTTGTTTGCGACCCATTCACATTGCTGCTAATCTCCTGGATCCAAGGTATCGCGGCAAGAACCTAGCTGACGCGCAAATTGTGGTCACGTTTGACTGGATTTCCCAACATGCAAAGAAGCTCTCGCTAGACATCGGGAAAATTTTATCTAACGTCGCACAATACAAGACTTGCAAAGGAATTTGGTCCAGTGAAGGAGTTTGGGAGTCTGCGAAACATCTAGACCCATCCACGTGGTGGGAAGGACTTTGCTTTAATGAACCCTTAAATCCCATCGCCGGTCAAATACTGCAAATTCCCCCTTCTTCTGCGGCTTGCGAAAGGAACTGGTCGGAATTCGGAAACGTGCACACCAAGCTACGCAACCGGCTTTCAGGCGATCGCGTGCAGAAGCTCGTGTACGTGCACTCGAACCTGAATGTCCGGAAGGCTTCGTCGGCTTCACAGCAAAGAATCGACGTGGCAAGCGGAACCGAATCAGACACGGATTGACGACTGTTCGCACTTTTTGATCGGAACTTTAGGAATTGACGTGAAATCACTCCATTGATTTTGAAACTGAAAGCTCTGCTGGAATTTTTGTGTGCAGTAATGAAACAATTATATTCTGGAAAGTGCTGCTAAATAAATGTGTCGGGTTTTTAAAACAGTGTGCGCAAAAGCTTTTTTTCCAAGTTTTCGTAATTTTCTGAAAAAAACTAGAAAAAAACCTGTTTTTTTCAAGCACCTCAAATTTTCATGAAAACTTGCATCTCTAGTTATGAAGGAAGGAAACAAAATGCTAGGTAAATCGGAGATGTCATACGCCTAATTCCGTGTGTTATTACCCTAAACAGCCTCCGAGTTCGACGTTTAACGGTCTGCCATTCAAAGCACCAATGATTCAGGCCTCGGAAATTGCAGTATCGAGACGCACTGGACTGCAGGAAATGTAGATAAAAAAACGGTGGCAAGCGCCAGCGCGTCAGCGCTTACCTCTGGCAGTTTTGTAAAGAACCTTGTTATATCCAGGGATACGCCTTGTCGCTGTCTCGACGTCGCAGCGTGGCTTGTCCTGCAAGGCGGGAATGAGCTTCTCCTCTGTCCTCTCGTTCAGCCCGCTGGTGAAGTAAACTCGTTGCTCTCTGCCGACACCTCGACGATATTCCGACATCGCTAGACTAAGCTATCATATGTACCCGGGGTTTCATAACCTCTCTAATACAAAGACACAGTTCGCAGTCCAATTTTCAAGCCGAAATTTCTCTCGGCCAAAAGTCTGGTTGGGGTCCGTCGAGATGTCCGTCCTGGGTTCATTTTCACCGTTCACCCGCGGCACCCCGTCTCTCTCATGTTGACCATTGGCCACTTAGACTCCGTGCCCTTCCCCGCTGAAGCACGGTGTTCTCGAGGTCTGTGCATAGGAATGCAGCTCGGGGTCCGTAAACCCGCCAGTAAAGTTTGGTTCGTTGTTGAGGTGGGTGGTGTCGTCGTGGAGGATGGTGAAGGACCCGATGATGAGACGAGGCAAGTAGATGATGAAGAAAAAGTCTATTTACACTTATTTAAAGGAGACGACGAAGCATGAACATAAGGTAACACATGGTAATGTAAACTGGATTACAATTAAAAGGTGCTGCAGCGCACAAAAAGGGTATCGTGGCATGATCCCTGATGGGGTCCCGGGGGCCAAAACGGGTGCCGAACCGCCGCGCGGTTGGCGAGAAATTCGTGGGGCTCTGGCGCCCAGAAACTGCCACGAAAGCAAGTCTTCATGTGACCGCTCTTGGCCGCAGCTCCGGACAAACTCAGCAAAATTGCGCATGCAGCCGCAAGCGAAGCAGCCTCCACACAGCAACACACGTACAAATTAGGATTTTGACCCCCGCTACCCCCTGTCCGCCACCCCAGAAAGTCGGGGGGAAATGAGTCTTCCCAAAAGCCGCGTAGAAGGTCACCGGCAAGGCCGTCCCAAAGAGCTGCCACTCCGCCGACGGCTTGGGCGACACGGCAAAGCGGTGAGAAGGCAGGAGGGTCACCGCCCCGATGGGGTCCACCGGCGCTGGCATCACTACACCGCCGTTGTGCATAGCAGCCATTAACCATAATGGCTGTCAATCAACAGTGCCGCTGTCACTGCCTTTAGCTGTCCAAAGGAATGCCGCCGGTGTCTCTTGCCGCCGTACAACTACGATGCGCGCCTTCACTTTGTCACCCTGCCGTCGCCGGGCTTGGTAACCTTGTCGCGCTTCATTTTTGAGCGATCCTTCTTGCCCAGACGGACGCGCCGACTGTGGAACAAGGCTTTTGTACTCCAACGGTAGCTTTCCCTAAGCGGGCGTAATGTTACAGGCGCCGGACGGTGGGGTCAAGCATCCCCTCGCGCCACTCCGCTCGTCGCCTTCCGGTTCCAAGCCCTTGTGTCGCCTTGGCTTGTTCGGCAGACGCTGCACACGTGCGCGAGCCGGACGTTGGAAGGCATTGCGCAGAGAAACCCTACAGCGGGTTTCTCTACGGCAAGAAGACTTCTTACCCTTCTTACCGACAAACACAAAAGCAGCATTTCCACGAAAACTAGTGAAAAACGCGCTGTGAGTTCGGCTCAGGGAAGGAATTCGTTGAGCCACAAACACCAGGCATTGGCGATAGTATCGGCCGACACCACGGCGCGCTAGAATGGAGGGATTTGTTGAATGTTCAAAGACAAACATTTTCTTCCCCACCAAAACATATGCGACCCGAGCCGCTGAAACCGCCACCCTGGCGAAACAAGCGATAAGTTACTGCTGTCTGAGAGAACCGAAGCACCAATTGCAGAATAACAGGGTAAAGGGGGTGCAGCGAATTTCAAGTGTGAGGCCGGCAGCAGAGCACGAAGCCAGTGTACAGCGGTACTGGCTTCCGCGTAAACGGAGCAAACATACCTCGCCTGTTTTTTTTTAATCCCACGTTGACCACCAAATGATTCATCTTTTTTTTCGAAATGAACCTAATCCACAAACCAAAACTAAGTCAGATAAACCTGCACTGCCAAGAAAATCCCGGCAACTTTCCCATAAAAAATGTGGCAAATAAATAGTTGAGACAATTCCCTGCAAACGTGTACGCAGATCTTACTTCGTGTGGAAAATGAGCCAGACCCTGCTGTGGCATGGATCAAAATGAGCCAAATTCATTTGCCCAATGGGATTTTGCGTTGGTGTGACGTTCGGGCTGTTTTGTGCGTTTTCGCGTCAATTTTTTTTTTTTTTGCTTTTGAGAGCTGGCTTATTATGAGTTCGGACAGGAATGAGGAGATCGGCAAATGATTTGCCGACACACGACTACGATAACGTGAACGGAAGCGGAAGTGAACGAAATCTGGTGATTATTATTGTTATTACTCCCATATTTCCCATTTACGTACCTAACAAATTAGCTGCCTCTTACAAGCCATGGCAAGCCGTGGAAGATGATTTGAGCAGGCTTCTTGTAAAGCGATTTGGAAATTTATGGCAAGGCAATGATGAGCTTCATGAGTGTTTTCAGGCGTGTCCAAAAAAGTACCATACGGAGCCATTCGAAAAGAGCTGTTTTTTAAACTCTGTTGCATGTTTATTGCCTTTTTTGCTTAAAGCTGTATCGTACCGTTCTTGAAAGTCGATTCCAATAAAGTTTTCATAAGAATGCCGCACCAACTTGTCTGTTTCAAATGAGTAGGAGCCAAATATGAACTTATCTTAATATTGCTCAAATTCTCCGCATAATTCTTAATTACCAATTGTCGCTATAGATTTCCCCTAGCTGACATGTGAAACATGTCATTTAATAGTTTTGACAGCACTGTATTTAGGTCCGGTTCCAAACTTTCATTTTTCCCCCTCAAATTCTCCTTAGGTGGATTTGGCTCATTCCGAAAAAAAAAACGCCTCAAATAGCTATCAAGCCCAAGATTTGTATGGCGTCGCTTTAGAATGTGTGCGAGGGACGATGAAAGGTGGCACGGGAAAGGGGGGTATGGCCCAAAAAATTTCGGGGGGGGGGGGGGGGGGGGCCGGGCCCCCCGGGCCCCCCCTCTGGGTACGTCCCTGGTTGCCAGCACGCGTTTCTCGAGTATGCTGGCAACAACGTCCGGTCGGCGGGCGGGTTTTAGTCGCTCCGCCTCATTTGCAGGGCCGGTCTCCCGCACCGCTGCCCGGGGCCGTCGGAAAGCGCTCCTGATTCTCTTTCCCGTCACCCTTTGTCCTTCCCTCTCCCGTAGACCCGCAGAAACGAAAAGATGGCCGCGACCCATGTGCAGTAGTTAGCAAACGCTCCTTATTCGTTGCGTGAGAAAGAAAAACATAGAGCAACAACCGCCACGATGATAGTCTGAAAAGCAGGAACGCAGGGAAGCCCCGGCAGCCGGGATATGAACCGCCATTAGCGTGGCAGGGAAAGACATTGGTGAGAACATTGTCGTTTGAATGGGGTTTTCACTGAGGCTCTGCATGCCCGTGCATTAGAGGAAAGGCCGAGCGTTCTCACGCCGACGACGTGACTAGGAAAGCAATGCGGCGCGCCAAATTTTTGCGATCACTGCCAGTGAGGGGGAAGAGGCGGCGGACGCGTCCGTTGCCACTGCACCCATAGCGCCCCGGCGTCAGGCGCACTGCAGGTGCAGGGACGGGCCGGCGTCCGAAAACCCCTTCTTCCCCCGGGCGTATTTATGCCAACACCCCGATGCGGTCTCTGGTTCAGACTTTTCTGACGCAGGGCAAGCACGTTTTTACGTAGAATGAAGTGAAATTCTGCAAAACGCGAGCTTAGCATGCACGGTCGGCGGGAACGATGTCTCGAGCGCAGCAATACCGGCACGGTCGTCTTTCGCTCGCGGTCGCACAATTTTGCTCTCTCCATGCTCACCGCAGTTAGTATGCAGTGGAAACCTATGCCAGAGCTCACAGTGCCGCACAGTTCATTTCTCACATCCCTAATTAACTCTTCATTCAGCCTCATATTTTCCAACACCCATACGACACCCCCTCGCTGGGTTTTTTTACATCCAATTCAATGAGCGTCAAAAAAAGCCATCGCTCAGTGCACGTCCCAGGGCTGAAATGAGCGAACGCAGCAGCAGGGCGCATTTGGATCGCAATTGTAACTGCGTCTGAAAGGTCAACAAGAGACGCACACTGCGTTGTGCCTTTTGGGCCCTTTAACAGCGAACTTTTTTTGCTGGGGAACTTCTCTGCGTCCTTCGTGTCCGGCAACAAATCTTGGTGTGCGAAAGTCTAGCTTCCGAATTTTATGAAAAATCGCGAAGGCACGAGTGTTGTCTGTGTGTGTGCTCGTTTGTTTGTTTGCTCAGTTGTTTGTTGGTTCGTTTGTTTGTTCGTTTTCGGTTCCGCACTTGCTTTGACGTGACATGTTGCCGTTGTACGTTTTGAAATGCACTTCTTTTCTGTCGTCGCAATGTGGAGGCGTCGCACAGTCCGAGCTCGCGGATTTCGGGGGCCTGGCAGACTTCCTAGCGTGCGGGAAATCTGAGACGGCTCTCTGCTTCCAGCAGCGTTGCCCGATTTCCCACCACAAACGGATGCGTCTGCCCCCAGATTACAGACCTATTGCAGATGTTAAATGACTCCGGGAAAGGCCTAGTACCAGCTTGGCTTCTCCCAAGGAGTTCGTACTTTTTTCAGTATTCTTGGTCAGCTTCCCTCGTCTTTCACCTCCAACCAGTGGAATGGTTTGTGTGCGCAGTCAGTTTCCCTCTCTCGCCCTACCTTTGTGTGCAGTTCCAATTCTGAACCCTTTTCAACTTGCTTTTCCTTTGTACATCCAATTTTAGCTAGCGCACGGAACAACATTTAGGCCACGCGTCGTGTGATTCGCACAACTGGACGCCAAAACAGAGGATTTTCAAGTAAAAAAGTTATGCCAGATGATGATACTTTGATATCGCGAGTTTTACCGCAATATGACCCAACAATGCTCACTGTACGACGTCTTTTGGCGCGCGGAATTTCTTTAGGCGGCGACCGCATCCTAGCAAAACGCTTGTATACTTAAACGAGTACTGACACCAAATTTTGACGCCTAAAAAATGATATAATTGGCTTCAGTAGTTTGTACAGATGCCTCACAGAAATTTTTGCAGCGATCCGAGGCCGGAATTACAACTAAAATCGATTTTGATTGTCCAGGCCGCGAGCTTCCACAAATCTGCAGCACTAGCGAAATCGCTTTCGGCGTGACGAAACATCGGCCTGCGTGTCTAGCCGGTTCAGGGTGACGTCATATAGTCGTTTTAGGAACCGGAAACGATATCCTGCGTTGCTGTTGTCGGTGGTATTCGTTTGGGCAGGAGACGTGGGCGTAGCTGTGTGAGCAATGCTTGTAAACGTTGCGTGTTCGACGTCTTTGCTCTTCAGTTCGGGGCCGGCGCATGGTGTTCCCTTGCACTGGGGCCGAAAACTGCGCGGTGCCAGCACCGCGCGGTGCCAGCACCGCGCGGTGCGCGATGTCGACGGGCACCGCGGCGACGCGGCGGTGCGCGTCGCCGAGCTCGCCCAAGTTGTGCTATGGCAAGCTCGCGGTATGCGAAGTACTGCTCGTGGAAGCCTGTCCGAGCAAATCGACGACGACGCCAAGATGCATTATTTTCCACGCGACGACATGCAGCGCTAAACGTGGACTGAGTTCGTGCGCGGAGGTGGCCGCAAGAACTGTCGCCCAAGCCAGCGGGCTCGGAGTTGCATCGGTCACCTTGGGTGTTGGGAACTTCAGGCTTAGTATCGTGGCGACTATTTGATCGCTGGTATCTGTACAACTGCGAATGACCATCCCTTACACAACCTTTCACCACACTATCTACCCCTTTTTCGCATATGGAGCTACATTTTGGCAATAATTTCCGTTTCAGCGATCGGTGACCAAGACATCTGCCGCGGCCTGTTTTCATTCTAGCGCGCAGGTGGCGCCATCTTTCGGCCGCTCGACGCACCGCGGTGCCGGCAGTGCTGGGTCGGAGCGCCGAACCTCCGCTGCCGATCAGCGTAGGATTACCATCGCGGCAAATATCTGAACGCCACTTTTAAATTCAGCGCTGATAACAACCCCTAGCACAATTTTTCAACACACTAACATCTACTTTCTCGCATGTGGAAATTCTTTTTCGCGATCAGATTGATTAGAAGAGTGGCGACAAGCTGTTGCTATCACGGTCTGCGCCGGTTCGAGCCGCAGTGATATTTAAAAAAATCCTCCGTCCGACTACCTCACAATTATCACGGACTCGCAGCAAGCCTGTCGAAGATACCTCCTTGGAAGAATTCCTCCACCTGCCCTCAAGCTTCTACAAGCCATAGTATCACCTCCTAACGTGACCATCGTTTGGACCCCAGGTCATGCCTCCCTCCCCGGGAACGAAGCAGCCCATGCTGCGGCCCTCGAACTTCACTTCCGGGCACTCCCGACGAGGCCGGGCGACTTGGACACCCTGACTGACACGCTACCACTACCAGCCACCTACTCCGACATCTTAGCGCACTATCGCCACACCCGCCGAGAATACCCTCCCCCACACCCTGCACTCACCAACGAAGAATCCCGCATCTGGCGACGTCTCCAAACAAATACATTCTACAACGGCACCATCCTCTCCCATATCTCCCCCAGCCATTTCACCTATAACTGCCGTGACTGCCACACCCCAGACACAACCCCCCACCTCGTATTCTTCTGCCCACACCACCCCTCCCCACTCCCCACACCTACTCTCGACCAGCTCGGACCTGCAGGACCAGCAGAGCCTGATCCAGCGGGCCACCCGAGCAGCGACAGCACGCGGCTACCTGGACTAAGGCGGCCGCCCATCTGCTCTAAATATGTAAAATAAACGTTTGTTCCTCCTCCTCCTCCGTCGCATGCCCCCGCGCGAGGGACACGAGTAAATGCAGAGCATTGGGGTCGTTCACGAAGGTCGGCGTCGGCGGAACGCTTACGACGCTTCCGTTCGGCGTCGGCAGCGCGCCGCCTCGCCGCCTGGTCTTCTGCCGACGTCGACGCAGACGATGGTGCGATGTCTTGTACTGGCTCCGCGACGCTGATGTTGGATTGCGTCGCGGTGCTAGTTGAAGGTCTTGCTTCCATCGCTTATCAACTGCGACCGCCGACGAACGCAAGAGAAGAGAGCGCAGGAATTGACTGGAGTGGAGCCCGCGCCAACCCGCTTTATAGGGGGTGGTTGTATTGCGGTAACGTTTAGTGTTTGGGGGGCTGGTGCTATCACGTGTACACCGCGCAGCTATCACGTCGCTAGCACGCCGCTAGCACGCCGCTGAGTCGCCAACGCACGCCGCTGACGACGTAGTTTGAATGAGTCAAGGATATAAGGCGCGTTCGTAACATTTGATTCTGTGTCGTTTTGTGGTGCAGTGGGTAGAGCACCATGTACCTTGCGTTCCGCCCGCAGGGTCGTGGGAACGAAACCAGGCGCCGGTAAGTATTATTTTTATATAGTGTAGGGGGAGGGGTGCGGACTACTACGGACAACTAGAACGGGTGACATCGTGAGTTAAAGAAATGCTCTGCATTTAAAACGTCCCTGACGTCACAGGTGAGACCGTGACGTAAGGCTGGCCTGCTTGCAGGCTGGCCTTCGAACGGCCATTTTCCCGCGCGGCGACCAAATTTGAAATTGGTTGCAATAAACGTGCTATAATTAATTCTGTGTTGGCGGCTGACGGCTTTCGGTTCGATTTTCGTAATTACTTGACCAATAGGTATTCTTTACAGCATAAAAACTGAAAGCGAGAAATTTCGTGTCAGTACTCCTTTAAAGCGAACGCATTGGCTATATTCGGCATACCGTCAGATTCAGCCTCGCCGGCGCAAAGTGATGGCGTACAAAATGACCGCTGGTGCAAAGACAACGTCGAAGGATGCCGGGTTTTACGCCAAATTTCTTCCGAAAGTTTTTGCAAGCAAAGTAAATCCCGGTGAAAAATAAAACTGCTAAACTTGCGCCCGATGGGAATCAAACCGAGGGCCTTGGAAAAATGCGACGAGCCCTCGTCTCCGCAAAGTTCCGAGAGAACACCCTAAACATCGCCCACCCCCATTTAGGGGTAAAATATTCAATTTACTAAAATGCCCCAAAGATCGCCCACCCCGTAAAATCGCACCAGCTTCGACGCCTCACAAAGCCCGGGGAGCTGCTCCGCGAAAACGACGCGCGACCGCGAACGCCGCAGATGTCTCGATTTTGAGAAAAAGATACAACCTGTCCTGCTTTTAAATGCAGAGCACTTTAGGGCCACGCCTTTTCGTCGTAGCTCACCCCACGGCTCTCTGATCACTTTTATCTATTTTGGAGCAGGACCAGATGATGTGTTCTAAATCCGATCTCTGCTTGCAGTGTTTGCACTTTTCTTGTATGTCTGGGTGGTAATAGGTATGTAAGACTGGGTTTGCGTACATCCCAGTTTGAATTCGTCTCCAAGCTGTGGCCTGCTTCTTGTCGTTTTATGCGCTTCCGGGTAATAAAGCCTGCCTTTTCTGTAATGACCAAGTATTTCTCTATTGGTTACCATGCGATCCACATGTCTGCTCTGCGGAAAGTGAGTGGCTCGGTGGTTGCATTGGTGCTAGCCTGGTCGGCGAGTCCTCGGGCTAGCTGCAGAGCGTTCTCATTTCCGGGTAGACCAGAGTGCGCTAGGGCCCAAACTAGTGGAGTGTTTCTGATGTTGGCAGTGCCGTTGCGGTTGAGTATTTTTAGTGCTCTGTTAGAAATGCGCCTATTCCCGAAATTACGTATCGCCGTCTTGGAGTCACTGACTATGACCTTAGCCTGCGTCGAGGCGATGGCCAATGATATGGCTGCTTCTTCTCCCATCTCTGTCGTGGTGGTAAGTACTGTTTCTGAGGTCAGGAGTTGTCCTTTTTGATTCACAACCACCACTGTCATGGCTGCCTGACTAGCGTGATCTGCAGCGTCTACATAGACGACCTCGTGAAGCTTTTCGAAGCGGCTCTTTCCATTATTCTTTCTTGGTTGTGAATTGGGTGCATGTTACGGGATAAACACATCCGAGCAGTGGCAGGCAGCCTTGCTCAGCTCGGAAGCTGACATCCAGCTACAAGTAGTCCGGATGGCCGAAGCCGCCACCAGGGACCAAGGACTCCTGGCTAATGGCTGAGGGGGAATGGGCGGGGACTCCCATACCTTCTACTCCCAACCCCTTACCAGGCAACAATAAAAGTTTTTCCTCCTTCTTCTCGCCCCACGGTGTACCGTCGTCACGGCGTCCCCCACAAGCTTCGAAAAACAAGCAGTTATTATAATCATAACCACTCGAAAATCGTGAACCGCTGGCGCTTGTCATACATCTATCTCCCCGTTGTTTAGCGCAAAGAAAACTGCAGGCACAATTAACGCAAAATATACGTAATTAACCGGCAGCGCCCACGTTCATTTAGTTAGGAACGCTCGTTGGGTTGGTTTTTAAGCAAAAAAATAGCAGTGCAAGAAAGAAATGGCGTGTTCCAAACTGCGCAATAAGGCACCGGCACGTGCGGGATGAAAATGAAGCACAAAAATAACAGAACTCCCGCTGGCGCTGTTTCAGGCAGCGGGCGCGCGAGCACTGCGAAGGCGGGAAATTTGAAATGCATTGGACAAACATCCGTTCCATTCGTGAAGACAGGAGTGAGACAGGGCGGCGAAGAGCGTGATGGGTGAAGTGAGCGGATAACGGCGCTATAGACCATTATGAAGAATCACTGCTCTGCACTTCCGACACCTTTCACGTTGAGTGGAACGGCTTTAATTTTTTGTAGTTTTTCGCTCCTGACCGGAAAGTCCGTCCATCCTGTGTTTAAAGGGGCCCTAAATAGGCTGCCAAATGTTACCATTTTGCGTGCGCAGTCACTGGAGTACTATCCAAGGAACGTCATGCCGCAAAAATTGTTTAAATGCGTTAAGTATTAGCCGAGTTATCGCTCATTAAAAGGGGCCACCCATAAGGCCTGGGGCTCTCCTCCTCTAGTAGCTCCTCCGAAGCACTGTGGAAGCCGCGACGTCATCAACCCGGCGCAACACCACCGAGAGAAACAGGGCAATCCATCACCCTCCTTGATGTACGTGCAGTCATTGGCTGCACCAAGCCCTGCGCGCGCTTTTTTTTTTAGCACTCGACGCGCATGCTCCGCCCACCAGATTCCGGTTGCACGGTGAGCGCTGTCGCTGTGGTTCGCGTTCGCGGCGCCGCACTGGGCAGTGTCTCGTGCGTCATAGAGGCGCGTCAGAGCCGGAAAGAACTGCTTCAGAGCGCGCAAGTGTGGCGGCAAGGTATGGTTGGTGAGCCAGGAGAGAAAGTGAAATCTTTTTTTCGTGTTTGTGCGGCCCCTGCTTTACGCAGAGGTGTAATATTTGGTACACGTTGTCGTGAAGGGGTACTCTAGCGATTGCGCGATTGAAATGGCGACCTTCGGAAGCCTATTTAGGGCCCCTTTAACGCTTGATAGCTCTGTAGTTTGGGTGAGCGTTCTTTCTGAAATTTACGATATCAGAGCATTTTTTATTTACCTTTCATGTAAGCAGGTTCCACTCAAATGACCTCCCGAAAAAGGAAAGAAACTGTTGTTGCATATAAAGCGTAACCAACAACATAACAGACGACATATAGCACAGCAAAAGCGACGTAGCAGCGATCACATCAACGTCAGCCAGATAGGCAGCGACAGAAACACTGGAACCTGTCAAGCGCATCATCTGAATCTTCACTGCGTTCTTGGACGATCTGTTCTTGAACCTGGGCTCTTTGTGGAGCGCGCACGCTCAGCATGGCGATCCATCGTCCCATACATCAGCAGAGACTACGGAGGCCAACCAGAATGGAGAGGTAAAAGAGTGCTGGCACTTGTTGCCGCGGGATTTCGAATGGTAGCAGCTCTTAGGTGAAAACGTTCTCGTAGCTCACACAAAATTAATGATTGACGATTAAATGTGTTAAACATTTAATCATCATAAGATTGTAAATGTACATTATTTGCCAAACGAAATTTAGAGAACCCAAAAAGTTAAACACACTAAATATGTACTAACGAAATTAAAAATGTCAGGCTTGTACTCCCCCTGCACATGATTAATGCAGCTACTTTCCAGCTCCCTCTCATGCAGCCGTCTCGCCGTGTCCGAATTCGTGCGCCGCCCTGGGCCGTTCCGACCGAAAGGCGCCGTTGCAAGGCCCAACCCGGGCCACCCCCTCCACTTTCCTGCTCTCCATCTTCAACCCGACACCGACTCGAGGTAAGGCGGAAGCCCGACGACTGGTCTATAATTCCAGAGAGGCTCAATTAATGCGGACCTCCTGATTCTGCGAAAAAGACATGGTCACAGAGGTGCGATCATTGGCCGGTCGGTGGTGGGGACCAGAAAAACGTCGCGTTTAGCCGATCAATTCGGTGTGATGTGGCATTCGGCTTTAGGTGCAGCACCGTCTCTTCTCAAGCCGGTGTTGCTCGGTCAGACGGAAGGCCGCATAAACACCCCTCCCTCTGTCCGACGGAGCGTCTTCTGCGTGCGCTTTTGCTCACTTATTGAAGTACGCCAGTGGATAAAAGACGTTTCCAACTCTACGAAAACCAGAAAGTAAACAACAGAAAAACAGAGCGCGAAAAGCGTGAAGAGAGATGTCGACAAGACGTGCTTCGGGAGAAGATATGAGCGAGCCCTTTAAGAAAGGTAGCTCAAAGAAAAAAAAAAGAGCACTGGGGATTTACAAAGCGGACTCTTCTTCCAACCCCCCCCCCCCCCCCCCCTCGGCTGGGGATATAGAGAACTTCTTCAGACATTGTTGTCCTGTCGCATAGACGCAACTACTTCGAGAAAGATCTCCAGCGCAGAGCCGGAGGCACGAGCCCCCGAGAAGAATACACGTTTGCCACGGCGGCTGCAGCGCAACACAATGCGTCGCTTTCCCCGCCGATATGCTTTTGTGCGCCTCCGCACTGCGTTGCGTTCATCCGCGCGTGGCAGCGGCTCAGGCGCGTGTGAGGAGCGCGGCTGAGCGAGTGGCTGCTCGCGTGTTCCTTTGCTGGCGGCCGCGACTGCACGCTGACGAAGCGCCCAGCTTAAAAACGCCTGGTAGCTACGATGGCACTCGCAGGGGTAAAGGGCCAAACGCCTGTGCGCAGATTTCCCTCCCCAGGGCCGGCTCCGTAGCCTCCATGCACGTTCCTAGCGCTGCCGAACCGGTTTTCAGAGAGGGAAAACGTGGGCCGAACGCGCCTCAAGGGACACTAAACTAGACGACTCTGACCGTCCCATAGCCATATTTTAGCGTTGATTCGGTGCCGAAAGATGCTTCGGCATTCGGCATTCGGAAAATGCGACTCTTCGAGTAGCCGCAGTTACTGAAAAAAGACTACAGTTAAAGCACCTTGGACCCTCGATGGCGCTATCAAGGCAAGAAAAACTGATGACAGCCGCGTGTGTCGCATTTGTGGCGTAGAAGATCTTAGATTCATATTGTAGTCGTGTGCATGCACTCCCTTCGAGGACCATTTGTTGTTTTCCTTGTGGCCTCGGGTGTATTGACATGCCAAGAGGCTAAAGCAGAATCCCCGGCATTATCAATTATAAATTTCCGCTGTTCCATCAATGAGACCTTTAGCTGACGACGAGACCTCTAGACCATGTCGTTAGCTTGAGGATTGTAGGCCGTTGTTTTTAGGTGAGTAACGCAAAGTAGGCATGTCAAGCGGGATAGAGTGCGGACTCAAATTGGTCCGTGGTAATCTCCATCGGCACACCGAAACGGGCGATCCATGCGGACACGAGCGCGGAAGCAAGTCTCAGCTGTGATATCTTCAGTTGGAACAGCTTCCGGCCAGCGGGTGAGACGACCGATAACAGTCAAGACGTAACAGAAGCCCTTCGACGGTGGTAGGGGTACAACGAGGTCCACGTTGATGGTGGGGAACCGTGACTCCGGCACGGGAAAAGTAGCTAACGGCGATGTTGTATGCCGAGGGACCTTGCATTGTTGGCAGGCAGGGCAGGAACGGGCCCATGTCAGGCCGGACGTATTCATCGGCAACCAAACCCTGCAGTAAGGCACGAACTCTGCAGGATGAGAGGGGCGGGGAGTAGAGACGAACGCAACGCGCCCGAGCGGTGCATGCATGCAGGGAGGCACGGCCGCTTACAGCCCGAGACTTGGTAAACGTCGCAGACGATGCTGATGCACGAATCAGGCTCGAGAATGTACTAGAGCTGCAGGGACGAACTGTTCGAAGAACGCAGATTTTGGAGCTCTTCGTGATCTCGTTGTAGCTGAACCAATCCCTGAAGACTGCAACCAGAACGGGTTCCCGCGGGAATGCGGCTCAGGGCGTAGGCTAAGATGATGTTAACGCTCTTGACGGACTGGATTTCCGTAGTAAACCCTGTTCGAGAAATTACGTGTCTCTCGAGGCGGATATGTAGTCTTAGATGACTTGGAGGCGTTGGTAAGACGTTTGTGGTCGGTGAAGACCACAAATTTGCGACCTTCTGAAATAAAGCGGAAGTGCTGGAGAGCTAGATGTGCCGCCAGAAGCTCTCGTCCAAAAGTGCTGTATATAGCGTTGCCCAGTTGGAGAAAGTTCCCTCGAAAAGAAACTGACCGGGTGCCAGCGCCCATGAATGCACTGCTGCAGAACGGTGCCAACCGCACAGTAAGAAGCGTCTACCATCAGGCTTGTGGGAGCGCCGCCACAAAACGTTTATCGTTCGTGCGCCATAAGAAATCTTCAAATAAACCCACCAAAAACTACATTTATGATGTTTTCTTCACCCCAAAACCCTACTTCGCGAGCATTTTTAACTCTCAACAGCCAGCTCTTTATCCGATACCACGAAGTTTCTCGGCGTTGTCCTAGACAAGAATTTGAAGTTTAATTATCACGTACAATCATTGCTTAAAATATTCTGCATAAATTAAGTCCACTAATGGGTAGCATTCTTATGCCGCTTGTCTTGAGCGTGAGTTCCTTACAGCCAAACTCCTTGGTTTTTCTAAATCCTGTCAGACCAGTTGTCCCCAATTACGCTATAGCGAAATCTTCACTATTGTAAAAATGCAGGGTGTTACACGGTTCGCCATTTTCCATATTTTATTGTATTTTTATTCTTCGTTTTTCGAAATTTTAACCCATCATTCATCTCCATTTACGCTATTATAGCGATTACAGGTGAAACTCGCGATATCTGCATTATTGTGGAGTCGCCATTTTCTTTACCATTCGTCTTTTCCCATAATTATTTTATATTTTTCTTTTTTTTAGTTTTTCAAAATTTCTTTCGACAATAATCTCCATTTACGCTATTGTAACGATTAGAGGTTGAACTTATACTCTTTTGTATACTCCAGGCATTGGAGTATACAAAAGGTAGAATACTTGCCCTAAGGAACCACAAGGGGTTAGATGAAGTACATTGATACAGCAGCGGATGAAAGATGCGCACTCAGTAACTACTTGCTCTGTGTAGTACACAAGCACACCCATATATATATATATATATATATATATATATATATATATATATAGATGATTCCTTACAGCAATGGAATATAGTTAAAAAAAAAACCAAGAGAACTATACACATCTATATACAGACAACATCCACGACGCGACACAGATAGTTTCGACAATATACATAACACCCTTGTGTGTTTCCACACCCATTTCAGAGCGTTTCAGAGGAAAGTGCACTTATTTAATAGTGTTCACACATCTTCGTCATTTGAAAAAATTCCCTTAAGGCAAGTAAGGACACACATTACTTTGGAAACCAGGTTGACCGGTAAATATCGTTCATCGCTGTTATACCAAGTGGACCCGTACGTTACATACCCGTGTGCGTCTCATCTGGGTCGTTCCGTCGACACGTTAATACATCGCCTTCGCCTTGACGTGGCCTACACCAAGAAATTTCTTTACCGTATTCGATTCGCTGATGACACCTGCTGTGCTTGTGGACACCAAACTGAAGATGTGCATCATGTCCTGCTTGAGTGCCCTCTATATGCGACCGATCGGAAAAAACTAAGTGATAAGCTTAACCTGCTATCTCGGAAACCCCTATCCTTGCCGAAACTGTTGGGTCCGTGGGACAATGTACGCAACCAACTTTGGCGAAATCTGCATTATTGTGAAGATGCCATGTTTTCACCGTTTGCCATTTTCAGTAATTTTTTTATATTTGTGGTATTTTTTGGTTGTTCAGCCATTTACGCTGTTACAGTCGAACACCGGTCCCGTTACGACGAAGTAGTATCGGGACAGCACATTAGTTCGTTATATCCGATATTCGTTGTAACGGCAGAGGTAAAAATCGGCTCTCACAAATAAAAAATCTGGCGCGCGCAAAAAACACTGGACACAAAAATGCATTTTTTAGGCTTCGAATCCACTACAAACAAGGTAACCCTTACCTTTCTTCTTGTTGCGTTTAAACCTCAATGAACCGAAACATGAGTACGTGAAATTACAACAGAACAAAGTTCACTTGGCAAAACAGGCCGGTGACCTTATTTATTCGATGAAGGATGTGATCTCCGTCTGGTGGCTACTCGCAGCACTGAGCAGGATGGAGTTTGCCACAGTGCCAACGAACAAAAGGGCCTTTATACTTCTGCAGTTTCGGACGACGGGTTTTTTTTTTTTTTTTTTTCACGTAGCTTCTCAGACTCCTGGTCAAATATTTCTTTGTGATATATGATATCCCGCGTTGCTCTCACGGTTTCAGTTTCGTCATGAAAGAATGTCATTGAAATAAAGCGTGACCAACCAAAGTTTGTATTTAGTTCACTATAGTCAATAATTCGCTATATCAGTGTTCGTTACAACGACGTTCAACTGTATTCATCTGAATATAGGTGGAACTTAAGCGTTATCTGCATTTTTGTGGAAATGCAGGGCGTTACACGGTCCCGGCTGGGAGGGGGGGGGGGGGGGGGGGGGGGGTACTCGGCACGGCATTATAAGGTGGCTTTCCGAATCCATGTCCTCACTAAGGAACGCCCGTATTTTCACCCATGCATTGTTTTATAATTATACTATGCATATATTCATAGCCACCTGTCGTACTGCATTTAATCATTGGGCAACACAGAAGCTACCCAGCTCGAGCCTCTTCAAAGCCTTCGAAACAAGGCACTCCGAATCATTATGTCTGCTCCTTTTCGGTCTCATTCCGTGCCCCTCTACATTAACCGAGACGTGCTGCCGGTGAACGAATTATTTCTATTAAATGTGGCTTTATTTCCGCGTCAACATCCGCATCACTGTCCATCGTCACTGGAGAGCGTCTCTATAACACCATTACTCGATTCTCTGCACGACGCGATTTCTTGATGCCAGAAGTGCGCAAGAACTACGGCATGCAGGCAGAGAAAAACTTCTTGCTGGGATAGTTGGTGAATAGTTGCCATGATTTGAAGCGCAAAACACGGACGAAGTAAACGAGACAGGCGCTACTCGACCACTCATTTGCGCCTGTCTCGTGCACTTCGTGCGTGTTTTTGTTGCCCTTCAAATCATATACAGGCCGCAAAATTTGCTGGCGTGTCGACATGAAACAATATAAAATTAGGTCTATCAGAAATTTTCGCGACAATTGTTTCGTAGATACTACAACCGGCGCTGCCAACCACAAATTGGTCAAAGTAATTATTAAACCTAAATAATAAACCTAAATATTAAACGTACATAAAGATGAAGTCCCTTCTGCAGTTAAAACGTATCGTGATTGTCTTAGGGCCAAAGAGTAGTCGATTCTTGATTATCTGCATTTTTTCTTGCCAGATTTTGCACGCGGTGGTGACGTCCAATTACTGTGGGATAACTTTAAAAAGATCTTCACGCATTGCATAACTGAATATGTACATCCGCTGAAAAAAAAAAACACAACATCAGAACCCATGGGTTACGCAAGAAATTATTCCTTTAAAACGGCGCATTCGCCGCAAACAAAAACGGTCAACTCAGAATCAGAATTATATATGAACTGCACTGTTTAAAGGATGAACTGACGTTGAAGTTACAAAACGCATTCTCAACATTTCACGAACAAACACTTCCTTCTTCCTTGAAAGAATCCCCTGAGAAGTTTCGCAATTTTCTTTCAAATTCAAAGCCTACTGTTGATGAACTTAGGATTGATGGTCTATTGTTACTTATAATCTTCAGACCATCGCGTATGCATAAAGCAAATGTTTTCAAACTTCCTTTACGGAGCCCGATTTACAAAGCTCACAAGAAACGATACCCTCCTGTGTGTCAGCACATCGCCAATGAAAGATGCTACTATAAGCCGGGAGGGCATATTTTCCTTGCTATTACAAATTAATCTGAGAAAATTACGAGTGGCTGGTAATATACCCACGCCATTTCTACAACGGTGCTCCGAGCAAGCGAAAATTTTGTAACGTTCACTACTTCACTGTGAACTAATTGTGACAAGTACTCGGCGTAATGGCAGAGTCGTCTTAGCTACCAATTGCAATATATCTTTTAGGGGCGAAGCTCCTTAAGTCATGGGTCTGTCCATCCCTTGTGTCTCGTGGTACGTGACCGCCGCATGCTTTCGGAGATGTCGCAAAGTGGGCCGCGTTGCACGCGCAAGAACCAGCTGCAACCGGCAGCGCAAACTCGGCACCGGGAGCGCGAGCTTGTCTGTGTTCGCCAACGGAGGCGCGAGCGCACGTGCACTGCGAGGGGGAGATCACGCAAGAGATCACGCCACGTACTAGCTACGTGCTGGACTGGGTTCCTGGTCACGCAGGCGTTCCGGGCAACGAGCTGGCGCATCAGCTCTCCCGTGCTCCGTCCCAACCGGGAGACTCGGAGACGCCCTGGCCAAATCCTTTCCACCCACCCACGCAAGCGCGACAAGCCCGTCTCCATCGGCGCCAGACTGTGCAACAGTTAATCAGGGATAGGCAGACTCTTCCGTCTCCCTCTCACCTGTTACCCCGGGCAGATGCTTGTCTTATCCGGCAAGCGCAAACGGACAGCCTTCCAACTCCGCACATACTGCATCGACTACAAGGCCATCGCAGCCCTGCGCGGTGCTCCAAGTGCTCTGGCTTTCCCAATACGCCGCATGTCCTTTGGGACTGTTCTGGTTCGCAACCATCACTCGCAATTCATCTTACATCCCTTACACCTCCTCCCTCTTCCCTCCAAGACTGGCTCGCGCCACCGGAGGGAACAGACCGAGTGGCCTGGTGGCGAGCTTTGGTGGCTCACGTTCGTCAGGTTCTCCCGTCTGTATAGATAATTTTGTTCCTTTCAGAACCCCGGACTTTGGGGGTCTTTTTCTTTGTTTTTTGTGTGTCAATAAAGTTTACCAACAACAAACGAACGCAGGCAGTCGTTCTCGGAGATCGAACGAGACGCAAGGACCTTTGCTCGTTTCCTCTCGTCTTGTTCGGGCACAAGTTCGCCCTAAATAAAAGTTATTTCTTTACCGTTGTGTCCCATCCTACGTGACAAATTGTGGTGGAGGTGCGGGGTAGTCCTCGATGGCGCGGAGTCTTTCACCAGGTCTGGGCATGGGAGCATTGACTCCGAAAATAAACGTTGATTTGTACAATGTACGCACACAGTCTTACGTCTTTCTTAATGATGTAATGGGCGAACTTTCACGGGAGAGTTACGGCTACCGATGATCTCCCCCTCTCGAGCTTCGCACCACTTATCATCATTCATTCCGTGGATATGGGGTGATCTTTTTCAGTAGGAGGAATGGGCGCCGGGAGGATTTTGCCTTGAGGGGGGCAAACCCTTTGTATTGAGGGGAAAGAAGGAGAGGGCAAGGGGGTAGGCAATGTGCTACGTAGTGGCTTGGGGGGGGGGCACTTCTGCCCCCCCCCCCCCTGCCGACGCCCATGGTAGGAGGGTAGGCAAAGAGTCTATTCGCCGGCAGACAGTATGTAGAACGCCGCAGGGAATCCCTGTGATTGGCTATGCAAGCCTCCTGGACCATCACTGAGAGACTCGGCGAAAGGGAGAGAGGGAGAGATGGACTCGGCGAAAATTAGTCCCGCCAGCTGCGTCTGTGGCGTTGTGGTGTAGTACCAGTTTTAAAACAAGAATACCATTGCTCGAACCTCGCGGGGTATCTTTTTTTTCGACTTTTCAGTATTTACAAACTCTCATTCGTTGGGACTTTGATGGCGAATTCTTTTGCAGTCAGGTTCATCTTACAATTATTCCGCGATCGATCGACGCACATGACTTTCACTTGATTGAGTTTGGGCTCAGATATGTTCCGTTGCGTTAGTTAGGTTATTTTAGGTTGGTTACATCAATTTGCGCTTGGCCCCCTCAGTTTACTTGTGGCCCTCACTTTTGTCGCTGCTGGAGATGTGCCGTGAGCAGGACAAAAGGCTCGTTTTTAAACAAAACGTCATGCAGCTTTGTAAGTACACGAGAGGCGACTGCCGGGAGAAATATCGTCGACATTTCTACCGGCTGACGGCAGAATAGACACTGGCTTATGCATAAGAAGAAGGATATCGCGGTTTCTTGCAGCGCACTGGCGATAAAGTTGGATTTACCACAGCGTGTTGTTGTCCCCTACCCGGACGTTAGCCGCCCATGATACGGCCTCTAAGAATGCACGTGAAGGAAGCATACGGGGCCAGAGGTTAACAGCTTTCCTTTAAAGCAGTGGAATGTAGTACTCTATGTTTTTGCGTAGAAACTGAAGAATAATTAGACTCCAATGCCATTACATACCTCAGCCATCGAATGAGTGATGCAATTACTTTTAAGGGCCCTAATTTGAAATGTGATTTCATTACTGCGAGACGTTTGGTGAAAAGAATCTTGAAATGTAACTTCGAGCCTCTTTCAAAGTAATTCGCTGTATGAGAAAAAGCGGAGGACCCCTTTTTTTCTTGTCGCGTTGCGCTGCAAGCCTTCGGTAACATTAATCGCACAGCAGCGTGGCGTTGCCCCGTAGCTTGATGTGCTGCTCATCGTTCATTCGGGTGGATCGGCCATGCATGTCTTCGCTGGTGTGGCGTGCGATCCGCCTCGGGGACCCGTCGAATGGGCACGACGCGGCAGAGAGAGATGCAGAAAGAGGGAAGGGAATACGAGAGAGATCAGGCGGTGCGGTTGAAGCGGTTTCTTTTTATGAGGCCGCAAAACGGCGTAGAGCTATAGGCGACCGTGACTGCTCATAACGCGAGCAGAGCGGAGGAAGTTTAAAGGAACGACAGGGTGACAACAAGCAAAACGAGGCGCAACGAAGCAGAAGGTGTCCCGTATTGATTTTTAATGAAAAAAGAAAAAAGAAAGAAAGACGGGGAAAACGACGACGCGGCAACGAGGACACAGAAACCGCGTGCCATCGGGACGCTAACAGCGACGGTCGAGGGGGAGGTGACCGCGGATGACAGTGTGGGCGACGGTCATTAAATTCACATTACCGTGGTCCGGCGGGGTCGGGGCAAGGCGGCGAGTATTTGAGAGGAGCACGCATACGCCATTTCATTACAACGCGCTCTGGCTCGTTCGCTGCGTTGCAGTTTTTTGTAACCCTGCTAAATAAAAAGGTGGCCACCGAGATGGGAAGGGAGAAGCACACGTACTGGGCCCACTCACATGTCGCGCGGCCAGCCCCGACCAGTGCAGTCCCCTCGGCTTCAGAGTTTGGCTGCGCGAGAACCGAGACTCGCATAGCGTAGCGATGGTTAAAAATTCGGGCGGTTGTGCCACGTCCCCGTTAGTGGCTGGAATTCCGCGGTGTCCGCAGGTACTGCGCTGCACGGCGCAGTATTCTTACGCATGCAGCTATGTTGAAATGCGTGTGTTCTCAATAACCCAGAGGGTCTTTTTAATGTGTAGCATCCTTTACGAGTACCCCCATAGCCAGTACCGTGTAACGCCCGGCATTTCCCCAAAAATGCAGATATCGCGACAGTTCACCCTATAATCGCTCTAATGTCAAATATAGATAACTGGTCCAACAAATTTTTTAAAACTAAAAAAAATAGGACAAATACAAAAAAAAACGGAAAATGGCGAAACATGTACCGCCCAGCATTTCTCCGTGGCTGGAAATCCGCGGTGTCTGAGGTACACCGCTGCACGTTGCTGTATTCTTATTCACGCGGCTATGCTGCCATGCGTGTGTTCTCTGTAACCCAGAGTGTCTTTTAAATGTCTAGCATTCATTGCCGAGTACCCCCACAGCCCGGCATTTCCACCAAAAATGCAGATATCGCGCCAGTTCACCTTATAATCGCTATAATGGCATGAATAGAGATAGCTGGTCGAACGAATTTTCGAAATCTAAAAAAATAGGACAAATACAAAACAAAAACGGGAAATGGCGAAACATGTACTTCCCAGCATTTCTCCGTTCGTGGCTGGAAATCCGCGGTGTCTGAGGCACACCGCTGCACGTTGCTGTATTCTTATTCACGCGGCTATGCTGCCATGCGTGTGTTCTCTGTAACCCAGAGTGTCTTTTAAATGTCTAGCATTCATTGCCGAGTACCCCCACAGCCCGGCATTTCCACCAAAAATGCAGATATCGCGCCAGTTCACCTTATAATCGCTATAATGGCATGAATAGAGATAGCTGATGGAACGAATTTTCGAAATCTAAAAAAATAGGACAAATACAAAAAAAAACGGAAAATGGCGAAACATGTACCGCCCAGCATTTCTCCGTTCGTGGCTTGAAATCAGCGGTGTCTGAGGTACACCGCTGCACGTTGCTGTATTCTTATTCACGCGGCTATGCTGCCATGCGTGTGTTCTCTGTAACCCAGAGTGTCTTTTAAATGTCTAGCATTCATTGCCGAGTACCCCCACAGCCCGGCATTTCCACCAAAAATGCAGATATCGCGCCAGTTCACCCTATAATTGCTATAATGGCATAAATAGAGATAGCTGGTCGAACGAATTTTCGAAATCTAAAAAAATAGGACAAATACAAAAAAAAACGGAAAATGGCGAAACATGTACCGCCCAGCATTTCTCCGTTCGTGGCTTGAAATCAGCGGTGTCTGAGGTACACCGCTGCACGTTGCTGTATTCTTATTCACGCGGCTATGCTGCCATGCGTGTGTTCTCTGTAACCCAGAGTGTCTTTTAAATGTCTAGCATTCATTGCCGAGTACCCCCACAGCCCGGCATTTCCACCAAAAATGCAGATATCGCGCCAGTTCACCCTATAATTGCTATAATGGCATAAATAGAGATAGCTGGTCGAACGAATTTTCGAAATCTAAAAAAATAGGACAAATACAAAAAAAAACGGAAAATGGCGAAACATGTACCGCCCAGCATTTCTCCGTTCGTGGCTTGAAATCAGCGGTGTCTGAGGTACACCGCTGCACGTTGCTGTATTCTTATTCACGCGGCTATGCTGCCATGCGTGTGTTCTCTGTAACCCAGAGTGTCTTTTAAATGTCTAGCATTCATTGCCGAGTACCCCCACAGCCCGGCATTTCCACCAAAAATGCAGATATCGCGCCAGTTCACCTTATAATCGCTATAATGGCATGAATAGAGATAGCTGATGGAACGAATTTTTGACATCTAAAAAAATAGGACAAATACAAAAAAAAAACGGAAAATGGCGAAACATGTACCGCCCAGCATTTCTCCGTTCGTGGCTTGAAATCAGCGGTGTCTGAGGTACACCGCTGCACGTTGCTGTATTCTTATTCACGCGGCTATGCTGCCATGCGTGTGTTCTCTGTAACCCAGAGTGTCTTTTAAATGTCTAGCATTCATTGCCGAGTACCCCCACAGCCCGGCATTTCCACCAAAAATGCAGATATCGCGCCAGTTCACCTTATAATCGCTATAATGGCATGAATAGAGATAGCTGATGGAACGAATTTTTGACATCTAAAAAAATAGGACAAATACAAAAAAAAACGGAAAATGGCGAAACATGTACCGCCCAGCATTTCTCCGTTCGTGGCTTGAAATCAGCGGTGTCTGAGGTACACCGCTGCACGTTGCTGTATTCTTATTCACGCGGCTATGCTGCCATGCGTGTGTTCTCTGTAACCCAGAGTGTCTTTTAAATGTCTAGCATTCATTGCCGAGTACCCCCACAGCCCGGCATTTCCACCAAAAATGCAGATATCGCGCCAGTTCACCTTATAATCGCTATAATGGCATGAATAGAGATAGCTGATGGAACGAATTTTTGACATCTAAAAAAATAGGACAAATACAAAAAAAAACGGAAAATGGCGAAACATGTACCGCCCAGCATTTCTCCGTTCGTGGCTTGAAATCAGCGGTGTCTGAGGTACACCGCTGCACGTTGCTGTATTCTTATTCACGCGGCTATGCTGCCATGCGTGTGTTCTCTGTAACCCAGAGTGTCTTTTAAATGTCTAGCATTCATTGCCGAGTACCCCCACAGCCCGGCATTTCCACCAAAAATGCAGATATCGCGCCAGTTCACCTTATAATTGCTATAATGGCATGAATAGAGATAGCTGATGGAACGAATTTTTGACATCTAAAAAAATAGGACAAATACAAAAAAAAAACGGAAAATGGCGAAACATGTACCGCCCAGCATTTCTCCGTTCGTGGCTTGAAATCAGCGGTGTCTGAGGTACACCGCTGCACGTTGCTGTATTCTTATTCACGCGGCTATGCTGCCATGCGTGTGTTCTCTGTAACCCAGAGTGTCTTTTAAATGTCTAGCATTCATTGCCGAGTACCCCCACAGCCCGGCATTTCCACCAAAAATGCAGATATCGCGCCAGTTCACCCTATAATCGCTATAATGGCATAAATAGAGATAGCTGGTCGAACGAATTTGCGAAATCTAAAAAAATAGGACAAATACAAAAAAAAACGGAAAATGGCGAAACATGTACCGCCCAGCATTTCTCCGTTCGTGGCTTGAAATCAGCGGTGTCTGAGGTACACCGCTGCACGTTGCTGTATTCTTATTCACGCGGCTATGCTGCCATGCGTGTGTTCTCTGTAACCCAGAGTGTCTTTTAAATGTCTAGCATTCATTGCCGAGTACCCCCACAGCCCGGCATTTCCACCAAAAATGCAGATATCGCGCCAGTTCACCTTATAATCGCTATAATGGCATGAATAGAGATAGCTGATGGAACGAATTTTTGACATCTAAAAAAATAGGACAAATACAAAAAAAAAACGGAAAATGGCGAAACATGTACCGCCCAGCATTTCTCCGTTCGTGGCTTGAAATCAGCGGTGTCTGAGGTACACCGCTGCACGTTGCTGTATTCTTATTCACGCGGCTATGCTGCCATGCGTGTGTTCTCTGTAACCCAGAGTGTCTTTTAAATGTCTAGCATTCATTGCCGAGTACCCCCACAGCCCGGCATTTCCACCAAAAATGCAGATATCGCGCCAGTTCACCCTATAATCGCTATAATGGCATAAATAGAGATAGCTGGTCGAACGAATTTTCGAAATCTAAAAAAATAGGACAAATACAAAAAAAAAACGGAAAATGGCGAAACATGTACCGCCCAGCATTTCTCCGTTCGTGGCTGGAAATCAGCGGGGTCTGAGGTACACCGCTGCACGTTGCTGTATTCTTATTCACGCGGCTATGCTGCCATGCATGTGTTCTCTGTAACCCAGAGTGTCTTTTAAATGTCTAGCATTCATTGTCGAGTACCCCCCCCAGCCCGGCATTTCCACCAAAAATGCAGATATCGCGCCAGTTCACCTTATAATCGCTATAATGGCATGAATAGAGATAGCTGATGGAACGAATTTTTGACATCTAAAAAAATAGGACAAATACAAAAAAAAAACGGAAAATGGCGAAACATGTACCGCCCAGCATTTCTCCGTTCGTGGCTTGAAATCAGCGGTGTCTGAGGTACACCGCTGCACGTTGCTGTATTCTTATTCACGCGGCTATGCTGCCATGCGTGTGTTCTCTGTAACCCAGAGTGTCTTTTAAATGTCTAGCATTCATTGCCGAGTACCCCCACAGCCCGGCATTTCCACCAAAAATGCAGATATCGCGCCAGTTCACCTTATAATCGCTATAATGGCATAAATAGAGATAGCTGGTCGAACGAATTTTCGAAATCTAAAAAAATAGGACAAATACAAAAAAAAACGGAAAATGGCGAAACATGTACCGCCCAGCATTTCTCCGTTCGTGGCTTGAAATCAGCGGTGTCTGAGGTACACCGCTGCACGTTGCTGTATTCTTATTCACGCGGCTATGCTGCCATGCGTGTGTTCTCTGTAACCCAGAGTGTCTTTTAAATGTCTAGCATTCATTGCCGAGTACCCCCACAGCCCGGCATTTCCACCAAAAATGCAGATATCGCGCCAGTTCACCTTATAATCGCTATAATGGCATGAATAGAGATAGCTGATGGAACGAATTTTTGACATCTAAAAAAATAGGACAAATACAAAAAAAAACGGAAAATGGCGAAACATGTACCGCCCAGCATTTCTCCGTTCGTGGCTTGAAATCAGCGGTGTCTGAGGTACACCGCTGCACGTTGCTGTATTCTTATTCACGCGGCTATGCTGCCATGCGTGTGTTCTCTGTAACCCAGAGTGTCTTTTAAATGTCTAGCATTCATTGCCGAGTACCCCCACAGCCCGGCATTTCCACCAAAAATGCAGATATCGCGCCAGTTCACCTTATAATCGCTATAATGGCATGAATAGAGATAGCTGATGGAACGAATTTTTGACATCTAAAAAAATAGGACAAATACAAAAAAAAAACGGAAAATGGCGAAACATGTACCGCCCAGCATTTCTCCGTTCGTGGCTTGAAATCAGCGGTGTCTGAGGTACACCGCTGCACGTTGCTGTATTCTTATTCACGCGGCTATGCTGCCATGCGTGTGTTCTCTGTAACCCAGAGTGTCTTTTAAATGTCTAGCATTCATTGCCGAGTACCCCCACAGCCCGGCATTTCCACCAAAAATGCAGATATCGCGCCAGTTCACCCTATAATCGCTATAATGGCATAAATAGAGATAGCTGGTCGAACGAATTTTCGAAATCTAAAAAAATAGGACAAATACAAAAAAAAACGGAAAATGGCGAAACATGTACCGCCCAGCATTTCTCCGTTCGTGGCTTGAAATCAGCGGTGTCTGAGGTACACCGCTGCACGTTGCTGTATTCTTATTCACGCGGCTATGCTGCCATGCGTGTGTTCTCTGTAACCCAGAGTGTCTTTTAAATGTCTAGCATTCATTGCCGAGTACCCCCACAGCCCGGCATTTCCACCAAAAATGCAGATATCGCGCCAGTTCACCTTATAATCGCTATAATGGCATGAATAGAGATAGCTGATGGAACGAATTTTTGACATCTAAAAAAATAGGACAAATACAAAAAAAAACGGAAAATGGCGAAACATGTACCGCCCAGCATTTCTCCGTTCGTGGCTTGAAATCAGCGGTGTCTGAGGTACACCGCTGCACGTTGCTGTATTCTTATTCACGCGGCTATGCTGCCATGCGTGTGTTCTCTGTAACCCAGAGTGTCTTTTAAATGTCTAGCATTCATTGCCGAGTACCCCCACAGCCCGGCATTTCCACCAAAAATGCAGATATCGCGCCAGTTCACCCTATAATCGCTATAATGGCATAAATAGAGATAGCTGGTCGAACGAATTTTCGAAATCTAAAAAAATAGGACAAATACAAAAAAAAAACGGAAAATGGCGAAACATGTACCGCCCAGCATTTCTCCGTTCGTGGCTGGAAATCAGCGGGGTCTGAGGTACACCGCTGCACGTTGCTGTATTCTTATTCACGCGGCTATGCTGCCATGCATGTGTTCTCTGTAACCCAGAGTGTCTTTTAAATGTCTAGCATTCATTGTCGAGTACCCCCCCCAGCCCGGCATTTCAACAAAAATGCACATATCACCACAATATACCCTATGATCGCTATAATGCAATACATAGAGATAACTGGCCGAACGAGTTTTTAAAAACTAAAAAAATAGGAGAAATACAAAAAAATGGTAAATGGCGGAACATGTACCGCAGAGCATTTCCCCGTTCGTGGCCGGAAATCCGCGGTGTCTGAGGTACTCCGCTGCACGTTGCTGTATACTTATGCAGGCGGCTATGCTGTCATGCATGTGTTTTCTGTAACCCAGAGGGTCTTTTTAATGTGTAGCATTTTTTGCGACGCTGAGACCCAAACCGAACATCCCGCCCGACCGGAGGCCAGCGGCGACGCCGTGGGCATCGCAGACTCCTCAGGTCTCCTCGGGTGTGTGGTGGCTGGACTTGCCATAATCGAGCATCGCAGCGATGGAACACTTCCTTTTTGTAAGTGACGCACGAACAATAGACTGTGAAAGGGTATGCGATGGAATTATGGGAGCGTGGGCACGTAAAGGCAAATGTGTTTATGTTTGGCAACAAAAAAAAAATTAGCGCTGTGTGTCCGTCTGCAAGCAGTTAGATCATGGCATTCAAGTTAGGGACGGCTCTACGCGTAGCCACAATAAATGTGAGAGGGCTGGCAGCAAAAAAACGGCAGTACCAGTCAGCTTCGGCATGGCCAAAACGGCGACAAAGTGAACACCATGGGACACGGCACTCACGTCGAACGTGCCCATGCCGTTTGCACCGGAGGCAGAGTGGTGGTCTCCCGGGAACAACGACGAGGGCGTTGTCCTTGGCAATGCGCAGCTGGTGAGGCAGGTGACCCCTGGGTTGAGCTTCAGGATGACGAGGCGCGTCGTTGACCTTTTGTTGACACATCCCGGCACTCGCCACTGTTCTCGCGAAACGTCGGTTACATTCCCGTACGGAGCAAAAGATGCCCGCACCTCCCCGTCCGGAACACCGTGAAGGACCCAATGCACTTTGAGACGCAATTCCTGGTTGCTTGGGTCGACGACCAGGCACCCACGCGCTTTCACTGTGATGTCACCAGCAGCCAGTATTTTCTTCACTCCTTCCGCACTGCTGAAGGTAACAGCCCACGCGTGATTCATTTGGTACGCCCCCAAGGCGATAACCTCGGGGAGCAGTGCCAAATGCGCGAGGGTGTCCCGAAAATCTTCTACGCGATAAGGCCTCGCTCTCATATCGCCTTGCAGAAAAGCAGTGTTTGAAACGCACTGACCGGTTGGCAGCTGAGGCAAAAGTACTTGATAATCCTGCATGTTTTCTTCGTCCGAAACCCTGTCACCGCGTCCCGTATGGGTCGCAAATGCCGCCCAGCTCGACACTCACCATCCGCACGCTACGGCGACCCGAAGTTTAATGCTTGCGCCACCCCAGCGGACCCAGGGAGCACTGCTGCTGCACCGTACATATAACGTAGAAATCGGCTTACCACCATGCTAATCATAAAAGTAAATAGGGTCCGCTCGCTGCTGGGTTGGTTCGACGTATGGTGCTGGACTTGATTTTTGAAAGCTTCGCGTCGCACCATTGTTGTAGTGTCGACAGAGGGGTTATTAGTGTTGTCTTATTTCTTACTTCCTGTCCAGCTTGACAGAACGGAACGACTTCTGAACAGGCGAATTTCTGTTAGGTGTCTTCGTCTTCCGACGCCAGCCTCCCGTTTTTGGCCACCAATTCTGTAACAGTTCATTCCGCGCGCCACAATTCCTTCGAGTAGGGGCAACAATAGACGAGCGCTTGTTTGTGTCCTCCCCTTTGATGTCTTCGTCCGGTTTTGGCGCTGTTGGCCATCATAGAACAGTAAGTACCAGCTAGCCCAGATAACAGCACTCCTGCAATACACGAGCCACAGCATGGTTGGCAGACCACTGCGTTACCAAAAAATTGTCGCTAGAAATAGCTATCCCGACTTTTTCTTTGTCTTCTTACGAACCGCGTAATTTATTCTGAGCAGCCTAGCGAGGCAACACATTTTTCGCCCAAAGCAAAATCGGTTCCTTTTGAGGATTAAGGGTCGCTATGAGAAAGTTAATTGTTATTGCTTTATTTCGCCTTCTCTTTTTACTCTCGGCACCTGTTTTCGGTTAAGCAATCAGCTCTTTCCAGAATTTTCTCACTTTCAACGTGCATAGAAGCGCAGAAAGCTCGGCGCGCAATCTCTCTCCTGCGAACTGCAGCGGCGTCGTGTCGTGGCACTGGCTCACCGTGTTCCTGCACTCGATGTGCATACGGTGCGTGCCTAATCCCATCGCCGGATCCCCGTGTGGTACAAATTAATACGCAGCGTCCACTACGGCGCACCTCACAGGCAAGGAGCAACCGCTGCAGCGTAATGAAAAGTTTAATACGGTAAGAAGTGGGTACTCGATAATCCCCAATCACGCTCTTTCTTTTGCCTGTAAAGCGCGTTTTTCCGCAATAACACTCTTTACGCGGGTATGCTGGACGGGCAAAAACAGAAGAAGAGGAGCACCTGGATTGTTTAATGTGCAAACAGCAAACTAAGGTCACACTGCCAATTAATAAAGCTACAGTACATGACTGGTTCCGGTGCACCTAGCTGCCGGCAAAAAAAAAAAAAAAAAAAAAAACAAGAGCAAAATAAAAACTCTTTCAGAGCTCGACAAGCTCTGAAAGGGGATTGAGCTGTTCCCTCACGTGCCGTAACGGCTCCAGCAGGGCTTTAAAACGAGCAGCTGCTGCAGATTTCGAAAATCTGCTTTCGCCGACTCGCCTATGGCTGGCTCAGTGATTAACTGCTGTGCATCGCACGTATCGAGAGTTGCCTTTGAGCGAAGGGAGAAAAATAAAAGAGCGGGGTGCAGGCTCACGGCCCTGGGCCGAGAGTGGTCTTTCCCAAGTCGGCCTATCGCTACGCATGCAGCAGGATGGACTGCCGCGAGCGCCCCAGTCGTCCCTGCAATTGCGTGCTACCTGCGCTTTCCGCTGCAGCAGGCACAAAGCTGCACTCACCTAGGCACGTGACGTCGACGACAGTGAGGGGGCTACCGGCGCTCCTGTCCCGTCCCTCGGGGCACATTGGGGTCTTCCGTCGCGAAAGCACCCTCCAAACGACGGACACGGGTTCTGCCATAGCACGGACCACTTATGTGGACGACGACTGGTGTGCGCAAAGAAGCTGCTGTTGGCCGTCCCAGGGATGCTTTCTTTCCTGCCGCCTTTTTTCTTCTTGCTATCGGACGCTTAGCGGCCACCAGCTGAGCTGGACACCGCATCATATTCTTGCAAACGCAAAAGGTCCAGACGTAGCTCGCTAATTGCGGCCATGTTTATAAACCTCGCTCAGAAAGGCAGGCGAGCCAACTCGATGGGTTCACTCGTTTTCCCTCTCCTTGTGGTATATCGTGGCTAGACGTCAAGTGCTAAGCGATCATGGAAATTCCTACAGGGACACTTGCCAACCCTCTTGTCTGCTTCTTCTGATGCTTGGCGATGCCACGATCTTAGCGCATAGCCTTAGCTTAGCGAGTCGCTTTAATTGCGAGGCAGGCCAGGACCTGGGGTCCCGGGCAGCTTTCTTCGCCTCAGCGAGAGAGAGTACTTCGACGGATATCGCCTGAAATGCGGAAGCATAGGTGCTTCATTCTTCAATATCCAACAACAACGTATAATCGGGGAAACATTTGCCGAGATGCGAGGAGGGTGTAGTGTGGCTGATAAAGTGTTCACTCGCTGTCCACTAGTGTGTTTTGCCAGTGATATGGGCGCAGAGGCAAACTTCTCGCGGCGATGTTCCTGCAAAGAAGCCTTGAACGAGTAGAACACGAACGCGACGCTTTTCAGTCTTCCAATACAGTGATGCAGATGTAAACAGTTGAACCGCGCAGATCACTCCATCACCACAGTTTGAAAGCAAAGCATATATTGTATAACAAATAATAATTAGCTCACCCACTCACAAACTGCACAGTAAAGTCTTGTTATGCCTGAAGAAGCAGCCTCCCGGTCACGCACAAAGTCCAGTAGCTGTCACCCGTCGAAAACCAAGTGCACAAGGGGAACCAGCAATGAAACTTTGCGGGCAGAACAAGCGCCGCAGCATATGCGTTTGGTCGTTGAGCCTGAAAACTCAGACGCTCGGGATGTTAACTTATGACGCAGGTGTCAAGTGCAGGTGCACACTTCTTGCAGAGATATATAGAAAAAGAGAGACACTGCCACGGGAGACGCGCGTCAGGTGCAGGACCTGAACCTAAACGGGTAGCTATGTTTTCGAACGAGAGAAACTTGTCCAGAAGCTGTGGCGGCAACAGCCGCGTTGAACCACCACGCCGTCGAACGGTGCTACGGAGCAAGCATTGCACGAGGGTCGGCGGCCACGTCTCGACGCGTTGTCGGGGTCCGACTTGCACCGGCTACCGCCGACGCCAGCGGGCGACATCGCGGGACTGACGCTCTATCTCCTCGCGCCGCTGGATACGCCCGAACGAAGCACGGGCTTCAACCGCGGCCCCCTCTCCCTTCCTCCTCCGGGAGTCGCGCTTCGCGTGCGCCGCTCTCTGCAACGGGGGCGCCACCCGCGCGAAGCGAGACCAAGAGCACGGAGCGCCCCCTGTTGCGCCAGCGGTGCACCGCTGCAAAGGACCGGATGCGGTCGCGCTGCTACAAATGCAGCGGCCGCGGCCGACGCACGTGTGGAGAACGGGGAGGCGCGCAGAGGAAGTTGGCCCCTGAAGAAATCCACCCTAATACTCGGTTTCTTTCGCGCTGGTACGTGTAATACACCTGTGTAACCAAAGCCTGCTTATTGTGAAGGCGCAGAAGAGAACAAACGTTTCGGCACTACATAATGGTCTTGAGAATACGCCGAGCTTTATTTTTGGGGGGTTGGAGAGACTAGATAAAAGAAGTACGCAGTGTGCACGTGCTACCGGTCAGTTACAGTCGCAGTTGTCTAATATGCTTAAAAGACAAATCCAGGTACGTCCGTCCTGATTCCTTGCGTTAAGTTCTAGTCAGAGCTGAAGGTGCAATCTTAGGGAAAATATTGAGTAAGGAAGGATTTACTGTATGTTACGTATCGGAGGAAAATGTCATGCAGAAAACAAGAGTCAGTATGCACTGTCCTGATAATGCATTTGATGCCAAGGGAGCGTCGGCGACTGAACCGCAACGCCAAAAAGCGCAAACGAAAATTCCAGCAAGGTATATGACATACAGTAGAATCTCGATAACGGAAATCGCAAACGAAACAGTTGCCTGTAAGTCGGTCTGTTCTGGGTTCATATCGTAAAAAAATTCTCGGTATTCAGAACTAACGTTTCCGCGTCATCGTGTAAACGGGACCAGAAATGGAACTTATTGTGACACGCATTTGCATGAGAATCAGCTTTTTACGGTTCTGGCAGTTTCATTCTTGCTTCTTTTTCTTCCTCCATGTTTTTGTTAGCCTCGTCGGCCTCGTAAGCCTCTTCTCTTATTGGTCAGCCGTGTTAGCGCAACGAATGCAACATCGCAGTTCTAGTCCCAGTCGTTCGGTCTCGATTCAAGACCCCGACATTACAGGGCTCAGCTACTGCCGCCTCGTTCGTGCCGTCGTGGTGCTATTCGCGCTTCATTACCGCATTGCCGCCTTCTAAATTCGGAGGCTCGTAAGCACTCGTGAAGTTGAGGCCTCTAGCCTCCGTGAAGATGCAGTGGCAAGAACTCAAGCAAAAAATAATTTATGGATTTTGTAGTTCATAGCGACTCATTGTTGCGAAATCAATTTTGGGAATACTGTGCCTAAACCTCTTGTGGTTTTCTTGCTTTCTGAAAAACTATCAGCTACATTCACCTTCTAGTGCTTAGGGTTTCATGAAAGGGTATTAAGAGGGTGTACGCACATCAATTTGCACTTTCACACACCTATCTCAGTAAACGGAACTCCTGTTAAACAGAATTAATTTTCTCGGTCCCTTAAAGTTCCGTTTATCGAGAGTCTACTGTACTTTCAGACAAACATTGAATCACTGAAGCACCAGGCAGCATAAAATGAATGTGCATGCTGTGCCTAAATAAAAAATTTCAAATAAATTTCTCAGCTTCTAAACACAGAAACGATTGATGTCAATGATGAGAAAGGCAACATAAACTTACGCCCCCGGCAAAGAATGTCAATCTACGGCCATTCGTTTTTTCATTATAGACTGATCACTGAGATAGCACCAATCTGCGGTTTCTACCATGAGCAAATCACTCAATTACACTATTTAGGCGGCCGAAAATTTTCCGGCGCGTAGAGGGTAATGCAACTGCTATATATCAATCTATCACCGAACACAGTGTACCGAATCCACGTCTTCCGTCTGCGAAGAGTTGAAAAGCCCCTTCCTGCTGCCTCAACGCTGATCGGCAGCGTGTGTGAAATGTCGGAAAAATGTCCTGTTCGCAAGCTCCGAAGGGCTGCATGGCGGTCGACGGAATGCACGCACTACATTCCTTTCCTCGGCACCACTTCACAAACCAGAAGTCGCATACTCAACGCGGAACGCCCATTCATGATTAGTCGGTGGTATGCGAGTAATCGAGCCGTACTCTATTGCAAGGCTACTGCAAATCAGGCTAGCTCCAGAAGGGTCATTGACATTTACTAAATTAGACGGCAACAAAGGAAAGAGCTGCAACATATCCAGGGTCTCAGATGGAAATCTGTGGATGATGTCCACGATCACTTTGTCCAACAGAGGTAGACAGTTTGTCTGAAGTAAGTGGCAACGTCCTTCGTGGACATACTTTGGGAGCAAGCCTGCTTTTTCACAGCGTGCTCCAGAGGAAGACCTGTCCCGATCTGCTCAGGGAGTGCCGTGGCCTTGTTAAAAATGTTAGAAAATCTGCTTTCGCTCAAACATCGCTTTTACCGCAGTACCGTCAGCGTGTCTGTACAGCGTCTCGAGCCGTCTTGACGTCTATTGATGGCTTTTGAAACACCTTGCTGAGCGGCTACGCGTGTTCCAAAAGATCATTTACGACTTTCAAAGCAATAACTAAGGGGCTATCAGATATCACATCTAGAAGTGTCGCAGCTCTGGAGGCACTCCGGCGTTTCCTCCAGTGGGCAATGTTTTTAACCTTTCGGCAAACTTTGGGAGAGGGCTGCGGAACTGCTGAACACTTTCATGTCGTTCGACCCGTCGCGTTTCGCAGAATCCTGTGAGTTGCCCTCCAAACATCTATTTGAGAACCTTATTCCTTTTAGACGAAGCCTTGAAGAATGCAGTTACTTCGTTTATCACACCGATAATATTACGGATATATTGCACTTCAGTCATGCCCTCTAACTTGATAAATTAATCGCGTGATTGTAGCGTGGGCACCATAGAGAGTGCGGCGCACTTTTTAAAATCTCTGCTACGGCTCCCTTCATTTTAGGCACCATAGTGCTGCAACCATCTGTCCTAACTCCGACATAGTTTGTTAAATTCAGCCGTTATAGGATAGCGAGGATAGTGCGCTCCAGATCTTTACCTGCAATGGAATTGGCTCGTGGACACGTAGATTGCCGGTCTCAGAATGCTCGGTACATGGCTTTTTCAAAGATATAAATTCAAGAAAGTCCTCGTGCAGTACGCTGTTATGCACGTAGCGCAACACCGCGCTACCCGTAGTGTCATCAAACCGATATCCGTAGTCTCATCAAACATAATGCTGTGTTAAAATCGCAGTTCTAGATCTTTCTGTGCTCATAGAGCTGATTTCAGCACCGCAACAGCACATAACTTCTTTCTGAATGGTCTTGCTGATGTATAGACCGCAACACCCTTGTCTATAACAATCGAACGGCATGCCGCCGGCTGCGCGGCCGACGACTGTCGGCGACACCCATGCGACACCGGGTTCGACATAGCGTGTACCTGCGCATGCGCGGCCACCGCAACATGATCAGCTTGTCTTTGTCGGCGTATTTGGTCGCCGCTGTTACAGAGGATGCTTTGGCCGCCGGGAGCGCCGTTGGCGACACCGTTCGTGAGACGCGCGCAGAGCGGGCGCGCGCACCGCTGCCGCGTCGTTAGGCAGATTTAGTTAGGCGTTCCGGGCGTTAGCGTATTGCTGGGCGTAAAGCGGAGCGTACGCTCGTCGCGACGCGCCCACGGATAGTTTTAGTTACAGTGTACTAGAAGGGGGCGGTGTGCTCACTGCCGCATTCTTGCGCCGCTCCGCCGTGGCGCACTCAGTGTCGACTTCCACGATGCCCGCCAGGGGCGCTGACATTTGACGCACCTGAAAAACTTCCCTTGGGTCGTGTTGACGGACGGTGATGGTTGTGCCGGTTTTGCAATGGTTCACTACGTTCAATTCAATTGGATTGACGTGGGTACCCCGTTTGCGTGTTCTATGCTTTATGCTTGGCTAATTGTGTAGTATGTGTGCGCGAAGATGCCTAACCGCCGTCGAAATTACTGTTTTGTGCCCCGTTGTCGAACTGGGTATGATCTTGTGCGGTCTGCGAACTGCATTTCGAACCGAGGTTAGGTACGCATCCTTTGTGACAAACCGATGCTGTCGGAAGCCGTCACCACGATTATAACAAATTTGCCGCACTACCTCACGAAGAAGATGCAAAAACCGAGAGCTAAAAGGAAGAGGTGCGAAAATGACCATATGCAGCCGCAAAGAAGTGTCGAAGCGCACATGAGAGTGACTGCATGAAATTTCCACGGGCGCTGTCAGCGCTTCAGGGGAGGACTGCAACTCGGCGCACGATGAATTTCCAGTGGCATTGTTTGTCGTTTTGTTATTGTTTAAAGACTCGTTCCACGTACTGGAGTACGCATCACCATCCTGACCTTAATGGAATGATTTATTGCTCGTCGACTTACCTTGAAGAAGGCGTTGTCACGTACGAAAAAAGTTGTGTTGTTTCTCTGCGATAAACCGCCCGATGGCTACTGCAATTGTGTACGTGAGGGGCGGCTGACTGAGGAGCGCATCATTAAATGGCAGGAAGAAGCGGAAAACGTGCTGGAAAGTGTGGAAGCTTCCAAGCTCTGCTGGTACTCTGAATACCAAAAATTATGATGCTTGCTTTTTAACAGTAGGGCTCAAGCAGCTCAAAGTCAAGCCGTATTTCGATATTAACTGCAGCGGCAAAGTAACAACCAAGCTGGGTAATGACAGTCACCCGATTTGGGGTTTATCACTTGGCTGAAACAGTGCAGTTCTTTGTTACATAATTCATTACCTGCTGGTGAATTCTGGCGCCTATAAATACTGGCAGTGCTTTCTTGTTTACATCCCATTAAGAATTTGCTGCAATTTCTCAGCATTTCTATTTCAGGTGACGCTGTGAACCGCGAGTTTCAGGTGACGCTGCGAACCGCTCCGCCTGTCGGCGTCGACACGAAGTGAGTCAACTACTGCCGCCTGTGAGCACACTGCCCCTTTCTAGTACACGGTAGTTTTAGTACAGCGTTTTTCGTAGCGCGCGCTAACGCTTGCGGCGCCACCTGTTGAACCCAACCCGAAGTACCCAAATTTGACCTTTTTTACGTGGCTAACCAAGGCAAGCTCTAGCTGGACGGCGTTTTTTTTTTTTCCAATGCGTTAACGCTGGTTTCGATTGTAAAAATCTTGCGAGTATGATAAAAAAGACCCTCTTACCTTGATTAAGAATTAGGGAAAGATATGACACACCCGTCGCGATTGTTTTCTCAACGCCAACGTTTTTAAGCAACACGCAGTGCTCAGGATACTCACTTTATTCAGCTCTGAAATATGGCAGGAACATGCGACAAATACAGTCGAACACGGATATATCGAACTCCAAGGGGATCGCGAAATAGTTCGATATGTAAAAAATTCGATATAAAAAAATATGAGCTCTGAGACCTCATTTGTGGCGGACGACCACTTACCGATCTGCGCATTCAAGAATGACAACTAAGTCCGCACTAACGACGCAACAGGATGCTTTACTTGCGTGAAAAGAAATCGCTCATCTTGGCCTGCTTCTTCTTCCTGTATATGAAATTAAATACGCTGGTCTCGATCTGCTCAAGGATATCCAGGTGCGACAGCCCAGTTCCTCCATGTCGCAGCAACTACGTCGAATGAAGCTGAACGCAGCCGCCAGTTCACCGGTGGAGTACGATCGTGTATCCGCATCCTCGTCCAGACGCTCTTCGCCACTCGAGCTATCAGCCTGGGTTCCTGCAACCGCAGCTACGATATCCTCGTCACCGGCGCTCGGAACAGCCTAAACATTCCTGTCAGCGTTCACGAAGTTGCCGGCAGACACTCCGGCTGGAACAGCATCTGGGAAAAGGGATCACAGCTCGCGAAACGTGTCGTCCATGCCCTCTTCGTCGTCGTCGCCGTCTTCGCAAGCTTCCGAAAATTCAGACGTCACGAAGCCTGCCTTCCGGAAGCCATTGGCCACGCTCTGCTTTACGCTGTTCCAGGCACCAGTCATCATGTGTTTGGCCCCCAGCTGGTAAACTTTAAGCTCGGTGGCCATGCGGAGGTTCATCAAAAGCCTATCGAGGAGTCGCCTCCTGTACCCAACTTTGAACGACTTTGTCGAGTGGTCGAGCGGCTGCAGCCTGGCTGTTGTGTTCGGAGGCAGAAACTTGAGCTCGATGTTGTCGAGCCCGCAGGTGGTTTGGTTGGCCGAGCAGTTATCCATGAGGAAGCAAGCGTGACGCTCCGAGGCCCCGGCTTCTGTCCCTGTCGGGTTTTGGCGAAGGCACTAAGCGACCGCGGAAATCGGGGGTGCAGCGACCCCCGAAGAGCACCTTCCAGCTCGCGCGGCGTTCGATATACCCAATGTCAGAAAAAATACAGTTCGATATAAACGTACGAATTCCTATACTTTTACACAGAATTTTCGAGGGGATAATTCATGAGTTCGATATAGACAATAATTCGATATACCCGTGTTCGATATATCCGTGTTCGACTGTACAACTGAACATGGCATGCGGCGCTAATGCGACGCGCAAAATGAAACAGCGGGTAAGCTGGCGCGGCGGTTTAGTGATACACTTCACCTGGGTGTAGCAACTCAATAAAATATGGGATGCGTTCCTATTACTCACTTCCTCTTATTTGTGGAGTTCGACTACAATCCTTCACGTTTCACACGGGTTTCACAACATTCTCGGCTCGCACCCGAGGGCGCGATTCTTGTATGCCCGAAATGGAGGCCGCCGATCTGCACCAACACTGCACGCATTCCCCCACCGCGACACTCACACCAACACCGCCACCCGCTTCGGGAGCTATCCGGGTTGTCCTTGGTCGTTCATTTCTGGCCTGTATGCCTGTTGGAACTGAAAACGTTGTCGCCTAATGAGAAACACACGCGACGGTCCGCGTTTTCAGTCGCGGACCCTCCGGCCGCCGACATCCGCAGCGCCCCGCAAGCGCCCCAGAGCATACGCTCCCAGCCGTTGCGTGCGTAGCACCGCATCGTCGGGGCGTTTACGTAGCGTACTGCGCATGCGCAGTCGTAACCCGCCCCGCCGGGGCGCACTCTCGTCCGGAGCGCGCGCCCAACTGCGCTCGGAAGAAAACGCCGCGTCATGGTTTTGTCAAACGATTGGATTTCCTAGGGCGGCTTTTATCGTTCAATTGGCCATGCTTTGGGGTCAATGAGTCCACTGAACGGAGAGTGCGCGGATGGTTGGGCGCGCTGATGTTGTTTACCTCACATAGAAAGAAAAGAGCTGTTGAAGCGCAACATTGTTGTACTCATAACGTTATTACAGGAGGTATTCCTTGGCGTGAAATGCATGCAGGCCACCATGTGTGTGCGCCGACATATCCGTGGCTGCTGCTAAGGCGACGTTGTGCGCACGGCCAGCAGAATGCACCCCTCTTCTCCTTCATGGCGGCCAGCAGGCCGCGGACCGCGATGTGAGCTTGTGTTTTCGTGCAAGGCGTGTGCGAGTGATTGCACCATGGATTCGACAGTCAGTTGTACCGCGATATCGTTGGTTACGCGAAAAGTCATGGTTCCGCTCGCGAGTGTGACAACTTTATCTGGAATTCAACCCCAGCCTCTGCGCGCACCTACGAGCGAGTGCGAGTTGGCTGTGGCATAAAGGTATCAACGTGAGCGCAGGGGTCCGTTTGACAGCAGGAACTGCATCATTTTCAAACTGTTGCCCACTGAACGCAAAGCAATACCTCGACGTCAAGTACTGAGTGCAGCACTTTACGATCTACCCATCGCCAGATGCGTATGAAGTCGCCGCCGCATGTCAGCTGATTGCCAGGCGCCACGTTCTAACGTCAGATGTGAGTTGCTTGGCTGAGTGTACGCGTGAAACATGTCTCCTAAGAAATTATTCGTTTTTTGTACTCAACAGCGTATTAGTATATTTCTCATTTCTCAACAACAGTATATTTCTCAACAGCGTATATTTCTCATTGCGCGCTACGCGCTAGGGGGGGAGCCCTGTAACGACACCATCGCCATCATCATGAGCGCCACAATCATCAGCGGTGCTTGCCCGGTGGCGTCAGCAGTGGCACGCGCCACGGAACAGATCGAACACGACCGTGCAGCTGGGCGGCAGCTTGTCCACGCCGCTCCCACTCCTGGCTGGGCCTACGCTTCCCAATAAAATGTAGGAAGCCACCGCACACTAGCCGAGTCTGCTTCCTACAAGGGCACTTACCAGACATAAAGTCGCGGATACAGTGCGGGTTATTGGGAAGCCAGGTCCCACCGCCGCCACCACTATTGGGAAGGCAGGGGCTGACTCCACTGTTGGGAATTTCACCGCTGACTCCACTGTTGCGAACCATGGTAGCGTGGTCGATGTGGGCCGAGGTTGGGGAAGTGCCGGGGCAGTCATGATGGCCAAGTTGACGAAGAAGAAAACTTTATATACAAGTATTTACATCTTGGTATGAGAGCGGGCAGTGCGCTCCTGCGCGCGAGAGATTAAATAGGCACGTTGGGTCCCTTCCCCTTCACCCTTTTTCTCCGGCTGACGTCAGGAGGCACCAATCACGGAGGTCATGGCACTGATAGGAGCGCCACCACGCAAAACACACGCGCACACGCACGAGACCCCTCCCACTCCTGGGCAGGTGAGCGCCAGGTTGCTCCCGCCGTGGCAATCCGCCGTGGTCAGAGCCCTCCTTTGTCCTGGCGATGTTGCACTACCACGAAGACGCTTTGCATCCCTCGGTGGAAATATTCTTCGAGTGGCTTATTGAAGACAACACGCCACAAGAGGGCATGACAATGAGGCGCGGGCACGCCGCCGAGGCTTGTTGTGCAGGGCGCCCAGCATTGCTTTTGTTAGCACCGCCGCTGGCCGGTTGGCGCTTTGAGAAGCCACGAGGTCGCTGAAAGGCGCATAGTTCAAGTAGGCGCAAAGTTCGCCACTGTGAATACGCCGGTTCGTGGCAAGTCGATGACGGAGGGTCAACGGCAGGTTTTCGAGGAATCACTGTCGCAACAGCACCCCCGCCGCCAGACAATGCATCAGGATGACGAGCGGCTCATCGCGGCTCGGCTGGATTGATGCGGATGGTCAGCAGGTTCATCCCGGGCTTGAGGCGCAGTTCTCCGAACTTCTGCTTTCTTCTGGTCTCCTCCGTGAACCCACAGAAGGCACGAACTCAAGGCTCCTGCAGAAATGACTAACTCGGCAGGACAACCATTGTCGAACCACACTCGATGCGGAAAGCGCCCTCTGAACACCACTCGAAATGCCAGACCATGATAACAAAACAAAACCAACCTGACAGCTAAAACATTACACCCCTTGAAACGATTCGAAGTGCTCATCTCGTGGCACAAGTTCAGAATCAGACCTCAATTTTGGGTGTTGTTAAAACAACAACTACAACAGTACCAAAGAATCATGAATGGGCTATAGGAGCTCTACGAGGCAGATGACGCAAACGAGCGAAGAAGCCAACAGGAGCTCTAAAGGCATTCCCCTTTTTGCCCATGACCATTTGTCAAAACTACTCAGCTGCAACTACCGTACTTCGAGGCAACCGAGGCAACGCATGCCTTTCGCTACAGTCTACAGCACAAAAGTCAAAACTACGAGACCGATTCGACGGTACAGCAAAACAAAGTATGACTTTACACGACTCTTTGAAAAACATAACATTTCGCACATACATTTGCGAAAATGAAACCTGTGATAACATGAAAATCTACAGATATACGAACACTTATCTGAAAGATAACCTACAGATAGCTAGCTCACAGAGCTCGGCTACGTCAATCAACAATAATCTGTAGCTTCCCTTCTTTACACTGAACCATAAAATTGCGCTGGGCTCACCATTACGCAAGAGAACCAAACTGGCACATACAAATGCCTCAATATTCAATACTGACCATAAACACGTAGTACTAAACGCAACTACTTCCGGTGTTTATATACAACAATTTCGTACACTCCATCAGGGTGAGACGAAATGAACACTGACACTCAGATTCCGCCTACCTTACGTGGCGTTAAATCGAAAACACTAACCCCTTCTCCAAGGATCGACACAAAGATTACGCTTACCTCACGCTGTGTTCGACCTCGAACAATAACTACTTTTTCAACGCCGAGCAAATGTTCTAACTACGTGGTGTTAGATCACGCACATGAACCACTTCTTCAATTGAAAAACACAAAAGTTACGCTTACTTCTCGTGAGTTCGATCACAAACAATAACAACTTCTACAACGCCAAGCAAAATTCTAACTACACGGCTTTAAAGCACGACGATTGACACACTGCCAACCAAAAAAAACAGACGCTTAACTTCCTCTGTCTTACGAAAACTCAATAAACACTTGACTGGCAATACAGAATCAGTAAAGTACGCAGTTTATCCACGTGTACGCGGATTCGTCTGAATCCTTGGAAACAACCTATGCCCTCGTCAAAACAAACATTTCCGGGTGTAGCCTGCCGAAACGTTGTTGCCACTTAGGCCGACCACCTGTGCTCATCTTTTGCAAAGTGCACCGCACAGTGTACGGGGGAGGTCTTTGACATTGAGGGGGAAAATAGGCGCAACGCGTGGGGAGAGTACAGAAGTGAAGGGAACCCAGAGAAGAATGGGACGCCCGACCATGACGAACGCGTCGGCGGGGAACGCACTCTCCCCGAAACGTCCTCCCCCCAGCTCTCCGAGAATTCCTGCGGAACCCAATCACCCCCTTCTGCCCTTTTCGGCATAGTGCCCCTCGGCCTCTGTCACGACTAGGGAGCGGCCTCTTTGTTTCCCTCAGACGTCTGACCTTTCGTGTTGCTCTGCTGCTTCTTCTGGCCATCTTAGCCTTGAACACTGCAAAGTGAAAGGGTTCACGTTCTTTCTTTGCCTTCTCACGCTGACTGTTTTTCGGCCGCCTCCTTTTCCTTCTTTTGGGTATCGCGGCGCATTCGAGCGGCAATGCGCCGATCCCAGGCGACTTGTAGTCAAACTTGTATGGCATGTTCTGGCTGCCCGGGCCTACCTGCGCGGCTACTGGTTCGGTTCGCGCTCTGCGATCCGCCGACGCAGTTGACTCGTTACTTCTCTGCGCGCCTACGGACTTAGGTCGCGCTTCGCGATCTGCCGACGCGGCTGACTCGCTACTTTCTGGCGCAGCTACGCAGTTAGCGCGCGCTTCGCGATCTGTCGACGCCGCCGACTCGCAACTTTCCGACGCGGCTCGCGTTTCGCGATCCGCCGACGCGGCCGACTCGCTTCTCTCCGGCGCGGCTACGGAGTTAGCTCGCGCTTCGCGATCTGTCGACGCAAACGGCTCGCTTCTAGTCTGAGCGACTACGGGCTCAGCCCGCTCTTCGCGATCTCCCAACGCGATCAGACCGCTTCTATCTCGAGCGGCATCGCATACAGCTGGGGCATCGCGATCTGCCGACGCGGCCGACTCGCTACTATCCGGCGCGGCTACGGAGTTAGCTCGCGCTTCGCGATCTGCCGACGCGAACGGCTCGCTTCTAGTCTGAGCGACTACGGGCTCAAGCCGCTCTTCACGATCTCCCAACGCGATCAGACCGCTTCTATCTCGAGCGGCATCGCATACAGCTGGGGCATCGCGATCTTCCGACCCAATCGGCTCGCTACTATCCTGCGCGGCTACCGGTTCAGCTCGCGCTTCGCGATCTGCCGAGACGGTCGACTCACTACGTTGTTGAGCGGATACGGGGTTAGCTCGCGCTTCGCGACCTGCCGACGCAATCGGCTCGCTACTTCGGTGCGGGGCTACGGATCTAGCTCGCGTTTCGCGATCTGCCGTTGCGGTCGACTCGCTACTTTCTTGCGCGGGTGCGGGTTTAGCTCGCGCTGCGGGATCTGCCGACAGGCGGTACCCACTCCGCAGGAGAGCTGCTTTGACCCTGTCATACACCTTGGCATCCTTTTTGCTCAACCACCCGATTACATTGGCGACACAACACGGCAGTAGCGCCAAAAGTTTTTGGGGCCAAACGTCGGAAGATAAACCTGCCTTCTCGCAAGCGCACTCAAAATCCACCAGAAAACCAGCGATGTCCTCGCCAACCGTGAACGGCTGCAGAAGGTCTTGGTTTCTTAGGCTCGCGGACTCCCGTAAGGATGGAGCAGAGTGTTCGGCGGACATCCGAAACTCCAACTCCTTCATCTTGAGTTCCTGCGCTCTCTCGGCAACTCTCTCCCTGGCCTCAATTTCCTGCTGCCCTTTCCGCGCCTGACTTTCAGCCCGCCGCTGAATCTCCTCATGAGCTTCCTGGGCCTCCTCTAGAGTTACCTCATCTGCCTCCATGAGCTCGAGGATCTGTTTTTTTCGCTTTGCGGGGCCAACAGAAAGACCCAACTCCTCGCAAATTTCGAGGAGGTCCCGCACTCTGAACTTGTCCATCGTGATACTGCACCCCGAATAGTTTACCCTCGCCTACTCGCTACAACAAAGTAGAAAGCAAAGTCAAAACCTAGAACGCACGACGCTGCGCTAGCAAGGTCTGGCAAAACGAGAGGTAAAACTTCAGGCACTCACCCCACCAAGGTGCTGACGCTGGCCGATCCCGCCGAGCTGCCATCCACTATTGGGAATCCAGGGCTGAGTCCACTGTTGGGAATCCCACCGCTGCCACCACTATTAGGAAGCCAGGCGCTGATTCCACTGTTGGGAATCTCACCGCTGACTCCACTGTTGCGAACCATGGTAGCGTGGTCGATGTGGGCCGAGGTTGGTGAAGTGCCGGGGCAGTCATGATGGGCAAGTTGACGAAGAAGAAAACTTTATATACAAGTATTTACATCTTGGTACGAGAGCGGGCAGTGCGCTCCTGCGCGCGAGAGATTAAATAGGCACGTTGGGTCCCTTCCCCTTCACCCTTTTTCTCCGGCTGACGTCAGGAGGCACCAATCACGGAGGTCATGGCACTGATAGGAGCGCCACCACGCAAAACACACGCGCACACGCACGAGACCCCTCCCACTCCTGGGCAGGTGAGCGCCAGGTTGCTCCCGCCGTGGCAATCCGCCGTGGTCAGAGCCCTCCTTTGTCCTGGCGATGTTGCACTACCACGAAGACGCTTTGCATCCCTCGGTGGAAATATTCTTCGAGTGGCTTATTGAAGACAACACGCCACAAGAGGGCATGACAATGAGGCGCGGGCACGCCGCCGAGGCTTGTTGTGCAGGGCGCCCAGCATTGCTTTTGTTAGCACCGCCGCTGGCCGGTTGGCGCTTTGAGAAGCCACGAGGTCGCTGAAAGGCGCATAGTTCAAGTAGGCGCGAAGTTCGCCACTGTGAATACGCCGGTTCGTGGCAAGTCGATGACGGAGGGTCAACGGCAGGTTTTCGAGGAATCACTGTCGCAACAGGGTGCACCTGGGTCGACATCCGGACATCCGCGGCGGCAGCCAACTGCAGCGTCGTATACACTCATGCGCGCCGTTCGCAGCCGCGGTTTCATCCTCCGGTGATGCGAAGTGCTCGAGGGCAGGTAGAGCGCCACCACATAATATAAGTGCGATTAATAACACATCTGTTGACGCTACTACCGATAATCGGGTTGAAACGCAGCGGACGATGGAAGCTGGTGTTTGTTTTTCTGCGAGACTCCGGGCGCAAATCACCTGCGCTGGCACAGTGGCCGCGGACATGGTGGTTTTTAGTGTTGCCAAGCGAAGGAATCGCCCGCTAAACTTTTCAATGAATACCACCTATATGGTAAAATTGATCAATGTGATTAGTATAATTATGAGATAAAGTGAAAGTTTATATGTCTGATGATTCCGTCGACCTTGACAGCCCTTGAGCAAAAACCGGCATCCGCATGCATGAGCCATCGCATAAAAAGCCCCTGGGCGCCTCTAGGGAATTAAAGGCAGCTAGAGCGAACCAGGTGAACTTTTGGAATAAGGGGATTGCACTGAGAATTAAGGAGGATGAAAAAGCGAATTAGGAATAATAATATGGAATTAAGAGAAATAAAAGTAAGAAAATGGGAACAAAAGAGAATTGGGACGACACGGAAAATAACAGGAATCAATGCGAGTTAAAAAGAATGCGCGAATCCACCCTGGGAAGGTGGTTGGAAAACGAAGCTTTAAACGATACTCGAAATGACTACCCATGCGGCGTCACTTGAATCCACACACGTGGCTCTACAAGAAGTGAAACTAGAGACACGTGAAATGCACTGAACCACACCCTTTAATACTTCTAAGACATATTATTTGCTGAAGTTAAATCAATGAACGGTGCTTGGCTGAGTTGTATTGGTGGAGCTTATGAGTGGAATCTTTTTTTTATAAAATAAAGGAAGCTCAAACCCGGTGTTGGACAATCTCACTTGTCCTCCGCCTTTGCCGCCGCCGAAGGAGGGGACGATATCGGCGGCAGAGACGGACGAGAGAGAGAGGAGGAGGAGGAAGAGTAAACATTTATTGAGCAAAAGGACGGGAGTGAGGGGTGGTGGTCAGCTTCCTACGTCCAGGAGGCCGTGAGCCTTGCTGACTCCAGGGCCCGTTGCACCAGGGCTTTTTGGAGCTCCGGTGACGAGCTGGTTAGCGCAGACTCCCACTGCTCAGGGGAAGGGGAGGGGACGGTGTCAGGGTTGCGTGGGCAGGAGTAAACGAGGTGGTAGGTTGTGAGAGGAGTGTCGCAGTGCGGGCAGTTGTAGGAGTATGTGGATGGAGATATGTGTGCGAGGATGGTGTGGTTGTAAAAGGTGTCAGTTTGTAGTCTGCGGTAGATATATGCCTCGTAGTTAGGTAACGTGGGGGGGGGGGGAGGATATGTTCTTCTCGTGTGGGTGTAATGTGACAAGAGTGAGCTGTAGCTGCTGTCGAGGGGGGCCAGGTGGGTAGCTCCCCGGTCCGTGCCCCTCAGGGTAGCTGGCGTTGAGGATGGGAATGCCCGGAAGTGGAGTTCTCGGGCGGAAGCGTGCGCAGCTTCGTTCCTAGCAAGACCCGAGTGGCCAGGAGTCCAGACAATGGCTACTTCTATGTCTTCAGGCAATCGCTGTAGGATTGGGAGGACCTGGGGTGGTGCCAGCCCAGCTTGGTACGATCGGCAGGCTTCCTGACAGTCAGACATGATGGTATGATAGGGTTGATTGTGGTGAGTGGTGGTTGCATGGGCTAGAGCTAGAGCTTCTGCCGATCTTGTGGATAAGTCATGGTACGTTGCGGATGTCACAATTTCTCCTTTGGAATTGAGCGTGACCAGGGTGGTGCCGGGTATCTTGGGATTCTGAGCGATAACCGTGTATCGGGTATGACAGTCGGCTGCATATTTCTTCGTAAGCTGGCGGACCCTTGCCTCAAGGCGGCCTCTATTAAAGGCTGGGTGCATATTTTTGGGAATGGGAGCAACCTTGATTTTCTTGCGAATGTGGAGCGGGATTCCTTGAGGTACGTCGTTGGTGTTTGGGCTTGGTCTTCCGATGTCATGAAGCACCTTCCTCCCTGTAGGAGTAAGTGTTAGGCGATGAAGTTGTGAATGTCGCTGGGCTTCAATTAGCTCTTGAAGAGTGTTGTGTAGCCCCAACCGGAGTAGTTTTTCATTAGAGGTGTAAGTGGGGAGGCCTAGGGCCGTTTTGTATGTTTTCCGTATGAGGACGTCCAGCTTGCTGATCTCTTGAGGTTTGAGTTGAATAAAGGGAGTCGCATATGTTATCCGGCTAAGAAGAAGGGCTTGTACCAATCGGCATGTTTGAGTTTCGGTGAGACCGTGCTTTTGGCCTCGTATTCGGCGTATGAGGTGGGTAAGCTGCGTGACGGTTCTGTGAAGTTGCGGTAACAGGGGGAACCCGAACCGTCGTGGTGGAAAGGCACGCCAAGAATTCTGAGTGTTCGCACTTTGGGAACAGGCTGCCCGAAAATTGTGACGTCTGGGTCCGGAGTACAAGGGGGTGGGCGTCCTCGCGTTCTTGCGCTGAGGATGAGGAGTGCTGATTTAGAAGGCTCACATGTTAGTCCCCTTGTTCAAAGGTATGAGATGGTTTCATCCACCGCCTGTTGGAGGGCGTCCTGCTGCTCCCCACTGGAACCTTTCACTGTCCAGAGTGTTAAATCGTCGGCATAGAAAGCATGCTTGAGGTTTGGTATTGCGTTAAGTTTTGCGGGAAGTGCCAGTAGCGCAATATTAAAAACTAGAGGGGAAATTACAGAGCCCTGGGGCGTGCCTTTGGCAGGCGTATTAAATGTCGGTGACACGAGCTGCCCAAGTTTGATGGTGGCTGTACGGTTGCGAAGGAAGGCTTTGACATAGTTGAAAGCCTTGGATCCGCAGTGGGTCTGGTTAAGATTTTCGAGGATAGCTTGATGGGTGACATTGTCGAATGTACCCTCGACGTCGAGTGCCAGTATTGCTTTAGGGGTGGTGCGGCTAAGATGATCAATGACCTGTTTCTTCAGTTGCAGGAGTACATCTTGAGCGGAGAGTTTATGTCGAAATCCGAACATTGTTAGAGGATATAAGTTTTGCTCTTCAAGAACGTTGACGAATCATTGGTGCACGAGGTGCTCGAAAAGCTTGCCTACGCAAGAGGTCAGAGATATTGGCCGTAGTGACGTAGGCGAGATGGGTTGGTTCGGTTTTGGTATAAGCGTTATATCAGAGTGCCTCCACTGTGCCGGTAGCGTGCCCTCGTCCCAATGGCAATTGAAGAGCTCAAGTATCGATTCTAGGGTTTCATGATCTAGGTTGCGAAGGATGCGGTTAGTGATTCGATCCCTGCCGGGTGTGGTGTTACGAGTGAGATTAGCAAGGATTGATTGCAGTTCTTCGAACGTGAAGGGGGCATCCAGTTCTTGATTTGGTCGGCCTGTGTAACACAGTGTTGGGGGAGCTGGCTGGGTTGTGGGAGTTACAAAGATGTTGTTGCGGATAGTTTGAAGTAGCTCTCTGGGGTGCAGGTCACAGTGTCTTATTAGTTGCTGTATCTTGTGGTTGACTTGAGTGCGAGAGCTAGAGCTGTCCAGGAGATGGCGAAGAAGGTGCCACGCTTTTTTGGTGCTTAGGGTGCCTTTTAGTTTGTCACAGAACGAGTGCCAGTTCTGTCTTTGTGAGGTGACGGCATAATCTTGCGCTTGTTGGTTGAGGGGGGCAATATGTTTCTTAAGCGTTCTATTGTGTTTTTGGTGTTTCAATCTCTTTGTCAAGCTCCTTCTCGCTTCCCATATGTTTAGGAGATGTGTGTCTGCAGCTGTCGTGTCCTCAGTAAGAGCTATTTCTTGCGTGTATTTTTGTACCCGCTGCTCCAATGCCTGTGCCCATTCGGTTGAATCTGTTTGTATGGGCGGGAGCGGGGTGACATCCTCGCGGAAAGCGGACCAGTTCGTTAGTTTGGCTAATCCTCTTTTTGTGGCTTTCTTCTTCATGTATAGTCGTAGAGGGATAATGTGATGGTCACTACCTAATGTTTCTGACAGGCATAACCCGAACATTTCGGCAATTTCTCGTGAAAGTCAGGTCGGGGATATTATCTCGGTTTACGCTGTTGCCAATTCTGGTCGGAACGGTAAGTTCATTTTGAAACGTAAGGTGGTGGTTTTGTGTGGCGTGCAGTAATTGCGTTCCTTTTTTTAGGCGTGCTCGTACCCCCATGCATAGTGCGGGGCATTGAAGTCACCAACCAGGAGGAAAGGTTCGTTTTTTTCTTCTGTGTGGCTTCGTGGATTAAGGCGTCAATAGCGTGAAGACTACCGTTGGGAGGGCTGTATATATTAAGTATGTATGTACTTGGACAGGAGGGTTGTGCAGATATGAGTTCCACAATGTGTTGGGTATTTCTTGGCTCAGCTGGTGCGGTTTGGCGGCGTGCGGGTTGTGAACAAAGATAGCTGTCAGATGTTGCGCGTCCTGAATCAATGCGGTGTAGTATGGAAGGCGTGGAGTCGGGGTGTTCGTTTCTTGAAGTGCAATAATGTGCGGAAATGAAGATGCAGCGAGGAGGGCCAGTTGACTTCGTTTGCTGTTCAAGGAGCAACAGTTCCATTGGTAAACGGCGATTGCATCTCCACTGTCCTTCGTCATGTTAAGGATGATGTTTAATCTTTTTTGAAGGGTGCTAGAGTGAATAGTTTCGTAGAGGCTTTGGATGGATTTTTTTCGCCGATCGTTGAGCCCTTAGAGGCTTTCGCAGAGGGAGCGATGTTTGCTGCGTGCGAGTCTGTAATTTTCTTCACAATCTGTGCGATTTTGTCGTCGATTATAGCGTAAATTTGCGCGGGTTCGAGTGTGTTGGTTGGTGGACACGGAAGGGTAGACGTGATGATAGCGTTAATTTTAGTAGTAATTTCTGTTAGTTGCCATTGGAACTCCTTTTGTTGTTGGAGTTGAGTTATGGCATGAGCATAGGAGGGGGACGTGTGGTCTGGTTGTGAGGGAGGTGGGGAATCATGGGACCTGCGAGCAGTGGGAGCATTTGAAACTGCATCTGACCAGCTCACCTGTGGTGGGGTTATCGGGCAGTCCTTAGGCCGGGTGGTTGTGGGGACGGGCGGTAGAGCTGGATACTCATTGTCGTAAAACTTGGGTTGTTGCTTCTTCTGTTGGGCAGAGGATTGCTTGGGCTTCGTTGACGCAGGTGTCGGGAGATGTCGCCTTGGGCAGTCTTTCCCCGCCTTGACGTGAGGTTTTTGGCAGAGTTTGCAGCGGGGTGTACAGAGGTGGTCTTCCTGGGGGTCTGAGAGGCCGCAGACCGGGCAATAGGCCTTTTCCGGATGCGGGCAGACGTCTCGGCGGTGGCCGACGTCTCCGCACCGCTTGCAAACTTGAATGGTGCGTCGATATGGCCGGCAGCGTATGAGCTCACAGTTGACTTTTACATAGTATGGGACGCGTTTGCCATTGAATGTGAGGAGGGCTCATTTGGTACGGCCCATTAGCCTAGCATGGATGAGGTACGGACGATTGTTCTCGGTGCATTCTAGGAGCTTCTCCGGAGTGATGTCGTCCGGCAGGCCGTGGATGACGCCACGGGACGTTCCCGGTGGAGGCTTCATGTAGGCGGTGATGTCATAGTTGACGTTGTGGAGAGGGATTCTTGTCAGTTGTGAGAGCCTGTCGGCGACGTAGGGGTCAGGTGTACCGATGACGAAGACATTGTTTGCCGGTTGCACTTGGGTAGTTATTAAAGCCCGGAACTGTTTTTCTGGAATCCCGCTGGCCAGAATGAGCGCCTGGGAAAGCTCTTGGTTGGTCCAATCGTGAACGCGGAGGCCGTTGAGTGGCCGGAAGACTGTGACATAGTGATCAGCAGGAATGCGTGGCGGCGGAATAGCGCGCGTCGGTGTAGTAGGCTTTGGAAGAGTGGTAATGCTTGCCTGTTTGTCGGTGCGCTTGGTTTTGCTGCGGGAGGATACGGCTTGCAGCCATGGGTTTGGTGGCTGGATGGCACGGCCGCGTAGGGCGTCATATTCCATCGGTGCGATGCTTGTTGAGGCCGGTTGTTCTGCTTGCGCAGCGCACTCGACTGTTTTAGCTTGGGGAGGCCGAGAATTGTCTTCTCGAACTGCCGGAGCACGACCACGCACCCCCTCGCCGACTCGGCCGCTCACCCGCAGCAAGTAATGCACCCACTCCCACTTCTGCAGCTCTCACTGGAAGACACCCTACTCATCAAGAAAGATATTCTTCGGCGCTCCACGTGTGCCCTTCTCCCTCCGCGTGGGTCTGACCTTGCTGGCGGCTTAACCCGCCGTGAAGAGGTCGTGCTTCGAAGAATTCACCTGGGCGTCGCACTGACGCTTGCTGTGTGAGCAACGTGGACTGCAAGTCTTGCAGATCCCTACACGACCTGCCCTTACTGCCCTGCCTCTATTGCTGCGGCGACATTAGAACATTTGCTAGGGACGGGTCCAGGCCTTCAATCAACCCTAGCTCGACACATGGGGCCACAGGACATCGCCATGCCGAGCTCCCGATATTCATCAGTGGACGCACGGCCCACTTTACAAGAAACTATTGGAATATTTCCGAAACTGGACTCTATAGTTTGCTGTAGTGCGCCCGCCTCACATTGTGTTTTCTTTTCTTTTGTTCGCTTGCCTCCTGTGCCGTACCCCTGTTGTGTTTATTCCATTGTTTTCATGTTACCTATGCTCTGCGGCAAAATGGCGCAAATAAAAAAAAGTACATTTCTGAGCTTCGGGCAACAGTTTTCCTGAAAAAGGGTAAAAAATGTGAGTGGATTCTTTTTGTCGACGATATGAAGGGAGGCTGGATCATCCTGTTTTAATCGCGTAGCCCATTCATGACTCCAGGAGGGGATATATCAGAAATGGTGAGATTGCGTGTATATAGCCGAATATAGACGGGCTAATTTACAGTGGAACCAATTCATTGCAGAAAATTTAAAGAAAAGACCAAGGGCGCTACCATGGGCACCATTAAAAGTACGAGAACAGTGTCAGCTCTATTCGCTCCAACAAGCAGCAACCCAGGCTACAATAAAGGGACGGGGAGGGTGAGAGGCAGTTAGTGAATTAATTCTTTGAAATTAATTTGGCCAGACGGCAGGTACCACCAGTAAGTGTAGGTGGTGGGTCTGACCTGCATCTGTAAGTGATTAAAAAAAATTCCATTCTGTTGTATGAATCCTTCATGCGTTCAGGTTGTGGGCCTGCTCTCTACGGCATGCCAAGGAATGAGGTACACTGCGGTTGAGTACAAGAAAACTCTTTACTCACATCGTTTTGCCTGTCGCCCGTCCGGGCATACACCCGCACGCACCAGCCAAAACCCCCGGCCTTTTGAGTCCCAGTCCCGCGGACGGTTCTTCCACACCACCGCCCGCTCTTTCACCTCGCTGCCCGCTGCTCCGGGTCCGCCAGCGCCATCTCTCGGGCGCCGGCGTCCCCAGGTCGCGCGGCCGGTGGGTGTTCAGCGGCGGAGAGGGTACGAGGAGAGAGCTCGCGGCGAGGGGCGCCGAAGCGTTCCGAGCAACACCTTCCAGTCCAGAAGGCATCGCGCCAAGGCCCCCCCCCCCCCCCCCCACAAGGTGTATGGTCACCATTTGCAGACGTGTACGGGTACCTATTTTTATAAATCCTGGGCCAGGTTCAAAGCCTGTGCTAATTTGCAAACAAAATCTCTAGTGTCGGAATTAGCATAATTAACTGTACAAAACTGCACTGTAAGTATGCAGCTAAGTGTAAAATGCGCGCCTAGTTGGGTTTTCTCTGAATGTTATTTACTAATAAAAATTATTGACCTGGACGGGAGCCTTCGTACTGTCGTCCAGAAAAGGTAATCTCGTTGTAGAACACAAAAATCAAAGCCGGCACCGCCATTAAGAAAAAAAAGAAGCACCGCGGCGCCGGTCGGTAGAACAGGCGCGTAATCGCAAATTGAGTACGCTCATTGCAGTTTACGAAAGAAGCGCTAACATTTGCCGCAACGATGCAAAGCGACAGCCCGTGCGCACCGTATCAGAATTGTTTCTGCGTAATCATAGAGCACTGCTACGTGCACGCATGTTACATCGCTGGGAGAGCGGTTATGCTTCAAAGAACAGCCTTGCTCATGACATTCGGAAAAGCGGGAAGGATAGATTTTGTGCCGTCGCCGCTTCATAACCCGAGCCTGAGTGACCCTGCCCAAGCCAAGCTGCAGCATCGCCGGTCATGCACCGGTTTATGGGAAGCGCTCCAATGCGCTTGCGTCTACATAAACGTTACGGCTCCTAGCTGATTATGATGATGATGGTTGGCGTTTAATGGCGCAAGGCCAACAAGGGCAAAGCGCGCCAGAGAAGAAGTTATTTAATGAAGAGAAGTGATTACCACAAAAAGGTAGGTATAAAAACGTGCAAACTGGACATTGTAAAATCAACGAAAGAGAATGGTGATTGCTAATGTATAGGGCCAGATTTGATTATGCATGATAGGAAATGAGGTTTAAAAACTTAATGTCTGACAAATACTTAAACACGCGTTCCACATAAACCATGGCATCGTCACCCAGAAACAACGATGGGTGTAGGGGAATATGTTGCCTGTAGAGTTCTCTGAAGTGTTTGTGTCGTGTTGTGTCAAGTGCCTTGCACTGTATGAGTATGTGGACGACGGATAGGCTCTCCCCACACCTGCTACACAGGGGTCCTGGAGATCCCGTGAGCAGGTGTGAGTGCGTTAAATGTGTATGGCCTATCCGTAATCTAGCTAAGGTAACTTCAATGTGCCTGTTGTGTGAGTCAGTAGTGTATTGTCCCAAGTGTGGTTTTATTACGTGTAGTTTGTTGTCTGTCTGTTCGCTCCAGTCTGCTTGCCAAGTTTTACGGAGTTGCTGTCTTATGTGCGGCTTGAGGTCTGTGTAAGGTAGTGTTGTTATGTCTACTGTGTTTCGGAGTGCAGCATTGACGACCATTTCATCCGCCAGTTCATATCCGCCGATGCCAGAGTGGCCTGCCACCCAACACACAGTCACCTCAAGGTTTGAAGAATATGCCAGCACAATTGATTTCAAGACAAGGTTAACTACATGGTTTTTCGAGGACTCTCCTGATGACAATGTACGGACGACACTCAGCGAATCTGTATAGATGATGGATTTAGGAATATGATGTTCAACTATGTGTCTTACAACCAGAAAAATGCCATATGCTTCGGCCGTAAAAATACTTGTCTTTACATTCATTGTTCTATATGCTTCAAAATTGGGCCCATGCGCAGCACAAGACACAGCAGTGAACGTTTTCGATGCATCGCTGAAAAACTCTGCAGCCTTGTATTTATCCTGCACATACATGAAATGCTGAAAAATCCCACTTCTTGGTGTCCTGTTCTTATTGTATTTTAAGAAAGACAAGTCACATGCAACAGGACGAAGATGCCATGGTGCTACAAGATCAGTGTGAGATGACTTGAATGTGTCTACAAAGGAGACCTCATGAATAGTGACCTCGTCCCTCACTCTGAGAGAGAAGGGAACAGGAATGGATGGGCGATTTAAAAATAGCTAGCTTTGATGTAAATGTATCATTAAAAACCGGTTTAAAAGGATGGTTGTCCATTGATGAAATTTTAGAGGCATATAACTAGTCAACATAGGTTCGCTGGTGTGATAAGCACCATTTGTCACACTCTGCGTAAAGACTCTGTACGGAAAGACTCGTACGGAATGCGCCACAAGAGAGGCGAAGCCCCAAGTGAAGCACTGGGTCGAGCATTTTAAGTACTGTTTTCGTGGCTGACCCATACACAACACTCCCATAGTCCAATCTAGACCCCACTAGGCTTGTGAAAATACGTAACAGGAGTTGCTTGTCCGTTCCATAGGACTGGTGGGACAAGATTTTAAGAATGTTGAGAGCCTTTAGACATTTATGTTTCAATTGTTTAATGTGAGGGTTGAACGTAAGCTTTTCATCCAACACCACACCTAAAAACTTGTGTTCCTTCCTCACAGGAATCGATACGCCATTAAGGGTAATGTCTGGGTCCGGATGGATCCCACGCTTCCTGGAGAAGACAACGCAGGTGCTTTTTTCTGGGTTAAGTTTAAAACCGTTCTTGTCTGCCCAGCTGGCAAGTTTTTTGACACCGATCTGGACTTGACGCTCACAGATGGACATATTGCATGATTTAAAAGATACCTGGACGTCGTCTACATACATTGAATAAGAAATTGTAGGTGGCAATGCCTTCCCAAGGGAGTTCATCTTAACTATGAACAGAGTGCATCTAAGAACTCCACCTTGCGGAACGCCGTTTTCTTGCACATGAACTCTTGAGAGTGCGCTACCAACTGTCACGCGAAACGTTCTTTCGGACAAATAACTTGCAAGGGTGTTGAGCATATGGCCGAAACACCGAAAGACTTCAGGTCACTGAGGATCCCGTAACGCCAGGCGGTGTCATAGGCCTTCTCAAGGTCAAAAAACACCGTTGCGCAAAACTGTTTGTGAATGAAAGCGTCCTTGATGTATGATTCAAGGGCGACAAGTTGGTCATTTGTAGATCGCCCCGCCCTGAAGCCTGCCTGGCACCCCCCGAGAAGACCGTAGTACTCAAGATAGTACACAAGTCTCCTGTTTATCCTCTTCTCGAGGAGATTGCACAGGCTGCTTGTAAGGGCGATGGGCCGATAGCTGGCGAGAGAGGAAGGATCCTTTCCTTCCTTCAGGAAAGCCACTACTATGGCCTCCCTCCAAGAGGGAGGATGGTGCCCCGAAAGCCATATGTTATTGAATAGATGTAGAAGTGTTTCAAGGGTGTCTGAGTGTAGATGTTGTATCATAGTGTATGTGATTTTGTCTGCACCTGGAGCTGAAGGCTTACATGTTGTCAGGGCTGCCTTCAGCTCATGAATTGAAAAAGGTGAATTATAAGAAGTGTGAGACTTGTTGAAATCACGCAGGGACTTCTTTTCCGCAGATGTTTTGTGTTTTGCTGAACTGGACACGTGTTCGAAGTGTTGTGCAAGTGTGTTAGCCTGGTCTTCCAGTGTGTCCCCTGTTATACTAACCAGGGGCAGGCTGTGTGTCTGTTGTCCTTTTAGTTTTCATGATCGTGTCCAGACTTTGTGTGTGTCTGTGTAAGAGTTTATGGATATCAACAAGGTGTGCCAAGTCTCTCGGTTTGCCTCACAGCGCACACGTTTTCCGAACACCTTGGCCCGTTTGAACAAAATAAGGTTACCCGACGTGGGGTACCGACGGAGGATACCCCACGCCTTGTTCTGGGCCTCTCGCGCCCGCCTACAGTCCTCATTTCACCACGGCCTCCGCTGGTTGCGCGGGGTACCAGAGGCGTGGGGAATGTACTTTTCGGCGGCATCGAGGATGTGCGCCGTGAGGAGTTGGGTAGCTTCTTCAACGTGTAGGTGTCCTATGGATGTGTGGTGTAGTTTGGATGCCGCTGTAAATGTATTCCAGTTAGCTCTTGCTTCGTTGAACCTGTTGTGGGAAGATGGACTGCATGGGCCTTTACCTATATATTGCCGCGAACCATGCATTGGGTTTGTTTATTTGTGTTTTGCTTTTACCGCCCGGCTGCGCCGGTCTGTGTTATCTCCGTGCCAAGGGAAGCGCGTGTTCCATTCTTTCTTTCTGTGCCGCATGTGTTATCTGTTCAGATAGGGAGAGCATTCCGATCTAACGTGAACATCCCGGAATAATCTTCTTGCATCTACAATGGTCTCGATGCGAATCGACGGTTCCAGAACCACGCGCGCCGAAAGATAAAAAGCCTGCAGAGCAGACGCCGGGGCATTCGATTCTGCGACGCTAGCCGACGCACGTACGTCACTTTGTTGACCACTGCTTCGCCGCCTCTGTATTCTTTTCAGTTGTTAGGGGAGCACAAGTTCGCTCCAATAAACTTGTTTCTTTTCCAAACAACTGCTTCGTCCTTGGCTACGTGACATCTGGTGGAGGTGCGGGGTACGCACCCTTCATGCCCACTACAACCTCTGGAAGCCGCCAAGCCAGTCCAACAAGAGCCAGCCTCCGCGTGCAAGATTTACCACCCGAGTTCGGTCTACTACCGGAGAAGACGAAGAAGAAAAACGTCGCAACCAGCACCATGCTCAACCAAGCCAATCCTCCTGTCGTTCTGCAGCAGCCACGGGAACCGCCATCATTCCGAGGAGCCCCCGCAGAAGACCCAGAAGAATGGTTGGAGAAACTGGAGCGCGTCCGGAAATTCAACAGGTGGGACGACGCAGAAACGTTCCTGCACGTTTTCTTTTACTTGGAAGATTCGGCTCGCACTTGGTTCGAAAACCACGAGAGCTCCTTGACAAACTGGGCTCAGTTCAAAAGCGAGTTCACTAAGACCTTCACTACCGTCGTGCGGAAAGAAAGAGCCGCCCTTTTGTTGGAAACACGCACGCAACACCCCAACGAAGGTGTCGTGATCTTCGTTGAGGAGATGAAGCAGCTATTTCGCCGCGCGGACCCCGAAATGACGGAAGAAAAGAAGTTGCGCTTCTTAATGCGCGGAGTGAAGGAGGAACTGTTTGCTGGACTTGTCCGAAATCCGCCCAAAACCGTCGCCGAATTCGTGACCGAAGCCAGCACCATTGAAAAAGCCCTCGAAATGCGCGCTAAGCAGTATGACCGCAACTTTGTTGGCGCGGCCAATGAGAACGACTTTGGCAGCACGCGGATCCCGGCCGACAGCCTACGCGAGACTATCCGCGCAATAGTGAGAGAGGAGCTGCGGAAACTTCTCCCAACGCCGCCGCATCCCCAAGTCGCTTCCCTCACCGATGTGATTAGAGAAGAAGTGCAACAAGCGTTGGGAACTTCTACGCCATCCGAGGTACCCCATGAGCCACAAGCTATGACATACTCCGCGGCTGTTCGTCGACCCCGCCCTGCTCCAACACGCCGTCAAGAGGCCCCGCCGTACCGCCGCCCACTGTCACCCGCCCGACCCCCGGTAGCCCGAAACCAGACGCCGAGGAAGACGGACGTATGGCGAACTCCCGATAACCGTCCTCTGTGCTACCACTGCGGAGAGGCCGACCACATTTACCGTCGCTGCCCATACAAGAGACTCGGACTGCGTGGTTTCTCCGTCGACGCACCTCGCCCTCTCCCTGGCCAACGACCACGTGAGATCGACGAGTATCTATCTGAAACCAGCCGTGGCCCAGCGCGTTTCAACCGTTCGCCGTCGCCCTACCCATACCAATCGCCGAACCGCCGTAGCAACGCTGACTTCGCCCGTGGAAGGTCCCCCAGCCCACGCGGGGGAAACTAAAAGCAGCAACTTCTGGAGGTGAAGTTGCTCTACGGCGAAAAACCGGAAACCCTCCAACGACGCAAGGACGCGCCGAAGACAGTGATTCACGACATGCCCTCATCCCGACGACCCGACCTAACCCTCATGAGACTCCCGAACACGACGACAGCTATACGCCGCGACGCTTACCCGACCTGACCGAGACGTCCGCTGAGAAGACATGGACAACGACGACGCACAGTGCCCGACCGTCAACACGCACAAGCCGAGATGCGACGCCCCGACGCACCCGGAACTCGAGGAAGACGGCATCCGACGTCAAGGTGTCCATCGACGGTTTTGATGTAGTCGCCCTCGTAGACACGGGAGCCGACTACTCCGTAATGAGCGGACCATTTGCGTCTAAGCTGAAGAAAGTTATGACCAGATGGGACGGTCCGCACATACGCACAGCAGGAGGCCACATCGTGACGCCAAGTGGAACGTGCACATCGCGCGTCACCATAGATGGCACGACGTACCCTGCAGTGTTCGTCGTTTTGCCCAACTGCTCCCGCGACGTAATTCTCGGAATGGACTTTTTGACAGACAACGGCGCAATAATCGATCTCCAGACGAAGTCGATAACTTTTTCCTCCGACCAATCCATGACGCCGGAATCGAACCCCGAACACCGTGCAGCTGTAAGGATCGCCGATGATCACGTCACCCTGCCACCCCGCGCAAGCTTGATGATCACCGTCTACTGTGAAGGTGCTGCTCCCGACGTCGACGCTATCGTGGAGAGTGACCGAAGGTTGCTTCTTGACCGCGGTGTGTCTGTCGCAAGAGGCATTGCGCGGTTTAAGCATCGCAAATCCCACGTTTTGGTCACCAATTTCACCGAGGAGTACCAGCATTTAAACAAGGGCGCTGCAATTGCGTTCGTCGAAGAAACGCAACTAGCAAGTGACGTGATAGCAGTCGCCGACTTTGAACGCGCACCCGACGATACCTTCAAGCTTCCGCACCCCTTCGACGTGAATCCGGCGCTACCGCAAGAAGAAAGGAACAAGTTATTGGCTTTGCTGCGTCGTCGCTACAGCGAGTGTTTTTCGTCGAACTCAAAGTTACGTCAAACACCTCTGGCGAAGCACCGGATAATAACCGAGGATGGAGCCCGACCTACCCGACAGTCACCGTACCGCGTCTCTTCCCACGAGCGCGAAGCCATCCGGACTCAAGTCGACGACATGCTCAACGACGACATTATACAGCCATCGAAAAGTCCGTGGGCTGCGCCGGTCGTACTCGTGAAGAAAAAAGACGGCACACTGAGGTTCTGCGTTGACTACCGGCGATTGAACAAGATCACCAAAAAGGACGTGTACCCCCTGCCACGAATCGACGACGCCCTCGACCACCTCTGCCATGCGAGGTACTTCTCATCGATGGACCTGAAGACCGGCTACTGGCAAATTGAAGTGGACGAGAGAGATCGAGAGAAGACTGCATTCATAACTCCGGACGGCCTATACGAGTTCAAGGTAATGCCGTTCGGGCTATGCACGGCACCAGCAACGTTCCAAAGAGTCATGGACACTGTGCTAGCTGGCCTGAAGTGGCACACCTGCCTCGTATACCTCGACGACGTTGTGGTATTCTCCCGGACTTTCGACGAACACCTCGCAAGGTTGCAGTCAGTACTCGAGGCCATCCGTACGTCGGGGTTAACGCTGAAGCCTGAAAAGTGCCGCTTCGCGTACGAGGAACTGAAGTTTTTGGGCCATGTCGTCAACGCCGCGGGAGTCCTGCCTGACCCGGCGAAAACTTCAGCCATAGCGAACTTCCCAAGGCCGAAAGATAAGAAGGGCGTGCGCAGATTTCTTGGACTGTGCGCATACTACCGGCGCTTCGTCGCAAACTTCGCATGCATTGCAGAGCCGCTCACGCGCTTGACGAAAGATAGCACCGCTTTCAGCTGGGAAGACGACCAAGAAAAGGCATTCTGCGAGCTGCAAAAACACCTGCAAAGCCCGCCCGTGCTCGCTCATTTCGACGACAACGCCGAAACGGAAATACACACGGACGCCAGTGATATACGCTTGGGTGCCGTCCTTGTCCAAAAACAAAGCGGGTGCGAAAACGTAATCGCCTATGCCAGCCGTGGTCTGTCGAAGGAGGAGAAAAACTACTCTGCCTCCGAAAAAGAGTGCCTGGCTATTATATGGGCCATTTCAAAATTTCGCCCATACGTGTATGGCAGACCGTTCAAGGTTGTAACAGACCACCATGCGCTGTGTTGGCTCGCCAATTTGAAGGACCCCTCTGGCCGTCTTGGGCGGTGGAGTTTGCGCCTGCAAGAGTTCGACATTACAATCGTCTACAAATCCGGCAGGAAACACTCCGACGCCGACTGCCTGTCCCGCGCCCCTGTCGACCCACCACCACAAGACTCCGATGAAGACAGTGCGTTCTTCGGGGTTGTTACGGAGAGCGACCTAGCCGCCCAGCAGCGTGCCGACCCCGACTTGCGAGTAATGATCGACTACCTCGAAGGACGTAACGTCGCCGTGCCTAGAGCGTTCAAGCGTAACTTACCAGCATTCAGCCTCAGAAACTCCGTCCTCGTGAAGAAGAATTTCAGCCCCGGAACAAGAACGAATTATCTACTTGTCATCCCCGCAGACCTTCGTGACGAAATTTTGGAAGCGTCCCACGACGACCCGTCTTCCGGACATCTCGGCACAGCTCGCACTATTGCAAAAATTAAGGCGAAGTACTTCTGGCCCCGCCTTACATCCGACGTCACCCACTACGTTCGGAGTTGCCGGGACTGCCAGCGACGAAAAACGCCGCCGACAAGACGCGCCGGACTTCTACAACCGATCGCCGTCCCGCGGAGGCCCTTTCAACAAATTGGAATGGACCTTCTAGGCCCGTTCCCGACGTCACGATCGGAGAACAAGTGGATTGTCGTAGCGACAGACTACATGACGCGCTACGCAGAGACCGCCGCTCTTCCGCGGGGGACTGCACAAGAAGTCGCCAAGTTCTTTATAAACCAAGTTGTGCTGCGACATGGAGCCCCTGAAGTCCTAATCACGGACCGCGGAACGGCCTTTACCGCGGAGCTGATGCAAGGAATCTTACGCTACAGCAACACGGATCACCGAAGAACGACGGCGTACCACCCCCAAACGAACGGACTAACAGAACGTCTGAACAAGACAATTGCGGATATGCTGTCCATGTACGTCGACGTTGAACATAAGACTTGGGACGAAGTCCTCCCGTATGTCACGTTTGCGTACAATACAGCGACGCAGGAAACTACGCAGATGACACCGTTCGAGCTTGTCTACGGAAGACGACCGACTACGATGCTCGACGCCATGCTTCCGCATGCAGAAGACGACGACCTCAACGCCGACGTCCAAGGATACCTTCAACGTGCGGAGGAGGCCCGCCAGCTCGCTCGAGTTCGTATAAGGGACCAGCAGCTGGTGGATGCCGGCCGCTACAACCTCCGACGCCGAGACGCCGAGTACCAACCAGGGGATCGTGTGTGGGTTTGGACTCCCATCCGACGACGCGGACTGAGCGAGAAACTTCTGCGACGGTATTTCGGACCCTACCAGATTCTGCGACGTGTTGGCCAACTTACCTACGAAGTGATCCCCGATGGTGACTCCGGCACATCACGACGACGTACGCGGCCCGAAGTCGTCCACGTGGTTCGCTTAAAACCTTTCTACGAACGATGACGAACTTTTATTTTCATTTTCGGACTGTCGCTTATGTTAGCATCGGGTCGATGCACTCTTAGAGGGGGGGTAATGCCGCGAACCATGCATTGGGTTTGTTTATTTGTGTTTTGCTTTTACCGCCCGGCTGCGCCGGTCTGTGTTATCTCCGTGCCAAGGGAAGCGCGTGTTCCATTCTTTCTTTCTGTGCCGCATGTGTTATCTGTTCAGATAGGGAGAGCATTCCGATCTAACGTGAACATCCCGGAATAATCTTCTTACATCTACAATGGTCTCGATGCGAATCGACGGTTCCAGAACCACGCGCGCCGAAAGATAAAAAGCCTGCAGAGCAGACGCCGGGGCATTCGATTCTGCGACGCTAGCCGACGCACGTACGTCACTTTGTTGACCACTGCTTCGCCGCCTCTGTATTCTTTTCAGTTGTTAGGGGAGCACAAGTTCGCTCCAATAAACTTGTTTCTTTTCCAAACAACTGCTTCGTCCTTGGCTACGTGACAGTATGTTAGTAAGGTGGGGAAGTGGTCACTGCCATATAGGTCAGTGCCTACACCCGACTCGAGAAGAGGAAAAAGAACTTCGGAGCCAACAACCAAGTCAAGATATGAGTGTGTGTTGTGTCCTATATTAACGTATGTGGGCTCATTTTTGTTGAAGAGGCATGCTCCTGAAGATGTAAGGAATTTCTCCATCAGGCAACCTCGGGTATCCGTGCGTGAAGAGCCCCAAAGAGAGTTGTGCGCATTAAGGTCGCCTGTTAGGGTATATAAGTTTCGGGTAGCTGGTCGACCAGCGCCTCGAAGTCAGAGCTAGAAAGCACAAAATCAGGACAAATGTAAATGGAGCATACCGTTATCAACCTATTAAAAACTATTGTGCGTATTGCTACAGCCTCAAGGATGGTGTTCAGAGTGATAGGGTGGCATGCTAGGGATTTCCTGGCTGTTATGGCTACACCGCCCGAAGAGTGCGTGCAGCCAACCCTATCCTTTCTGAACACCATATAGCTAATTAAGAAATTTGTTTGATTGGAATTTAAATGTGTTTCTTGGACACACATTAAACATGGCTGATTAGCATGCAGAAGCTCACACACATCGTCAAGATTATTCAGATGGACTCTGCAGCTCCATTAAACAATATTTTCTGTTCCTATTATTATGTGTTCAGAGCTACTGGAGTGTGATTATTTATGTAGGGTCTTTCGGAGCTTGGACTCTTGGAAGGGGTTTTTTTACCTTCTCTACTGACCTGGATGTCGCAGCCCGTTCCTTTCGTTTCGATGAAAGCCGGAAGGGCTCGACGTCCATGAAGTCATCTGAAGGCAAGGGGGTGCCCAGCGGACTGGGCCCCCTTGACGTGGTACCCTTTCGGGAGTTCTTTGCCTGCGCTGCCAATGCCGAAGGCGTGGGGAACACCACAGATGGCACAGGCAGTGAGGCGGGGAAGGGGGTCACTGCGACTGCCTCCGTCTCCACCTCCGTGCCCTTGCGTGTGCTTTGGGCCGGTGGAGAGGAAGCAGTGGATGCAGCGGCATCCCCAACACACGTTGTTGCAACCACAGCCGCTGCTGGGTGAGCGAGCGGTGCAGAGGCTGGTTGGGCTGCCCGGGGCAAGCCTGGGGGGGGGCGGTGGCGGGACCAAGTCCGACTCGCGGTACTGGGTCCACGCCGAAACCAGACGCCGCTCCCCCCCCCCTGGCGAGTTGCGTCGGCGTACCTCCCCAGGGGGAAAGAGGCGAACCTCTTTCGCGCCTCTGGGAAGGTTATGTTTTCTGTGACCTTGATGTTTATTATTTTCTTCTCAAGTTGAAACTTCTCGCATTTTCTGGAGTACGCCGCGTGTGGGCCCTGACAGTTAATGCACAGGAGTTGTTGTGAACTACAATTATCTGTGGGATGGTCATGTTGGGCGCACTTGGCACAGGTTATTTGGCCCCGACACGAGTTAGTACCATGCCCGAACCGCTGGCACTTGAAACAGCGCCGCGGATTCGGGATGTACACTCGGACAGAGCACCGGATAAAACCGGCATTGATGTGGTCAGGAAGAGTGGAACTGTCAAAAGTCAATAAGATATGTTTAGTTGGTACTATCTTATCGTCGCTTCTAATGGTAATGCGCTTGACTGCCGTCATACCTTGACTTCTCAGGCCTTCAAGAAGATTGGCATCTGTATCATTTGCAAGATCTGGCTCCGAGATCACGCCCTGAGAGCTGTTGAGGCGACGGTGGGGCGTGACCTTGATGTCAAGATCGGCAATACGGGTCTGTTTCAAGAGTTTTGTGGCCTGCTGCTCACTATGTACCTCGACCAAGATTTCACCGGTTCTTTGTTTCTTAGCTTTATAGGATTCACCTATAACACTTTTCAGAAACTTCGAAATCAAGAACCCTGACTGCGAAGCAATAGGCCTGGCTTGTTCAAGAGATTCAATTATCAAGAAATGGGGGTAGTCATAAGGTTTTCGGATTGTTGTCGTCGTCGAAAGGGGTGGATGGGATACTTCGGTGCGACCGCTTTTAGGGGGCCGATCATTGGGTTTGGGAAATTTAGAAAAAACCATACAGCATGTATAAAAGCAGGGAACGGGGGTACTTTCTTCGCTCGGTTTACCCTGTTGCCGAAGGAGGTCCCGGAGCTCCCTGCCTGGTAAATAGACAGGGAGCCCATCCGCCGGAGCTTCACCTGGGCTCCGACGGCCACCGTTTGAGGTTTCTACCCTTCACCTTAAAACTCATTACCACGGTTTGGTTACAGCGTGAGTATGGGGGCTCGCGGTCCGCGGTGTCGCCAACACCGTCACCAAAATTGCTCAAGGTGCCCTGTGCGGGGTCATAGCTGATTAAGTCTAGCGAAATCAACATTCACGCCATGCTGAGGGAAATAAATTCAAATTTTCTTAAATTACCACAATAGCGGTTTCAGCGTAAACAAAAAAAATCCCACCTCCCCTCGCGGGAACTCCTGTGTAGATGCGACGCATAGGCGGAGCGGCGAAGGGACCGCGTTTTATAGCGCGCATAACGTTGAGGGGACTGCGTAAGCCGGTCCCAGTCGATGACGACGTTGGCGTACTTGTAAAGCGGCGTGGACTCACTCTAGGTGTTTGAACCAAGCGTGGATGTTGCTTCGCCGGAGAACGGCACACCGGTTATATGCGCAGCGCGCCCGAAGGAGAGGAAACCGCGGCAGAGAGAGTACTGCACATGCGCCGGCCCCAGCGCGTCTGCCGCGGCTATGACGCAACGTGCCGCGGCTATGACGCAACACAATCCAACACAATCAATTTTAATCCAATCCCATCCAAATCCAATCCAATCCAAGCCAAGCCAATCCAATTCAATCCAATGCCCCTCGAGAGAGAGTGTTCGCTATCGGAGAGGAGAGGGGGTGAGCGGCGCAGAGCGCAGCTGGCGCGGCGAGGAGAATGGGGGAGGGGCGGACAACGCCGCCGACGACGACAACGACGACGCCGGAGGGACAAGGCGAGTGAATGAGATGCTCTGCATCTAAAAAATCGCGCCAATCCACCCCGTGAATGTGGTTGGAAAGCAAAGCTGTAAACGGCACCCAGAACGATTACCCATGCGACGTCATTTAAATTCATTAACATGGCGCTACAAAGAGCAAGACCAGAGAGAAGTGAAATGCACTTAACCACACCATTTATTACTTCAAAGAGATATTCTTATTAAGGTTAAATAATGCATGAAGCATGAACGGTGTTTGGTTGAGTTGTATTGGTGTAGCACAAGATTGGAAACTTTGTTTATAAAATAAAGCTCCAACCCGGTGTTAGACGATCTGACTTCGTCTCTGCGCAGCGGGCGGAGGCGACGAGATTTGCGGCAGAGAAGGAGGCGGAGGAGGAAGAAATACTTCTGTTCAGATTTCTGAACGGCCCAGAGTGCAACCCTGGGGAGTGATTCCTTCTTCTGTGGGGCCCATATGCAGTCCGCGCGGCCTGTGTTCTGTACACCCGCTGAAGCTGGGTAGGTAGAGTAGGTAGGACCTGGACAGCAGCATCTCCCATTGCTCTTGTTGGGTTGTTGAGGGAAAGAGAGGAGGGTGCTCAGGGCGAAAGTCGCACACCCCGATTACGGGGCGGAGTGTTCCTACTTCTGAGCAAAATTTACATTCAGCGTCGTAGCGATTCGGTTGCATTAAGTGAATACGCGTAGGCTGTGGGAAGGAGCCCGGATTGTATGAGCCGTAGGGTAGTTTGTTGTTCTCTGGAAAGGTCAGGGTAAGGAGAAGGTACGGTCTGTCTCAGAAGGCGATAATGCTGGGTTATCTCCCTGAACGTGACAAGCGGGTGACTGTCTTCGTGCAGCTCCATAGCACGGGAGGTAAAAGCGAAGGCTTGTTGGGTGGGCGTATTTGTTGCCCTCCATTGAAGCGTGAGGGGGTGTCCAGATGAGCTGAATGGAACCGTTTGGGTAGTGGTTTTTTAGCACGCTCAGTGCAGGTCAGGCCACCCAACCCGGCTGGTAATTCCAGTAGGCTTGCTGGGAATGGGTGACTACCCTCCGAAACCCTGGTTGAGTGAGAGCGAGGGTAATGGCTGCCTCTTCTGCTGCCGTCATTTCTTGGGTCCTAAGCGAGGTACACGCAAGGACGTTGGTTCTGGAAGTAGCCACGATGATGGCGTATTGCTGACCTTGATGTTTGGAGGCGTCCGTGTAAATAACTGCATGATCCCCACCGAGGGTGGTGTTTAGCACTTGAGCCCGTCTTTTCGGTGACCGTCGTCATGGGAGGGGTTCATATTTCTAAGCAAAGGGAGCATCTTTAGTTTTAGTCACCAAGAGTGTGGGAATACGTCAAGCGGAGTGGCATTCTGGGCTGCCCAGCCAATCTGGTGAAGCATGCGGTTACCCACCGCAGTTCTGAGTCGGACTTTCTGGTTAGAAAGATGGCCTTCTATCAGCTCTTCCACCGTGTTGTGGAGCCCCGTGCTAAGCAGCCTCTGTGTGGACGAACTCATGAGAAGACCAATGGCCTGCTCGACTGCCTTTCTAATAATTATATAAAGCATCTCTATGTCTTCCTTGTTGAGAAGAAGACAGGGGGTTGACGTAAGTGACTATCGAGAGGACAAACGCTTCAATTAATCGAAAGCTACCGGATTCGTTTAGGCCTCGCTTCATGGTGGCTACTCGCCTGATCATGTGTATGATTTGATTAATGCTGTTTTTGAGGCGCTGCAAGGAGACGTCACTCTTGCTGTTAGCCTCGAGATGTAGGCCCAGGATCTTGATGCTGGGTCTTGGAGTGATGGCCTGGCCATCAAGGAGTATTTAAATGTATTCCTTGGTTTGGCGTGAGGGCGGACGACAAGGAGTTGTGATTGTTTACGTGAACATTGGAGGCCACAGGATTCAGCACATTGGCGTACTAGAAGTGAGATGTCATGCATTGGTGTGAGCTTCCTTTAATTTTTGTAACTCTTAGCACATGGGCCTCTAGACGGGCGTGAGTGGTCGCGTGACGCTTTCACGTGGCATTCAGCGAGAACGCAGGGGATAAACCTGTAGATGTGCTTGGTGAGTACACCACCTGTCTTCTCAGTCTTCGCGTGGGCTCGTAGCTAAATCGGTAAGACAACGGGCTCTCGCTTTGTTAGTCTATTAGTTCCAGGTTCGATTCCCGGCGGTGCCAGTGAATTCTTTTGTTTGTTCGCTGGAATTTTCTGCTGACACCAACGGTCGCGAAAGAACCCTTGGGGGGTAGAGGTAAAAAGCTTTGCTTTAAAAGTACTGTAAGGTCGGACGAACCTATCACAATATTTGGTTCAAGTGACGTGTTTGGCCCGACACTGCTGTCGGGGTCCGGCTCTTGAATGCAAAATAAAACTGCCGCCCGACACAGACTCGCGTGTCGCACCGACAAGTCGGACCCAGTATGTCGGGTCCGACTTGCCGGACAAAGACACACTTGTGCGCGCGAGCTCGCCGGCACAATGAGGGAGTCGTGGCTAATCCCCTCCCAGACTAAAGGCTGGTTCCATCTTAGTCCGACTGAGCCCGACATGGTGCGCCTGGGCCGGTCGTGCCCTGTCGGAGAGGCCCTGTCGGGCCAAGTTGGACGCCGACACTGAATTCGCTCGGCGAGCGAATTCATCCGGCTCAGCCGTCCGGCTCAACCATCCGACCCGAGTTGTCTCCGCCCATCCGCTTTCGCCAACATGGCGGCGGGTAGCTGCGGGGACGATGTGCGTCGCACAACGTGATTGTGATATCAAAACGACAAGCACTTGCAGAAGTTACGACAGACCACCGCGGTCCTGAGTCGGTACTGCGATACGCGTTTATCGTTGGTCTATTTCAAATGTTCGCGCTTTGTGTGGAGCCGAGGCAGAAAAGGCACCAGTACCAGCGTCTGCAGAGTGGTGCGCCGTGTTTTCGTTCTCTATCAAGTGTGTAGATATACGCTCGTCTTGCTCATCGCTAGCGCGAGACGACCGATAAGTCCAATTCATCGTGGCCCGGTTCTCGCGCGCTCCGAGCTGTCAAGGTCTGTCTCCGCGCTTGGATCATCGATACGTTCAAAATACGGTCACGGTGAGTGAAAGCAACGCGCAGTGGCGGTCAGCGCTTGTGTACAGTGCAAGTTTCTCATATCAAGTGTGTACGCCGTGCTGTTTCTACGTTTGATGTAGCGAAGTTCGGCTTTCGCGATCAGCCGTGTGTGGTACTTCGCAGTTCTCCCGGAGTTGAATGTGTGTCTGTGAAGCTACGGCGCCGCTAGCTCCGATACTGCAAGAAACACATCGCAAAATCAAGACACTGATCCGTTTGCAGTTGCGAAACGACACCAGCGAGGATCGCCGTACGGGATGGGAGCAGTCTGTTTTGATCTTTACCCAACCGGCCAAACCGCTTCCGCTCACTGACTAGCCAGAGTCATTGTTAATAATTACAGTGACTCTGGCTAGTCAGTGAGCGGAAGCGGTTCGGTCGTTTGGGTAAAATCAACTGACTGCTCCCATCGCCACCATCATGCGACACTAATTAGACCGTTGCCCACACCGCATTCGAGGGGTGCACCTGTTACATAACTTTCCCTGTGTATATCTGCGCAGTTGGTAGCGATGTGTAGCGGTGTTTCTGCGTTTTGAAATGTGAGGGTGTTCCCAGTGCTTTTGTGCCGCTGGTGGACTGCAGCGTTCCCAAACCAGAGTCCTGAGTGCTCCACTAGTTCGCCTATTCTAGTGGCCGCGTGATGTGGTGGCAAGTGTGCTTTGTGCAGCAACTGCAGTGTGTGTCCAGGCTTTGCTTTTTTTCTCGCGTTCAGCACTGCCTGGTTACGTGACGTGTGCTTCATGCGAGATGCTGTTTCTGTTTGGGACTAGTTTTCGTGGTCATTTCACTTGCAGCTGTTGCTTGTTTACGCATGCCGCGTATAGGCGCTAGGTAAAGCTTCCATGCACCACTATCCGAAAAAGTACCTTTACTAATGAAGCACATGGTTATTGTAATGTAATCATGCAGTCATGACATATTCCTGTGAGTAGTGTTTACACACCATGTTCACAGAATGGTTTCTATCATAAACCTTTTCAAATGCGCATTTACGCTTTTGTTATAGTTGTTTGCTTTAAGCCACACCAAAGTTGGCTATGTTGTGGTCTTCCCTGAACTCTTAAAATTTCAGCACTGTCAATCATCAGTGAACATTCTTAAAGCTGAGTAAGGGTTAATTCGTGTTCCGTGGGCGGCACACGTGACTTCTTTTGAGAATCCATTTTTGCTTCCAACATATCCAGTATCGTTCAGCTTGATTAAGCTCGTCGGATATGAGGGATCCCAATTTGCTGCTTTGTTTTTAGGTTCTAGCGATGAACTGAAAAACCCCAGCTGTGACTCTGATTAGCTTTAAGATTTTGCCGTAGTGTTCCAGATCGATCACGCCCGACTCAGTAGGTGGCGATTTTGCCGCTGGCAATGATCTTGTTTTCTTCCTTTTTCCTAGTTCGATTTCATCGTATATCGCTTTCGCAACCACGCATTCCCAATATGCATGCGGGACAAATCCACAGTGCTTTGCTCCGCTACAGTGCGTTTTTGGCCAGCTGCATGGCTGGGATCTCGCGTGCTGGATTTTCTCTTCCCGGATAATGTCTACATACGCACTTGTCCGCGAGGCGTTGAATTTTAGTGACTCAGTTGCGTGCGAACTGCTTCCAGCGGCCAACATCTTCATGAATCCAATAGAGTGCTGTTGTTGAATCTGTCCGTAGGTAGATGTTTGATGGCTGTTGCTTGAGGGTTTCCAAAATATAGTCACACAATCGACCAGCGAGCAGGCATGCCATCAGTTCCAGTCTCGCCAGTGTAATTTCCTTGCCTGGTGCAACCCTTTGTTTGCTTACCAGAGTTGTCGATCTTGTAACGTTTTCACCCTCCAGGGTGAGGTAGGCAACTGCCTCATATGCCATTGGACGGGTATCAGCAGAAATGTGAAAGCAGTCCGTCCTCCCTCCATTTGTTTGCGACCTGTAGTACCGGGGTACTTGAACCTCAGGGAGATAGGGAGTGCGTCTAGCTACACCTTCCAGGCCGCCGTGATGTTAGGTAGCGTGTTGAAGTCGATGTTTTTACGCCACAGTTCGTGGAACAGGACCTTGGCATGGACAATGAAGGGAGAAAGCCCGCCCTCCCTTCCGAGTGGTTCATGTTGAACCTCAGTGCAAACGACAAGATGCAGTACGATAGCAACAGGACACACGAAGCTCTGCTTTGTCCTGTCGTTTACGCTAGGGTTCAACATGCTTACGAACACTTCCAAGTTTTCACGTTGCGCCCTAGTGGGTCACATATCCACGCCGTTGTTTGTAGCATGGGCCAATTTGTGAATGGTTCTATGCCATGAATACAATCTATACATGGAGAAATGTTAAGTGGTCGGCACACGGGTCCCACGTACGCCGCAAAACCTTCAGCACATTCAACAAATAACTGAGATGCATGGTAGCGCGGGAGTCACGTTGGAATCACTGGCGTAGCATTTTACTGCTTCAAACATTTCAGTTGCATTTTTGTACAGCTTCACGGCAGCTTTCTCGCTTCCAGCTCCTGTGAGCACGTCATCCGTGTATGTCTCACAGTTTGAGGGTACCGCTCTTTGTTTAAGTGGTGTTGAAGCATTTCGGAAAGTAGAAATGGGTTAGCCATCACTCTGAAAGGGATGCGGGTCATACAGCAAGTCAAAACTGGGCAAAGTGGTACACCCGGTTTTGGTATTGCTTGAAACCACAGGAAACGCAATGCATCTCTGTCCACCGGTTTTATGCCAACCTTTAAAAATGTTTGTTTGATATCGGACCCTTGCGCCACTTGGTGTCTTCGGGAGTTCAGTAATAGGGTGTATGCACTGGGCTTTTGACCGTGCGGCAATGCTACCTACACGACGGCACCGACACCATATCCACGGTTGCATTCTGCCGTGTAGGCAGCATGTTTCCCGATGCAAAACGTGGTTTGCGGCGTGGTGTTTGTAAGAACGTTCGCGTGGGCAGTGTTTTTTTTTTCTGCGTGATTCGTGGGTTTGCGAATGCCTTGTCACAAGGAGTAGTCAGCATTGTTTTTGTTTCAAAATTTCGGAGTGTGCTGTTCACACTTCCACAACCGCAGATCCGAAAGCAGGCCGCACAACAAAAGCAGGCGTGTCGCGCTTTTTTCTGTTTTGATGCGGTAGCTAGAGCAGTGCTTGAAGACGATCTGACTTCATGCAACGAATTCGCAAAGAAGCTATCGATGATGGGTTTAATCAGTACCGAATCAGGCGTACCCATTTTATTTCAGGTGAAGACGACGGCTGTCAAAGCTTTCACCTCATACCTTGCACATGCTTGTAACACGATGTGTTACGGTAGCCGGCATACTTTATCAATGAGGCTAACCCGACTGGGCATCCAGCCGCAGCCTTGTTTCCTTTCAGTGTTTTTAGGTGAATATGTGTTCATGAATTGTAACCTTTTTTCAGGTAATTGTGGGCATCCAACTCTTTTGTCGTCTTCGACAGCTCTTTAATGACCAAGCGCCTTCTGTGCTTATGCACTAAAGCTTGACGTTGGCTATACAATTTGACTAGTTCAAGAACAGCGCAGAGATGAAGACTTATGGAGTGACAAACTAGAGCAGTATGGTTTATCGCTTGTCTCTGCGCTGTTTTTGCAGTATTCAACGCGTGTTCCATAATCTTGTTTTGCTTATAATTTCCACCTCGTCTACATCAAAACAAAAAGCACTTGAAAATTATCGGTCGAATCTTTGTCGACGTGGCTGCACCTAATTTCATATACATATGTCGCAATTGCTTCCACCCAGAACCTCTGCGTAATTGCTCACCGTCATTGGGAGCTTAAGTAGACGACTGTCATACGTTCAACACACCAGAACACTGTTGCCAGAGCACCTCACCGTCTCTCGCACTCCCCAAGAAGTGCGCAGCATGCCTGGGTGGCTCGGTAAAGCCAGTGCCTCGTCCCGCACGCCGCCACCATATCAAATATCGTTGCAGCTTTGGGTGGAAAAATTTTCCTAACTCGAGACACGGTCCTTCGAAGCAACCCAAAAATAAGAAAATCAATGCATGGGGATCACACGGAGACAGTGCAAAGCGGACTACGTTATCAGCGCCTGTCCAACGGTTAGACAGGAGCGGACAGCAATGTTTCAAGCATGTGACAAAGTTTGAGGTGAAAGCTTCAAAGCTCGTCGTTTCCACTGGAAACGAAATGGGGGCAACAAATTCAGTACTGATTAGTCCCATTATCGATAACTTCATTGTAAATTCGTCGCATGAAGGCGGACTGTCGTCAAGCACTGCTCTATCCTTTGCTCCGAAGCAGCAAAAAAAAAAAAGAGCGACACGCTTGCTTTTGTCATGCGGCCTGCTTCGGATCTTCGTTTGTAGCAAGCGTGCACAGCGCAGTCTGGAATTTAAACGCGAAAACAATGCTGACTACTACTTGTAACAAGGCGTTCGCAAACCCACAAATCACTCGGAAAAAAGGCTGTCCACATGAACGTTCTTGCCAACACCACACTGCGAATCACATTTCACACCAGGAACGCCGCGGCCCATGCGGCATAATGCAACCGTGCAGATGGTATCGGTGCAGCTAAGCAAATAGCACCACCACGCATTCGAAAGCCCATTGCATACGCCCATAGACTGACTAAATCGGAGGTCAGGTTCAGTCCACTTTCAAAGTTGTTGAAATATTTCGGTGAGTTACTGTGCGATGAGGCGTCAAAAACCACCTGAAGCTTGTGAGAGTAACGTGCAACAGCCTAGTGCAGCATGTAGTAAACAGCATCAGCTTCACTCGTACTGTCCGTAAGTTTTGCTATCCCTAGCTGGTCGTAGTTTCTGATCACAGCGTCGGTAGTCCTGACACAATTATGGGGAGTTTAGAAAGTGCCTTATCAAGTGGTATAGTGACATTGGCTACCAAGGAAGCGCCTTCTTCTAGTGTCCATCCATTTGTTTGATGGTCCCGCAAAACACAGAAAAATACAATAGAGGCGTGGAAATTTCTGAAATTTCAAACACTTTGCGAATGCTGTTTGCTATTCGATTTGCAGCGCACTTTTATTATTCAAAGTGCTCATTGTTTTAGAGTATTGAAAATTTGGAAATAATTGAGCAGTAAAAGTTGGCTCTGCCGCATGACATTCAAACTTTCTTGCTTCACTGCATGGCATGCCCTCTTTCGTTGACTTTTTGCATGACGCTGAAGTTGTGCAAAAAAGCTTAACACGCGGTCATACTATCACACTTAAAAATGAATGAACAAGTGTATACCAACTGTGGTAGAGGTTTCAGGAGTGTCAAAGGCGGTGGCAGTCAAGACCATCGCTAATGACATCAAGGTTTTCCAGGCTTTAGCACACCATTTGCTCACTTCTCATTTTTCTTCCACTCAGTTTTTATGTGTGCCAACTTTCAGCCTTTTGTCAACCTGCTTGAGGGTCTAGCTTCATTCAATAGCAGAAGATCAGAAAATAAACTTAAAAAATCGCTCCACAAAATGAATACCCTCTTCCAAAACGCTTATGCAGAGGCTGGACGGGCTGCAGAATGCAGACCGCCCTTACTCTATGAAAGAGAACATGTGTCATCTCTTGTGCTACTGCACGCAGCATGCAACCCAACACGAAACAGCGAAAAGAACTCTTGTGCGATTGCTACGAAAAAACTTTTCAGAACTGAATCACTTTTGTGAACTGTAGCAGTCACGCTGACACTGCGCTACGGACAAAGGCTCTAGATTGGTCGAGGTTCTAAACCTTGAGATCCTGAGATCTGTATTCCTACTACTGCCATTTTTTCAAATGTTCCTGATTTATTTCATTTTCCCTCTTAATCATTGTTTCTACGAACTCTTTCCAGATTTTTTTTTCATTTACTGTGTTCACCCTATGTGACGCAGCAAGCAACGCCATTTGTGGAGCTAATGTCTTCAGTATTCAATAAAGCTTTCTCTTTCCCAAATCATTTATTTAACATCACTATCATCATCTGGGAGGCTCCCGCGCAATTACAACTTTCAGCCTCATTACATGCAGCAGTGGCCTCGGTCTGCCTTGCGTGGTTCTTCCACTACACCATCCCTGTTCCACTAAGCTCATGTGCTTGCGCTTTGTGCGTAAGTAACCGATAGGTGTCCTGAACTTGAGAATGGCTAGATTGGGCTGTGTGTCGACCTGCCATTCCAGTGGCAGAAGCACAAATGAAAGGGTGTAGCACTTTTGTCTTCTGTCTGGCGCCAAGCGTAGGGAGAAGTGGAAAAGGGCACTAAAACGGTCGGAAGCTGATTTTTTTAGCTGTGATTGTAAGAGCGTTTGATTTTATGAGGAGTACTTTGATGGTATTGGCATTATAGTAACTTGCAGCTTTATTGGCAGCGGGCATGTGTTTTTGCAAAAAGATAAAGCAAGGCGCTGCAAATGAACTGTGTTTTCTACCTCTCAACTGGTTACATTGATTTGATAGATTGTGGGGTTTAATGTACCAAAGCTACACTTGGACTATGAAGCGCGCCGTATAAAAGAACTCTGGATTAATTTTGACCTCCTGAAGATCTTTAAAATATGCCAAAATCTGGACATGAGCATTTTTGCTTTTTGCCTTTATGAAAAAAGCAGCCACCATGGCCGGATTGAGCCCACGGCAGGGACGTACCCAGAGGGGGGGCAAGGGGGGCCCGGGCCCCTTCCCCGAAATTTTTTGGGCCATACCCCCCTTTCCCGCGCCACCTTTCATCGTCCCTCGCACACATTCTAAAGCGACGCCATACAAATCTTGGGCTTGATAGCTATTTGAGGCGTTTTTTTTTTCGGAATGAGCCAAATCCACCTAAGGAGAATTTGAGGGGGAAAAATGAAAGTTTGGAACCGGACCTAAAACTATTAAATGACATGTTTCACATGTCAGCTAGGGGAAATCTATAGCGACAATTGGTAATTAAGAATTATGCGGAGAATTTGAGCAATATTAGGATAAGTTCATATTTGGCTCCTACTCATTTGAAACAGACAAGTTGGTGCGGCATTCCTATGAAAACTTTATTGGAATCGACTTTCAAGAACGGTACGGTACAGTTTTAAGCAAAAAAGGCAATAAACATGCAACCGAGCTTAAAAAACAGCTCTTTTCGAATATGGCTCCGTATGGTACTTTTTTGGACACGCCTGAAAACACTCATGAAGCTCTTCATTGCCTTGCCATAAATTTCCAAATCGCTACAAGAAGCCTGCTCAAATCATCTTCCACGGCTTGCCATGGCTTGAAAGAGGCAGCTAATTTGTTAGGTACGTAAATGGGAAATATGGGAGTAATAACAATAATAATAACCAGATTTCGTTCACTTCCGCTTCCGTTCACGTTATCGTAGTCGTGTGTCGGCAAATCATTTGCCGATCTCCTCATTCCTGTCTGAGCTCATGATAAGCCAGCTCTCAAAAGCAAAAAAAATTGACGCGAAAACGCACAAAACAGCCCGAAACGTCACACCAACGCAAAATCCCATTGGGCAAATGAATTTGGCTCATTTTGATCCATGCCACAGCAGGGTCTGGCTCATTTTCCACACGAAGTAAGATCTGCGTACACGTTTGCAGGGAATTGTCTCAACTATTTATTTGCCACATTTTTTTATCGGAAAGTTGCCGGGATTTTCTTGGCAGTGCAGGTTTATCTGACTTAGTTTTGGTTTGTGGATTAGGTTCATTTCGAAAAAAAAAGATGAATCATTTGGTGGTCAACGTGGGATTAAAAAAAAACAGGCGAGGTATGTTTGCTCCGTTTACGCGGAAGCCAGTACCGCTGTACACTGGCTTCGTGCTCTGCTGCCGGCCTCCCACTTGCAATTCGCTGCACCCCCTTTACCCTGTTATTCTGCAATTTGTGCTTCGGTTCTCTCAGACAGCAGTAACTTATCGCTTGTTTCGCCAGGGTGGCGGTTTCAGCGGCTCGGGTCGCATATGTTTTGGTGGGGAAGAAAATGTTTGTCTTTGAACATTCAACAAATCCCTCCATCCTAGCGCGCCGTGGTGTCGGCCGATACTATCGCCAATGCCTGGTGTTTGTGGCTCAACGAATTCCTTCCCTGAGCCGAACTCACAGCGCGTTTTTCACTAGTTTTCGTGGAAATGCTGCTTTTGTGTTTGTCGGTAAGAAGGGTAACAAGTTCTTGCCGTAGAGAAACCCGCTGCAGGGTTTCTCTGCGCAATGCCTTCCAACGTCCGGCTCGCGCACGTGTGCAGCGTCTGCCGAACAAGCCAAGGCGACACAAGGGCTTGGAACCGGAAGGCGACGAGCGGAGTGGTGCGAGGGGATGCTTGACCCCACCGTCCGGCGCCTGTAACATTACGCCCGCTTAGGGAAGGCTACCGTGGGAGTACAAAAGCCTTGTTCCACAGTCGGCGCGTCCGTCTGGACAAGAAGGATCGCTCAAAAATGAAGCGCGACAAGGTTACCAAGCCCGGCGATGGCAGGGTGACAAAGTGAAGGCGCGCATCGTAGTTGTACGGCGGCAAGAGACACCGGCGGCATTCCTTTGGACAACTAAAGGCAGTGACAGCGGCACTGTTGATTGACAGCCATTGTGGTTAATGGCTGCTATGCACAACGGCGGTGTAGTGATGCCAGCGCCGGTGGACCCCATCGGGGCGGTGACCCTCCTGCCTTCTCACCGCTTTGCCGTGTCGCCCAAGCCGTCGGCGGAGTGGCAGCCCTTTGGGACGGCCTTGCCGGCGACCTTCTACGCGGCTTTTGGGAAGACTCATTTCCCACCGACTTTCTGGGGCGGCGGACAGGGGGGAGCGGGGGTCAAAATCCTAATTGGTACGTGTGTTGCTGTGTGGAGGCTGCTTCGCTTGCGGCTGCATGCGCAATTTCGCTGAGTTTGTCCGGAGCTGCGGCCAAGAGCGGTCACATGAAGACTTGCTCTCGTGGCAGTTTCTGGGCGCCAGAGCCCCACGAATTTCTCGCCAACCGCGCGGCGGTTCGGCACCTGTTTTGGCCCCCGGGACCCCATCAGGGATCATGCCGCGATACCCTTTTTGTGCGCTGCGGCACCTTTTAATTGTAATCCAGTTTTCATTACCATGTGTTACCTTATGTTCATGCTTCGTCGTCTCCTTTAAATAAGTGTAAATAGACTTTTTCTTCATCATCTACTTGCCTCGTCTCATCATCGGGTCCTTCACCATCCTCCACGACGACACCACCCACCTCAACAACGAACCAAACTTTACTGGCGGGTTTACGGACCCCGAGCTGCATTCCTATGCACAGACCTCGAGAACACCGGGCTTCAGCGGGGAAGGGCACGTAGTCTAAGTGGCCAATGGTCAACATGAGAGAGACGGGGTGCCGCGGGTGAACGGTGAAAATGAACCCAGGACGAACATCTCGACGGACCCCAACCAGACTTTTGGCCGAGAGAAATTTCGGCTTGAAAATTGGACTGCGAACTGTGTCTTTGTATTAGAGAGGTTATGAAACCCCGGGTACATATGATAGCTTAGTCTAGCGATGTCGGAATATCGTCGAGGTGTCGGCAGAGAGCAACGAGTTTACTTCACCAGCGGGCTGAACGAGAGGACAGAGGAGAAGCTCATTCCCGCCTTGCGGGACAAGCCACGCTGCGACGTCGAGAAAGCGACAAGGTGTATCACTGGATATAACAAGGTTCTTTACAAAACTGCCAGAGGTAAGCGCTGACGCGCTGGCGCTTGCCACCGTTTTTTTATCTACATTTCCTGCAGTCCAGTGCGTCTCGATACTGAAATTTCCGAGGCCTGAATCATTGGTGCTTTGAATGGCAGACCGTTAAACGTCGAACTCGGAGGCTGTTTAGGGTAATAACACACGGAATTAGGCGTATGACATCTCCGAGTTATCTAGCATTTTGTTTCCTTCCTTCATAACTGGTAGCCACAGGTTTTGTTTGGAGAAAAATATGGAAGTGGAAGAGGGTTGCCACGGAGATCTGAACTCTCGAGTGCCTATGCACTTCCGTTTCTGCCGACTTCGATTGCGTATAACGTGTGGGATGCTCCGGAAATGTATAGTTACTGTGCAGTACGCGTATTTATTCCCGTAAATATTGTAATTACTGCCGTTCTTTTTTTTTAATTTTGCAAACTTCGCGTAGGGATCTTTAACGTGAGCAGAAATCTCGAACATACGAGTGTTTTTGCTTTTCGCCTCCATCACAAGGGCGGATACAGTTAATTTCATTTATCTATGCAGGTTGACGCGCATTTATGTTAAACGCTGCGCGTTTATCGTGTTTGTACTAGTAACGGCGGGTACCCTCGCCCTCTCCCGTAATTTGCATAGAAAAGTTACCTTGGGTTGGGCCCCCCCCCCCCCCGAAAAAAAAGCCTGGGTTCGTGCCTGGCCCACGGCCTTGGGCTCAGCAGCACAATGTCTTTGCCACTGAGCCACCACGGCGCTGACTCCTAACATGCACCTGACATAAATAGTTTGCACATTTGTCCAAGCTCTAGCCCAGCTATAGCCCAATCACAAGCTCAAAAAATCTCGGATTCATTGCATGCATGCTTGAAAGTCACCATTGCACTCTCACCCCCTTCGTCCTTCTAGAACAAAACGGCTATACATTCACTGTCCCTCACTAGGCGGCAGTGACACAAACAACTAGCTGCAGCCGTTCGATGAATGACAGGTTTGTTGTCTAGCCAGTCACGTCATAATAAAGCTGCTAGTTAAAATACTATGGTACTTGTCTGTAAGCTTGCTCTTACAAATACTCAGAACAGTAAGTACTGTCGGAAACCCACAGGTATCCCACGTATAATGTGCGAAAAGAAGTGGTCGATCACATTATGCATGGAAGGATGTCTTTATTTGAAAAAGCCTCCTAATGCAGGCATGCAGGCAAGAAATCGCCCGGCCGCCACAACTCATGGTTCAGAAGCCCCCCCACCAAGGGGATGATTAGCGTGCACAAGTTCACTCGAGGGGGTCTGGAAAAAAACTTGTCGCTCGATTATTCAGTTAACTTGAATGCTTAGTGAAAGCGTGGTTGCTGTGCATGAGAGATGAGTTTGATGACAGCCCTTGTCCTCCTCATTCATATTTCATCGCAGTTGCGCCGTTATGGCTTTTTATTTATTTGTTGAAGGGCAAGTATAGAAGGGGCAGTAATGCCGTCAGTGGAATTTTTCACTGAGCAGTCTCAAAAGAAATAAAAACACCCGCATTTCCCCGAAGGGGAGCATGGGGAAGTGCGAATGCACGGGTGATGCTATGAGGGGGAGTTATGTTGAACTGTGTTGGCATTCGCCCGTTAGTTGCATTTAACACCCCCGCGTGATCAAATGGGGATTCACACACCCCGTTAGTCGTTCTCTGGAAATCTTGGTGAATTAAAGTGTATGTTCGAGGAGATCACACACACACGCAAGTAAAGTGAAACGACAGTATTCTTTATTCAGCACTTGTTGGTGTTGTCGTTGTAGTTGACGGTCATTATGACCGCCTTGTGGTCACTGAAATGTACGGTCAAGAGTTGTTGCAAGACCGCGCGTATCAGACAGTTCCTCGCAAAGGCCAGGTCGATGTAGCTGCCGTTGATGGTGGTGGGAGCCTCCAGCGGTAGGCACGTCATGGAGTGGTTGGCGAGCATGTATTCCATCAACCACTCGCCGCCCTTTCGCACGTCCACGTTAAAGTCCCCAACAACCACGACCGGGTCCGAGGGCTTTACGCGCCTGGCCACACTCTCCATCGCCGCGTCCACGTATTCGACGACGTCGTCGCGCGAGATGTTTGGCGCGAGGTAGAGGGTGACGACCACGATTCCGTCGCCCGAGTACGCGTCGGTGTAGACAGCACTGTACGGCGACTCGTCCCTGACCGGCGAGGTGGACATGGCGTGCGACACGAGGTTCGCGTAGACGTGACCAACGAGGTAGACGCCGCAGTACTCGCCCCGACTTCCGCTCCTGGCGAAGCAGCAGTCGTCGATGGGGAAGTGGGAATGCACGGGTGATGCGAAAGAATTCTTCTTGGCCAATCGCCCTAAGTGGGTATGTGCTAAAGAAATTAGGAACTCTTCTTGGCCAATCGCCCTAAGTAGGTATGTGGTGCGGACGGACGGACGGCGATGGACGCGTGATTCAGGGTCGCTTAAGAAGTGCATTCGCACTTAAAAAGAAAGAGAACTCGACGGACTTGGCTGGCAGCAGTGTTTCGAATCTTGTGCAACTCCAACTCTGCTAAGCTATCGCTTTGAAGCCTCATATGCATGCAAGTAGTTCAGTCCCAAGGTGTCTAATAACACAGAGTTGTTACAATGCCTGATAATTTTTAAGTAAAGAAGCTTCCTTATAAGGTATGCCCACACTGATCAGTGAGTAGTATGCCTGTGCTTGTAAGTAACCTGCAGCAAGGCCCTCATTCATTGTCGACAGAGGATAGTGCTTTGATGGATCTTATCTCCGCTGTTAATCCATTCAATGACATAACATGTAAGGAGAGGAGCAGGATGCACACATGAGTGCTGGCACGAGTTGTGCCTTGATGCATTTCAATCTTCTATTCAGTTTATCACTTCAATTTTCCACTTCATGCCTCCTTCAGTTTGTGCAATCATTGTAACTTATAAGCTTGTTTGCGAGCTGAGCAAAATAATAACGGAACATTCACAGTGCCTTTGTGCCATTGCACTCGTTGAAGCAGCTGCCGTAGAAACTAACCGCAGATTTATTGCGCTACAGTTGAACGGGTTATAGTGAACAGTACTATCGTCAAAAGTTCGACAAAAGTTTATTTGGTCAGGCATTATTTCAAGAAGCGGTAAAACGAGTACAATGGTAAAAATGACAAGCAATCGAGATTGAAACGAGAAACTTGTGGCATGGTGATTATGAGAAACCCCTATACCGTGAACCAGAAGGAAGGGACATTGCCAGTAATCTACTATGCATCATTACGTCACCAGCTTCATGGTAAAATCTTTATTCCTTGTTGTTTTTTGCCTCATTGTAAACAAGGAACCTGTGCGGGTTTTGAAACATCTGCCGGCATTTTTTACTTGGTGAGTGACTGTTTTGCTGTTTATTCTTATAGTGAACGGGTTCAGGTGTTACAACCAGTTTGATATGTTGACTAATTTAGTACGTCTAAACCCACTTTAACGAACTCAATTTCTGCGATGCATACATTATATGAGGGCTTGTTATCTTCAATGGTACGAATGACCTTATTGCAGACAAAGGTACCTCTAGTAAACTAATGTGAACTTGAGGCTGCTGCTTAATAGCATTGAAAATAGTGCTTTTGGCACATGACTTCATGTGAAGATGCTCTAGTATACTTCCTTCAACGTGAGAGAAGTTTCACTGAAGACATTAGAGCAACCTGCATACCTAACCCAATAGCAAATGTTTGCAGCTTAGATGAATCATCTATGTTTGCGTCTGCCTTGTTATGTGAGGACACGATACACACCACACAGGGTGGATTGAAAGTAACGACTCAAATCGATTTAGGAAAGGAGTCTCGGTACAGGCAGTGAGGTGAGTGACAACAAAGGAAAGTTTGACATCCAGCTCAGTGCAGCTGTACGGCTACAAAGGAAAGCTGTACAGCTCTGTCTGAAACTTCGCAGTTCAAGAAAAATTAGTCCTGGTCTAGGATGTGGTGTGTACCTATAGTGGTGTGTGGATATAGTGTGTGACTCATTGGAACATGTGGCGAATCATAGCTATCAAAAAGGTAGGGAATTTGTTACATTGTAGAGGAAATATACGGGATAATTATGCAAATGATTTCGTTGTTGGGGGTTATTGAAAAACCCTACCAGGTTTTTTGCACTACATCCCTCTCATTTGAAAATGACTTGTGTTTTGCACATGCCTGTTATGCACGAAGGACCACATTGGGCAAGTCATTGAGCTTCTGTTGAGCATGGTGCTTCACGTTTCTCAAGGGAGACAGGCAGTCAGAACAACATACCGGTTCTTCCTGCCGTCTTGTGACCAAAGAAAGTTGTGAAACAGGATTAACTAGAAGCTAATAAACCAACAAGATAAAACAAGGACATTGTGAGCTACAAAAATTTGGCATATCTGTACGTTTTTTAATTGGGTATATGCTATTTTTAGTAGGTGTCAAAGTTTTGCACACCACAAAAAAGAGGAAGTGCAGCTTTCACTTGATTGAATCTGACTGTCCACTTTTCTAAGCCATTGTAATGGTGTTGAGTGCATAGAATTTTTACTGATTGCAAGAACATAGTGTATGTGATGATGCTCAATTATCAATTTATATTTAAGGAACCCAGGAAACTTGATTGAATCTGACTGTCCACTTTTCTAAGCCATTGTATTGGTGTTGAGTGCATAGAATTTTTACTGATTGCAAGAACATAGTGTATGTGATGATGCTCAAGTATCGATTTATATTTAAGGAACCCAGGAGAAGAAAAATATGAATGGTGCAAAATGAAAGGGTTCAACATGCATGGGACTACTTGATCATTACGAGTTGTGTGCCTATCGAAGAAATGTCAATAAACCGTGCTGCAGTTTAGCGTCTTGTATACTGATATTTTTTTTTCAAGTCTGCATAAACTTAACTTATTGTTGTATGTATTGTTGTTCACTTAACCTTGTGTGTTTCAAGTCTGTAATATTAGTACATTTGGTAGCATTAAACAAAGGAACTCTTTTTGTTGTGCCTTTACTTGCCTAACTTTGGCCGAAAGAGGCTTCATTTCAAAACAGAAGACCGCGTTATAAGTGGAAATTACGGAAATGAACTATAGCTTGGTATATGGCCACCATGGAAGTTATTTACTAAGTAAAACTGTTGACCTGGATGGGAGCCTTCGTACAGTCGTCCAGAAAAGGTAATCTCGTTGTAGAACACAAATACCAAAGCCGGCATCGCCATTAAAAAAAAGAAAAGAAAACACCGTGGCGGCGCTCCGTGGAACTATTCCGGTTTTTGCCAGTTACTAAATATGATCGCTGGCTGCCGTAGTTACCAGCGCTCATTGCAGTTCACGAAAGAAGCGCTAACATTTGCTGCAACGACGCAAATAGACAGTCCGTGCGCACCGTATCAGAATGCCATGCGCTGAACGATCGAGAGCTTGTTTCTGCGTAATCATAGAGCGCTGCTACGTACGTGGACGCATGTTACATCGCTGGGAGAGCGGTTATGCTTCAAAGAACAGTCTTGCCGCATGAGATTCGGAAAAACGGGAAGAATATATTTTGCGCCATCGCCGCTTCATAACCGGAGCCAGAGTGAGCCTGCCCGAGCCAAGCTGCAGCATCGCCGGGCATGCACTGGTTTATGGGAAGCTCTCCAATGCGCTTGCGTTTACATAAACGTTACGACTGCTGGCTGATTAAGTCGAGATCAACATTCGCGCCATGCTGAGGGAAATAAACTCAAATTTTCTCAAATTACCACAATGGCTGTTTGAGCGTAAACAAAAAGTACTATTAAGGTCGAACGAACCAATCCATGGCCAGGATTTCGGGACACGGCGTCGAGTTTCGAAAAACTGACACCACGTGGCGTCGCGACCTGAAGACACAATTCCTTCTCTCTTGTTCTCTCCCCCGCGGTGCGAGAAGCAGGGCCTTCACACAGGGTCTAGCCGCTCGCGACGGTTTCCCAAACAGGCCAGCTTTTCGCCTTTGTAATTCGCCGAACCAGGAAGGAAAAAAAAAAAAAACAAGAGGGGAGCCCTCACAAAACGACCCCGCATGGGCTGCGGTTGGTGCCTCGATGCGCCCCCGCTCTGCGGGCGCGCATCGAGGCACCCTACCCGTGTGGACGGGGAGGGCTCGCCCCGCTCGGGCGCCTGCTTTTTTCGTGGCGCTCGTGCCGCATTTCTCACTCGAAGGAAAGACCCGGGTACAATTTTCTTTCGACTTGTGAAACAATGTGCGTTAGTACGTATCGAGCAGGCTCGGGTCAACTGCAGCGTCGCTAATGAGTTAACTTTTGCCAGTGTCGTCTTGTCGTCTGCTACGGACGCATCGTCTGCTCACCGCGCCGCTCGACCAGCCCGGTGTCCTGGCTATTTCACGGAATGAAACGTGTTGTTGGGGGACGTCGGTTCCGAAAGCCTTTCAGGTCCCATGGGTCGCCTTTTCGACATTAAGGGGTCATCTGTTCAATTTGTCACAGGGCATTTTTATTTCCTTCCGCTTGCATGATACTTGTTCGCACTTGGCACAACCCCAACTTTTTTTTTTTTTTGCTGTTGAACAACTTGCACAAATTGCGTTGGTACATTGATTCGTACATTAGAATTAATCAGGTGTCTGATATGTGGGCGTCTTTTGAAGACGCATGCAATTAAACGAAACGAGCTTTTCTTTTTCTGCTCGCTTTTAATTTCTACGCGCGAACATTCACACCCGAATTCAGGAAAATTATTTTTCCTATGCTAATATCTGCATTGACAAATAATTTGCAGCACAAAAACATTTTGCGTTATTGTTGCAAAGCACAAGCGGTAGAGCAAGATCATAATCTATTATTTCGGGGTTCATAAAAAACCAAAAATCAAATGCCTCAACCCTTACCTACTTTGCGTTAAGGTTGAGGTGCAAGTATACTAACATTATGAGTAACGGAAAACAAAGAAATACGCAATTAACGCGACAGTGCCAAAACAAGCAGATGAGCATATGCAAGTCTTCGGCAAGTAAAAGAAAAACACGTTATGAATGTTTTCTATTGCGTGGGACGCGTCCGCTCAACGGGCTTTCCGGTGCCTCCAAAGCTAAAAAAGACGCACGCCGGCCCGACGAGAACGCTTCTGAAAAGAGCACGTGCTGGATCGACTTGCACGCGCTAGCCCCTGAGGCAGCTTTGCTCAAGAAGAGAAAGGTGCTACTGATTGCGGGTAGGTTCTTCTTTTCTTTTAGACGTACACTAAAATATTTTAATACTCCCCGCCCCAACCACCGGCTAGTGTGCGACATGATCAGTGAACAATATTCTTGGACTAGCGCTCTTACGTGAAACGCCCTGTCCGTCATACTACCTGAAATGGGGTATGCTACCGTACTGTAAGTAGTATTTTTATTTACAGTACGTTCCCCGGGTATGTGCCGAGTCATAGTCACGAGGAGAAGATAAGAAATTGGCTGCGTATCTGGTTGCTTTGCTGCAAATGTATACCATAGCCTTCGGCCGCCCCCGCCTCGTAACATCCTCCCCTCTCCCCCTCACGCTGTTCTTCTCCCCCTGCCTGCCCCATAATTAATGCAATTGAAGTTTGATGAATTAGATTCATTTTTCCCTCGTTTTCTTGGTTCGCGCGCCACCTGTTGGGACCTTTTCTTTCAATTGTTCTTGGAACAGCGCCTCAAAAAAAAACCTCACCCCGCCTGGGTTCCTGGCTTCTCTACCTACGCTTCCAAGAGCTGCTGAGGTATTCGTGAACAAGTGCCACTCCCTAACCAAAGCTGATCTGCACCACCTCATTTGGTTTTGCCCCAAATTAACTCGCTATAGAAATTTCTCTGCCCCCACCAACGATCCCGCGATAGCCATAGACCCTCACTCCGTGGGCACTCCCATCCTTCACAAGATTGCTGTATTCGCAGTCACAAGCGGTCTAGCACGAGCTGTATAGAACGGCCGGTCTGCTCCCCTTCCTTACCCATTCCTTTGATCCTATTCCCCCAACAGGCCTAGGGCCAGCCTTGCCCCAAATAAAGGTTTCTCTCTCTCACTCTTGAGGAGACATCTTTCTTTTATTATATTTACTTTTATCTGGCCTGTTTTTGACACCGTCTTTTACCGCATTTTTATTAAAACCAATCGCACGTCTATTTTTGAATAAAAGAACGCTGCTGCGGCCAGTTATGCACTAATGTTTTGCCTCAATTATGCCTAATGCTTTTTTAAAGACGATAGTCTTTCTTGGGCTACTTAAACGCGATTGATTGATTGATATATCTTTATTTGGCGAGCATGAAGCGCAGATGTTAGGGCGCCCGCCCGGTGGACGGCACCGATTCAGCCACCGGTTCAAAAGTTATAAATATTATTAAACAAGACGCTTATATACGCAAAACCGTTCCAAACTTCTAAAACTGCCAAGATTTGTCATACATGTCCCAATAATATGGCGCGAAGGAAACCCCAGGTACATTTGAGGCAAAATGTAAGCACATAACCGGGATTACGCGCGTTCTTTTAAATAAGCATAGACATGGCCTTGGTTTTCACGATAGCAATTTAAAAAAGAGGCGTTAAAACAATGGTTTGACCAAAAAATACGAAAAGAAGCTGGCGCCCGAGCCTCGAGCTCGAGCGCAACCCTAAGCCGAACAGTAGCAAAGGTTCCAACAGATGGCGTGCGAGCTCTGCAGCGCGGGAAAAGTGGATTTAATTTAGCTACCCTCCATCGCGTCAGACGCGCGAGGAGTGAGAGAGGGGGGAGGAGAATGTATGAGACGGCAGGGGCTGCAGAAGACTATCGCCTTTCGACGACATTTGCAGCGAAGCGAGCAGATACGCGGCCAAGTTTTTCTTCTGAACAATATTGACACGTAGAAATATATGCACTCCGCCAGGTTCAGTAGCTTGGGACGGTTTTGCCTATATATACTCCTTGTTCCAGCATTGTTTCATGTTTGGCCCAGCGGCTGAATCGAGTGACAGACGGACAGATAGACAGACAGGAAAGAAAAAAGGACGATTGAGAGTGCACGTTCGGCAACTGGACACTAATGCTTTCTCAATCACTGTATCATAAAAAAGTGCTTAGGTGTCCTCGGAATTTACACCTAGGAAAAAGAGCTGCAATTATTGTGTGTGACACCGAAGGGTGCACAGAAAAGGCACAGTTCAGAAGCTTGGTGCGCAAGCTTAGCAATAGACGTCTTTTTTTGGAAGTGCCTACGTTTGAGCAAGTTTTATTTGTTACAAGTCTTAATGAAAACCGTTTCTTCAGCTCATTTACACAAAGTTTCATGAACGACAGCATAAAGCTTTAAGAGCTGCATAATTTGTCCCTTTCGACGTCAGTGTAACATTATATGTGCCGTAACATCGTTAAATATCTCTTTTTGCGCAGATGCAAGGCGCCACACAAGGCGGCAAGAAGCTGCTCTTTTTGTGACTTTCTTAACCCTCGCCCGCGCCCCTAGAAAAAAATAAGATACATAATAATTGGTATTGCCTAAAGGAGTTATTAAATAAAGCTCTAAAAAATCTCAAATTCTGACCGAAAACTTTCAAAGCATAAACACAAACGATGCAATCAGTGCGTAGACAGTCATCCATAACCTAATACCTACGCAAATAATAAGTTGCCGAAAGTTTCACACAAATAAGCACACAAATCCGTTCACAGAAAAGTTGGCGTACGAAAATGTCGGTGCACCGGAATGCTTGCACCGTAACATCCCGCATTGAAATGTTCCAGTACATCGAAATGTCCTAGGGCCGTTCATAGGCGTCTAAATAGTAGTAACTTGGAATCCCAAACATCAATGCTCAACATTGGGGTTAATTTCAGGTGCAGCACTACCATTGCGTTCGTATAATTCACGACACTTTAACTGTAACAGTGTGCTGTAAATGTATAATTGCTTCCATTTCGGTTAAGCGCCATTGACTTTTTCACGTATATGCATGCTTCTTACGGCGTCGTTTATACTTTTTATAACCGTTTTTAACGCATATCAGTTTTTAGCTGGTGCTGTTCTGATGGAAGCGCCTTGGAAGCAGTGGAGCGCGGCCACAATTTTAATATTTACAATTAACAAAATATCAAACACATTCTCTAGAGCGCACACAAGAATTAGAAAATTCGCAAAGCTTAAAGGCAACAAATATTGAACAAAAAGCTGCGGGAAAAAAACTGCGAAACTACGGCAATATACTGGGAATTTTTCAAAAGGATGAAAAACAATTAATTAAACTTGAACACACCTCTAATTAATATATTCCCTCTGGTAAAAAGCGTTTAAATAGCATTGGGATGAATGGTACATAAATTGAATAAAATAACAATTTAAATGAAAAAAACCAACGAACATTGGTGAATCTATAAACCGGCATTCGAGAAAACGATTTTTGATAAAACGGACGCCGCTTCGATATAATAGCGTTAAAAAAGCGGCGCTCGTTCAGCTCTTGGCAACCCCCCTTGCGCCATAATTTCAGTCTCAGAAACTTGAAGATAGTGCTTTATTTTTATTTATTTACTATTTATTTCATACTTCCAGCCTGAGCGCCAGGCCTTAGGCATGTGTGGGAATAGATATATACAGTAACAAGGACGGCATGATTACCTGTATACATAAGAAAAACACAATACAGCAAAAGAAGAGAAAACGCTAAACAGATTACAAATACATTCATACTAATCCGTATGTAAAAAAAGACAAAATGGCATACCTGCGCGCAAACATATACGTTTTACACCATTTAACGCATCACTGCAGGAAACCGTGCGGATAACTTATTTTCACATTTGACACCGTACTAACATAGCGTTATTTGCCACCTCAGAAAAAAGAAAGAAAACGAAGAAGTAAAAACTGTACACAGTAGCGCGTGTGGACACGTCGTAGGTCCTTCAGGCACAGTTCTTGTGCTGGAAAGTCTTCCCCCCCCCCCCCCCCTCACCCCGAGCGAAAAAACCAGGGGAGCACGCTTTGTTTGCTCTGCGCAATCTAAAAATGAGGAGGGGGGACAGTCAAGTCAGCCAAACCTTTTCAGTGGCAGCAATTATCTCCCCCACCTCCTTGGGATAAACCAGAGGAGCAGGCCTTGTTCGTCCTCGTGCACACTACCGACTGCCTCTTTGTTACTCTCAGCGACAACAGATGGGAACCCTCCCTGGTTCCGCTGAGGAGAGGCGAGTGTTGTGTTGGGTGGAGACGGTCCTCCTCTCCACTCCTTCCAGGAAAAAGGAGGGGGACGGGGGCGCCACGTAGCGTCAGTTTTTCGAAGTTTGTGGCGATACGCCTCACCCCGGGCATGAAAAGTGTTGCAGGGAACCTACACAAACAACGTTGCAAAAAATCTACAATAACAGGTTTGTAGCCCACAACCTGAAGTACTCAAACCCGGGAGTCGTTTTTTCTATCTGTTTTCTGAGCGCCACAATTTTGTGTTAACTAGTGCGGAACGACCTGAAATCCAGCCTGTTCTCATAGGCCGCAGCAGAAAAATTTTAGACTGCCCGGGAACCTCGTGAGTTAGTCGTACAAGCCCAATATTTTGCCACGGCATGCCGCTAGAGCCATGCTACGGATATCCCGGAGTCGATTTTTCTAGCTGTCTTCGTTATTAAACGGCGGCCGTTTCTTTTTTCTGCCCCATTCAGTTACGCCCCGGACGGGCGAAGCGCCGGGAGAGGGGCGCAGTCAGGTTTCCGCGGTGCGTGTCCCTCAATCCTGGGGATGACAATATTTGATTCAAGTGATGTGTTTGGCCCGACACTGCTGTCGGGGTCCTGCTCCCGAACGCGAAAGAAAACGGCCGCCCGACACAAACTCGCGTATCGGACCGAAAAGTCTGACCCGAATTGTCGGGTCCGACTTGCCGGACGAAGAAGAAACCACCCTGCCCGCTGCCCGCCGTCTGACCCACGGGAAAAGCCGCTCCAAGCCCAGGCGACCATCTTCGGGGCGAACGATCCATCAACGAACGGCGCCGACGCAGGCTTCGCAAATCTCCAAGAACTACGCCGCGCGCATTTTCGACACTCAGAGACGGCACCCTTTCGCTTCCCGTCAGCTCGTCACCGAACGACCGCATACCAACAGAGGCACTCGGGCTAAGCACCCCCGTCTTTTGCCACACAAAAAGGGAGGAGCACAAAGCATGCACTCGGCGGCCCCCAACCTCGCGTCTATGCGGCTGCATGAAAGGAACGCAGCATGACAGCTACAAGCGGAGGCAACGCCGATACATGCGCCACCGGCGGCTTTAATTAATTAAATGAGGATCCCGAACTTAACTAATCCGCACCAAGAATGTTGTGCGTACACCAGCTGTACGTACAACATTAACTCTCACTGCACGTTATGTCTTACTGCAGAGTAAGAACTAAACAAAACACACTCAAGCAGTTACGCGAGTCGTACGCGCAACATCCCTGGTAATAGGCACGGTAATAACATTCTCCGTCACCTAAGCCATTACCACAATACTACGGCACACACCAACGCTACCAACACTTACAGCCCGCCAACTGCACCAACAACAGATACCACACGGCACACTTAGTGCCTTGGCCTAGCCGTGGCTTCCGCAACATCAAACAGTAAACGAAAGCGCTCAACTACAGGGCCCATGAGAACAAACTCGTGGCGCCCTCTACCATTAAAGGCAACCAACCCCACCAAGGGTGTAAATATTCAAACTTGACAACTGAATGAATAACACCATCCACTCTTAAACGTTAAGCGCGTGCCAAACAAACAAACCCAAACGTACAAAATGAGGCTACTCCTGTACCAAAACAAAGAGTTTAAGAGAGTTCAGCGTCTCTTGACGCACTCACGGGCGGCGGTTCTTTCAGAATGCACGACAGATTGTTCATCCCCGATGTGGTTCACTTGCTGTCCACTTGCGATGTACTGGAAGTTCCTTTGTCAGCATTTCACTAGTTTGCATACAAGCGCCATGGCGGGGCCCCACTTGTACATTCGATGGCCCACCATGTTCACACGCCAACGACCGCAAATAAAGGGAGACACTCGCCCTTTGTACCCAAAGGTAAACTTCCTACCGTGCTGTAACCGCGGCTCTACTTCTCAAGAAGACAGAGTTAAAACCGCCAAGCTCCCCTACTCGCAAATACACGACAGCTGAACGCAACCAACACATGCGCACACAAAAAATAACAATAAGGGGGAGAGCAACAGTACAGGTGAAACTAACAATAATCCTCATCTGAGCGATTCCAACACACCCAATACAAAACACGCTAACGACTAAGTGTGTGCCAAACAACACTGAACCGTTCCTGTCCGGCTGTGCCCACTATTCAGCGCAAACACCCCTTTCCACGGCGGCACACACCGACCGTCGCACGGAAGCTGATTCCTTTTCATGCACCACCAGCTGATTCTAAACAAACCCTGCAGTGTGGCTCGCGCTGTCCTGCGTTCCCGGAGGAAAAAAATTGGCCGCGTATCTGCTCCTTTCGTTGCAAATGACAAAAGACGATAGTCTTTATCGGCTTTTGCGAAGTAAATGCCTCCTTTCGCTTTACCGCTCACCTCTGATGTTGTTCCTCTTGCGTCGCGCTCCTCCCAAGGTAAAGACGCCAAATGTTTGCTTAAATCATTTTAAATTTCCCGCGTTCCACTGCTCCAAACCGGGTGTCTCGATGCGGACGCTGCCGTACGGCGAAGACGCGCGTTAATCGAAGCACCCTACTTCACCGTTTATAGAACCGCGTTTTCCTACCCCGCGCACGTTGCAAGCAGAACGTGGAAACTAACTAGTGGAACCTTTCGTAACTGTTACCGGTTGATTTCTTAAAATGGCGCCAGAAGCTATAGTGGCGCGGGCGACAGCAGGCGACGGCAGAGTGAATTCTTTTTCTGCAGTTGATGAAGTATTTAATTTCACAAAAGTCAAGCATGTTTGAATTTTTATAAAGGAACACGGCAAATATCACTTCTGTATTGATTTGTTGTCTCATATTTGCGTAATGTCTTGTTCTTCAACAATGTTGAGAAGTATGAACATTACACCGGACCCAGACGGGTAGATTTAGCTGTGACTATATAAGACTATTGCGCAGGCATTGTTTTGCTTTGGCCGGGTGGCTGAATCGAGTCACAGACAGACGGACAGACAGACAGACAGGCATACAGACAGACAGACATACAGACAGACCAAAATTTCTGGGTTTAAGTAGCCCAAGAAAGACTATCGTCTTTAAAAGAACACCCTACGCGGCGGTAACGCATACGACGTTGTCGAACCTGCGCCGTCGCACCTGCCGCCGCCTTCCGCGTTCTCGGGCCCGTCGGAATCGACCTACGCGCAAGACGCCGCGGGCCGCCTGCGCATTCATGCTTCGCGCACGCAAGCACAACAATTAGGCGCGCCGTTCCGCTGCCCTCACATGACCCCTGTGCTACCTCTGCCTCCTCTGAGATGACCATGCTTTTTACAGCTTGGCTCGATCTCTGCACCAGCTCATCTATGAGGGGCTCCTCGCGGTCAGCCACGGACTCTATGTCGGCGCATATGCTGGTGCTACTCTCAACGCTTGCTTGTGCTTCCTCGGCAACAGGCAGCTGTACACTGTCCGCCTCCACAGAAAGAATTTCAGGAGCTGGGACAGCTGTCTTGCGCAGTCCAGTGAACTCACTTGTCGCGGTGGGAACGCTAACGGGTACGTTGCTGAAAAACTAGAGTGGCTTCGGCCACCTCAACCGTCTTCCCATTCGCCTTACCCTGTGGCGTTTTAAGCGCCCATGACGGAACGAACACTGTGAAAACATTGGTGTCCTCTTCGATTTTACCAATCCTGCGGAGCTTCGCTCTCTCGTAAGCGATCTCTGCTCTTTCTTGGGCTAATTGAGCACTGAGCTCCTCAGCCGTCCATACGGACGGGCTACCCGCGCCCCTGTTGCCCCCCAGCCTTGCTTTTTCTAAAGCGTGCTAAGCATTTTTGAGAGCTAATTCAGCTCTCAACTCCGCAATTTTGAGCACAATTGCACTAACCTTCCGGTTGGCGTGACATCCCGTTAACATAGACGCCACGGTGAAACCGGAGAAAACAAATCAGGGCCCACCTGTGCTCACTCCGGGTTCGGCCGGGTCGCAGTGTCGCTGATCAGCAGCGCGCAGACCCGATGCGCCACTTTCGTCGCCGGGATGGGGCCGTGCTTCCTGAGCCAGAGCTCACGAGACCTCCCGCTGAGGTGCCACCTCGTTGAATCGCCGGAGCTCATGACTCCTCCCGCTGAGGTGTCGCCCCGTTGCCGTTGAATCGCGGCTCCCGCCGCACTGAGCCGGAGCTCACAAGGCCTCCCGCTGAGGTGTCGCCCCGTCGATGTTTGCAGTCTGGCTCGTCGTTAGTCGGAGCCGAACCTTGCGTTGAAGGAGTCTCTCCAGAATGCCCCACCAGTTCAAGCACATGGTCCTGGTCGTCCTGTCGACTGCGCCAGTTAGATTTCCCTTCTCCATCTTGGTGAATGATGAAGACGAAATAATGAAGTTCTTTTGATGCTCGAGCCGAGAGGACGATCTCGACTCGCTCCGATGACCGACGTCCGATGCTTGAAGCAGGTGAGGGATGAGAACTTCCCTTCTGGCTGGATATCAGGTGTATTTACACTATTTACATTACTCCAAGCATTTACATCAGGACAGAATGATGATTACATTGTCACTCTGCCCGCAGCAGCCTGTTCGGCCAAAATCTATACTGAACTACATCACTCTCGACCGACCTCGGACAAAACCCAACACTCCGGTTTTGATCCCAAAAACCACGCCTCCAAAGGGGGCGTTCAAGAAAGAGCGAAAACCCCTTTCAAAATTATTAATATGAAGCATTGATTGTCCACAAGAACCAGCCAATCAAACACATGTCCCACCCATGGTCACGTGACCCAACGCTCTCTCTCATGCACTCATAGTACGTTTTTCACGCACGTTATTGCAACCGGCAAGCAAATACACGACATCTGCCACCTAAAGTCACTGACCGTGTGGAGTGGTCTAAACATTACGTTAAACGGGTGGCGCCTGCTCAAAAGCCAAAGCCGACTGCGTAGAGCGTCTTCGCGCGGCTAACATCTTACGCACTTGTCCGCTCGCGCGCGCCAGCACAATGAGGGAGTCGTGGCTAATCCCCTCGCAAACTAAGCGACGCCGCTGCCCGCCGTGTGACCCACGGGAAGAGCCGCTCCAGGCCCAGGCGACCATCTTCGGTGCGAACGGCGCCGACGCCGGCTTCGCAAATCCTCAAAAATTATGCCGCGCCCCTTTTTCACACTAAGAGACGGCACCCTTTCGCTTCCCGTCAGCTTGTCACCGAACGACCGCATACCAACAGAGCCACTCGGGCTAGGCACCCCCGTATTTTGCCACACAAATAGGCAGGAGCACAAAGCATGCACTCGGCGGCCCCCAACCTCGCGTCTATGCGGCTGCATGAAAGGAACGCAGCATGACAGCTGCAAGCGGAGGCGACGCCGACGCATGCGCCACCGGCGGCTTAAATTAATTAAATGAGGAGCCGGAACTTAACACGGCCGTGCATAGCACATTAAACCTTGGGGATTCCGCCCACGAGACCTCGTGTCTCGTGGTTTTCATGATTACTTAGGCTTCACCCCCGATATACAGGCCAATTAGTATCTCCTGGTGGATGGATTACTAAATCCGGGCATCAACTGCGGCTGGCAACGCCCCCCGTAACACTGAACCGCTGGCCACTCTCTCTCTCTGAAAACAAAAAAGAGAAAAATCAAAGGCGACCAAAATGAGTACAACACACACTGAGAACCCCGCGAAAACACGTGCAAGGGCCCGGGGCAAGCTTTTACGCACGCGGACTGCCCCGTTCCCACGCCCGCACCTTGCACGGCCACCACAAACCCGAAGTGACCCGCATCTGTTCCTCTTAACGAGCGCAGCGCGCCCTCGAGGCTCCCCGCCATTGACAGGCGATCCTCGGCAGAAACCATATGGGACGCGCGGACCTCACGGTGTCGCATTCCCAACGAAACAACTTCGCACTTAACCGCCGTGGTGGCTCAGTGGCTAAGGCGTTGAGGTGCTGAGCACGAGGTCTCGGGTTCGATTCCCAGCTTCGGCGGCCGCTTTTAAATGCAGAGCATTTCAGTAACTCACGATGTCACCCGCGTTGACGTCCGTAGTCGTAGTCCGCACCCCTCCCCCTACACTATATAAAAAAAGATACTATCCGGCGCCTGGTTTCGATCCCTCGACCCTGCGGGCGGAACGCAATGTACATGGTGCTCTCCCCACTGCGCCACAAAGCCGACGCAGAATGGGAGGCTACGAACGTGCCGTATATCCTTGACTCATTGAAACTACGTCAAGAAGCTGCTGATACAACGCATTCACTACCACCAACTCCCCAAACACTAAACGTTAACGCAATACACCCACCCCCTATGCGACGCATTTACTCGAGTCCCCCTCGCGGGAGATGGGCCCAATTTTCTGATGGAGGTGAAAATGAAAAACGCCTGTGTGTTCGAGATTTCGGCGCACGTTAAAGATCCCCAGGTGGTCAAAATTAATCCGGAGCCCTCCACTGCGGCGCGCCTCATCGCCTGCGTTGCGTCGGCGCGTTAAACCCTACAATCAATCAATCAACATCTTCGCACTTCCTTACTGTGCGCGCGGGCCAACAAAGGCAGAACGACCGCCCCAAATCGGCCGCCGTCCAAGCACAGTTGGCAGCCCCTTGCTACCCCGTTATCAGAAGCGCGTCGGACCGCTTGGTTTTACAACCGTCCCTCTGGCTAAACGCGCGCGCAGGCAGGCGGCCACCGGTGCAATTGCCGCCACGTCCACGGAAAGCGCATCGAGCATCCAACCCACGCTTTCCCACGCTCGTACTGTGCTTTGCAACACGCCGTCCAAAACAACGTCACAGCCCAGCTGAGGCTCAAGATAATTCGTCCCCACGCAGGCGGCATGATCCAAAGGCCGTTCGCTCTTAAAAAGCTGGCTGCCATAAAGCCATTCATTCCTCATTCCAGGAACAGCCGCTCCCCCTGCGTCCGACACATTCCACGTCGCTGGCGCCTGCAACCCTTACAGACTTGTTCTACTCATTGCCACATCATGATCTTCTGCTTTGCATTGATGAGTATAGCGACAAGCACGGTTCCGTTTCGTTTCAAAATAGCTCTGGTTTGTGGGTACAAGAATTTTTACAACTTCTAACGTGTACCTAAACTACCATTTCCCAACTTCTGATGATAAGCTTTTTAATTCAGGCTAACAAAATTTGCATTGTATCTTGCATACCTCCAATTTCGAGTGACGTTTTCTTAGCGTACCTAGAACGCATTCTGCTCAACCAATTGCGAATTTCCCCAGTGACGAAAATCGACCGCTACGTTGATGATGATTTAGTAATTTCTGACGCCGATGAAGCAGGTCTCGGACAGTTAATATTTCAGGTTTTTGATGGATTTCGTCAATGCTTTAAGCCACTGGTTTCAACCGTTGAACTTCCCATAGAATAAAGCATTAGCTTTTTAGATATGAATCTTCACTTATCGCACAATCACATCTGCTGGGCGAAGCCACGTGCCAGCAAATGGATTCATAGTGTACCTTTTGATCGTTCCCACTCTAAACTCTTGAAAAGGTCTATTCGAACAACTTGTTTTAGAAATTCCCTCACAAGCCATGTTCTAACTTGATGCAAGATATCTTTCGTAAATAGGTTTACCATCTTCCGTTAGTGGGGTCCCCTAAGCAGCTGTTAGCACCCGTAGCGGAATCGATATTACAAAAGTTAAAGGACAGACAAGTGATTTTTGTCGACTATAGTTTCTTTATCCCGAAATGAAAGGGCGTCACTTAACACACCCTAACCTGAAACGGTTTTGCTGATAGCGCCCTAGAACCTTTGAAATCGGAGTTTTTAGGTCTACCAGCCGTACGTGTCCCGCCGAAAGGAATGCCGGCAACCATCACAGTGAGCCGTGCGGCAACACACGTTTAACTGCACGCGAGATTTAAAAAGGTCTTTGAAAACTTGTCCCCGGCTGAAATGGAAGAGAAGGAAGCTCACACTAACACTTGAAGCTAACGAAGCTGTACGCAACCTTGCATCCGATTTGCTTCTCCTCCGCTGCCGCAACAACCTTTACTCCATAATTGTTGCTATGTCTGAGTTGCTCTCGTTTCTTTTTTTTCTTTTTTTTTTGAACTGATGGTCATTGGACAGTACCTTGGAGGGGCGTACGCGATGATGTGTCTTTTTCGTTCCGAGCAAGCGTTGCCTCCGATTACGGCGAAACGTGTTTTTTGTTGTTTTTTTTTGGGGGGGGGAGGGCAATCTGGGCCAATCTATCTAAGTAGGTATCCTTGCCTTGACAAACGGGCGCAGGGGACGCTGGGTGGTTATCGCGAGGCACGCACACACGAGCGTCGGCATTTTCTTGGATTTTTTAACTGCCGGGAGTTCGCCGCGAGTCCCGCGCTCACGTGCGGGCGTTCGGTGATTTCTTGGTATTTTTAACTGCGGACACAAAAAATTACCATTTGCTGGACACTTTCGTTCTTAAAAATTCCCGCCCCTGAGACGAGTAAATAAATAAAAAAAACGCGTGATCCCATGAGACTTGAAGCCAGGATTTAATCCGAGCAAGGGTGGGAATGAAGTAGTTTTTTCTGAGTCCACATTTCTTCAGCTGTCCTGGTCATGTATTTGTGCATAAGAAAAACGTACTTCTTTCTTATCACACGTTAGTGAGGATGGGCAAAAGGAGGAAAATTGATAAGAGTGGTGTCCCTATAACTGAACTATCCCATGGTTTTACTGACACTACGAAAATGAAAATTAGAACTGTGTAGAAACGTTCGCTCCCACATCATTCAAGTGGAAGCCAGGGACTCCTACCGAAAGCGCGTCTGCAGGATGCGTCCGGGCAAATACACAACACTTATTCCTTAATAGATTGCTGAATGCATGGATGTAAAAACCTGAAAGCAAAAGGCCATCCCAGAAGGAGAAGCTACGACACAAACAAAGAGATCAGGGGCGAGAGCCAGGAATTGCGCCTCCGCTTCCCGGTTGCCCATTTCCTGTGGCGTACAAATTTCATCTCGGCACCGACTGCCGGCCCTCTTCGTCTTTTAGGTCTTCGTCAAACATTCATTTTTTTTTGTTCTTTTTCGTTATTTTTGTCTTAAGCCTATTTACTTTTATGGCGCAAGTTTCGACACGAGCGGCTACGGTGATTCCTAGGATATAAGCCTCGCCTCAGTGGGACAGCCCCAATTTTTTTCACCGTTCGGGCTGCGATTTGCAGTCGTGTGGGATGGTAGGTTTCTTGTCTTGCTGAGAACGACGGCCGCAGCAGAAACATAAAAAATAAGAAGTACGTTCATGTTCAGTTGAGTGGCGTCAGAGCCATTTCTTTACGGTGCATCCGAACCCTCCCTTTCACCTTTCTTTTTTTTTGCGTTCAACTTGCTTAACATCTCGACACCCCCGAGCAGACAAAGTGCGTTTACTGTGATTGCATGTCAGCCTTTGGTCTCTAGTAGGAAAACAAGTGTTCGCTGCCCTTGCTACGCCCCCCCCCCCCCTCACCAAAACAAGCACTGGAACAAGATTGGTTTCTTGAGGCGTCGCAAAATGGCCAAGTGCCTGGCATGGTTCGAATGTAATTTACAACAGAAATGGTTCTCATTTTGTTTAGAAAGCTACGGAGAAATTGCAGAAAAAAGCGTAGTTACTGCAAATTTTTATCCGTCCCTTCGTAGATGGGCGTGCCGATGAACCCCTGCGAAGCTTTATACGAATTCCCAAAGCCACACGCGAGTCACTCCCATCGCCAGCAGACCATTCAGGCCTCCATCCAGCCTTTGAATCACGTTGTCGTCTAGGCGCGAGGACTCACTGCCATTGCCAGGGAACCAGGCTGGCCATTCAGATGCACATGAGTGCACACCCCCTGCGCTGTTCACTGGCTTCACTCTCTCACATCCCGTCTGGATCCCGCCAGCGTTGCAGCTCATATTTTACAAAACAGTTGGTGGAAATTGGCGAACAAGTTCTTTCACCAGCATTAAAGCCGAGCTCCTTTAAAGTAAGCTTCACTAAAGCGGACAAAAACAATATACGAGCTAATTTAATTCAGAAGATTTGGTATTTTATGATACCCTAGCTCGGCGCTTCTCCGGCAGCAATTTCTCAATGCTTTTCACAGATAAATTAAACAATTGAAGCCAAAATTTCAATTCTTTCGCTGAATCCAGTGGCGTACCCAGAGGAAGGTGGGCTGATCTATAGCCCACCCCGCCCCTCCCTCCCAACCTCGAAACTTTTCTGGTAGGCGCTCCTTGTCCTGCGCGGTACGTCACGTGTGTTACACAAAAGTGCATATTTTCCTAACGTGTCGCCATGAGAAACATTGCTGCCTCAGTGCCTGTACAACGCGTGGGCGCTTACATAGATCTAAGCGCCTCAGTCAGGATGATGGCCCAAGGGAGAATCCGAGTCAAGAGGCCCAACGAGTCAGAAAGAGGCAAAAGGTTCAATATTGGATCTCGTGACTCACCGTAGACCTTTGGACGTGGGCAAGGCGAGTCAAGCGGTCCGACGAGTAAAGAGGTCCACGCTGTAACAAATCACCGCAAGCCAAACGCCAAAGTAAAATAGCCCACAACAGACAGCTAAATTCTGCGGCGAAACCCGAAGCCCGAGACGCATTGTGGAGCGCCTGCGGGGGTCGGACCCAAACACGGCGAGAGCTTCGCCCTAACCCATGAAGAGAAGCTTGTAGTCGAGGCGTAATTTCAAACAGTTACCATTATAACGCCTCTGTGTATGTATAAAAGTTGTGCATAAGTTGCTAATATATAGCCGCGAAGTTCTGCCTTTTGTACCAGCGTCTGGCCGCGCCGGGCCGTCTTAGCTTTCTCCAGCAGCTGAACTGCGGTTTGCTCTGTTTGTCTTGTGCTGCGCGAGGCAACCTTGCTCAATAGAAACTGGGTTTCACCCCGTCGTCACTCTAGCCTTGGGTTCTCTTCTTTGATGAACGATGTTCTTGATCTAATTCAGTTGATCAGGAAATAATAGCGCTGAGAAATAAATACTGGCCGGGAAAACGCTGCGGAATTCTATTTGATGACACTCTACTGAGCATGTCGCTTTGCTGGGCTCTTCTTCGCCGCTTGTAGGCCCTCGCTCCAATGAACTTTGCTTACGGAAAGAACTCTTCACATTGCTTGGCAACATCACTATGTATATATATATATATATATATATATATATATAGGGCGCAGTTGAACATTTGAAGATGGTAGAGAACACAAGGAAAGAAAACTTTCAACAAGGTAAAAGCACGATTGTTGCCAACGTTTCAGCAAAGAGACTTGCTTGCTTTATATATATATATATATATATATATATATATATAGCGAATCAGAATAGGAAATGAGGGGCTCGTAGAAATAACACAGAAATAAGGGTTGGCAGCCAAGAAAACTTCGGAAAGCAAAGGGGAGGTTGTGGTAGGTCATTGAAACAGATAAAGAATTTGAAAAGAAAGAAAGCGAAAAAAAAATGCCCGCCAGGTGGGATCCGAACCCACGACCTCCAGAATACCGGTCTGGTGCGATAACCACTACGCTACCGGCGGGGCGATTTTCTCCCCCGCTTTCTGGGGTATTTATGTCAATGTAATTTTTTCCTGTGCTTGGGGATGGTAGCCAGCGCCACTCTGACTTCTCGGGGTGAAGGGGACCTTCTTTTTTTAATTCCCGCGCCGTGACTCGAGTGTCTACGACATGTCGAGAGTGGTCAACCAGCGTTAAACCCTCTTAAGATCCCTATGGCACCAAGACTGCCAGAACAGAGGCCCTCGCTATGCATGTAGCGAATCAGAATAGGAAATGAGGGGCTCGTAGAAGTAACACAGAAATAAGGGTTGGCAGCCAAGAAAACCTCGGAAAGCAAAGGGGAGGTTGTGGTAGGTCATTGAAACAGATAAAGAATTTGGAAAGAAAGAAAGAAAGCGAAGAAAAAATGGAGCAGGTCGTGGGTTCGGATCCCACCTGGCGGGCATTTTTTTCCGCTTTATTTCTTTCTTTCCAAATTCTTTACCTGTTTCAATGACCTACCACAACCTCCCCTTTGCTTTCCGAGGTTTTCTTGGCTGCCAACCCTTATTTCTGTGTTATATATATATATGTATATATATATATATATATATATATATATATATATGTATATATATATATATATATATATATATATATATATATATATATATATATATATATATATATATATATATATATATATATATATATATATATATATATATATATATATATATATATATATATATATATATTGTGAGGACCATTGCTTTCGCAGCTCCTTTATTCCGAGGCGTCAGGCGGGGAAGAACCAAGACGGCGAGTCAGCGTGTCTCCTGATGAGGATTAGCCGAAGACGAGGTTGGGCCGGTGATGATGAGTATGTACAGCAGATGATGCGGTAGCCGCAAGCTACTGGTGATGATGATTAATACCGATGGGGACAAATATCTTCTAGCAGGCGGCAAGACACAAACTCAGCTCACGCTATTGTCCCCCTCGTTGAAAGAAGCGGCCGCCTGGCCGCGTTTCAGAGTTCGTCGCGGCGGTTAAAGGCCTTGAGCCGGGAAACGTGAACTATCTCGGTACCACGATGGCGGCAGTCGGAACATGGGCAAACTGGTGTGACGCGAAAGTTGACAGGATAGGTCGCCTCGAGAACCTTGTACGGACCAAGGAAACGGTGCAAGAACTTCTCGCAGAGGCCCAGAACACGAATAGGCGTCCACACCAAGACTTCGTCACCGGGTCGGAATTGAGGAGAGCGGTGCAAAGCGTCGTAGCGTTGCTTTCGATCCTGTTGGCTCGCTTAAGTGCGCATGCGGGCAAGTTGGTGGCAGTGTTCAACGCGAGCAACAAATTGTTCGGGAGACATCGCAGAAGGTGACACGGGAGCGGCGAAGAAGCAGGCGTCCAGAGTGGGCGAAGGGTGACGGCCGTATACAAGGTAGTATGGGGAGTATCCGGTTGTGGTCTGAATTGCGGTATTGTAAGCATAGGTAACAGGAGGTAAGATAGCGTCCCAGTTGCGATGATCAGGTTGAATATACATAGAGATCATATCATAGAGAGTTCGATGGAAGCGTTCTGTGAGGCCGTTTGTTTGGGGATGATAGCTCGACGTCATCTTGTGACAGGTGTTGGAAGCTCGAAACAAATCGGCGAGAATTTGAGACAGAAATGTCTTGCCTCGATCGCTTAGCAAAACGCGGGGCGCTCCATGGCGTAGCAAAATGTTGTGTAAGAAGTGAGCGACCTCGGTGGCGCTAGCTGAAGGAAGTGGAGCAGTTTCGGCGTAGCGAGTCAGGTGATCCGCGGCCGTAACTATCCAGCGATGACCGGCCGCTATCGGAGGCAAGGGACCGTAAAGGTCAATACCCACCACTTCAATATGGCTCACTGGACACGGCAGGGGCTGGAGTAGACCGCCAGGGTGTGACGTGGAGCGTTTCCGTTGACAAGGCGCACAAGGGGCGACGTATTTGGCGACACTCGTAGAAAGCCCTGTCCAAAAGAAGCGCCCTCGGACACGGTCGTAGGTCTTCTGGAATCCGAAGTGGCCTGCAGTCGGGTCATCGTGCAACGCTTCCAAAATGCGTGGACAGAGGGAACGGGGCACAACCGGAACCCATCTAGCTCCATTGGTGTGGTGGTTGAGCGGTACAGTGCGCCATCCACAAGCTGGAACTGGCGCAGCTGATGACGTAGGCGGCTATTCGGTGGTCGTGTGGAGCCGATTAGCCGATCGATTATTGTCCGACAATAACTGTCTGCGTGTTGAAAGGCAAACAAGTCGGGGTATCGTTGCTAGGAATACCGATGGGTGCAATGGGCAAAGGTGGCACATTAGAATGTCGGGCAATGTCATCTGAAGGCTTCACCAGCGGACACCTGGAAAGCGCGTCCGCGTCGAGATGCTTGCGACCTGACTTATAGATCACCGTGAAGTCATATTCTTGCAAGCGAAGAATCCAGCGCCCAAGTCGGCCTGACAGATTTTTCAAAGAAGACAGCCAACACAGGGCATGGTGATCGGTAACGACTGTGAAATGTCTGCCGGAAAGGTATGGGCGGAACTTTTGTACAGACCACACAACAGCCATACATTCTTGCTCTGTGATGGGGTAATTTTTTTCTGCGGACGTCAGAGAGCGGCTTGCGTAGGGAACCACTCGTTCACGCGAGGGAGCATCGCGCTGTAGAAAGACGGCGCCAATTCCATGCCCGCTAGCATCCGTATGAAGAAGGACTGCCTGCGTGTCATCGAAATGGCAAAGTACAGGCCCGGAAGTAAGTGCTTCCTTGAGATTTGAAAAGCTTTCTCGCAGTCGTCACTCCAGACAAAGGGGTTACCGTAATGCAGCAGCTGATTGAGGGGCGAGGGAAGTGTGGAGAAATTTAGAACGAAAGGGCGGAAATATGATGTCAAGCCAAGGAAACTGCGAAGGTATTTTTGCTCTTGAGGTGGAGGGAAATTGGCCACAGCGGAAATTTTGTCTGGGTCGGGCCGTATACCATCTTTGCTGATAATGTGACCGAGAACTTTGATGGATTTGCGGGCGAAGTGGCACGTCTTGGTGTTCAGAGTCAGGCCGGATTTGGCCAGATTAGTCAGAACTACCAACGAAAAAAAAGCCCTAGAGGAACTCTCAAGCTGTCCCGACATAATTATTAAACCTGCCCACAAGGGAGGAGCCATCGTAATCCTTGACAAAACTGACTATGTTAACGAAGCCAATAAGCAACTATCGGTATCGACGTTCTATAATGCACTACCCAGTGATCCCACTAAGGACTATAAGCAAATTGTCAAAGATCAACTTGCTGAGCTTGTTAAAAATAAAACAATAAATAAAACCACGGCTCGTTCCCTGATCCCTTATGCCCAGGAGCCAATACTATCTTCTCCCAGAGATTTACAAGGTGAACAACCCAGGGCCCCCATTGTTTCTGGCCTTGGCACTGTTACCGAACACCTCTCGCGCTATGTGGATAATCTCATTTGCCACATTCCGCCCAGCTTTCCCTCCTTCATTAAGGATACCAATGACTTTCTCTCAGACATCTCAAAAAATGAAATTCCTGATAACTGCCTCCTAGTCACCCTCGATGCTGCGTCACTGTATACTAACATCCCCCATGAAGATGGCATCGCCGCAGTATCCTTTGCGTATGAGCAGTCATCGTGCGACAAACCTATCGATTCTTCTGCTCTCCAAACTTTCCTTAGGCTTATTCTTGAACTTAACAATTTTGAGTTCGACGGAGTTAATTACGTGCAAGACAGCGGAACGTCAATGGGAACTCGAATCGGACCTAACTACACCAAAATATTTATGGCTAACCTCGAATCAAACTTTCTTGACACCCAAAATTTAAAGCCACTGTACTATAAAAGGTATATTGATGACATATTCATGATCTGGCAACACGGTGACACGGAGCCCCTCACCTTCATTGAGGCATTTAACCTACCCCATCCTAGTATTCCCCTTGCTCATTCCTATTCGGAACACAGTATAAACTTTCTTGACGTCACCGTTACTACCCCCCAAGGTCGGCTTCAAACTAAACTGTATAGAAAACCGACAGACACGCGGAAGTATCTGCACTTCCAAAGTAATAATAAAATAAAAAATACCCGGAACAAGTTATCGACGACGCTATTGTGCGAGCCAACCAATTAGACCTTAACGAAATCTGTAAGAAAAAAGCCCCGAACGGTAACCCGCAAACTAATTTAGTTTTAACCCACTCATCCTCCGCTCCAAGAGTGTCAACCGTTCTAAAAAAACATCACAATATGCTAATGCAAAGTGACCGCTTAAAAAGCATATTCTCCGAACCACCACGCGTTGTCTACCGGCGTAATAAGAATTTAGGCGACTTTCTTACTAACTCTCGTATCAACCAACCGGAAACTACTGGCTGCATGCCCTGTAATCAATCCCGATGTAAAGTATGCCCACACATGACCACTACACAGCGCGCCACCAGCAGGGCTTCAGACTACTACGCAAATATAAAAGGTAACTTTAACTGTGACTCCGCTAATGTCGTATACTTTCTAGACTGCACTGTTTGTAGGCAACAATATATCGGCCAAACTGAAACGCCCTCCCGAATACGGTTCAATATTCCCTGCTCTCATGCAAAAATCTGCCCTTATTTGCCCCTGTAAAGACATGTGAACAGTCCCGGGCATGCATTTGAACATCTTAAAGCAACGACTTTAGAATCCGCCTTTAAAGCCCACCACGACCGCGAGGTTCGGGAATCTTATCTCATTTATAAGTTTGGGTCAGAGACGCTTGGGATTATTGAAAGTTACGGAAAACTAACGTGCTTATCCCTCAATTAAAATTGGCGGCCTCATAATTTTTATAACTATGTTCACTAATCCTACCCTTGAGTTGCCCATCAGAATTCGAAGAAACCCTCCAAATACAGCAGCTTCATTAGCCTAATACAGCTCCACAATGCCATTTTTCCTTGGTAAGGAGGCCGCGTTCCCACCACCACTTAATAATGTTTAACCCTTTGTGATCTATAGACCGTAACTATTTTCTGTTCAGTTGCTAGCTTCTGTGCAATGCTCTTTTGTGCCATGTATCTATTCTCGCCATCCGCGGGGGCCACACCATCTTCGCTTCCGCGCAAGCCAGTCTCCCCAATCACTGAATACCTTACTGTATACTCTTCCCTTCCTTTTGAAACCGCGATTGTCCAGTTTTCCGCACTGTCTTAACTTGCAGCCCACGCCGCGTACGTTCCCCTGTCATGGTGCAACCTTGAACCCTGCTTTGTTAACACGACCCCTTTCTCTCTCTCGCTCTCTCCTTTTTTTGTTGTTGTTGTAACATAGGCGTAGCCCGACTGCATGCATACTCTCCGTTTCCGAAACATCCTCCGATCCTTCTCACAGCTATATAAGAAATGTGTTCTAAATGTTTGTGACAGCAAAATCATGTAACTGTACTCTGATGAATGCACGTCCCGTTGCCGCTCCGTAAGTAAACCTTGTTTGTTGTTGTTCTTGCTGTGTATCCGACTCTTTACTTATACTATATATATATATATATATAGGAAATGAGGGGCTCGTTGAAAATAACACAGAAATAAGGGTTGGCACTCGAGAAAACCTCGGAAAGCAAAGGGGAGGATGTGGTAGATCATTGAAACAGATTAAGAATTTGGAAAGAAAGAAAGAAAGTGAAGAAAAAATGCCCGCCAGGTGGGATCCGAACCCACGACCTCCAGAATACCGGTCTGGTGCGAATACCGGTCTGGTGCGCACCAGACCGGTATTCTGGAGGTCGTGGGTTCGGATCCCACCTGGCGGGCATTTTTTCTTCACTTTCTTTCTTTCTTTCAAAATTCTTAATCTGTTTCAATGATCTACCACATCCTCCCCTTTGCTTTCCGAGGTTTTCTCGACTGCCAACCCTTATTTCTGTATATATATATATATATATATATATATATATATATATATATTAAATTAGAGTCACCACGAAAAACATAAGAATATTTAATACGACGTTTCGACTGGGAACCAGCCTTTTTCAAGTGAAGTACATAGGTCGAATACAGGGTATATGTAGGAGCGCAAGGAGCCCACCCACGCACAGCAATATTAAGAAAAGTAAACAAATAAGGAAGGGGCACTGGGCATCTTACTCCAAAGGAGCGGAAACAACCTGCCGCATAAGGCGGAAGCGTAGAGTCGACAATTAGTCATCCAGACACTGGGGGACGCAAAATGGCAGAAGGCGACGTTGAATTTCAAGAATGCAGGCGGGAGGATTAGAGAGGGGGCCGCGTCCTCAAAGGAAAGTGCCGCCGCTTCGGGAGGAGACCAGATAATAGCCACAAATGGCTTATCCGCGGCCCGCGTACCGGGCACAAGGCGGACAATGACGACTCCTCGAAGGGCGCCGACGCGGGCAGAGCTGTGCGTCAGCCACCCAAGAAGAGCGCAGGCTGTGCGAGGATTTTGAGAAATGACACACAAGACAGGAAATAAACAAAGAAACAGCACACAGAAAAAAGCAGTTGAACGAGCCCCCGGCTCATGACATGAAATGGATAGATACAACAAATTGTCAGCTTACATTTGATATTTTTGCAAGTAACAAGGGTTTGCACATTATGAAAAAAGTAAAAGAAAGATGTGACGCACGTACGAGAACAAATCTCCAATGATCTAGGGAAAAAAAAGACACTTCGTAGCTAGTCATCAATGGCAGTATAAATTCGCACACTGCATGCATTCTTTAAACAAAATGACAAACGAAAGAATACAAAGAATACACGTGTACAAATCGTAGAACATGGGGAACCATAGCAGTGAACAAAAATAGCTTACAAAATGACATTTCGGGCAAAAGAGCAATGAAGCATACGGAGAAAATAAGTTATTCACAACACTAGACCGAATAGTGCTTGGAAAGTGTAATGATGGGATACAGCAATATTTCGTGCAGGAGAAGCATTAAAGCATACGGAAAAGTAACCTGCTGACAACGATGAACCATCCAACGGTTGAGATGTGGTAACGTGCGATACGTGCCGCTACAAGGTCTAGGTTTGAAGGCACGACAGCCTTCCCTGAGACTCATTGACACCTCTTGTGAGAGTGTTATATTTGTGGATCAGATAAGATTCGCAGGCTTCCCTGTCGAAATGGGTTTTAAATCCTGATTGGAGCACTGTGGCCTTAAATTGATCGAACGGGTGTTTCAAAGAGTTGATATGTTTGGAAAGGGGGAGATAAGGTTTTGTTTTTGCATCGGATCTGTGATTATTGATGCGAGTTCTAAAAGAATTTTCAGTCTGTCCAATATATTGCGCACCACAATCACCACATTCCAGGAGGTAAACTATATTTGCAGTGTCACAATTAAAATTGCCCCTGATCTGCAAACTATATTTGCAGTGTCACAATTAAAATTGCCCCTGATCTGCATGGAAAAGTCAGATTCCCTGCTCTGAGCGCTTGTTGTTGGTGTCATCATTAGACACAATTTGAACCGGGGTTTTCCACATGGTGTGGAACCTGTGAAACTAGTTTCTCTTGATCGAGATGATGTTACAATGTCTCTGATGTTTCTTGCCCGGCGATACACCACGCGTGGTGGGTCTGGAATGACGTGCTTCATTCTTTCACTCTGGAGCAAAATGTGGTGTCTTCTTAAAATTTCATTGACGTTTGGGCCAGATGCCGAATATGTCAGAATCAGATTGGTTTGTGACCTCGAAGTGGAGGTTTTATTGCCACTAATAAGGCTCTCCTGTTCTGATGCCTTCCTGATTGAATCTTCAATGAGTGGTAGTGGGTATTTTTGTCGTGCGAGGTCAATGCGGAGCTGATCACAATTAGAAGCGAAGTCATTTTGGTTAGAGCAAATTCTGCGGAAGCGTAGGGCTTGGCTGTATGGAATGGCCGTTTTGCAGTGTCTCACATGGCTGCTTTGAAAGTTCAAGTATTGGTGTCGGTCGGTGGGTTTTCTGTACACAGAAGTATCCAGTCTGTGTCCGTTAGTTGTTATCTGCACGTGAAGGAAATTTATTGTAGAAGTTGAAAACTCATGTGAGAATGAGATATCACTGTGAGCACTGTTGAAATCGGATATGAATTGTTTCAGGGCTTCCTCACCATGAGACCAAACCAAGAAAATGTCGTCGATGTACCGCTTGTAAAACAGTGGTTTTAAATGTAAGTTCTCCAAGAAATGTGTCTCAAGGGTTCCCATGAATATGTTTGCATAATTTGGGCCTATTTTTGTCCCCATAGATGTGCCACTTATTTGGACGTAGTGCTGGTTATTGAATTCAAAATTGTTTAATTCAAATATTAAAGTTAACAGTTTCGTCAAAGTGTTGCTGTCAATAGGTTTGTCCTCTTGTGAATTTTCGTAGGCTCTTATGACGGATTCTATTCCACCGGCGTGAGGTATGTTTGTATACAAAGAGGCTACATCTAATGTTACAAGGAAGGAGCCATCCGGTATCGTGAGGTCTTTTATTTCACTTAGAAAATGAGTAGTATCCTTTATGTACGAATTGAATGTGGGAGGAATTTCCCTTATAATGTTGTTGACATAGCTAGAAATGTTCTCGGTCACGGTTCCTATGCCAGAGACTATGGGCCTGCCCGGATTGTTGAATTTCTGAATTTTGGGAAGGAGGTAAAAACGTCCTGGCGTGCTGTGCAATGGAATAAGAGCTCGCGCAGTTTTTTTGTCTATCAGTTTTTCATCCCTAAGTTCAATTATGGTACTGCGGACTCATTCTTTGTATTCTAATGTCGGATCGGCCGCAAGAGGCTGGTAGAAAGACGTGTCACCTAATTGCCTTTGCGCTTCAGTGTTATAATCCGTTTGGTTCATGACAACAATGGCTCCTCCCTTGTCAGCGGGCTTTATAATGATGTCAGAGCGGGTGCTAAGGATTTCTAGTGCCCTCTGTTCCTTTCCTGTGAGATTCGGTCTGTAGGAGGTGCGCTTTCTATATTCCGCTATGACATCTTTTTGAACCGCCTTGATGTACGTATCCATATACTTGTCACGTTGTGGTGGTGGCGTCCAATGGCTAACTGATGGAAGGCTCGGTCCTGTGTTATCATCTCTGGGGACATCATGATAGTACTCTTTTAACCGGAGTGAGCGTGAGAAATTTTCTAGATCCTTGTACAGTTGCAGCTCATTTAATTTTCCAGTGGAGGGACAAAAGGATAGCCCCTTAGACAATGCGCTCAATTCATCCTTTGAAAGAGTAACGGTGGAAAGGTTGACTACATTATCAGGAGTGTCAGGCTCGGGTACATCATTATGGGAAGATGATGTGCTAGGTTCGGGTAGGGATAAATCAACACCGTCGCGGAGCATTTTTTTTTTGCATTGAGAGCGGAAAAATGGCTTGTTTTGTTCAGTTTAAACATTTCTAGTTCGGTCTTTTCTTGCGTAGTCAACCTTGCGTGGGCACGTTAACCTCATCGGTAGTGATCGGCGACTCCCAAGTACGGCACATTCACAACCATTTTGATGCATCTCGCCTTGGAACCCCAGCATTCGTGTCACAACGAGGAGCGACCATCCAAGATATCCCCGCACTTATGGACTTCGTGCCACGCACCACGACCACCATTGTGCTCCATGTTGGCACGAACGATATCGCCAAAACGCCGACCAGAGTCACCTTTCAACGGTACGAGAAGCTTCTCGCTTCCATCAGGCATGACCATCCTCAAATCCGTACCGTCTATGCGACTCTCATCCTCCCTCGCTGCCCTGATCGGCGCCGACAACGGAGCAACTGGCGGGCCGTGCACCGCTTCATATCAGAATCATGGGAACAGGTTAAGCGCCAGGCACAACTGGAGGAAGTAAAACAGACAGGAAAGGGGCGCACTAACAACTGAGCTTTATTCGTTTTGAAAGCGATTATAAATGCAGGAAAAAACACCATGTGACACTAGTTGCACCACGTGTGGAAACGATTGCAGCTGCCGAACTCGCCTAACTAATCATCCAGATAATCCACCTCACTCGAAAGAAGGTCAACTGAAGGTTTGCTGACACATCGGTCTCCCATATTTTTTATGACGTAGGCCTCGAACACTTCCCGTTCTTCTTTTTTGCGATATGAATGCAGCACTCGGGTCTTCTCAAACGCTGGTTCGCAGCCCTTTGGCTTGCAGTCAGTCTTACAGTGAAGAGCCAGATTGCTTCCTGTTCCCGTCTTCAGCGTCGCCGCATGTTCACGCAACCGGTCGTTGAGGCAGCGCCCCGTCTGTCCTACGTATACACGGCCACACTTCAAGGGGATCTGATATACTACGTTTTTTGAACACTCCACAAACGCTCGTTTTGACCGGCGGTTGGAACACGAACTTGGCGACCTAGGTGTTGTGCGCGTTTTCCGGTTCGTGGACGACTACCTTGTACTTTTTAAGTCGTCAGCCGGCACATCGGACGAAGACTCTGCTAGACGGGTTCTGGCAGTTTTCGAAGGGGCGCTTGACTGCCTCACACTGACCATGGAGCTGCCACTTGAGCGTCGCCTGACGTTCCTCGACCTGGAGATGACGTTCTTGAAGAACCACGTTTGCTGGGTGTACTCCCCCCGCTCCAAAAAAGCCTTGCTTCCGTTCACAACTGGTCACTCCAAGTTGGTCAAGCGGGGCATAGCGGTTGCTGCCTTGAGGAACGCCCTTGTAAGGTCCTGCCAGCACCAGATACAGGAGAGTTTTGTCTCGCAGGTCGGGAGACTGTTCCAGGCGGGCTTCCCTGCATCGATGCTTTGCGGCTTGGCGGGAAAGCTTTTAAATGAGCAGCAGGAAGGAGCCAGCCAGTCGAACATCAGACAGGAGGAAAGGCAGAAGATTGCCGTCATCCCATACATACATGGGATATCGCATCGCGTAAAGAAAAATGCGGAGCGTGCCGGTGTGCGCGTGGTCTTCAGCGCTCCCAACAAACTCGGAACTATGTGCCGCATAGTTAACCGATGCGGACCCCGGCCTCCTGTCTGCAGCAAGAAGCATGCCACTGCGTTTGTGGAGTGTTCAAAAAACGTAGTATATCAGATCCCTTTGAAGTGTGGCCGTGTATACGTAGGACAGACGGGGCGCTGCCTCAACGACCGGTTGCGTGAACATGCGGCGACGCTAAAGACGGGAACAGGAAGCAATCTGGCTCTTCACTGTAAGACTGACTGCAAGCCAAAGGGCTGCGAACCAGCGTTTGAGAAGACCCGAGTGCTGCATTCATATCGCAAAAAAGAAAAACGGGAAGTGTTCGAGGCCTACGTCATAAAAAAGGTGGGGGACCGATGTGTCAGCAAACCTTCAGTTGACCTTCTTTCGAGTGAGGTGGATTATCTGGATGATTAGTTAGGCGAGTGCGGCAGCTGCAATCGTTTCCACACGTGGTGCAACTAGTGTCACATGGTGTTTTTTCCTGCCTTTATAATCGCTTTCAAAACGAATAATGCTCAGTTGTTAGTGCGCCCCTTTCCTGTCTGTTTTACTTCCTCCAGTTGTGCCTGGCGCTTAACCTGTTCCCATGATGAAGTACCAACTAGCTCGCATCGACACATTAATTCAGTTCATATCAAAAGCCTGCCGGTTTAATGACCTTCTTCGCCGGCATTGTCTCCGCACCAGGGGCCTCTTCTACCTGGACCACGGCCTTGAGTGGCTGCCCTCGGCCCGGGTGTTTGCCGCGGATGGGATTCACCCCAACTTTGGCGGCGTCGCCATCACGGCCAGCCACCTGCACCGGGCCTTGTTGAGAAACTTTGCACGCAGTCAGTCGACATGGCTACAACACGCTGCCAGTGCTCCATCCCAACAAGTGCAAGGACAGGCCCCACCTCCACCTCCGCCTCCACCAACAGCCGCTGCTCTATCCTCCGAGGCCCCCTCAACCAGGCCTCGATATTCCGATGTCGTCCGGGGAACACGCCGAGATTGACTTCCTGAAGAGCCCCCAGGTGAACCCGGTGTCCATCCATTTTCTAGAGAATTTTTAAAGCTAAGGAAAGTTGTAGAAAAAAGACTTCGATATGAACATCACGTTAGCAGCTTACCTGTATACAGGAAATCAGGCATTGCCCAAAAAGGCTTGATAATTAACCTCAAATCAGCTACCTCTGACCTCTCGCCTACTCACGAGGCAAACTGGCGGAGCATACTACATAAGGCATCGATGGATCTTTTGAGCATTGTAATCGAACATGATCAGTGTTGCCTCGATGCCTTCAAAAAGGAAGAAATCTCTCTACTTAAAAAAAATTCATTTCACTACGCAAGAAAAGACCGAACTAGAAATGTTTAAACTGAACAAAACAAGCCATTTTTCCGCTCTCAAGGCAAAAAAATGCTCCGCGACGGTGTTGATTTATCCCTATCCAAACCTAGCACATCATCTTCCCATGATGATGTACCCGAGCCCGACACTCCTGATAATGTAGTCAACCTTTCCACCGTTACTCTTTCAAAGGATGAATTGAGCGCATTGTCTAAGGGGCTATCCTTTTTTCCCTCCACTGGAAAATTAAATGAGCTGCAACTGTACAAGGATCTAGAAAATTTCTCACGCTCACTCCGGTTAAAAGAGTACTATCATGATGTCCCCAGAGATGATAACACAGGACCGAGCCTTCCATCAGTTAGCCATTGGAAGCCACCACCACAACGTGACAAGTATATGGATACGTACATCAAGGCGGTTCAAAAAGATGTCATAGCGGAATATAGAAAGCGCACCTCCTACAGACCGAATCTCACAGGAAAGGAACAGAGGGCACTAGAAATCCTTAGCACCCGCTCTGACATCATTATAAAGCCCGCTGACAAGGGAGGAGCCATTGTTGTCATGAACCAAACGGATTATAACACTGAAGCGCAAAGGCAATTAGGTGACACGTCTTTCTACCAGCCCCTTGCGGCCGATCCGACATTAGAATACAAAGAACGAGTCCACAGTACCACAATTGAACTTAGGGATGAAAAACTGATAGACAAAAAAACTGCGCGAGCTCTTGTTCCATTGCACCGCACGCCAGGACGTTTTTACCTCCTTCCCAAAATTCACAAATTCAACAATCCGGGCAGGCCCATAGTCTCTGGCATAGGAACCGTGACCGAGAACATTTCTAGCTATGTCGACAACATTATAAGGGAAATTCCGCCCACATTCAATTCGTACATAAAGGATACTACTCATTTTCTAAGTGAAATAAAAGACCTCACGATACCGGATGGCTCCTTCCTTGTAACATTAGATGTAGCCTATTTGTATACAAACATACCTCACGCCGGTGGAATAGAATCCGTCATAAGAGCCTACGAAAATTTACAAGAGGACAAACCTATTGACAGCAACACTTTGGCCAAACTGTTAACTTTAATACTTGAATTAAACAATTTTGAATTCAATAACCAGCACTACGTCCAAATAAGTGGCACATCTATGGGGACAAATATAGGCCCAAATTATGCAAACATATTCATGGGAACCCTTGAGACACATTTCTTGGAGAACTTACCTTTAAAACCACTGTTTTACAAGCGGTACATCGACGACATTTTCTTGGTTTGGTCTCATGGTGAGGAAGCCCTGAAACAATTCATATCCGATTTCAACAGTGCTCACAGTGATATCTCATTCTCACATGAGTATTCAACTTCTACAATAAATTTCCTTCACGTGCAGATAACAACTAACGGACACAGACTGGATACTTCTGTGTACAGAAAACCCACCGACCGACACCAATACTTGAACTTTCAAAGCAGCCATGTGAGACGCTGCAAAACGGCCATTCCATACAGCCAAGCCCTACGCTTCCGCAGAATTTGCTCTAACCAAAATGACTTCGCTTCTAATTGTGATCAGCTCCGCATTGACCTCGCACGACAAAAATACCCACTACCACTCATTGAAGATTCAATCAGGAAGGCATCAGAACAGGAGCGTTCTAGCCTTATTAGTGGCAATAAAACCTCCACTTTGAGGTCACAAACCAATCTGATTCTGACATATTCGGCATCTGGCCCAAATGTCAATGAAATTTTAAGAAGACACCACAACATTTTGCTCCAGAGTGAAAGAATGAAGCACGTCATTCCAGACCCACCACGCGTGGTGTATCGCCGGGCAAGAAACATCAGAGACATTGTAACATCATCTCAATCAAGAGAAACTAGTTTCACAGGTTCCACACCATGTGGAAAACCCCGGTGCAAATTGTGTCTAATGATGACACCAACAACAAGTGCTCAGAGCAGGGAATCTGACTTTTCCATGCAGATCAGGGGCAATTTTAATTGTGACACTGCAAATATAGTTTACCTCCTGGAATATGGTGATTGTGGTGCGCAATATATTGGACAGACTGAAAATTCTTTTAGAACTCGCATCAATAATCACAGATCCGATGCAAAAACAAAACCTTATCTCCCCCTTTCCAAACATATCAACTCTTTGAAACACCCGTTCGATCAATTTAAGGCCACAGTGCTCCAATCAGGATTTAAAACCCATTTCGACAGGGAAGCCTGCGAATCTTATCTGATCCACAAATATAACACTCTCACAAGAGGTGTCAATGAGTCTCAGGGAAGGCTGTCGTGCCTTCAAACCTAGACCTTGTAGCGGCACGTATCGCACGTTACCACTTCTCAACCATTGGATGGTTCATCGTTGTCAGCAGGTTACTTTTCCGTATGCTTTAATGCTTCTCCTGCACGAAATCTTGCTGTATCCCATCATTACACTTTCCAAGCACTATTCGGTCTAGTGTTGTGAATAACTTATTTTCTCCGTATGCTTCATTGCTCTTTTGCCCGAAATGTCATTTTGTAAGCTATTTTTGTTCACTGCTATGGTTCCCCATGTTCTACGATTTGTACACGTGTATTCTTTGTATTCTTTCGTTTGTCAGTTTGTTTAAAGAATGCATGCAGTGTGCGAATTTATACTGCCATTGATGACTAGCTACGAAGTGTCTTTTTTTTCCCTAGATCATTGGAGATTTGTTCTCGTACGTGCGTCACATCTTTCGTTTACTTTTTCCATAATGGGCAAACCCTTGTTACTTGCAAAAATATCAAATGTAAGCTGACAATTTGTTGTATCTATCCATTTCATGTCATGAGCAGGGGCTCGTTCAACTGTTTTCTTCTGTGTGCTGTTTCTTTGTTTATTTCCTGCCTTGTGTGTCATTTCTCAAAATCCTCGCACAGCCTGCGCTCTTGTGTGGCTGACGCACAGCTCTGTCCGCGTCGGCGCCCTTCGAGGAGTCGTCATTGTCCGCCTTGTGCCCGGGACGCGGGCCGCGGATAAGCCATTTGTGGCTATTATCTGGTCTCCTCCCGAAGCGGCGGCACTTTCCTTTGAGGACGCGGCCCCCTCGCTAATCCACCCGCCTGCATTCTTGAAATTCAACGTCGCCTTCTGCCATTTTGCGTTCCCCAGTGTCTGGATGACTAATTGTCGATTCTACGCTTCCGCCTTATGCGGCAGGTTGTTTCCGCTCCTTTGGAGTAAGATGCCCAGTACCCCTTCCTTATTTGTTTACTTTTCTTAATATTGCTATGCGTGGGTGGGCGGTGGCTGAAGGAAACACGCTTCCTAAGTGCCTCGCTTTTGCTTTTCGCCGCATTGTATATTGAGATGGATTACCTGCGCGCCCAGTCGTGCAGTACGTTTCTTTCCACTTGTTTCTTGCTGTACTTCCTTCTTGTACACTTTTGAAATAATATGTCCACGTGCTCACAGCGCTCCTTGCGAGCCTACATATACCGTGTATTCGACCTATGTACTTCACTTGAAAAAGGCTAGTTCCCAGTCGAAACGTCGTATTAAATATTGTTATGTTTTTCGTTGTGACTCTAATTTAATATACTATTCAGCTGCCATGCCCTGCACTGTTATATATATATATATATATATATATATATATATATATATATATATATATATATATATATATATATATATATATATATATATATATATATATATATATATATATATATATATATATATAAGAGAAGAAAAACTTCGAACAAGGTAAAAGCGATTGTGGCCTTTTCTACGTTTCAGCAAAGAGAACTTGCTTTCCTCAGGGCAATCTCTCGCCTGGCAGGCAGGGTTTATATAGGGGTAGGACCCCAGGTGAAAGGAGAGGGAAAGATGGAAGGGAAATTGAGCAAGCTGATTGGTTTCGGAGTGTGTCGGGGGAGAGATTGAGGGGCCAAGAAGGTTGTCTAGTTTAAGCCGCGAAGTAGGTCACACGGAAGTCAGCTGATGGTTGATATTCGTGGAATTTTTGGACAGAAAGGATGAGAGGGTGCTTATTGACCCGCCGCGGGGTATAGGCAAAAGGATCTCAGAACCGCCGGAAGCAGACCAGGCGGTGAGGGTGGGGTCCTTATCAGAAACTATCTGCAAGCCTCAGGTCAAAAGAAAAGATAGAGACGGGGGAAAACCAACTAGGTGAAGGAAAAAAGAGAAAAAAGAAGAAAAAAACAGGGAGGGAAACCACATAAACCCACACACTAAAGAAAAAGCAATGACCCGGCAACTGAAATGGCACGTGTCAACCCCGGCAACATTCCTGGAACAGGCCTGTCCTGAAACTGAAAAAGCACGATTGGCCACAATCGTGCTTTTACCTTGTTCGAAGTTTTTCTTCTCTTGTGTTCTCTACCATCTTCAAAGTTCTACTACTCCCTATATATATATATATATATATATATATATATATATATATATATATATATATATATATATATATATATATATTACGTATAAGTTACATAAAGGTCTCACAATTTTCTCGGAGAATGAGACTAAGTGAGTTTTCTTAAAGAAAAACAGGACCATCCTGACATTAACGAACGCACCCTCCACCGTCCTAGCACTTGGACACCAGATATATATCAATCTCCAGAATTAGATGTGTACTTAAAATCACTAGACAGAGAAATATTGGCAACAACTAAGCGATCAAACAAGCACAAGAACCTAACTCCGTCGGAAGAAGTTACCCTGAATAGCCTATCAGCCAGAACCGACATAATCATAAAGCCAGCCGAACAAAGGTTCGGCTGGCGTAGTTGTTTTACCTCCCCGCACGGGGCACCTTGAGTATTCATGGTGACGGTACTGGCGTAACCGCGGACCCCGAGCCCCCCAACATAAGCTGTGACCTACCGTGGTGATGTGTTTTTAAGGTGAAGGGTAGAAACCTCTAACGGTGGCCGTGGGAGCCTTGGTCAAGCTCCGGCCGATGGGCTCCCAGACTGTCTACATGGCAGGGAGCTCCGGGACCTCTCTGACTACCAGGGTAACGTCAAAGGAGAAAGTACACCCGTCTCCCTGCTTTTATACATACTGCATGGTATTTTCTCAACCCCCCCTCCAATGATCGGCCTCCCAAAAGAGGCCGCACCGAAGTACTTGCTAAAGAGAAGGCAGAACATTTCTATAAACATATTGTAGTCCATTTTATAGGGGACACCCCTGTTGGCAAGAAGTCAGTCATTCTTTTGGCCAAATGCATTGAGTCTGTTGTAGGCTCAGACTATGATGCTAAGAAGCTTTCATTCGGTGACCTACTTGTTCAAGCGAAAACCTCCTGAAACAGACCACGTTGGCTGACCTGGCTGTTACTCTGACTCCACATAGAACTCTCAACTCCTCTCAAGGTGTAATCTCAGAAAAGGAATAACAGTCTGAGACAGAGGTGGAACTTCTTCAGGCGCTTCAACCTCAAGGAGTAACCTCTGTCAAACGAATTGTAATCCGTAGAGCAAATGAAGAAATCCCAACAAAGCATCTTGTCCTAACATTTGATTTCACAACCCCACCCGGAAAGGTCAAAGTGGGCTTCCTAAGCTGCAATGTACGACCATATGTCCCTAATCCCAGGCGATGCTTTAAATTCCAACGATACTGCCATGAAACTCTATCATGTCGAGGAAAGCTGACTTGTCCTAAATATTCAGAGTCTGACCATTCGTCGGATGACTGTCCAAACAGCACAGTGAAGTGCCCGAATTGCAGTGGCCCACACGCTGCTTATTCGCGAACCTGCCCAAAATTCAAAGCAGAAAAAGAAATTCCACCAATGAAAGTAACAGAAAACATCATCTTTGCTGAGGCACGCCAAAAGACAAGCTGCTTTCGGCCACATCTTATGCAGACGCTGCCCGCCGGGGGCTGGGACGGCGTTTGGTCAGCACAGCGACACAGTGCAGCCTTGCTGCTGATGTGTTGCTGTCCCAGCTCCCAGCTGAGCAGCCACCTGCTGCCTCTACAACCCCTGTAGAGGCTGCGGGGGCCCGTCTCTTGCCGGACTGCCTTCGGTAGTCCAGCGGTGTCAGGACTCGCCCAGTGTGGCGACTCCAGCAAATATGGCGATTGTGATCGCCGCTGGGAGCTCTGCCGCTCTCACTGTTTCCTCTTCACCGGCCCTAGGGACACCTGAGGGCACGGAGATGGAGACGGGAGGGCCCACAGCAGCCCCCATCCAATCTCAACTGCCTGCCCCGCCCGCGGCGCAGGCAAAGAACACCCGAAAGGGTACCAAGTCAAGCGGGCCCAGTCCGCTGGGCACCCACTTGCCTTCAGATGACGACATGGACGTCAAGCCCTTCCGGCTTTCATCGCAGCGGAAGGAACGGGCTTCGACGTCCAGGTCAGTAGAGAAGGCCAGAAAACCCCTTCCAAGAGTCCAAGCCCCGAAAGACTCTACATAAATAGTCACACTCCAGTAGCTCCGAACACATCATAATGGGAAGAGAAAACATAATACAATGGAACTGCAGAGGCCTTCTGAATAATCTTGACGATGTATACGAAATACTGCATGCTCATCAGCCAAGTGTAATGTGTGTTCAGGAAACACATTTGAATTCTAAATACACAAATTTCTTGAACAGTTACCTGGTATACAGAATGGACAGGGATGGCTGCACGCACTCTTCTGGGGGTGTGGCCATTATAGCCCGGATATCCTTAGCATGCCACCCTGTCACTCTGAACACTGTCCTTGAGGCTGTGGCAATTCGAACAATAATATTTAATAGGTTGATAACGGTATGCTCCATATACATTCCTCCTGATGTTGCACTTTCAAGCTCTGACTTCGAGGCGCTGGTTGACCAGCTGCCCGAACCATACATCCTTACAGGCGACCTTAATGCTCACAACTCTCTTTGGGGCTCTTCTCGCACGGATGCCCGAGATCGCCTGATAGAGAAATTTCTGACATCTTCAGGAGCATGCCTTTTCAACAATAAACAGCCTAAATACCATAACATAGGACACAACACATACTCATATCTTGACTTGGCGATTGACTCCGCAGTTCTCTTTCCTCTTCTCGAGTGGGGTGTGGGCACTGACCCATACGGTAGTGACCACTTCCCCACGTCACTAACATATATAGGTAAAGACCCATTCAGTCCATCTTCCCAAAACAGGTTCAATAAAGCAAGAGCTAACTGGAATACATTTACAGAGACATCCAAACTACACTACACATCCATTGGACACCTACACGTTGAAGAAGCTACCCAACTGCTCACGGCGCACATCCTCGACGCCGCCGAAAAGTCCTGTCCCCACGCCTCTGGTTCCCCGCGCAACCAGCTCAAGCCGTGGTGGAATGAGGACTGTAGGCGGGCGCGAGAGGCCCAGAACAAGGCGTGGGGTATCCGCCGTCGGTACCCCACGTCGGGAAACCTCCTCTTGTTCAAACGGGCCAAGGCATACGGAAAACGTGTGCGCCGTGAGGCAAAAAGAGATAGTTGGCGCTCATTCATAACATCTATAAACTCATACACAGACACACGCAAGGTATGGACACGTATACGCAAACTCAAAGGACAACACACACACAACCTGCCCTTGGTCACTACAACAGGGGACACACTGGAAGACCAGGCTGACACACTCGCACAACACTTCCCACACGTGTCCAGTTCAGCACACTACACGAACACTTTCCTGAAGTTTAAAGACTCTAGTGAAAAGAAGTCCCTACACGACAACAACAAATCACAGACTTCTTACAACTCCCTGTTTTCACTACATGAGCTGAGGGCTGCTCTGAGCACGTGTAAACCCTCAGCTCAAGGCCCAGACAACATTACATATACAATGATACAACACCTACACGCAGACACACTTGAAGCACTTCTACGTCTATATAATAAAGTATGGCTTTCGGGGCACATTCCACACTCTTGGAGGGAGGCCATTGTAGTGGCTTTCTTGAAGGAGGGAAAGGGCCCGTCGTCCCCCTCAAGTTACCGTCCAATAGCTCTGACGAGCTGCCTGTGCAAGCTCTTCGAGAAGATGATCAATCGCAGGCTCGTGTACTTCTTCGAGTACAATGGTCTTCTCGAGAGCTGCCAGGCAGGCTTTAGGGTGGGGCGAGGGACGAACGATCAACTGGTTGCACTTGACTCATACATCAAGGATGCCTTTGTGCATAAGCAGTACTGTTTAACTGTCTTTTTTGACCTCGAGAAGGCCTACGACACCGCTTGGCGTTATGGGATCCTTAGTGACCTCAGGTCATTTGGTGTTTCGGGTAATATGTTGAACACCTTTGTTAGTTATTTGTCAGAGAGAACGTTCAGAGTAAGAGTTGGTTGTGCACTTTCAAAGGTTCACGTCCAAGAAAATGGCGTGCCGCAAGGTGGCGTGTTGAGTTGCCCTCTCTTCATAGTAAAGATGAACTCTCTTGGAAAGGCACTGCCACCAACAATCTCTTATTCTATGTATGTAGACGACGTGCAAATATCTTTTAAATCATGTAATATGTCAAAATGCGAACGTCAAGTCCAGCTTGGTGTCAAGAAGCTTGCCGGCTGGGCAGACAAGAATGGGTTTAAATTGAATCCTGCAAAAAGCTCCTGCGTTGTGTTCTCCAGGAAGCGCAGGGTCCATCCGGACCCAGACATTACTCTTAATGACGTGTCGCTTCCTGTGAACAAGGAGCACAAGCTCTTAGGTGTTGTGTTTTACCAGAAACTCACATTCATTCCACACATCAAGGAACTTAAACATAAATGTCTGAAAGCAATGAATATACTTAAGGTTCTCTCCCATCAATCGTATGGTTCCGACAAAGAACTCCTACTACGGCTCTATACTGCTTTGGTTGGGTCTCGTTTAGACTATGGCAGTGTGGTATATGAGTCGGCGACTAAAACAGCGTTGCGAATGCTTGACCCAGTGCTACACTTGGGGCTACGGCTTAAGGCGGGTGCTTTTCGCACTAGCCCTGTCGAGAGTCTGTATGCCGAGTGTAATAAGTGGAGCCTTGAGAACCAACGGACGTACATGGACTTACTTTATGCTTTTAAAATTTCATCGCTGAATAAACATCCTTTTTATCCTGTCTTTAACGACACATCCATGTCTGTGCTTTTTGTAAATCACCCATCCGTTCCTCTGCCCTTTTCACTCAGAGTGAGAGAGCGAGCCTCGGATCTGAGCGCTTCATTTTTAGATGTGTACAGATCATCCTTTTCAGACATTTTACCTCCTTGGAAAGTTCGTCCTGTGTCCTCCGACCTTTCTTTTATGAAACTTGACAAAAATCGGGTACCGCGAGCTGCAATACTGCAGCACTTTCTGTCTCTACAGTTTAAATACCCACTTGCAGAATTTTACAGTGACGCGTCTAAAACCTCCACTATGGTCTCCCGCACTGCTCATGGTCCGAATTTCAGTGCAGCCAGAACCATGAGCGTCCACACAACAATTTTTTCAGCAGAAGCATAGAGAATTTTACTGATTGTACGACACATACTTGAAAATCAAATTCCGAAGTCTATCATCTACACAGATTCCTTGAGTGTTGTTCGCGCACTGTCATCGCATACACCCCCCAAAAACCACATAGTTAATCTTGTATTTAACACTACCATGTCTGTGTATGTTCAGAAGCATCAGCTGCTCCTCTGCTGGGTCCCAGGACACGCTGGGATCGCTGGGAACGAGTTGGCAGACGAGAGGGCCGCTGCTGCTGCACTCAGGAACACTGTAGACATAACAACCGTACCATATACAGACCTCAAGCCACACATAAGACAACACTTGCGTAGAACATGGAAAACACACTGGAGTGAACAGACAGATAACAATTTACACGTTATAAAACCACGCTTGGGACCATACACCACTGACACACGGAACAGACACACAGAAGTCGCCTTGGGTAGGCTGTGGATAGGGCACACCCATGCAACGCACTCGTATCTGCTGACGGGATCCTCTAGACCCCAGTGCAGCAGGTGCGGAAAGGCCCTATCCGTAGTGAACATACTAATCAGATGCAAGGCACTTCACACAACACGACACAAACACTTCAGAGAACTCTACAGACAACATATTCCCCTACATCCATTTTTTTTTCTAGGTGACGATACCATTGTTTCCGTGAAACGTGTGTTTGAGTATTTGTCAGACGTCAAGTTTTTTGTCAGACCTCATTTCCTATCACGCATAACCAAATCTGGCCCTATACACCAGCCATCACCATTGTCATTAATTGATTTTATGGTTGTTCTGGCTTTAGAAGCACCTATTTTTTAGATAATTTTGTTTGGCGCTCTTTTCCCCAGCTGGCCTTGCGCCAAAAAACTCCAACCATCATCATCATCATCATCATCAGTTGTTTTACCTATGGAAAAATACAAAGATGAAGCTTATAGGCAGCTCAATAATCCTTGCCACTACAAGCCCTTAGATAACGATCCGAGACAGGAGTACAGCCTAAAAATTTTTCAGAGCCTCCCAGATCTGCGATGAGAATTAATAACGACCTAAAATTTCATGAAACCGAATAATAAGCATGCAGGACGTTTTTACCTCCTCCTAAGAGTCCACAACGTCCCCGTAGAATTATTGTTCACTGCCGACATTCCTGGCAGACCCATAGTTTCAAATAACAATACCCCAACCGAAGCATTATCTCTGTTTCTGAATCATTACCTATCCGACATTCCGGCTCTTCTTCCTTCATTAGTTCAGGACACCCCCCACTTCCTCCGCATAATATAAGAGATAAATAAGGGTGGGCGCCTACCCAGTGGAACCTTCCTTGTTACTTTTGACGTAGCCGCATTTTATACAAAAATCCCTTTCGTCGAAGGAATCGAAGCTATTTCAAAAGCTTTATCAGAGAACCCGCACCAATATGCGCCATAAGTGTACATAACTTTCTTAAAACTAGTGTTAACTTTCAAATATTTTGAAGTTGACTAGTCTTACTTTTTGCAAGTTTTTGGAACCAGCATGAGTACTCCGTTCGCGCCGACGTACCTATGCCAATATTTTCATGGGGCAACTTGAAGCCACCCTATTAAGCTCTTTTCCGCTAAACCTCAGGTTTACCTCCGCTACATAGACATCTTCGTGATTTGGGAACACGGCCGCATGACTCTAGAAACGTTTATATGGCTCATCTCAATTCTTCGCATCCGTCTATTAAGTTCTGCCAGTATTCTGAAAAAGAAGTGAAGTTCCTGGATACTACCGTCGTTCTAGACAACGGTAAACTTAAAACCACACTTTTTAGAAAACCAACAGACAGGCAGCAGTACCTAGATTATGAAAGCCATCACCCGAGACACTGCAAGCAAGGGATTTTTTTTAGGAAAAGCCACCAAACTTAGAAGGGTATGCAGTGATGACAGTGACTACGTAAAGCATCTAGACGAACTCAAGTCCACCCTTATGAACAGGAACCACCCCAAAAGCTCGCTCGATCAGGCGTACCAACCTGCATCTAATCTCAAAAGGGATGACGTGCTCAACAAACAGCGACAAAACGAAAGCGCCAGGCCGCCTGCCCTAATAACTAAATTTTCAAACGCCCTCCCAAACGTAAACAATATACTGCGGAAATACTACCCCATTTCAGCCAGTAACGACCGACTTAAAAAGACGTTCCCGGAAGCACCAAGGGTTACCAACCGGAGAAACAGGAATCTAAAAGATATTTTAGTAAATGCTAAAGCAGGGCCTTCAAAGCAACCAGTCATAGCCAGCTGCTCCCGTCACAGATGCGAGACTTGCAGGCACCTGCAGACAGACTGTATTGTAAAAAGCACAGCCAGTAATTATGTCCACAAGATTAATTCAAGTTTTACGTGCACTTCATCCAACATTGTGTATATGTTGGAATGCTCAATGGGCCACAAACAGTATATAGGCGAAACGGCTCAACCTGTGAGCCTACGTCTTAACGGTCAACGGGCAGATACTCTTAGCAAATCCTCCATAGCTGTAGCGCAGCATTTCGACCAACCAAGCCACAATTTTTATGACCTGAAGTTGTATATACTTCAGTCAAACTTTAAGTCTCCTAGGGACAGGAAATGTCGAGAATCCTATTTATTTCACAAATTCAACTCCATGGAACCTGCTGGAATTAATGCGTCTAGGGGCAACTTGGAATCCTTGCGATATTTACAGGGAATACAGCATTAGGCATTATCTTGTATATACCTTATCCAAAGGCTATGACCCCTCCCTTTGCTCCTTACTTGGTCACAAATTCCTTTTCTTTTCATTCCTTCGCTTGTAGTTTAGTACGTGCCCGCATCCCTCCAACCTTTTTTGTGGAATTCCATTTTATTTATTTCTTTTTTTGCTCCGCTATGTCTTGTGCCCCGCACGTTACTCTAACCTTATCTTTTCGTTTTTGAGTTTCAGGACAGGCCTGTTCCAGGAATGTTGCTGTTGGCGACACGTGCCATTACAGTTATGGGGTTATTGCTTTTTCTTTTGTGTGCCGGTTTGTGTGGTTTTCCCCCCTGTTTTATTTTTTCTTCTTTTTTCCGTGACCCAGTTATTCCCCCCTTCCCTACCTTTTCTTTGGACCTGAGGCTTGCAGATAGTTTCTGACAAGGACCCCTCTCACCGCCTGTTCTGCTTCCGGTGGTTCTGAGAACCTTTCGGTATGCCGCGCGGCAGGTCAACAAACACCCTTCTCTCCAAGAATTTCCCGGAATATCAACCCCCGGCTGAATTCCGTCTCACCTACTCGCGGCTCAAACTATATAACCTTCTTTCACCCTCAATATCTCCCCGACATACTCCCAAACCAATCCGCTTTCTCAATTCTACTTCCTTCTTTCCTTCTCTCCTCTCACCTGGGGACCTACCCCTATATATATCGTGCCAGCCAGGCGGGAGGTTGCCCTGACGAAGGCAAGTCTCTTTGGTGAAACGTTGGCAACAATCGTGGTTTCTACCTTGTTCGAAGTTTTCTTTTTTTTGTGTTCTCTACCATCTTCAAAGTTTTACTGCTCTCTCTCTCTCTCTCTCTATATATATATATATATATATATATATATATATATATATATATATATATATATATATATATATATATATATATATATATATATATATATATATATATATATATATTATATTATATTATATACATCTCCCGGACTTAAGACGACCCGCTTCTGACGACAGATCGCTGTGGTCCCGGCAAACTCCCCATAGAAACAATGCATTAAAAACCCCTATGACATGTGACGCTCGGGTACACACGAGTCCGCTTGATACGACGGACCCTCACGCTGATAAACCGGCTTTCTTTCTATATGTTACACGGCTTCGACGCTTCGTCCTAACCTTCTTTATTCGTAACCCCCGTTTGATGCTGCTTGATGTGCAAAGGTCCGCAGGCGGGTGAGACCACTTACTGAACAGGCGCAATCAAGCAGGCGGGTACTTGTGAGCAGGAGTTAACCTGCGACGGCCCTACTCGGCAGGCGTACGCCAGCAGCCGTGAAGTTTGGCATTCGTTCATGCCATGACAACGTAAAGTGATGTGATACAATACTTTCGAGCGTTCGGCAAGGTCGCAAAAGCTGTTTTACCATCTCCTTTTGTATACGAATACCGAAAATTGTAAAACCTTCTGCCAAAGCCGACAGCCCCAAAGATATGGAATTTGTTTTCGCCTGGCATTTTTGCTGTGGTCGGTTATTAGCATCTGTCTGTTGCATTTGTTCGTAAGATTGCTGAACAGAGACGCTGACGCCTAGGTCCGACTCTTCGCGCTCCGCAGAGGACCGGATTCGCAAGGAATGGGGCAACGCCGGCAATGTTGCTACGCTCGCGGAAAATCTGGTGCGGACAAGCATCAAAAGTCAACCGAGCGCAAAGAAACAGCAGGGATAGCGAGCCGTAGTGAAGCAGACGACGAAGGCGAGAATCCCTAAGCCGACTTCACGGAGACGTGGTTTGCAGCGCCGCCCGTGGTCGCGCTCACCACCAGTAGCATAAATGGAGATAGTTGGTCGAACTGAATTTTGAAACACCAAGAAATGAAGAAAATGGAAAAAAAATGCGAAAAGAGGCGAACTGAGCAACGCTCTGCTTTCCACGAAAATGCAGATTTGGTGGAAGTTCTACCTGTAACCGTTACAATAGCGTAAGTGGAGATAGTTGGTCGAACAGAATTAAAAAAAAATGGCTGTAAAGAAACCACATCCTAGACAAGCGGCATAAGAATACTACGCATTAGTGGGCAATTATCTGAACTTCCACAGTGTTTTCGCACAAACCGCTCGAACAGAAGCATAACCCTAATTTCAACCGCATTAGGGAGAAAAAACCGTTTTGAAAACTCACTCCACTCCCTTGTGATTAAACATTTTCAGCGAAGCCGCTGAATAAAACGTGCACGGATTAAAATGCATGGCACGACGCCGCGACAGTTTAACTTCTTTCAAAAAAAAAACTTATTCGCCTACGAAACAGTGGTGTTATGCAAAAGAAGGAATGCTCATGCACAGTGTACTTAGCCGCTTCTCCACATGCGTGACTAGTGGTAGCTGACGGCGTTGGTCGATATTGAATACCTCAATGAAGCCGTAGACAAAGCCTTTTGTAGAAAAACTTCAAAAAGTGCAGAAACTTGGTCTTAGGTATACCTGTAACATTTCAAGCAAAACTGATTAGGTTTCTCGGTCTGCATTTGCTTCAATTTAGATGTGAGCGAAGTGGAAGTTTTGTGTTTACATATAACAACAAAAAAGTAGACTAGTCTGCTTTCATGCAAGATGTATATCGACGTAACATCCAGGAAAAGCTACGCAGGAGTACACTGCATGTAGTGATAATTGACATTCTTTATTTTCGGCAAGCACGATAACTTCACCACATTATTCATCAATTAATACAGTCGATAGCCGCAACCTTGACACAGTCGTTGATAGATTGGACGCTTTGTCACCGGTGTGATGTGTTACTACGCATGTTTTTGGCCGCGCCAGTGTTGGCGAATTCGTTGCGTATCTTTTCTGTGTTGTTCTACGCAGGCGTGAGTGCACCGCTTGCTCAGTTGGCGAGACAATGTCTGAAGCCTCTCTCGAGCGCGGGTAGAACTTTAGCGACCGGCTAAGGTACAGGCTTCTCCAGCTTGTACCAAAACACTCAAATTAGGACCTGGACTTAGGTCTTGCGGAAAATAAAAGTTTGTTCGCTCCTCTCACTCTCTCAAATGTCGGCGCCCAGCGGAGGGAGGGAGCATCGTGGATATAACGCTCAGAACTAATGTCACGATTTGAGGTGTAACGTGGTCGCTCGCGGCTCTACGTACAATCGCAGCTTGGCATGGCCTCAACCTGGAAGTTACCGACCGAGAGATGTGACGTCACACTTTCATTTCTCCCGTCGCCAGCCCGTACTTTCTGCAAAAGTACTGGCGCAAGCACTCTAAGACCTCAAAGAGAAACGAAAGATATTGTTATGATGAAAATAAGGCGTATTTGCGATGTTCACACAATCTGCGATGTTTGCATGCAGCAGCGCATAAAGGAACAGTTCGCAAGCTGGCCGATCAACCTTCTCCTCTTCTTTCTCGAACCGAGCACCGTCCAGTGTTTCTCGTCGTCTTCGTCGTTTGCCTGTATTTGGAGCGTACGTAACATGACCCCCCGGTGACGAAAGCACCGTCCCGGTGTTGGCTAGGGGTCGCTATCGGCAGGCGTCCGATAGGCCTTGAGGCGAGATACGTGAACAACGTCCGATGAAGGAGACGCTTGGAATGTGGAGGGCAGTAAAGGAGAAACTTCGTACGTGACATCCGTCACCTGTCGCAGCACCTGATAAGGTCCGGTGTAACGGGGCATCAACTTTGCGGAAAGGCCAACACGGCGAAGAGGCGTCCACAGGAGCACCAGAGAGCCAGGCGGAAAAGACACAGTGCGGTGCTTATCGTCATAACGGGACTTTTGGGCCACCTGTGAATCACACAACCGCGCGCGAGCGACGTTACGTGCCAGCGCAGCCCGCGTGATGGCGTCGTGGGCGTAGGCTGTCGGTGAAGAAGCGGGAGCAAGCAGTAAAGTGTCCATTGGCAAAGCTGGTTCTCGACCGTACAACAGATAAAACGGGGAATAGCCGGCGTTATTATGACGTGAAGAGTTATAAGCGAATGTGACATATGGAAGCACGGCATCCCAGTCTTTGTGGTCAGATGAGACATACATGGCCAGCATTTCGGTGAGTGTGCGATTAAAGCGCTCGGTCAGACCCTTTGTCTGGGGATGGTATGCTGTGGTCAACTTGTGTCGGGTGGAGCACAAGCGAAGCAGGTCGGCGACGACTTTGGACCACGATCACGGTCTGTGAGGAGTTCCCGCGGAGCACCGTGCTGCAAAATGACGTTTTCTAGGAGGAAGTCGGCAACATCAGTGGCACAGCTTGTTGACAGGGCACGGGTGATGGCATATCGGGTCGCGTAGCCGGTAGCAACAGCAATCCACCTATTGCCGGAAAGCGATGAAAGGAAAGGGCCAAGGAGGTCCAAGTCGACGCGGAATAATGGTTCGGTCGGAATATCCACGGGCTGAAGGGGACCTGCAGGGAGCACTGACAATTTCTTGCGGCGCTGGCACAAATCGCAAGCGTTGACGTATTGTTTGACCGTCTTATAAAGACCAGGCCAGAAGAATCGGTGGCGGGCGCGGGCATAAGTACGCGCAACACCGAGATGGCCAGCCAAGGGGACCTCGTGAAGCTGTTGGAGGGCATCTAGGCGCAAGTGTTCAGGTAACACAAGGAGGACGTCAGGCCCATCCGAGCGGTAGTTACGACGGTAGAGGACGCCCTCACGGAGGAGGAAGGCTCGTAGCGATGGGTCAGATGGGTCACACTGGGGGCACTTGATTATTGCGCGCAATGAAGAGTCACGCCGTTGCTCTTCGCCCATATGGAGGAAATCAGATATTGCCAAGAGGTGGGCATCGTCAGCGATGTCAGCGGTGTCCGGCGTACCGACGGGGTAACGGGATAGACAGTCGGCGTCTTGTGCAATTATCCAGACTTGTGAACAACGTTGAAGTTGTACTCTTGTAGTCGTAGTGCCCAACGACCAAGCCGCCCGGTGGGGTCTTTTAAAGACGATAGACAGCAGAGAGCATGGTGGTGTGTCCCTACGGTGAAATCGCGACCATATAAGCACGGTCGAAATTTTCCGACAGCCCACACCAGCGCAAGGCACTCACGTTTCGTGATGGAATAGTTCCGTTCTGCCGGTGATAAGCTAGAGGCGGCTCGCGAACGCAATCACCCGCTCGTGACCACAGTGGACTTGGGCGAGCACAGCACCTATGTCATGGCCACTGGCGTCAGTGCGCACCTGCGTGGGAGCAGAAGGGTCGAAGTGGCCCAAGATTGGTGAGCTGGTCAGAGTGTCGACGAGGCGAGAAAAGGCTGCGACTTGCTCAGGGCCCCAAGAAAATGGAGTATCGTTCTTGAGAAGTTCGGTAAGGGGTTTGGCGATTTCGGCGAAATTTCGGACGAAGCGGCGAAAATAAGAGCACAAACCGACAAAACTGCGCACATTTGTTGCTGAGCGTGGAACGGGAAATTTTCGCACAGCTTCACTCTTGTCGGGGTCAGGTTGCACTCCTTTAGCATCGACCAGGTGGCCGAGGATGGTGATTTGCCTTCGTCCAAAATTGCATTTGGAAGTATTAAGTTGAAGTCCGGCTCGGCGAAAAACGGCCAGAACGTCCGACAGTCGCTGGAGGTGGGTCGCTAACGTTGGAGGAAAGACGATAACATCATCAAGATAGCAAAGATGGTTCCATGCAGCAGCGCATAAACGAACAGTTCGCAAGCTGACCAATCAACCTTCTCCTCTTCTTTCTCGAACCGAGCAGCGTGCAGTGTCTCTCGTCGTCTTCGTCGTTTGCCTGTAGTTGGAGCGTCACGTAACAATATGAGTACCCAAAAGATGCTTCTTTTCTTCTGGAAAAGTTATACATACCCGCAACAGTCACTGTGCAACGTTGTATAGACGTGGAGTATGCTGCTGCATCTCGCGTCGTTACAAATGCTGCACCCCGCAAGCAATGAATCAGTTAATTACTTTGAGGGTCGACCACAGGAAATGCGCACTCTTAACCCTGTGCGCGTATTCTGGAGCCTAGCAAAGCAGGTACTCGCAACGGGTAAACGTTGTATAATGAAGGAAGGTACGTTGCTTTCGAAAGACGCCCCCTGGCAGATTGCAAAACCATACAAAAAGGAACATTTGGCGAGCTTGCTTGAACCCCTTATTCACGAATTCAAGTTTCGCTATCACTTTTGGAAGCCAACAAAAACAGTGCCTTCCCCTGCCGTGAAAATAGGCGCTACGGCTGAATGGACCAACCCGTGACCTTGTCCGTCGGCCCAAAATGGAAAGCGGGGGTGCCTCCCTCTGCCGTACAAAAGCCTTGTCCTGCAGGCCAGGCCAATGTTCCCACGTGTACCACCCCTGGGCGAACGCCCAGTGCGAAAGGAGACCGGGAAGCGTTCGTTCTTTCAAGTGCGCACGAAGCACGTATACGCTGCAAGGGTACACTATTGTTCTCTCCCTCACCGTTCAAGGTCTTGCATGGGAGCAGCAATAAACTGATCACTACGCAAGAAAAGCGGCGACCCGCAGAAAATCGTCGATTCATGGCCGAAATAACGACGCGGAACATCAATGTCCATGTTTCTAGCAAGCACTATGATGACCTTTGACCATGAACCGAATCTCAACTAACCATTTGAAGAAAGTAGTTTCAGTCACTTTCTTTGTTAAAATGACGCATGACCGCGTTTGTGGGCTGCCGTGCACAGTCAATAGCACTGCAGTGTTTCTGCATTCATAATACGACGTTGTAATATTTGGTAGGATTCGGAAAGCAATGTGAAACTTGCAGTTTGAATGAACGCATGGGTGTATGTGCAAATATTCAAACGGGATTTCTTACGTTTACCCGTTGTTTAGTCGAGCTTGAGCGGCATTGAAGGCAGGCTGTGCGCCGTCGTATGAGTTCAGGCTGCAATCGTAACTAAAGGTGTGAATAAAACTAGGTACTCCACGCCCTGTCTCGACATGAGCAGCGTGGTTACATGTTGTAAGCCAAGGACGCCTACCGTTTTGCCGATCGGACATGCCTCGAGCGTCCGATGCTCGCACTCCCCTCGGTTCGGCCCCGTCACTAGCTTCTTCTCTCGAGGCGGCAAGCATTGCAGGTGCGGCCTTCCCTCCTTATCTACGTTATTCTCGGCTTGCGCTCCCTCCAACCAAAACTTATTAAGTGCGAATGCACTTTATAAGCGACCCCAAACCATCCACCGCCGGCGGCGGCGGCGGCGGCGTCCGCAGTGCTCCTCTATATTTAAAAAAGAAACAGCATCCGGCGCCAGGTTTCGATCCGAGGACTTTGCGACCGCAGCGCGACGCTCTACCGACCAAGCCACGGACGCGACGGTGATATTAGTGTTAGTGACGCGCCTTATATCTTTAACGCATTCAAACTACGTCGTCAGCGGCGTGCGTTGGCGACTCAGCGGCGTTATAGCGGCTTGATAACTGCGTGGTGTACACGTGATACTACAAACCCGATGGAAGAGATGGAAGAGAAGGCGGCGAGGCGGTGGGCTGCGGGGCCGAGCGCAAGCGCCGCAAGCGGGCCGACAACCGTGCATTCGCACTTTCACATTATCCCCCTCGGGGAAATGCGGGGGAATTTTTGAAGACGGTAGCCTTGCTTGCCCTACTAAAACCCGAAAATTCTGGTGGCCGGCATGTCTGCCTATCCCTGGATTCAGTGCCCCAACCAAAAGTAGGAAAAATATTTTAACGAGACGTTTATACACGCGAAACTCCTCCGAACATATCGGAATCTTCAAGCAAGCTTCATACCTGTCAACGTTGTTCGGGAAAAAGAAAACATTAGTCATATTTGAGGCACAATATCAATACATAAGTGGTATTTGCAGTGTTTTTAAATTGAATATACATGTGCCTGCTTGATTTTTGCGATAGAAAATAGAAAAATACACGTTGAAAACAATCTCTTGACTGAAAAACACAAAGAGAGCACACGACAAGTCTGGACCATGTGGCGGTGTTTCGCGTTCAACAGTAACGAAAGTCTCCAAAAGTTGGGTGGCGAGCAGTGCAGCGCGCGAAAATTGAATTGACTTGAGGAAACCTTCACTGTGTTTATGTTGGAGGAGCGAACCGCAAGGCGAAGAACGTGTCAGACGGGGAGGGAAGAGAAGGCCGGCATTTACGTGGCAGGGGTGGCAGAAGGCTAACTAACGTCTTTCGACGACAATCGCAACGGAGTGAGTAGGTATACGCTGCCACTTTTTTGTACCACCGATCCTCTGTATCAAACAACGCGCAGTCTTGAAACAGAAATCCAAAAGAAATATAGCAAAAGAAATTAATCGAAGCACATTTGGAGGGCCTTAGTTATGCGTTAGCCTATCACATCCTTTAAGGTTCATGCGCGCGGATCTTGGTGAAGATGTTGTCGAAAGGTTTCTTTCGCCTTCGGGATGTAGTTTATGACTTGTATCGGAATTAATTTGACGCTGCGTGGAAGTTGCGAAGAGTTTGTTCAGTTTGTATATTGTGGTAAACAAAGCAGCTACCATACTTTAGCGACAATTTTTGTACACAACCGCTAACAAAGCGTTTCACAGATTATAAAGCTCAACTTGTTTAGTGACCGATATCATGTTTGGGGAGTAAGATAAACATTTTACACTTAGTTACACGAAGAGAGGAAATGTAGTCAAAAGTACTCAACGGAACACAGCGCACTGCGTGGCTCCCGGCGAATGGCCCCGATGGCGGGCGGCATCGTCTGCCATCGAGTTGGTCTCCGGCCCCGCGAAGCCGGTGAAGCGAGCTCATATTCGTTTCGACCGGATACACGGGCCGAAAAAAAGCGCAATCTCGGCCTCAGAAAGATGCGTGCTCCCGCCAAAAAGGAAAGACTGATCGCGGAGACGCGCAAAGTCCAGAGCGAAAAACTCGCGTTAATTCGGTAATAGAATTATAGCTGTAGACAAAGTAGTTGACACATATGTAGACAAAGTAGTTGACACAAAAATCTTAAGTAGAAAGTGAAAAGAGAGAAACGGCCAGAGCGTCCGGATCCCGAAGCGCCTATGCGCGGGGCGAACGCAACGCGGGGCACGGACCGCTAGAGAGGGCGAAGCCCGTCTCCCAGCCGAGGGGCGCGCAGACAGACACGACATGCATTATCGGAAAAGGTGAGCTTGGGAGATCGATTCAGTACTCTACGTCGGGGAAAACATCTAACTGAACGAAAGCCGTCAGCAGAGCCGCCTGTGCCTCGCGATGTCGAGGATCGGCTCGAAGCGCTCGTCTTGCGAGTTACGCTTCGGGGGCGTTTTTTACGCTTCCGAGGCGCTCCGAGATGCGCAAGCGAATGCCTCGATCTGACGTAACCCCAGTAACCCCGAGCAACCGCGCATGCGGCGCCATGGCGCGGGCTATTTGGTTCCCTGCTCTTCGGTCGCTCCGTGTCCGCGGAGGCAAACAACACATTTGCCGAGATGTCCCACCTCATTGCTTGCGCTGTGAAACGAACGCGCCATGTCTTGACACGTGGCGGGGTGCACAAGACCGTGGCACAAATATGCCAGGGCGGTCCAGCAAAGCAATCGACCTTAGTGCCGCCACCCACTAAGGTGCTCCCGAAAAGCAGCCACTTTTCTCGGACAACGAGACCGCATGGGAATGGTAACACGAGCGTTTATCAGAGCTGCAAAAGTGCGCGGTTGCGCCCCGCCGTGCGATGCCGGCGCTGTCATAAAGGACGCGGGTCGAAACTGAGGTGCAAGAATAAGAGCAGAGACGAAGCCCCACGGACAGTGAGGCGAGAAAGTTGGTGCTCCGAGAGGGGGAGAGGTTTGCCAGAAACCAGGCCTCCTGCGTTTTATGGCCCCCTTCAAAACACCACTTACTAGCCTGTTTCCCGTGCTATTTATATTGTCCACGCACCGGAGACTTTTTGCGTGTGTGCTCTGCACTCAATGTGAAACGGCGGTGAAAGTGCCGATCTGGAACTGTACATCAGCCACCTTCCGAGGGGCTTTCGTTTCCGACCGTCTCTCTCTGCTTCCACAGCATGCGATCTCAATGGCTTTAGAGCTGTATATTACTCCTCCCGTTCTTCTCCTTCTCAGCTGCGCGTTTACTGTTGCGAGATGTTATTTGTAGCGGCTTCTAAGGGGAATTCCTCCTTTTTCACCAGCTGTCACAAATGCCGCTTTCATTTCTGTTCCTATCTTTATGACTAGATTTTTGTTTGCTTTACAGCGCTGGCAGTCCTTTTCTCGCGTGTAGACTTAGCTATATGGTTATTAAATAAAACGATTATTTATCGGTAGCGTGTTTCATTGTTGCCGTTGTAGTAGAAACATTTATTGGAGCCGATGAAAACATCAAAATATGAAAGGTGAGTGGATGGTCATTCCACAAAGCCGTAGGCGAGCTCTGCTCTTCTAGTCCGCGAGAGCAGGCGTTCTTGATTCCCAAGCTGAGAGCTGGTCAGCCCGCACTCGCTTCACTGCTCCGGGGTGGTGATTCGCCGGTCGGGCATGCCGATACGAGATGGTAGGTCGTACTGGGAGCACTCACGCTAAGCTTTTATATACCCCTGTCGCCTGTAAAATGTGTAGTATAGGTGTTATAAGGCTGGAGTGTGCTCATTGCTCCCTTTTTATTGGGTTCCAACAACCTAATTGATAGCGTTACACACATCTTATGTGGCGAAAAGGGTGGTGACTGGCTGAAACACCCTACGTTTTTTGTAAGGTGTTCAAAAGGTGTGGATTTGATGTTATTTTGATGCAGCGATGATTATTAAGTCCATATACCTAGTTTTAGGCACTCCCACTTCACCGATTATGGAAGATGTTTAAAGGGAAGCTGAAGCGCTTTCCCAAAAAATTGAGTTAGAGGCGGGTTTATATAGTTTCTCGCATGGTGACTCCGAATATCACATTGAATTTTATCATTCATGTCTCCAACCGTCATTTATCTTGCAAAACGCGCGCTCCCGTTTGAAAGACGCGTGCTCTTCGCTTGTGACGCCTCTAATTGGTCGCGCACTTCATGACGTCAAAGGAGGACACCCTCCGGACGCGCGGGCTGTCGGAAGCATTCGGAACGATCGCACAGTAGCGGCGCCTGCCTTTTCAGCGATTTAGCTTGCAGTTCAGTGTTTGCACATGGCTTGAAGTTCCTTTTATAACTCCCCGACCTGTTGGTTCAAGTATCTTAAGGCTTGAATTTGCATTACACGGCCAATAACCCAAAAACAGTGACTTTGCGACGTCGGCGGGAGGGTTTCGTCAGAACATTTGTGAACTGGGCAACCAACATAGGGCGTTTATATTGCTTAGGCTAACATTAGGTACTGCCTCAACTGTTTGTTCATACTGTCGCGATCACTTTTGTCCAGCACCGCTACTGTTGCACGGTGAGCCCGGCGATGAAGCACTCGAAGGTTTCAGGGGTTCAAAGGTTAATTGGTTTAATGATTGATGCTTAGATTTAAAACATAGTCAAAACGTCACAACTGTTACGTAAAAATAGGAGAAAACAGGCAATCAAGAGTGCTTAACAAAACATAGTTGGCGTGCGAAGGGCTCCCGGCGCCTGGCCCCGACGACCGGCAGCAAGTGGCTCTCCTGGTGCGGCTGCCGCCCTCAATAGCCGGCGGAGCCGTGTTATATCCGCGTCAAGCGGTCCGGTGGGGGACGTATTGGGGAATAAGAGTATTCTGGAGCGCGCGGACCGAGGGGACTAAGGCACACCCGCAGCCAATCCGCGAGACGCTTTTAGCTCCAATCAACTACATTTTCGAAAGGAAAAATGATCCAATCACGGAAGACACAAAGTTCAAACTCGAAGGCGCCCGTTTCCGTCAAATAGAATTACTGTTGAGCATAAAGTAGTGCACACAAACTCCAAATGGAAAAAATTCCCCCGCACCTCCCCGAAGGGAATCGTGCAGAAATGCGAATGCATTGGGTGCACCGATGAGTGTGTTGCGAGTAATGGCGTAATTAATGACGAGAGTGTGAACGTAATCATTCGAGGGATTCGACTTCACCGACTTCCATCGCTATCAAGGCACCATTCGGCAAGCAGTAATGGGAAGGTGCGCCGGACGAGAAGGGTACCGGTAGCCGAAACATCACGCTCATCGAAGGAACGCGCCCGTTGACCAGAGACTCGCGGCACGAGGCACACACCAGGTACGACCTTAACGGCGCCAGACGAGGGTTGTCGTCACAGACCGCGATGATGGCGTCACCGTTCTCATCACCTCCTCTTCCAAACTCGTTCCAAAGAACCCGAAGCGCGTTCAAACGACTAGACTCCTTCTTGATGTTCCCGAGCGCGTAACGCGTTCGGCATTACGCGCTCTTCGCTTCGCAGACTTGTCTTCTTCTTCTTCTCCAGCCGATGATGATGACGTGGAAGCAACTGCAGTGACGTCACCGCCAGGGAGAGGCGTAATGCTCACGTTGCATTGTGTGAACCCCCGACTAAGAAATGCATTCGCATTTACGACGACGACGACGACGAAGGCAGAACTACGAGGCGCGCGCTCACGTGCGCTCGCGCTGGAGGAATGCAGGCGCACGCCGGCCAACGGAGCAAGACAACCCCCGGCTAATAAATGAGTTCGCATTTAAAAACAGGCGGTCGTTTGAACCAGACCGAGGGTTCGGAGCACAGAGCGGCCTGGGCAGACACAACGGGGAGTCGGAGACGCTACTGCGGCACGGTAACATAAGCTGGGCCGCTAACCCTCGCAACAGCCGCGTCTCCTGGTCGGCCGACGGGCAAACACACACGCCGGTGCCGTTTCTCAGAAAAAGGGGGGCCAGTGCATCGCCACGTCCGAACCGTTTTCACCAAAACACTGGGAAGCAAGAGCCCTGGCGGCGGGTGCATAACTCAAAACAACCGGACAACATGAACAGGCCTCGGCTTCGCGACAATATGTAGGAAATCATTTAAGCCTAAGAATGAGTAGCGTTTATGGAATGTACCAGCGAAAAGCAGGCACGTGCCCTGCGCAAAAATATAGCTTTGATGCGCTGTCAACGTGTATGGGGGGCAGCATTATGTTACCAGTACATGCTTAAGCTAATAAGTGGACTCTGCTTTCCAATTTCCTTTGTTCGTTGACCCCCACCCAGCTCTTCCCCCTCACACACTCATGCGGGGGTTTGGCAGCAGCGTTACGTGTCTCCTCGATCCCTGCCCTAGTTCGGTCAGTGGTGTCTTCATGTTTGCCTTGTAGCATACTGGTGCCTCCGCAGAATTATCGGCTCTAGTGAGGCTGGATTTTCGCATGTGTGTTGCCCATTCTGCTATGATATAATACAGCCACCTCGTTATAACAGGCCTGCCAGACTACGCAGTTAGATCGTAGTTAGGTCAGTTTTGGTAGCAAAGGTTTGCGATAATAAATCGTTCGTTTGTCTCAACATTGTTGTGTTTAATTAGGCATTACCCGCTAGTGGGACAACGGCCGTGTACAGTCAAACCCGTTTATAGCTAATTGCAATATGCACCGCGATTAGTTCGATATATCCAATAGTTCGATATAGCCGAACCCACCTATAACGAACTTATTGTTACAAGTTCGCAATCCGCGGGAGCCCCCCTCCCCCTCCTCCTCCCCAACTTCACGATCCCCGCATGCAGAAACGAACACAGTGAAGTAGCCATTACCGTACCCAAAATAATCCATTTATTGCAAATAATAAAGCTACTTTCCACCTGAACTGCCTACTTTGCAAATAAAAAAGCGGTGATTTTTGTTTTCACTTTCGTTTTGGCGGCTTCAACTAGCATAGCATTCTCTACATGGAACATTGCTTGCACCAATTCGAGTTCGCGTCCTCCAAAATCTAAGAAGCACTGGCGGAGCACATCGACTGCCGAAAGCGCTTCATTATAAGCGTCGGACGGATTTCACTCGCGACATCATCGGGAACGTGGGGGAGCTCTTCCCACAGTTCACCGATGCTGCTGTCTTGGTCCGGACTCGCTGACTGCGCGGGTTCCGTCGTGAGTCCCGCGCGTCGGAAACAGTTACGGAAAGTGTCGGGCGTCACGCTGCTCCATGTGAGGCGCAATGTCTCAGTCGCGGCTCTTGTTCCGTGGTCGCGGCCAATCCACATCTCAATCGCCACTCTGAGACCATGCACTTCGGCGGCCATTCTAGGTGCGCAGAGTTCGATATATCGGATGTGAACTTCGTTATAAGGAATATGTTCCCCATGTATTTCCGTAACTGAAATATTTTTGTTCGATATACAGCATAATTCGCTATATCCGGGTTCGTTATAGCCGGGTTTGACTGTATTCACTTTTCGTTCTTACTTTTTTTTGTCTCATCGCAATTTCCCGGCGTTTTTGCTTCCGGGTGCTTCCTATCAACAAATATCGCTGAAGTACAGGTGAAGTTCACCGGCAATAAGTTGCTGCCACGTTATAATATGCAGGCACACAGAATAAATAGCCCCTAAGATACAGCAGTGCGCCTCAGTCAAATAATTAGGCCCCCTTAGCCACTCGCGTATTATACTGTGGTGATTCGGAGTAGTATTTTCCTCTTCCAAACAAATATCTTTTTGCGGCATGCATACTTCCAGAATAAGTAATATTGTGGTCTTGGTTCTTTTTCTTTAGAGGAATACTATTTACCTATTAGCCGGAAGAGAATTTCTATCAGGATTAGAACCTTGCTTTAGTTTCGCTAAAAGTTGGGTTTTTGAGCACAATTCAAAGTCCCTCAGGGAAAGAAAACCGACGCGTGTAAAGAAATAGGCATTTCCTGAACAAATATGACTTTCTTTCTAGAACAAAAACGAAACATCCCGGGTCAAAGTACAGCAGTATTCGCCATCCTTGCCATATCAAGCATTAGATGAACATTCACGTCCGTTGCTGTCAAAACGAAAAGAAGAAAACAACGCATTAGAGCACTTTACAAAGCATGCAGCGTAGAGTAGTATATTCTTTGTCATCAAGCTCTGCCACCTCAGCTATCGCTTCCGTATGTTATGAAACATCCCGACATGGTAGTATCCCCCTTAGGAACATGAAATGGTAACGTAAGTCTGATTTGGCGTTCGTGCATACTTTTTGAACACGAAAATTGCACAAGTGCTATCAAGAAAAAAACAACAACAAAAAGAAAAGCGGAATGACATGCTCCCTGTGGCGAGCCTCTTGAGAAAACACTGAGAAAAGAGCGTGGTACAGGCGGCCCCTCCGCCTGGAAGTTCAGCTGTGACGTTTCCCGGGCGGTTTTCGCCTCCGCTTTCTGTCTTCCGGCATCGCGCGCCGAGATGGGGGCGGAGCTTCGGGCCACTTTTGTTTGCGTATTGCGCCGCTTCTAACACAGGTATTGCGAAAATATTTTGTGCACGTGAACTATTCAATGTGTACTTCCTGCTGGTCAACTTTTCTTTTAATTCTAAAACCTCTTCACCTTCCCTTTAGAGAGACACTGCAGTAAATTTGCCGAACTTCAGATTTTTTTTTTTTGCACTGCATAGAGTGGCTCGAATGAACGCACTTTTCATCGTTTATTAGGCCGATAAAGGAGCATTTATTTACAAAGCCTGAAGTGAGTAATAACACCAAGCGCAGTCTGCGGCGGCCACAACTAACTGCAGTGACGCGCATACGAGATGCGATGCGATTGGGCAATGTCCACTTAGTTTCGGTTTTGGTTCCGTGGGACAGCATGTTTGGAATCCGAAGTTATCGTTGGCTGGGTATTCTGGATATCTCAGTAATCAACACTCTGCGGTTCTTCCGTGCTGTCGGCTGCAAAATGCGTCAGATAAGCCAGCTATGACCGCTTAAAATCTCAACGTTCACTGGCCGAGGCGTACACTGTGCCTGAACGCCCTCCACGACACCGAAGCTTAGGCTAAACTGCGGGGTGCTTGCCCCCACCCTTTCTGGCTCCTGCCTGTGTCGCAAGAGGCGTGTTCGCAGCAGGCTGAGAGTCGGCTGATTCGGCACTGTGCCTGCAAACATTCGGTGCTGATGTCAACACCGCGCCAACGAGAATTCGCCAGTGCGTCAATGTCAGTCTGCACGTATCCTGACAACTCGCTCATGGAACAATGAACGTTACAGCGCAAAAATGGTGAATTTAGTATAGCAAACATTATCCAAAAGCCAATAAATCAACCCAAAAGAATTCTGCTATCGGGAATTGCAACTTGCGAATTTCAAAACATTGCACCCAGTGCGTGCTCCAGGCCAGTCAGCCAATTGCACCTAATGCTCCAGACCAGTCAGCCATAAAAGTATCGGAAATATAAAGTATATACCTTATAGCCTGTTTACATTTTTGTTTATTTTTAGCATTCAAAGCCCCTTAGACGACTATTTCTTGAAGAACGCTCGCGCAGTCAGCGTCCCCAAACTCCCTCAAATATCTCATCTGTAGCGACTGCATTCTTTAGGCAGAAAAGCAATCGCAAATGTGTAGCCGTCCTGCTGACTGCTGTTTTAGTTCACCCAGCGCAAAAAGTGATTTCCGGACCTTGGTTTCACGCTGTGCAATAAAAGCTTCGGTTGATTTCAATTCCTTAGTGCCTATAGTAACTTCGCTGACTTCTCTCTGGCCTTTAATTTGCCTTAGATTTTTCTACCATACCAGCCAGCTAAGCGTTTCATGTGCGCTTGTGTGGAGCTACTTGGAACTGAATGCTGTCTACAAACTAACAAACTAAAGGCACATTCTTCCAGGCACAAATCGTGCCGTGGGTTAGTTTGAAGTGAGCGAACGAATTGCGACGATGCGCCGGCTGCCTCTGTCGGAGGGTGGGCGAGCCGCACATGCAGCGCAGTGAAGCCCAGCCATCTCGATTGAGCGTCACAGGAACACATCATAGGAAATCGGTCCAGAGAGGGAGTCGGCGCATTCGAATTTACATTTATACTAAAAAATGGTTGCGGCTTAGCTCAGCTAGCCTGGGACACGCAATGCAAAAGCTTGGCTCGGTCTGACTGAGTCTTCGCTTCACTTGGTTAACCTTTGATGTAGTTGTATTGCCGATCACGGCTCGAAGCCGCTCGGTCCCGTGCAACGCTCATAGAAGGAGGCCCGGCGGACGCAACGTTCATTCGTGGCGAACGCGCCGTTCCTCTTCGCCGGGCGCGAGACGAGGCGATCCAGCGGCGCATGCGTGGAGGGCTGCACGGGTGGTTAGCTGCCGCTCACGGTTGAGCAGAACGGGTTAAAACGAGGCCTTGTGCGCAGCGCCGACAGCGGGCCCAGCGGGTGAGTCTCCGGTCACAAGATCAACTTGCGCATCCTCCGCGAAACCGCGGGACGAAAGTAGTAAGGCTTCGCTTTAAAATCACGCACCTCTCCCTCTAACGAAGGCGATGGTGGAACGCGAAGCTTTCTCGTGATGGCCTCTTTGGTTCCCACACTTCGAGTATGTGCCACTCTGGAGGTATGCACTTCTTTTCTAGAACACCCACAGAAACTCTATGGCGTGCACTCCGTAGGCCTAACGTTTGGGTTTCGGGTGTACGACGCGAATCGGTACCTGCTGCATGGCGTTCACTTCGACCATGTCGAAAGGAGCAATCGGATAAATGCGTACTCTATAACGCGAGGGGACTAGGTTCGATTTCGGCCACGGGAAGCGTTTTATTTCCTTCACTTCACCCACGATCATTCATCATCATCGTCAGCGAAAGTTGGCTTTCCTGCAAGGCGTGTTGGCGCACAGCGGCATCAGGGAGGATACTAAGGCTTCGCTTTAATAAAGTCGCGGAACGCAGACAGAGGGGCCGAAACATGCCACAGGCTACATTTCTCGCAAGAAATCCCGCAATGTTTACAAATCACTTAGGTGTCCCCTTAGGTCCACCACTCAGCGTCTCCTTCGAAAGCACTACGGTCTCCTTCATATTTGTATGAAATTATCGTTATGGTATTAAAGGGACCCTGAAACACTTTCGATAAGCGCTTTTTCCTTCGCGTCTAGAACCTCTGCGAAAGCTATAGTTATCGCCAGCACAGAGCGCAACTGCGTGATTTGCTCGTCACACCAGATACGCCTTCCATTTCTGCTTTGTTTTTGTGGCTTTTTTTAAGTTTCTATCGAAAAGCGTTCATTGCTGCAACTGATGGAAATCAGCGGTAGTCCTTGAAAGACCAATCAGCGGTAGTCCTTGAAAATTCGATTTTTGTGAGTGCTGATGAGACTTTTAACTTTGTGTCGTGAGTCAAGCAGAATGATAATACGATTTTTTAAAATTGTAACAGGGTATCCTATCTGACATGGACCAAGATTTTTAAAATGAGCAATGTCGTTACTCCAAGAAAACCTAGTGCCTAATGTTTACAGTACAGTGAAGTGTCGGTCAGTAATTCCTCCGTTAATGAAATCTAATTTCATTGTAATTAATTATCTAACTCGAAAAGTAAGGTCCTAATCATTCAAATATTAATGAGGTGCTTGTAGGTGCCCAGGGGCAGCATCTAAATGCGTTATTTTCAGCGACGAACTAATTGTGTACTCATTTATTTAAACTAAAAAATTCCCCGCATTTCCCCGAGGGGAAGAATGTGAAAGTGCGAATGCATTGAGTTGAATTTGCGCGGTTCGGTAATGTTCGCGAAAGAGAGATCACACACACACACACAACTACAAAGAAAGAAAGATGCATTTATTCACAGACACCTATTTGTGTTGTCGTTGTACTTGATTGCTAGAGCGGATCTTAGCTTTGAAATTTCGTGTCAGTACTCCTTTAAGCGGGGGCATTAGCCCTTCTCACGCCCGATTCCTGGCCAATCCCCCACGTGGGTATGTGCCATGTCAGCGGCCAGGCAGCGCGCGCCCATCTCCCCCCGTTGCCAAAGAAGACGAGGAGATTCCTCCTGGCCAATCCCCCACGTGGGTATGTGCCATGCCAGCGGCCAGGCAGCGCGGGGTGCATTAGCCCTTCTCACGCCCGATTCCTGGCCAATCCCCCACGTGGGTATGTGCCATGTCAGCGGCCAGGCAGCGCGGGCCCATCTCCCCCCGTTGCCAAAGAAGACGAGGAGATTCCTGGCCAATCCCCCACGTGGGTATGTGCCATGTCAGCGGCCAGGCAGCGCGCGCCCATCTCCCCCCGTTGCCAAGGAAGACGAGGAGCGCGCGCACCCGCAGCTGTTGCTATGCGGACGGCGGCGGAATGCGGACGGCGGCGGACGCTTCAGGCTCGCTTAAGAAGTGCATTCGCACTTAAAAGGGAAATACCAAAAATGCCACGTGACGGCGCCCCCGCCCGTATCGTAAAGCAATGCCCTCGAACAGGCTCTCTCTGAGTGAGTCAGAGGGAAGAAGGAAAAGAAATAAAACAAAATCGCGACCGAGTTTGTGCCTTTCTTACCTGGTGGAGAGTTTGTGCGACACTTGCTGTTGCAGCTCCTTCCATGCCCGCCATTGCCAAGGTGATGCGCTCTCTCTCCTTTGGCCGTGTGACAGGCAAAGCAGTAGCTGTCAACCAGCTTATTTGAGGTCGCTGGTTTATGAAGCGTGTGGGAGCCCCGTCACGTGGTATTTTTCATATTTAGCGAGCTTTCTTTATTAATCAAAATAAGTGAGTGCGCGATTAGTTTGTTGCTGTAGGTACCCACGGGATGTTGCAATTCCGTGGGTACCTGCAAGTGCCCATTGGCACTTTCATTATTAGGACAGTACTTCTCGATTTAGATAATTGATTGCATATAATTAATTAAATCCAGTTAACTAAAAAATACAGGCCACTACTCCACTGTACTGGAAACATTATGCACTATGTTTTGTTCGAGTAAACCCATTGGTCTTTGTTGAAATCTTGGTGCATGATAGCTGGGACACCCTGTATATGGTTTGCTCGTATCCGTACGAATGAATTTCGTTTGACAGATATAGAAAAATAATGGCCTGAATGCACACACTAAATGTTCTGCATCCCCTAATCCTCTCCAAATGGCAGAAGTGTTGCAAGGTTGAACCTTTTTTTGTTGTTGTTGCCCCAACACCCTTTTGCAGATTCTCTGGGTACACCCTATTGCCCTAAAAAGGTGCTCTATGGGTGTTCATAGCGTGGTGGGAGGAGGTCACACCTTTTTTTGTGTGTGTTCGAACCAAGGAGGTTGTATAAAACTTCTGGAGTGGAGGCCGCCCATAGCGGGCAACGCGGGGAGGTGAAGCCGGGCGAACCGGTCGGCGGCCATATTGCCGTGGGTAGAAAAGGCGCTGCGCCGGCAGGGACGCTGAAGTGCGGTCGCGTTTTTTTGGCTTTACAAGGGAGAGAACGATGGTAAGCTAGTATATCGATTACGATATTTGAGGGCAGACTGAATTTTGCCTTACGCGTAAGGTTTTGACGTAAGATATGGTTCAGGCAGCGAGTTCGCCTGTGTATATCTTACGGTGGTCAATAGAGCTGTCGATGCGGGAAAACGCGCAGCGCTATGCTAAAGGCACCACCCCTGATTTTATTTCAATAAACGTTTATTCGGTATAGCTAAGGCTATAGACCGCCCCCTTAACATTAAAATTACCTCATGTTGCGCGCCATGGCAAGCTAGGTTACTATTAGCCGTGATTTCACGCTGGAAGTGCGGGACACGCGAAAGCGCGATTATTTGACGCTTGTTTCTTTTAGCGGCGTGGCTAGGATTAATGAATGCTTATTCATTAATGATTAATAAATAATAATGCAGTAGCGGTTCGAATGGTTTTTAAGCAGTACTGCAAGAATCATATCCATCAGGATATTGCAATCTTTATATGAAGTGGAAATGCACGTTTTCTGGTTTAAACAACATGCCCAGTTTTGCCCTTGCCGAAGACCAAATTAAGCACGAGCTTTTGATTGATTGATTGGTTGATTGATTGATTCATTGTGGGGTTTAACGCGCTGACGCAACGCAGGCGATGAGGCGCGCCGTAGTGGAAGGCTCCGGATTAATTTTGACCACCTCGGGAATCTTTAACGTGCACCGAAATCTCGTTCACACAGTAGTTTTCGCTTTTCGCCTTCACCAGCAAAGCGGCTGCCGCGGCAGGGAATCGAACCTGCGTTCTAGGGATGAGCCGCACAGTGCATTAGCCACCGAGCCAACGCGGCGGGTCTATTTCCAGCTTTTCAATCGTATTTTTCGAAATGGATTTGGCACACACTGAAGCACATTAAAGCAGGTTTTTTTTTTATTCCGCGTGCACTTTACAGAAGGCATGGGACTCCCACTGACTTTATTTTTCAAATCCAGATTGTTACTTAATGGGATGCACGACTACATTAACCGCGCACGTTGGCACGATAGTAGCGTGCTACTGGTAAGAAAACTACTCGCAGGAGGTTACTCAATCACATTCACAACCTCGCTGACCACGCAAGTTCGGACGCGAGCAGCGCGCTATTGATAAAATCACGCGGACGAAGAACGCGGGAGAGCATTGCCTTGCATCAAAGACTTCTACGAAACAGCGCTAACGAGAAACGTCAGTGTATTCACGTATGGCCGGATGTAAAGGAAATGTATTAAACAAGAGTGCCTTAATTTTTGACGGTACCTGCCTTAGCAATACTCTGCATTTAAATTAGTGCGGAAAAACAATTTGCGCCCCACATAGTTACAAACATGTGATTTCGCGCAGCCAAGCGACTACAGGACCACCACAACTACGAGCGAAAACATTCGCATATCTGCGTAAACAAGCGGGTATGCTCAGTAAGCGGACGGCAGGTGCTACGGCAAATTTTCCCTTTACATCACGCACAAACGGCGGGCAAATGTGCACTCATAACGTTATAATACTAGTAATGCCCTCGAAACCCAAAACAAACAGATACCCTCAGTTCTTACAGATGAAAGGTGATCCCCGACGCCTTCTTCGCGCGATTAGCGCAGCCGAACGCGACGCACGAGCAGACCATTTCTGCTTTCTACACCTTTGGAGCATCCATCCGCGAACGAGGATCGAACGAACACGCTCTTTGGCAAGAGAGAACTCGGAAGAACGACACATGGGGCAGAAAAAAATGTAATTGTGCCTACTGTTTATTTTAGTTGCTAGCGCCCAAGAATGTAAATAATTACCAGATGTGTGCGCCCCGGGCGCACGCACGGGCGACTTGCGAAGCGCTTAACTAGAAACACGGAGAGGGGAGCATAACCGAAACCACATGCGGCGAAATGAACACGCGCAAGAAAAGGTCGGTGCGCTTGAAGGTAGCCGCATGAGAGAATCAACTTGCAAAACATAACAAAAGAAAACAAAAAAAAAACGGAAGCAAAAATATAACGTAACCCGCCGCAAAAACAAGTACATTATGCGACGAATGCAATGCGTCTGCTACCGCGGAACGAGTTTTCTACCCACGGCAAGATGGCGGCCGTTGGCGTCAGTTTTCGAGCACCATCTCCACTCCAGAAGTTCTATCCTTGGTTCGAACACCTTTCTTTTAAATACTGGTATAATTACACCCATCCCGTGCAGCGGAAAGACTGGTGGCTGACTTGACACCCTAGGTTTTCTTTTGGGTGTTGAAAGGTTACGAATGGGTGTTCCTCTGTGAATGAACTGCGCCCATTCATATTATTTTAAGGTAGTGTCTATTATCATGACAACCGTGAGAATTACCGCCAAAAATTTCTCACGGCAGTCGCGTCTGATTGGCTAAGCACGCCACCCTGGGATTCTCTGCGACAAATACTCCCCGAAAACACGTCCCTCTGCAGCTGCTCATGTGGCGCTGTGGTACAGCCCCTGCTTTGAAACGTAGAGGCTCTGCTTTGAGTGCGCCGGGGGGCAGCATTTTCAAATGCAGAGCATTTCTTAGGCTCGCCTCTTCCTGCGTCGGACGGTGTCAACAGCTCCGCGTCCGCAGCAGGTGCGCCTCTCCTCCTTCCCTCCTCTCTCTCAACCGCAGCTTGCGCGCGCATGCGTCGTAGTCAGCCCGTTCGCTCCGTCGTGGTCTCGGCGTAACAGGTGCGTGATAGCAGCGCGGTGGGGCGTGGAAGGGCGCGCGCTGCTTGCGCATGCGCGCTCTCCCCCCCGTACTGCTCTCCCTCTACTGCGCGCGCTGATAATATAAAGCGTCTAGCGGTCGCTCGTGCTTCAGTCACTGCGTTGCTCCTTCCTTCCTTGGCTGACGCTCGCCCCCACGTTTACTCGTGTCTGCTACTCCAGCATCACGGAAGAAGCGATGGAAGCAACACTGCCTTCAACCAGTACTGAGGCCCCAATGCTCTGCATTTACTCGTGTTCCCCTCGCGGGAAGGCGCGGGAATTTTTTTTTAGCTTCCGTAATTTTTGAAGTTTTCGCGCGTCGTGATTCTGTTAATGCTTTTGTTTCGTTCTTGTGATTACTATACTAAGTAACTCGGGGGAGGAATTGCAAAGCATGCTTACCGCATTGGACAAACAGAGTAGAATCGGCGGCCTGTAAATTAATATGCAGAAAATAAACTAATGATAAACAACCTGGGTACAGCACAGCGGTTTGAGATAGGGGGCCAGGCAGTGGAAGTGGTAAGCGATTGTATCTAATTGATTGATTGTAGGGTTTTAACGCGCCGACGCAGCGCAGGCGATGAGGCGCGCCGTAGTGGAGGGATCCGGATTAATTTCAACCACCTGGGGATCTTTAACGTGCGCCGAAATCTCGTACACACGGGCGTTTTTGCTTTTCGCCTCCATCAGAAAAGCGGCCGCCGCGGCCGGGAATCGAACCCGTGACCTCGTGCTAAGCAGCGGAACGCCTAAGGGATTATATCTACATAGGTCAAGTTGTGACACAGGATCCCAACCATGAGGCAGAGATAATTAGAAGAATAAGGATGGGATAGAGTGCATCGGCAGGCATTCTCAGATAACGAATGGCAGCCTACCATTGTCCCTGAAGAAGAAAGTGTGTGACAGCTGCATCTTACCAGTACTCACCTACGGGGCCGGAACTTGGAAGCTTGCTAAAAGGGTTCAACTTACATCGAGGATGACTCAGTGAGCAACGGAACGGAAGATGATAGGTGCAACGTTAAGGGACAAGAAGAGAGCGGAGTGGGTCAGGGAACAAACCCGTGTTAAGGACATATTAGTAGAAATTAAGAAGAAAAAATGGACATGGGACGGGTATGTAATGCGATGGCAAGATAACCGTTGGTCATTAAGGGTAACAGAGTGGGTTCCTAGAGAAGGCAAGGGTAGCAGGGGGCGGCAGAAAGTTAGATGGGCAGACGAGATCAAGAAGTTTGCGGGGATAAATTGGTCGAAGTTAGAACAGGACTGGTACAATTGGAGATTAATGGGAGAGGCCTTTACCCTGCAGTGGGCGTAGATAGGCTGGTGATGATGATGATGACGATGGCGATCATGATGATGATGATGATACCAAGCGATCGACGCACGGTACTTGTAGAATGGGTTGGATTAGATTTCATATCGGTTGTGTTCTGTCTCTTTGGGCTGGGTTACGTTAGGTTCGTGGGCTGGATTTGGGTAGGTTATTTATTTATTTATTTATTTATTTATTTATTTATTTATTTATTTATTTTCAGATACTGTTAGCCCTTACGGGCTGTTACAGGAGTGGGCAAGTACAGCCGGTAAAAGGATTGTCTATAACACAGCTTTCGCACTCTCAGCCCTATCCTGCCCCGCCGGAGCGGGATTTGAATAAAACTACTGAGGAATTCTGAAGTCTTAGCCCTTCGCTTTTGCCTCCGACATGTTTGAAACGAGTATGTTTAGGCAGTTTTCCGATGTAGCTGGTTGAAGTGGAAATCGCTGTTATAGACAAGCGTTTTACCGACTGTATATCATAAACAATACTCACACGCACAAAAACTGCTCAAGTCACAGTGCAAACTCAAGTGCAAACTCACAATGCACTGCACAAGTCACAGTGCAAACGAAGGACAAGAAACAACTCATATTATTTTAGCAATATTTCCAAGTGTTTCACAAAGCTATCAGTGGTATTTGGTTCCACAAACACTCGCGGGCCAAGGCTATTCCAGTCTACAATAGTTTTGACAAGAAAGGAATGCTTAAAAATATCAACCCTTGGAGAATAAGGCAAAACAGCATGTTGCCAAAACAAATGTTGGGTAGGGTAAAATACTTTGGGTAAAATAGGTTCGGTGTGGTTAGGTGGCGTTAGGTTAGTTTAGGTTAGGTTCGGGGGCGTTAGGTTACGTAGAGAGGTAATATTATTCAGCGAATTTTAGGCCTGCCAGCTTTTATGGAAACGGAGTTGATTACCGCGGCTGCTGCGAGATTAGACGCTGCTCTGTTTTAAACTCCTGGAGCTAGAAAACATTCCCAGCACGTATAAAATGCTCCCGTGTAGCTCCTCATTTTGAAGCGGTATACGGCTCCCAATGTATCTGGATAAAAGTATCGTTATGCCAGTTACAGTTGCTGCGCTATCATTATACAAAATCAGTGTTCACTCGCCTAAACAGTCTTGTTAGAACTGACAAGACTAAAAGTGTCGTAAATCAACTAGAATGATAACACGGTATTTACACAGTCTCAGTTCCTCGTATTAATACAAGAGGATGCTTTGAAATGTATTAAAAAAATTACCCCGAATACATACACAATACTTTTTGCACTCTGGTCCTCTCCAAAAGCTGTGAAACGGATTGCAAGGTGGTCACAGGTGTTTTTTGATGTGCCAGCACCGTTTTACACATAGAAAATGGACCTGTTCCAAACATTAACTGAAACAAATTATGTGCATTTTAGAAGTGTCACTTTCAGCAATGTCTTATGAGTGCCATACTGAAATCATCGCGATACCAGGGGGTCAGATGCCTTTAAAACTCGTAACACATTTAAAACAATGGTTCCTTTAACACTTTCTTGAATAGCGTTGTGTGTTACTATGATTGAATGAAAGTGGACGGGACGGGGCAGTTATTTAATGACAACATTGCTTTGTTATGGGGAATATGATGAGCCTAGGTATACGTTAACAAAAGGGCGTTGACAAATTATTGTGTAACATTTAAAGTGCTGATGGGATGTCGGAATTAAAAGAAACTACAGGCAGTCCTGAACTGTTTTATTAGAAAAAAGGGGGTGGGAGTGTTCGCAGAGACGGTGTGGGTGTTTATATGCAGGCTTTGAACAAAACAAGCAAGTTGGCAAATGAACACAGCATTTGATGCGAAGTAAAACGAAAAAAAACACCTGTGGTTGATTCCTCTGTTATTGGAATCGGTAAAACACCAAAGTGAAATGTGCAGCGAAATCTGCTGCTGAGCATTATTTGCGGGTCGGCGGCTGTCTTGTGAAAGATGCTGTTTTGCTAGTTGGTGCATATTGCTTCAAGAAAACGAGCGCTACAAACCAGGACAGGAAAAACGAAGAACGACGAGACAGATGCGCTTGTGGATGTGCTTGACGAGCTGCTGTAGGGTCGCTTCGGCAAAATGTGTACGGGCTTCATTTCCGTGGCGGATATGACGACAGTGAAATCTTGGTGTATCCCGGCATAAAGCACTTTCGTGTTAAAATATGAAACCCGAAAACGAACAACCCAAAGTATAACGTGCTGTCTATACTAAAGGTTGCTTCCCCGCTAGAAGACACTGTGTGCAGCGGTGCACCCTTTACAGGCCGGTTGCTTTGTTGCACTGGCGTCATTTCCGTGGCAGATTGACGTAAGTGAAATCTTCGTTAATCCCGGTAAAAACACTTTCGTTTCAAAATGAGCTGGTGATTACAATACTCCCTAATGCGATATTTGGGCGCAGCAGCAGTGCACTGAAGCAGTACTCACTGGTGGGTTCTCTCGACAGCAGCGATGATGAGTTTCTATGTCGGCGACGCGAAGGGCATCTCATGAAGTACCGCGACCCGCGTCTTAAGCATGGAACACACACCATCGTCACGCGCACCCGCCGCCCCCCCCCCTCACGTGTTGGCCAGCGTCACGCAGGTGAGCGCCTCGTGCGGGCACAGCCTGCTGCCCCCCTCTCTCCCCGCACACTTTCAGAGAGCGCTTGCGCCGCCACGGCGAACCGCCCTCCCCTCACTATTCCGCGACACTCTCCTCCTTTGCTTTCTTTCATCGTTTGCCTCTCTATCTCGCTCTCTCTCTCTCTTGCCATCGTTCACTCGGTTACTACGACGACGCGGCTCAGCCCAGAGACGGCTGCCGAAGGGCTCTGCTTTAAAAATTTCTCAATATTCTTGCATCCCCTCTTGCGCCAACCATGATGCACCTGTGATGCCAGCGCATACATCTTTCAAGCTCATTGTGACAGTTTCTGCGATCTCATTCGGCACGGGGCTTGAAAAAGAGGGTTTAAGGTTTGTGCATGTCCCCTGAATGTTTCCCAGCATGCCGTCCAGTACACCAGTGCTTTTTTGTGAAGAAAGCTGAGCTAATTGGTTGTTTTGCACCTTGAACAGCACTAAGAAGCGCCTGTATTCTCCCTCTTCCTGTACCTCGTCTTCCTAGTACGGTTTAAAATGCATGACGGCTTTTCTTTGCAAAAGCCACCTTTGGATTGAGCAGCTTTTTTCGGGGAATTTCTGAGAAGCAGTCACTGCACAAAGGAATCAACTTACTTAAAATAGCACAGGCCTCCGCAAGCCTCTTCTTCGCATAGTCCATAGCTAATGGGCTGGCGTATTAGTAGAAAAAACTATTTTTCGAGGATACAGTTCAAGCTTATGAGCTTTGAGGTATGCGTAGTGTAGTTGTGACTTTGTGAGGTTCTGGTTGTGCTACAGTGTGGCCCAGTGTAATTTCTCCTGCATCAGTGTGAGGCGCGCATGTTACAAATACAAAAGGTCCGTTGAGGTAACTCACAGGACGCTGTAGAAATGAAGTGTCACCGAGCCTAAAGACAGTGCAAAAATGTTTGCCGGGAATTTTCATTGCATCGAAGTCCATGCAGGTGCATTTTTCTGGTAACATTTCCACTGTGTGCCAGCCAGATGGTTGTAAGCACACTTGCTAATGTCTAGCCGTACCTGCAACATCCTCATCACCCTCCTCGTACTCTAGTGCAGTGTTCATTCTCTGCATCAACAGCCGGCCTGTAATACAAGTAGACTGGGGCATTGCCACTATATACCCTCTAAGGGGATTTGATTGCATCACATGTCTGCTGTTATCTTGTGGCATGTCAAATAGAAGTTTACTTCAATAAGGCGGGTTGCTCGGCTAGTTGGTATACTTAATAGGAGGCTTTGCGCAAAAATGACGAGGACGGTAGCAAACGAGACGCTGTCTCGTCTCCCACCGTCCTTGTTTTATTTGCGCTAAGCCTTCCACTTAGTAGAAATTTCTCTATACGACTGCATATCAAAGTATTCAACAATTTCAGTTTCCCCCAGTTGTTGTTCTGATATTTATTCCTAGAAACTTTGTTTTGGACCTCTGTACATTATTTGTAGTAATGACTGAAATCAAGCCTGTATGCTCTTACCTATATGTCTTCCACTGCCAGTCATTGGCATTTCATGTACCTCAGCTTGCTGTTTGTGCAATGTTGCGGTCATTGAAGGTCACACATGCAACCCCATTGTTTTGAAAGAAATCTGCGATCTTTCTCAGACAAATAAGTACACCATCTTTTGACTGCACATAGCAGTCCGTCCTTTTAAGCCATTGGTGCGAAGCTTTGTCCCCGTGGAAGTCGCATGGCACAAGTTTACTTCCCGGAAAGCACTCGTTCAAAGCATTTCTTTTAGCTTGCCTGTAGTTCGTCATTGAATATTCCGCACAGAAGCGAGTATTCCATTCCCGAAACATGTCAAGGGCTTTAAGTAACGCAGGTTCTTGTCTCGAACGGTATCAAAAGCACCAAAGGCCAAGTATCCAAGTGCGAAAAAGAAGCGACAATTGGTAGCTTGCTTTATTAGCGACATTGAAGCATGAAACTGGCTTATTCGGTATTCCTCATAAAAAGTATTCTGGATTTTAGATGCGACTGCATCTCATTAACTCGCCTTGTCCATGCAGCGTCGTCGGCGTTGTTGTCGTCCGCCCCTCCCCCTACACTATAAAAAAAATAATAGTTAGCGGCGCCCGGTTTCGATCCCACGACCCCGTGGGCGGAACGCGAGGTACATGGTGCTCTTCCCACTGCGCCACAAAACCGAGACCGAATCAATGCTACGAACGCGCCTTATATCCTTGACTCATTCAAATTACGTCAAGATGCTAATGATACAACGCGTGATGGGGCAATGATTAACACTTGAAATAAAAGAAAAGAAGCTCCCACTTACAGCAACAATGATGGAGTAAAGCTCGTTGCGACAGCGAAGCCCCAAGCATACCACTTAGAGAGATTGACCAAGATTGGCTAATGAAACATAATAATAATCATAAAACATAATAATCATACGCGTTCCCGACACCTTTCACGCGATCTCAAAACCAATCCAACGGAAACACCAAGTGAACCCCACGATGCGTCGCATCTACACAGGGTTCCCCTCGCGGGGATGTGGGCGCAATTTTTTCCCTAAGATGACCACTGCAACAAGAGCAGGATTTATTTCCCGTAGCCCCCCTTCTGCCGACTTCTACTATATTTTATTATATCCATTTATTTTATTTATAAGCAGGAAAAATACAGGGAACTGTGCCTCATAACAATGACGCAGTTTAGTCGGCAAGACCTTGGGGAAATTAGGGGCGCACAACATTCTGGTGTGGTATGTTCTCAAGCCATCCGATTCAGAATTCGTGAACGCTTATGCACTGCACCTGATAAGCGTCTGTAGTCAGAATGCGCTTCCGTGTGATTTCATGTCTGTTGTAGAAATAAATAATCAGTGCTGTGGCGTTTGGTAAAGTGCTCCAGACTTATGATTTTTTGAGAACTCGGTATAAAATTAATGTGTGCACTTACCAGTCTTCTCTTGAACGACTCCTGAAGGTTTTGGTCGAAAGCTAGAAAACCTTTCCAGCTTTCGCCGTCTTTCATCAAATGTTGTAAATATTCTGTCATGATGTTTTCCTGTGGATCACCATCCACATCGCGATCCATAATTTTTAGGCAACGTATTTGAGTACGTGAGTGAGAAAAACATGTAGTTGAGCGGAAAAAAATAAGCAAAAAAAAGAAAAAAAAACGTGTGTGGAATTTTCTCATTACAGATAGCTGTGAGCTGTAGCTGCTCGGCTCATGCGGCCAAATTTTCTTGAATTTCAGGCCGCCAGCTGGTCAGCCCGCACTCCCACTGCTTCGCGAATGGGGAAGGGAGGGTGGGTGGCACGGGCATTCCCGGTAACGTCAGGCATTCCTACACAAGTTGTACGTGCACGGTGCAGAGAGTTTTACAATAGTGGCATACTTGGCTGGCATAGATGTGCCATAGAAGAGGGGGGTCGTGCAAGCGGCTGCTGAAGTTTGGGGACGGGCGAGTTGCGAATGTCCGTGTAGCAAGAGGGAATGGGTTGAACGAAAGAAGGTGTGACCGAGTCGTCCGCTCTCAACGGAAACGCCCGGACAATAATGCCGCGGACAGAAGCGTGATCCGCATCATCCCTGGGACGCAGGCAAGCCCCAGTAGTCCAAACGTTTTGGTAATGTACTTATAAGAAACTTTATGCTGAAGTATGTGTTTTCCGTGGCAAAGCGCTGAAGTAAGACGCCATGCGGTTTTGTTTTAATTTGTTTACGCCGAAGCGATCCCGCTGCGCTCACAGATGCGAAGAGCAGAAACCCCTCCAGAGGTTTTCTTTTTGTTGTTTTTTGGTTCAGTGATGTCAGCACAGGGCTGAAACAAAGCGCCATGTCGTTTTGTTTTTATTTGTTCACGTAGACGCAACCCGCCTCTGCGCTCACCGAATGCGACGAAGAGCAGAAAATACCCCGAAGCAGATTTTTTTTGTTCTTTTTTATTTATGACGCCACGGGCCTTCGTGGCTCCGTACAGTAACTGCGGACTTGGGAAAAGGCCTTCGACAGCAAGCAAACGAACAGCGCGTAACATTGTTGCCATTTGGTAGTTATTATGTGCTGTGACGCCCGCTTCTAGAAAAACACCGTTCTCACAACAAAAATATAAATGTGATTCACGTCATTTATATCGTCTTACTAGTGGGTTGTTGTTTACAAAAACTTATAATCAGGATTACATTAACGTGCATCGTGTGTTAGATTTGACATGTGGCGACCTTGATGCAAGCACTACGGGCCGTACAAGAACTTCGTTGGTCGCGGGGAGAGCATTCTCGGCCCCGTTTGGAACTCTGACGTCGTGATGTCACATGAGAGCCCTCGGTGACTTCACTGGAGGTCGCACTTTGAAAGAGCTGCCTTCATGTTGGCTTTCTTGCAGGACATCAATTATGTAAAAAAAAGCCGTGTTTGAATGCTAAAATTGAAAATATTTTTGCACGTCTTCTAACGATGCTGAAATAAACTGACCCCACTCAACTAATATTTGACAGTTCATTCAGCATTTTGAACCATCAATTATTTCATAACATAACGGAAACAAAGAACGCAGCAGTGTCCTCGATAGCCTACTTTCCTTTTCATCATTACTGTCTCAACACGATACGCCGGATCGCCACGAAAAACCGTGGCATGGGAGAGGTGGACCTGCTCCGGCTCGTCCAGGCCTTTGTCCTGTCGAGGATTATATACGTGTTGCCATACACTCTGCTGAACATCACCGAGACACAGAAGATCAACACGATGATCCGCAAGGCCTATAAACAAGCACTCGGACTTCCGGTCTCCACCTCCACCGGAAGACTTCTTCGGCTCGGCATTCACAACACTTCCGAGGGGCTGATTGAGGCTCAGCTAACCAACCAAAGAGCGAGGCTGGGGGTTACGGAAACGGGGAGGGCGATCCTCTCACGCCTGAGGCTCTCGGCTCCACTCGACCACCCGCCTGCACTCACCGGAAACCTGCCGCACGAAGTCCGTAAAAACATCACGGTAAACCCCCTTCAAGTTCAAGTTTTTTTTTATTTATATCGTGAAGATGTGGGTTGGCTCGAGCGAAAAGTGAAAGGAGTGTCACTTGAAAAAGCCCGAGCCCCCCTTGTACAAGGCATCAATGCAATCAGGGCAGATAAAAACAGTTCTTCACATCACAGGTTACAGAATCGAAACAATTCTACTTAATGTTCTTATAACAGTTACACGTGACGCCACAAAATACACACGATATTTCTATCAGTTCATTAATTAAAGAAACAACAACAAAATTAGCAATATAACACACAATCTAGGTACACTGTACATGTGTAAAAATATTATGAAACGAAATAAACCCTAACACTTTTTAATAGTTCACATTCTGGGCTATGAAAATATTGTTAAGAAAGAAAACTTTGACGAAGATTACGGAAAGCAAACTGTTCTAAAATTACATTCTGGCGCATTAACCTGTTCAATAGGTGAGGAACAGCGTAACAAAGCATTTGGTGGCCATATTCAGTGCGACAAAATGGAATGTGCCGGTACTCTTGGTTCCTTATACTATACATGGGAATGTTTACTTTTAATTGCAATAACTCCGTGAAAGAAGATTGATTATTATGAATGGAGGTTTTGTACCGAAGTGCTAGGAAATAGTCATACAGTTTATGAATAGGCAACAAATTAAAACGTATGAACAGTGGTCCGTATGTGCGAAATACTCTGCATTTGCTATATGACGAATTGCTTTCTTTTGCAGGAGGTGTAATTTGTTGGTATTGGCGTGGGTAGTGGAACCCCAAACGAAAAAGCAGTAATTAACATGAGACATAATGAGTGCATTGTAAATTATCAGTTTTATCCGCACAGGAAGGAAATGCCGACATTTAGCAAGAATGCCTACGCACTTTGAAACTGAGGTTATAAGATAATTACGTGCGTGTCCCAAGACATATTTTTGTGGAAGAAAACGCCTAATGTTTTTATCTTGTCAACGATTTCAATTTTTGAGTCGCCAATGTTAAGTGATATATATCGGGGGCAGGCATGCCGTTTTGGATGAAAAATGATGGCTTTGGTTTTACGTGAATTGACAAGGAGCGAATTTGCTTTACTCCATGTTTGCAATGACTGAAGTGCTTTGTTGATGACCGGCTGTAGTAGTCGTACGTCCTTGCCTTGAAAAAATAAACTTGTATAATCTGCGGTGCACCCATGTACCACGTCAACAGGAGGGAAGCCAGAGCAAAAGCCATATACAAGATCTATGGCAGTCAACCAACAACAGCGTATACGGACGCGGCGTCTTATCCGGGTAGGTCCGTGGCGGTTTCCACCGTAGTCGTCGAAAACAAGCACCGTTGCAGCCTCTCGCTTGCCGGCGACAATAGTACACAAGCAGAGGAGGTAGCTGTAGGAAGCAGACTCGATAGGGTGCGGTGGCCTCCTACATTTCATTGGAGAGAGCGTAGGCCCGGCCAGGAGTGGGAGCGGTGCCGACATGCGGCCGCCCAGGCGCTCGGTCGTGTTCGATCTCCGTGGCGCGTGGCACTGCTGACGCCACCGGGCAAGCACCGCTGATGATGATTGTGGCGCTCATGATGATGGCCATGGTGTTGCTACAGGGCTCCCCCCTAGCGCGTAGCGCGTTATGAGAAATATGTGAAAACTATGTACAGGTATGTACAACACCGGTGATCGGTGAGATTTGTCCACGGTCAATGTCCTTACACTGTCCCAGTCGGTCCAGGGAGGGCGTCCGGTATGTGCTTTACCCTCGGGGGGCCTTGCCTGGGAGTGGCGCAGAGGTCGCGCGCAGAAACGGGCGCGTTGCGAAGTGGAAGCTTACAGGTGAACCCGTAAGCACAGGTGATGCCCCGCAGATGGTGAGAGCACTGTCCGGATCACAACGTGGTCGAATGGAGACGGCGTGTGAGGGTTTGGCGTTCGTGTGATGCAGGCAGCTCTTTCTCTGCAAGGGGCACGACGACGTGTGCGGCGGAAGTCGGGCCATGTCCGTCTAAGGTACCGGGACCGGCGAAGTAACACTGGAAACCGTGGTGTTTTTTTTACAGTGCCGGGTCCTTCCACGTGTGAAGGAACATTAAGCAGGTGAGCTGGTGGAGAATGTCATGCGCAGTCGTATGGGTAGGCGTCGGTGACAGCGGGCGAAAAGTTGCCTGCGCTTAGCTGGCGACGCCAGCACTGTCGTGGCGGTGGCTGGTCGATGCGGAGCGATGAGCCGTCCGCGAGGTGCACGACGTTTGTGTGCTCGGATGTGGCTTTGGCGACTCATCGTAGAATACGCGGCGTCTGTAAGCGAAGTACTAGGCAAGAGTGAGTGAGGTGGACGGCTCGGACTGCGACTGCAGTCTTTGTTCTCACTTAATGTACCCGTCAAAATTTTGGTCGCACGTAGTTTGGGAATGTCCATCTTTGCTCTGAGAGAGTCTACTATCCGACGTGGTTCCTGGCAGTCAAGCAGGTCAATCGAAGGCACGCCAGTTGCGTCGACAGTCTTTTGCAGCTTAGGGCGTCGCACAGCGTAGGGGCACGGTGCTGCCATGCATTCACGAAAACGGGAGCCGAAATTTCGTGACGGCAGCTGGCGGGTGCGACGGTGACCGCTTCGTCGGGGCGCACTGTGCCTGCCGCCTAGTCTGGCATCGAGCTGGCAACGTTGCGGAGCAATGGTCGTGGAATGGTGTCAGGGGAGGGCTCGCAGTGGGTGCAGATGGCTGTAGTGCTAACCGAGGCGGAATGGAGGTCGCTGCCTCGGTGTTCTGTGGCTCACCCGCACCTTCTCGCGGTATGTTAGCAGCGGACTATGCGGGAGGTGGTCGGTGAGCGCGTGCAATGTCGTCGTGTTCAAGTCCGGTCGGTGAATGCGGGGCTGCCGTGCTGCAGATGGAGAGCAGGTCGTCGGCCTCGGTGGTGGAGGACGTCGCCGTGCAGGGTGGCACGGAGGGTAAAGTGTGGGGCGGCGTAGTGTGTGCAAGCCGTGCGGGTACCTCGTGTGCTGCAGGCGGCGGCGAAGCGTGCGTGGACCGTGCCGGTACCTCATCTGCTGCAGGCCGAAAGCAGTCGTCCCCGAAGCCGTAGTGCGCGAAGGTCATCGTAGGGGGTGGCGCTGGGCGGTGGGAGGACGAGGACGCAGCGGAGGTCTAGCGGAAGCGTCTCCCAGAGGATGGAGTGCTTCAGAGGCTGTACACTGACGTGGTTGAGCCAGAGGGTAGCCTCGAACTTGAAGAACCATCCTCTGACGTGGCGTGCGTCGAACACCGGTATCGGTGGGTCCCCCCCACGTCTCCATGTCGGTGTGCCGCTGGCCGGGTATATGGCGCGGAACCTCCGGGTCACCACATGTCGGGAGCGTCCGGGTCAGCACTTGTAGGAAGCAGACTCGGTAGGGTGCGGAGGCCTCCTACATTTTATTGGAGAGAGCGTAGGCCCGGCCAGGAGTGGGAGCGGTGCAGACATGCGGCCGCCCAGGCGCTCGGTCGTGTTCGATCTCCATGGCGCGTGGCACTGCTGACGCCACCGTGCAAGCACCGCTGATGATGATTGTGGCGCTCATGATTATGGCCATGGTGTTGCTACATAGCAATCGCCCTCGCCGTCGTACAAACTAACGCAGCGGTCATTGTCACCGACTCGCAGCAGGCTTGTCGGAATTTCGTTAGGGGATGCCTTCACACAACAACTCTGCGCATCATTCAGCAGCAGCCCCTAAAGAGGCTAATCAGGATTGTATGGGCTCCTGCACATCACGGTATCCCTGGAAACGAGGCGGCGGACGCCATCGCTCGAGAATTGACCCACCGAGCGGGCGCCGAGAGCAGCGTTGCCGAGCCCGAGCGCATGCAGCCCTTGACCTCTTACGCCGAGATCATGCAGCACTACAGGCTGTCGGGTCAGACACTCGCTCCCCCCCACAAATCTCTACCCCGAAAGCACGAACGTCATTTACATGCTCTCCAGACTAATACATTCCCCCATCCTATCCGGCTACACCTTTTCAACCGACAGAATTCCCCGCTTTGCCGATTTTGCGGAGAATCCGGAACGCTACGCCATATGGTCGGAGGATGTGACCAATCTCCAATGATTCCTCCAAACCTGCAACTTTCCACTGTCTAGCTTTGGGAGAGCGCCTTGGCGAGCAGGCAGCCTGGACGACCACCTTGGGCTGGCTCAAAGGGCTGTCGATGCTGCCTGCGCTCAAGGCATCCTGGACTCAGGACGCCTCCTTCAAGCTTCCGCACAATCCCCCCTGTTGATTTAAATAAACATTTATTCTCTCTCTCTCTCTCTCTCTCTCTCAAGCTTTGATAACACCATTAGTCATCCCCAGTAGCAGTTAGGAGAAAATAAAAATAAAAACAGGCGGTTGGTATACCATAAAGCAAACAAATAGTAGCAGTATCCAGTCTTCCTTAATTAAAAAAAGAAAGAAAGCTAGAATTATTTATTGAAATATACCAAAGACTCTGAAAGGAAAACTAGACTCTCTTATGCACCAAAAGTACACTTTTTTATCGTATGGACGCTTGTCCTGTCACAGAACTTCCATAACCTGAGTTCTCTTTTGAATGGGTTCTGCCTATTTTAATATGCTATTACTGGTATTTGGGTCAACAAAATTTAGCTTACAAAAAAGTGGAAATCAATAAAATTGGAGAATTCGAAGAGAGTCATTTGATAGACACCCGCTTCTGCACCTCTGCCCAAGAACTTTACAGTGATGCAAGCGGACTTTATTACTAGGAATTATTTGAAAGTTTTTGCATTACTTCTGCGCAAATGGAATTCTTTATGAGTACTAATAGCTGAATTGCCTAAAATTTGAGAGGAAGCTTCCAACGTCGGATGCAAAGGAAGAAATGGCAAGCACCTGGAATGCAACCTGATGATGTAAAGGAAACAGTCTGACCTATATGTTGGTCAGACTGGTCAAACCGAACCGCCCGCCGCATTACCCCTCTTCATACCGCACCATTTGCATTTCACCTCTACTCGGTAAGCTACTGTAACGCATGCTGAACGGTCGACTTTACTTCTTCCTGCACACGTCCAGCCTACTGCACGAACATCAGTATGGTTTCACTCAGGGACAGAGTGTAACATCGGCGCTGCACAACCTGCGCTCGCATCTCCAGGCTTGCCGTGAAGAGGGATCGTTGGCTCTGCTCATTTCATTGGACGTTAAAGGAGCGTTTGACTCCATTTGGCACCCTTTCTTGCTTTACTTCCTGCGAGCCCACCGCTGCCCTTTTAACATTTACCGCTGGCTTGAATCCTTCTCACATGGAAGGTTAGTGCACTACAGAAGTCATGCGGGGAGTGTGCGTGTCCAAACAACGATGGGCAGCCCCCAGGGCTCACCTTTGAGCCCGCTATTGTAGAACATCACGATTCATGACTTACTGTGCCTTCCTGTACCACCTAATGTACATATTCAGACCTACGCTGACGATACGGTAGTCGTAATCAAGGGAGGTACACGGCGGGCGCTTGAGAACCTCGCCAACGAGACTCTAGAGAGAATATTAAAATGGACGAGCGCTGCGAAGTTAAAATTGAACCCCACCAAGTGTACATGCCGGCTGGTATCGAGAGGACATAGAGGTGCACAGCGGACGCCGACCATTAAGCTGTGCGGAAAGACTTTGCAGCAAGTCACTGAGGTGAAGCTCTTGGGTGTGGTGTTCGATAGTCACTTGACCTTTGTCGCCCACACGAATCATTTGCGGAACCGCGTTGAGAAGATGTCCGCCGCCCTCATTGGTTTTTGCGCGTCTTCATTCCTTTCTGGACCACAGTCACCTTCACCTTGTTTACCACAGAGCAATTCTGCCGACTGTAACTTATGCTGCAGCGGCATGGTGGGGCGATCATCAGCACCATTTGTTAAAAGCTAAAATTCACTCCTTGATTCGTTCGTCACTGTTTGTGGTCACCGGAGCTTACACCACAACTAGAACCGCGGCGCTGGAAGTACGCCCTTCCGCTGTCAATCGTCTTGGACATCGAGACAGGTCTTTTCGACTTGTTTCACCTGCGGCAGTCCACTAAGCTGCATGGAACACGCATTTTTCCGGGCGAGGTGGAACACCCCCTTCTTTGGACCTGCTGTCATCCCGCTCTGCGCTTGGCGATTCCACACCGCAGGACAGACTGCCGTACAGCTGCGAGGATAAAGTTGAGCCCTGGTTTACATGCGTACGCAGACGGTTCTTTTACCACGACATCTGCCGGTGCAGCGTTCGTTGTGCTCAGCTCGTCTGATGAGGTTTTCGTGACGCAAAGGTTTCGATTTTTGCCACCGACCAGCTCTTATGGCGCAGAAGCTATTGCCTTACACCGTTTGTTCCTCTACCTCAACACCAACAAGACCTCCTGTCCCGTTTTCATTTATTCTGACTGTCTGTCTTTGCTTTTGGATTTAGTAGATCCTTTCAACCCCTCAGAAACTGTTCATGAAATTCAAGTAAACTATCGATCACTGGCTTCGTCGGTTCCAGTCTCCCTCTTCCACGTTCCTAGCCACTCCGGTGTGTGGGGCACAAGCTCGCCGATCTCGTCGCTACAAGTGCGGCAACTCGGGGTGCAGACGTGGAGGGGCGTACTTCGAAGCGAATTGTCAGAGCACGGCAATTGAAGGCAGTTCGGCTGGAGTGGCAACGCAGGTGGAGCTCCAACAACACAGACACTGAGTTGTTTCGATGGGTACCAAGCGTTCTGGCCGTACCTCCATTCTTTCCTCCGCCCCGAAGACTCGCCCAACATTTAACCGGACATGGACGGTTTCCCCATTATTTCCAGCGGGTTGATCTGCTGCATAATAACACGTGCTTCTGCGGACTCGGTGCTCCTTCCGTCAGCCACTATCTCCTGGATTGTGCAAAAACAGTTCCCTTTGTGTCCAGATTAAGACTCCTCGTTCGCCTCCCACTAGAACCTCCTTATTTGCGTCAGGCACTGGACAACGCTGAAGCGGTGATAACTTTAATAGGACTGGTGGAGTTTGTCGGTAACAGCATGCCGGACATTTTGTGGCAGTGAATCTGGCCTCTAGTAGGCGATACCTGTTTGCTCTGCACATGACATCTGCCTTCCACTACTACCCTTTGGGCGAAGCCTGAAGGCAAAGCCTGTGAAGAAGAGGGAACTCAAGTTCTACAGCTTCTGGGACGCTCGTGGAGTCAACTGTGTCTGTACAGTCATCCGCTGCGTAATTCTTCCGGACGCTGCTCCTTTGCGCTGTGCTCCTGCTGCCATGTGGTCAAACAGTGTGCCGTTCGCAATTTGACAGTGGTGTTCCCTTGCATTCGGATGGGCACGGCAGGATTGGTGACCCGCCCGTGTCCTAGTGGCATGTTTTAAGATGTTTTAGTGTGGTGTAAGCTCACGTTTCGTACGCGTGTGGACGGGCCAGTGCACATGCGTGGCCGTGCGGGTACGAACTGGCCGAACTGCTATGAACTGGCCGAAAGTGTACCAATATGTGGGTGTATTTAATTTTGCATTCTACAAATTGGCTTTTACTACAAAAAGTATGTTTGGGTTATAACCCCTGTTCATTTATTTTTGATTGGCTGCACACCTGCTATAGCGTTTTTGGGGCGGGTGTTGTTCGCCAAGTTATTCTGTTTATTTTTGGGAGGGGCGAACATGGAAAAAGAATTGGAAGAATTGGACATGTAAATCGTAAAGCAGAGTCATGACTGAAATCGAGTTCAGGCAGTAAATCATAGCAAATTTAGCGCTGCCAGTGACCTACCTCTGTCATTGTTTCTTTTTCACTAGTAATTATGTCTTATTATACTAAAATCACATAGATTGAAGGTTGTTGTGACGGGGTTGTACGTGTCTACAACTTATTTTCAGGTAAGCGGTTGTTTTCAACCTCAAACGGCATCACTACAATGTGCCTGGATATGCCCTTCTGTGTGGTACGCTTTGTCGGCAAAGACTGTCTCATAGGCAAGGATATACACAAAACCTAGGAGAAGTCACAAACCATGGTTTCTACTCAAGATAGAAGACGCACAAACTCTTTCCAAGCGAAGAATCAAAGCACAGGGAAGGAAAAGAAGATAACCATGCTATGCACCCAAAATTCTTTTTTTAGAATAGAATAGAATAGAATAGGACTTTATTTCACATCAGTTGCATGATGTGACCTGCAGAAAAAGCTGAAAGAAGTCAGCCTGACAAGGCCGCAGGCCCCCTTCATTGGCATGATACATAAAATTCTTGATTGCATGATATGTAAAATTGGCATACATGGGCATGATACATGATAAAGGCATGATACACAAACAGAGCAATAAACCAGACTTTTTTTCGAAATGAAAGAAAAAAAACACGAAAGATCACTGCACAATTAGTGTTAGGCACGCTGCCTAACACTAAATGATAACTACGACATTTCTTTTATTACATATCTGCGCCTGATAGCGCGCGCACACAAAATTAGCATATTGACACATATCAAACAAATTAACACAATGTACAAACTAACACCACTATAGCCAAAGGTGACGAATTAACCAATAACAAATTGAGACAGGCAAAAAAAGGCATGTACTACATTTTGAAATTGTCTCGCAATGCAATAAAACTGACGTTCTGAAGCTTGACGTTTCTAGCATCCAAACTGTTTAATAGCCGAGGTAGTCTGTTTTTTAACATTTGTAGACCGCATGTAGTTCTAGAAGTCGTGATTTTTCATGACTCATCTAATATATTTTTATATTTTTTTCAAGTTTAGCTATTCTCTGAATGAAACCATTACCGCGTTTACTTTCTTGTTTGAATACCTTGCAAAGTCGATAGTCGTAACATTTAGTGGCTGGGACAACATTGTATTTTGTGAATAAATCGCTTGTATGATGGTGCATCGGCACATTTTCAACAGCTCGTAAAAAAGTTTTTTGTAGAGTGAGTAATCTGTCTACATTAGATTTAGTTGTTGACGCCCATACCCAGTGACAGTAGTTCAGTCTAGAAGATAAAAGGCTATTGTAAATCAACATCAGAATATGGCGAGGGAATACATGGCGGTTGCGAGAGACTATGCCTACTAACTGAGAACTTTTTTGAAATGAAGTCGATGTGGGCATGCCACGACATGGTTTCTTGAAAAATAACGCCGAGAATCTTAAAGCTAGGTACAAATTCAAGAGAAGTCGACCGCAGTAAAATTTGAGTTTGTGCAACTATGTTCTTGTTTTTAGTATTAAATATGACTGCTTTCGTTTTCTGAACGTTTATTCTTAAGCTATTTTTCTGGGTCCATTCGTCAAGTTTAATTACTGCTACATTTGCTGCAGCTATTAACTCATCGCTTGATTGCCCGGAAAAGAAAATACTTGTATCATCGGCATAATTTATAAATAGAGACGATGGGGCATTACTGTAAACATCGTTCCCGTACATATTAAAGAGAAAAGGGCCTAGGATGCTACCTTGTGGCACGCCGGGTAACCTGAAGTGGTTCGGAGAGACCGTCATCTAGGTCTACAATGTGAGTACGATGTTTTAGGTAGTATTCCATAAGAGCTCCGGCTTTTCCCCGAATCCTATAATGTTCTAGCTTCCTAATCAGCAGCTCATGATTGATAGTGTCGAAAGCCTTCGAGAAATCAATATACTAACCTTTCATCTTCAAGTTGGCTTAAAATATGTTCTTTCTGTGTTAAGAGCGCAAGTTCAGTACTGAACCCCTTGCGAAAACCGAACTGGGAGTCAGATAGCAACTTATGTTTTCCTTCAAAGACGGACATTTTCTGTAAAATAGCTTTTTCCAAGGCTTTCGAAAAGACCGGGAGGATTGATATGGGATGGTAATTTCCCATGTCATTTTTGTCACCTTTTTGATGCAGAATGCTTACTCGAGCGACCTGTATTTTAGTAGGAAATACAGTCTGCTCCAAACATAAATTCAATATATGCACTAAACAAGGAGCAAGCAGGGGCGCAACATGCTTGATTGGTTTTATTTGATTACCATCGATATCTTTGGCGCTACTGTTCCTTAAATTTAAAAATATATTTATGATCTCTGTTTCACTTACTGGAGTCAGGAAAATCGAGTTACTGTTTCGTGGAAAGTTTGCTAGGTCGTTAGTAATGGTAGTATAGCCAACTTTAGTGAAGTATTAATTGAAAGCATCCGCAAGAGATTTTCCCGTTAGCTCTATATTGTTTATCTTTATTGTAGAGACTTTTTCAGGCGCTATTTTGTCGGTCAACATCGTGTTTAGCTTGCGCCAAACTACATCCATCCGTCCTGCTGTAACACTAAAAACATTATCTAAATATTCACGTCGCACTTTCTTTACATCTTTATCTAGACATTTAACGATAGGCTTTGTTTTGTAGTAGTATTTTCCTATCATTTGTTTTGATGAAATTCTGGAACAAGTTATTTTTTTCTCGAATTCTCGCGGCAAGCTCGGCACTTACCCACGGTTTTCGAATTTTTTTACTCTGCTTAACTTCTACTAGCGGAAAACTCTCCTGATAAAGTGGTTTTAGAATTTTCATAAACTTGTCGTAACCCAGGCTTGCATCTACGCTTAAAAGAACTTGATCCCACGATGAGTTGGCAATTTTATCATAAAACCCGGAAAGGCTGTGTTGCGTCATGTGTTTAACAAAATATGTACGTCGTGATTTCCGTTTGCTTAACTGACCTCTGGTGCATAGAAATATAGGAAAATGGTCACTGAGATCTGAGATCACTGAGATCTGAGATCAGTACACCTGATTTAATTCTACTTGCATCAATATTGGTAAGGAAGACGTCAATCATTGAAGATGAACCTTCTGTCACTCTCATCGGCGTGTCAATTCTGTTTCTGACACAATAAGTATTCATTAGAACACATAGGTTGTTTGTTTGCAAAGAAGTATTCATAATATCTATGTTAATGTCCCCACCTAATATAATATTATTATGATTCATATTTACGAACGAGAAAAGCGTTTCTAGGTAGTCCAGAAAAGGTGCTATCTTTCCGTTTGGAGGCCGATAACACACAACCAACAAGTAGCCTTGCATGCGAACAGTTAAAATTTCGAAGTCTTGGTTTAGAATCGAAAAATTTTTAGTAATTAACAATCTTACATATGTTTGACCAAAATACTTACTCCTGCACCCCGTACAACAGAACGATTTAAGTAGTACGTTTTATACCCAGCAAGCTGATACACATTTATGCTGTCTCTTGACCATGTTTCCGTAAGAAGCACAGAGTCTAGTTACTCGCTCATTTCCTTGAGGAGCAGATCCAGACCTAGTTTCTTGTTGCCGACTGATCTTATGTTTAAGTGGAAACATTTATAAGACTGAAAGAACGATTGGTTTATATGATTCTGAAAGTTTTGTGGCAGGACGTAGGTCATCATTGCCTTAGGGTTGCCGGGTTTTTTGTTCTGTTTTGTGTACTGTTTTACGCGAGCTTTTCCAAGTCGTCGGCACTTCTGACGACTTGCTTGTTCAGACCGTCACCCTTTCGCACCAGAACTCGGTTATTGCTGTGCCAGATGTATTTGTAATTTTTGACCTTTGCCCAGGTTTTAGCTTCCAACAGCAGTGCTCGAGTTCTTTTTGTTAGGTTTTCAAGAATGAAGATTGTGCCATCTGTCTCTAGCAGTTTCTTTCGGTTTAGCCACCATGCATCCCTATCAGCCTAATTTGATATAATGCTGTAAGTTTCACTGCGACTACTTTGTACGTGACAGTAAAGAATGGCGTTACGGTGTGTCACTGGCTAGCACATGTGCTGGCTGTATTTCATTACCTGCCGTGATACTTTTTCCAAATAAAACTTAAACAAACGTATCCACATTCATTACGCAGCCCATCTGCATGGTTAAATAACATATAGCTTAGTGGCGTAAGCTATGTGTTGGTATGTGTAGCTGCAGTTGCTACACTTGTTTCACAAGAATGTGTTCTTTCAGAATTTTTGCCTTTGTGGGCTTCATCAAAATGTACTCTCGGTTGGCCAGCATTCCACAATGGTATTTAGGAAACATGCAGGCTGTGAAAATATACGGTCGAATGCTACCAACTGTACATGCATACCGAAGCCATCAGGTTAGCTTCATTGTATTTTTCATTCACTACATTGCACACTGAAGGAAAAAAAATTGCGCGCCAATCCACCCTGTGAAGGTGGTTCGAAAGCGAACCTGTAAACAACACCCACAACAACTATCCATGCGACGTCCCTAGAATTTAGACACGTGGCTCTACAAAGAGTGATACCAGAGATAAGTGAAATGCACGCAACACCCTTTATTACTTCGAAAGATATTCTTTGCTAAGGTCAAATCAATGCATGATCCATGAATGGGGGTTGGTTAAGTTGTTTTGGTAAGGCACATGAGTGGAAACTTCTTTACAGAATCAAAGGAAGCTCAAACCCGGTGTTAGACGATTTCACTTCTCCGTTTCTGCCGCCACCGGTGGAGGCGACGAGATCGGCGGAGAAACAAGAAGTGAGATGTCATGCGTTGGTGTAAGCTTCCTTTAATTTTCATGAACTCCTACCGCATGTGCAAGGCGCGCACACGGCCGCTACACGCGCCGTGGGCGGAGAACACAGCGGCGCGAGAGGTCGCATGACGCTATCACGTGTCATTCAGCGAGAACGCAGGGTGCAAACCCGGAGATGTGCTCGGTAAGTGAACTGTCTGTGTTCCCAGTCTCCACGCGGGCTCGTAGCTTACTGGGTAAGACAACGGGCTATCCCTCCGTTTCTATATTCGTTCCAGATTTGATTCCTGGACGTGCCAGTAACTTTTATTTGTTCGCGGGAGTTTTCTGTTGACACCAACGTTCGCGACAGAACCATTGGGGGGGTAGAGATAAAAAGCTTCGCTTTAAAAAGGGCGGCAGGGGGAATCCACTGTTAGTTTTGCAGTCAGACAAACAGTGAAGCAAACTTCAGCACACCAGTGTAACACGACGACGTAAGGGTGATGCGATTTTATTGCATCCCCTGGCTTTCCACAGATCACGGCCTGTCGGCATGCAAACAGAACATCACTAAAGTCTAGGCATTGCTCAACAAGCTGAAATCGTTTTCTTCAGCCACAGCAAGGAGCACCTTTTTCTTTGGAAGATCAACATAGCTTAGCTGGCATAAAAGGGTCTCACTTGGTACACAGAGCGCACAGGTGTAGAGGACATTTCACCCTCATGTCAATACCCCTTCATATGAGCTACCTTGAACCCTATTTCTCTTATGCGAGCCGTTTTATTCATTCTCTTTACTATCAAAATATACTTTTGTGCAATTCTCTTGTATTCTAAAATGTGACATAATTTTCTGAGTGCTAGCTCGCCATCGGCTTTGTGTCTAGCCAGTGCGCATATTTTCTACGCATTCTTAGCAGCAGCAGGACTCCATTAGCCGTGTTGGATCACTACGCACTGTCTCGAGTTCTCAGCTCCAGGAAAAAATGAAGGTGCACTGTGAGAAATGTCGATTCACGCCACGAAAAAATAGGAATATACGGGAGAAATAAAAGTCAGCTTTAAGTATGCATTTCAGAACAAACCAAACACTGTTTATCAACTAACAAAACCCAATTACGAAAGACATTTGTACAAAAAGCAGGACACTAGACAACGTTGCAACAAAATTGACGTTTCGGGATCCGTACGGATCCCTTGTTCACAATGGAATGATGGCTTAGCAGCAGGCTCCTAAGTAGCGTTGAGCGCATGACGTAATGTTTGGGAGTACACGTTATTTAGAGTGCTAGATGATCTGTTTATTGTGCTGCTTGTTGTCTGAATTATTGTGATTCGAGGTTGTGCCTCGTGTCGAAATTCTTTTCCGCGGCTATGATGCGCGCGTTTGCCCAATCTATCTTGTGGTCCATCTTCTCGGCATGCTCTGCAAGTGCATTCGTCACTGTGTGGCCCTTGGTGACGTCATTCGTGTGCTGTTTAAGATGCCTGCAGAAATTTCCACTTTCACCAATGTATGCCGATTCGCAGTCGCCGCATGGGATTTTGTAGACCCCACCAGGAAAACGTTGCCGAGGGAGAGGATCCTTCACATAAAGCAAGTCACCCTTAAGCTTGCTTGCTGGCACATGCGCGATCTGCACACCCCGTCTTCTGAAGACACGAGCAAGGGCTTCACTTACACCTCGAATGTACGGAACTTCAGCGCGCTTGCATGTTGAAACTGTGTCATTCATGGTTTGACTGTTTGGCTGCTGGTTGCACAGGATGCGATTAGTTATATTCTTAATAAAATGTTTGGGGTACCCATTCCTGATGAGGTCGTCTTCAATGGTCTGGAGCTCCTCCAAGCTGCTTGCATGGGAACAGGTGCGAATGACTCGTTGGACCAAAGAACGAACCACTGAGCGCTTGTGAGCTACCGGATGAGCTGACTCGTAGTCAAGGTATCTACCGGAGTGGGTTGGTTTTCGGTAAACGCTGAAGGCGAGGCCTGTGGGAGCAAGCTTCACGACTGTGTCCAAGAAAGCAAGGCAACCATCTTTCTCTTTTTCCAAACTGAACTTGATGGAATGCTCGACCCCGTTGAGGCAGTCAAGGAAAGGTTGCACGTCCTTCTTCTTGATAACGCAGAAGCAGTCATCGACGTATCTCAGGAACACCTTGGGTCTCGGCTGAAAAAATTCCAATGCCTTGTTTTAAATTGCTTCCAGTGTAATATTTGCAGTCGTGACTGAAATGGATGCTCCCATAGCGGCACCGAAAACTTGCCTGTAGAATTCGATCTTGTAGGAGAAGTAAGTGTTGGACAGGAAAAACCGTAGCAAGGTGCAGAGCTCAGTGACATCGAACGGCGTGCGATCCACTAATGTCATGTCCTTGTGGAGCAACTGCCTGGAAGTTTCTACAGCAAGATCGACGGGAACACTTGTGAAAAGGGAGGTGACGTCACAAGAAGCCAGTGCTTCGTCTGTGTCCACAGTGACACTCCTCATCTTGTTTACGAAGTCACTCATGTTCCGGAGGTGAGTTTCAGTCTTGCTTACCAGGGGAGCCAGGATGCCATGAAGGTACCTTGAGAGGCTGTATAGGGATGACCTTGTGAAAACTACTATGGGCCTGAGAGGCGTCCCGGTTTTGTGGATCTTCGGTAAGCCGTAGATCGTTGGAGCAGAATCATTGGTGCAGAGCAGTGGGAAGTTAGCCGTTTTGCTGATGCACGGAGCGTCTGGAAAATACCTGAGAGCGTCTTTTGCAGGCACGTTTGGACTTTCGAGGTCGGATCCTTGTTAATCTTGCGTATGTCGTGCGGTCACCCACTATCTCCTTCTTCGAATGATACGTCCAATAAAAAAATTACACCATCTTCCCGTAGGGGAACCCTGAGTAGTATGCGAAGCAGCCATGGGGTCCCGTAAACTTGCCAAGCAGACTGGAGCGAACAGACAGACAACAAACTACACCTAATAAAACCACACTTGGGGCAATACACTACTGACTCACACAACAGGCACATTGAAGTTACCTTAGCTAGGTTACGGATAGGCCATACGCATGTAACGCACTCGCACCTGCTCACGGGATCTCCAAGACCCCTGTGTAGCAGGTGTGGGGAGGGCCTATCCGTAGTCCACATACTCATACAATGCAAGGCACTTGACACAACACGACACAAACACTTCAGAGAACTCTACAGACAACATATTCCCCGACACCCATCGTTGTTTCTGGGTGACGATGCCATGGTTTCTGTGAAACGCGTGTTTAAGTATTTGTCAGATGTTAAGTTTTTAAACCTCATTTCCTAGCCTGCATAATCAAATCTGGCCTTATACACCAGCCATCACCATTATCTTTATTGATCTTACTTGTCCAGTTTACACGTTATATACCTACCTTTTGTGGTAATCACTTCTTTTCATTAAATAACTTCTCTGGCGCTTTTTGCCCTCGTCGGCCTTGCGCCATTAAACACCAACCATCATCATCATCAGCCATGGGGTCGACTGAAGTTCCCATTAGTTTTCAGTTCGTCGTTTCCGTTGACGTTCAGCTTCACCTGCCTTTGTTGTATTTGTAGCTTCTTGACGTAGTTTGAATGAGTGAAGGAAATAAGGCGCGTTCGTAGCACGTGCTCCCGTCTCGGTTTGAAGCGCAGTGGGAAGAGCGCCACGTACCTCCCGTTGCGGCTAGAGAGTCCTGGAATCGAAACCGGGCACCGCCTAACTATTTCTTTTCATAGTAGACTCCGCTGACGTCAGCCCAAACGCTGACGGGGCTGAAGAGACGCGCATGCGCACTAGAGTGCGGACGGCGGACAACAACGACAACGAGGGAGCGAGGGACACAGCCCCGAGCATGAGATGGTTCGCATCTAATATATTGGTCAGTGTCCAGCTTTTTGTACAAATTCCTTTATCTGACCAGACGGTGTTCCGTTGAGCTCTCGACTAAACTACGAAAGGCGTAATCTTTCACTAATTAAATTATCCAACCTTCTCATGTTTGTCATATGCCCTGTTTCTGTTCAAGCTGGTAATTGCCTGGCATGCTTCGGAGTGCAAGGGCCTTCTAAACATAATATTTTCTCAAGGTAATTAGCTGCTGCCGTTAAGTCTGCGCATGTTATTTTTGGCGTCCATCTTTCTTGCACAACTTTGGTGTTCTGCAAACTATACTACATAGTCACATAGCACCTAACCCCACGACATCTGGCACTAACAAACAAGGAATGAATTTTGCGGTCCCCTTGAAGTACGAGCAGACTTTAGCTCACACTATTTTGACCCAAGAAAACGTGGAATTGGGGGAATGCTAGAAAAGACAAATAACCGCACCAATGTAATTTAGAACAAATTTAGCATGTGTCCCATGCAGAACATCCCACACCTTGAAAGGATGAACCACACACAACAACCAAGCTGCAGCTAGAGAACGCCACAACCCTCGAGCGTTTGTACACCAAGAACTTTATACACGAAGACGTAACGTTCAACGAAGTTTAGCTCTAACAATTTCTAAACATTTTTAATTGCATTTGTACGAGCACACTATAATCGCATATACTTGAACTGTTCCTATATTTAAGAAACATTCAGTGAGGCAGTTCGTGCACAAAAAGGTAGCCAACAGGCAACATGGTTCCCGCATATATGTCGCGACGCTTTAGCAATTCTGCTGGCATCAATTTGTCTTAAATAGTGCACTAACAATGGCTCACTGAAGACAGGCGATGTCCTGAAGCAACACTGCGAACGGTCCAGCAAAGGGCGCTTGGACGTATCGAAGCCTAAAGCATCAAAAAAGGGTAACATTTTTGTGTTGTTCATCGTGCTTCTTCATAATCACTGACAGATTAGTCTTTTTGGAGGAACAATTCTATAATAAAAAACAAATTTGATGAACCTTCTACAGTAATATCGTTGTTTTTTTGCAGCCAGAGCCAGTGGAACGTGCCTTCCCGGAACATGACGGAACACTCGCCGAAGTGCCGCTCTCCTAGACAGTGAGCCAGATTTCCTTCTAGTACATTGCTACATAGCGCTATGTGCCGGTATCGCCCTTCACGCGCTCAAGTAGCCCGGGGTTCACGCGCTCACACCCGTGGCGCGAGAGCGGGCTGCTTGTTCCGACACCATGCTTCAGCCGCAGACAGTGGATGGACTCTGACTGACTCGCTTCCTCAATAAACGACATCGAGACTTGATTGATTGATTGATTGATTGTGGGGTTTAACGCGCCGACGCAACGCAGGCGATGAGGCGCGCCGTAATGGAGGGCTCCGGATTAATTTTGACCACCTGGGGATCTTTAACGTGCGCCGAAATCTCGAACACACGGGCGTTTTTGCTTTTCGCCTCCATCAGAAAAGCAGCCGCCGCGGCCGGGAATCGAACCCGCGACCTCATGCTCAGCAGCGCAAACCTTAGTCACTGAGCCACCGCGGCGGGTGACATAGAGACTTGACACAGGCGACGAGGATGACCAGAGTAACGATTGATGTGGTTCGTTTCCCCGAAGTCCAGTGCCGATCAGGAACCCAATCACCCGGGCTCCGGTTGATTTGGCAGGAGGCTGGCAGGGGGATGGTGTTGAAATTCTTGGAGAGAGAGAGAGAAAGAGCGAGAGAGTAAGAGAGAGAGAAAAAAAATATTATGAACAGATGGGTTAAGGAGACGGGGTGGCCACCAGGCTGATGGCGACTAAAGCAGCTCGTTCAACCAAGAGCTCCTGGGCGGCCAGGTCGGAGCTGCCCAGCGCCTCCTCCCACTGCTCGCTGCTGGTGATTGGGGGGAAGGGGTCTTGAGGGCATTCCCACATGCAATGGGTGAGTGATGCATACGCACCACAAAGGGGACATTCGGGAGAGGGGAATTCTGACGGGTGAATGTGATGAAAAAGGGATCTCTTTGGGAAGGCTCCCGGTTGAAGGAGTCTCCATGTTCGTACTTTATCTTGTGGAAGAGATGCATGGGCTGATGGGTAGAGACGACGGGAGAGACGGTAATGCTCTGTGATATTGTTAAAAGTGATCAGCTTGTCTCTGGTGGACCTGGCGCCGTGGTGGGGAAAGGGGTTGGTACATGCCGGCCCGGTGTGTAAGCTCTAGAGGAGTTTGGAGTTGATAAAGGGAAACGAATAGTTTATATACAGCTATTTACAGTAGGATAACTGGGTACATGAGTAATAAAAACGTAAAAACTTCAAACTGCAGTTAGACGGTAGCTCCAAGTGCGTACAAGTCAATCGAGCTTTCCAACTCCGTCTAACTCTCTCTTTTATGCTCCGAGCGTGCGCAAACCGCTCGAGCGACGGCGGGGACTCTGTTCCTGCCGCAGGACGCGTCTTCTAGAGCTGTGCACGGGCCGAAAATTTCGGCCCGAGCCCAGCTCGGGCCCGGTGCTTATCGCAGTAGGCCCGGCCCGACCCGACGAAGAAGGCCGACGGGCCGACCCGGCCCGGCCCGAGACCTTAACCTTATGGCCCGGGCTCGGCCCGGCCCGGCTGCGTGTTTCCAACCCAAATACCGTAGGGGCCCGCGCCTGATTGAGGCACGTTCTGAAGCGAAAACTACCTAAAGGCGGTAAAATGCATCTTAAGGGAAATGATAACAGGCAAAACCAACATTAAACGGGCAATCCTTACCGCAGCTGTCCTTCGCTCAGCTCCATACGAAAGAATTGAAACCGACATAAAGGTGACCGAACCGCCCAACCTAAAAAACATTAACCAAAAACCCCCCAACCACGGACAAAAAAGTAGCCGAAACCGAAACGGCACAAACCACTGAAAAGTAAAAAAAAAAAGAGCCGGAGCTCACCTAACTGGAACAAAACCACCCGGCATTTTGTGTAGAATTTCGTAATGTTCCATAAATGAATTCAAACAAGCAATTAAAATTGATCCTGGTTTTTGCGAGTGCTATCCAGAAATGGAACCTGTATGCCAGGGGACCAGCCGGTTCGTGTTTGTTTAAACAGGGTGTGTACTTGCTTTGTTGTTTCGTCAGTATACGTTTCCTATTCTCAAGAGTATGTAGGGCTGTCGGACTCGGTCCCTTCTTTTTATGGGGACGCAGAGTACACGCGTGCTTTATGCACATTTTATCGTTGCCGCTTCACTACGTTCTATACCGACTCATATCGCTTATCTATAAAGTTTCAATCATATTAAGTGCTACTGTTTAGGCGGCTGTTGGCGCATTTAAACCACCCTACTCCCCTGTTGTGCTGTTCCTTTCGTCTTCGTATGCCGGCCACGACGCCCGAGGGCACAGGCCACCTCCTACCACCAGCTACGCTCGCCACGATGTTTTCCGGCGAAACAAAGAGCAAAAATAGAGTTGAATTGTAAGCTCAGTCTTTTCCAGCTTCACTTTGTGTTGGCTCAGAGAAGGAAACGCAACTCTGAATAGGGCACTGCTACAGAAAACAGATGTAGACGCAGGTTTCTCTGGCAGTGTTTGCAGTTCAAAGTGTTCCATCTTGAAAATTTGTTTTCGCCCGAACTTAGAGATGGAAACCAGTCACGCTGAAATGTCATTCGTTGTACTTCCCTAGGCGCTGTGTCGCTGAGCGCATGTTTTGCTCAGTTCATCCCGAGACACGCAGTTGCAGATGTCTCACACTTACCGGCTTGCCATACGCCCACATGTGCCTCAGGGCCTAACGATAAGTCCCATGGAATGTAAAAAGAAACCTGACCCGTGCTTTTACCGCGTCAGCAACACATAAATTCTGTGATATCATAGAAAACCTAAGTATTGCTGCACTGTGCCGGGCCAGCCCGGGCCATCAGGACGGCCCGGCCCATCCGAAGCATTTACATTTCGGCCCGAGTCCGGCCGGGGCCCGGGTGATAAGTAAGTCGGGTGGCGGCCCATGGGCCGGGGCCCGGGGTTTCGGGTAAGCCCGAGCCCGTGCACAACTCTACCGTCTAGTTGCCCGGTACACAGCTGTACCCTAAACTTCCGACGCAATCCTAACCTCTTGCCTAGGGGGCTCACAAATCCCAACCTAGCTTTTGCGGTCGAGACTCCGTGTCTCGCCGAGAACTGCCTAGCTGAAAGCTCAGACAAGAACGCTGTGTTGCGGCCAAGTTCGGCCTAGGTGGTGTTGCCTTATAACACTTCGGTATTACTCTCTCTCTCGGGCACGCCCCCCCCCCCCCCCCCAGCTTTCGTACACTCGTTAGGGAGGGCACAAATTCCCGTAGACAGCTGTCACTCAGCCATATTCGGAATATTCAATAAGGCGCCACCACCTTCGGGTCAACGGCCGGACCGCGGGCGAGAAAGCACGCGGCGGCGAGGGGTGGGGGATGAAAAAGCCCCGTGCCGACGTGCACGCGTAACAGTGGTGTACCGCGGATAAGCCCACGAGCCGCGCGGTCAGTGACGATCACCCCCCTCCGTTGTCCGATATGTCAACAATAGCCCCGGATACATGGACCCGACGAGGGAGGGTCGAGTCGACTGGCGCGTTCAGCTGCCTCGACCCCTCCCGCGTTTATATGAACCCCGTTCAAAGAATCGAGGTGAGGGGGGGGGTTCCCGGAAAAAGAGCTACCGCACTTTCACGATTCTAACGCGCACCCTCTTTTGCTAAAAGGTAGCCTAAATATTTGTCTGCGCGTTATAATCGGGCTCAAAACCGAAATGAGCCCCGTTTACAATGACCCGACGCGCGTTGAGTTGAAATAAACAGGTTTTTTGGACTCGACGCACTCATGTACAAGCGGACGCAGTGAGTCGAAAAGCCATCGGGGCGAGTCCGTTCGACTCGCAGGCAGGGGGTGGGAACTTGACGCGCTCGTCGGGCTGAGTCGGCGGGCCATGGGGAGCCGAATACCGTATTTTCACGATTTTAACGCGCCACCGATTGTACCGCTCGGGTAGGGTCGCGCAGGAGAATCTGAAAAATAATTGGACATCGGCTTTACCGCACAGATGTAAAATACATGACATTACTTACCTAGAAGAAGAAGATTTTATTTTGCGCGTGCAACTGTGGCAGCCAAAAATAAATTGTGCTTCGTCAACTTGCTTATACAGCTCCTCCAGGGAATAAAACTATAGTGGGAAACATTGAAGCTGTTTGCGATTTCAAGTGTCTTGACCTTCATAATTCTACGTGTGACGGGCTAATTGCAATAGTAGAAAAGTGTGTAACAGCTGACCAAGGTATCATTCAGGAATGAGTGCGCCGAAATTCACTCACGTGGTGTTGACGGATTTTTTTACTGGACTGAGTTGGTGTTTGGGAGGACCTCATGCCTATGGCAATGTTGCTGGCCGATTTAAAACTTGTTTCGGTTTTGAGCCCGACTGTAACGCGCACACAAATTTTAAGGCTAGCTTTTAGCAAAAGAAGGTGCGCGCTAGAATCGTAAAAATACGGTAGCTCCTTCTCCGGCAATCCCCCAGCCCCCTCGCCTCGACTCTTTGAATGGAGCTCATATAAACGCGGGGGGGGGGGGGGGGGCGGGGGTCGAGGTAGCTGAACCCGCCTGTCGACTCGACCCTCTCTCGTCGGGTCCATGTATCCGGGCCTATAGGCGTTAAAACGGATAACAACATTGCCATGCGGCGGACACGAAGACCCCCCAAAATCCAACCCAATCTAACAAAAGCGATCCGCCAACACCACGTGAGTGAATTTTGGCGAACTAATTCCTCAATGGCATGCCGCGTACCTAGGTCAGCTGTTGCACATTTTTTTGCGCTTCTGAAATTAGCCCGTAATACCTAGAATTATGAAGATCAAAACACTTGAAATCGCAGACAGCTTCAATGCTCCCCGGTATAACTTTATTTCCAGCAGGAGCTCGATGAGCAATCTTCTGAACCACAATCATTTTTAGCTTCCATCGCTGCATACGCCAAATAAAAGCTCCCTCTTGCAGGTACGTGGTGTCCTGTCTTTTTAATCGGCGCAGTACCATCAGTGTCAATTTTTTCTTTCGAATTTTCCTTCGTGAACTTAACCACGCGTTACGCGTGTGTGTGTGTGTGGGGGGGGGGGGGGGCGTTAGAACGGCGCAAATACGGTATTCTGCTCCCCGCGGCCCGTTGACTCAGCCCGATGAAGGAGCCAACCCACCCCCTGCCTCCGGGTCGACTGGACTCGCCGCGACGGCTCTCCAAACCAACCCGTCCCCTTATACATGGGGGTGTCGAGTTCAAAAAACCTGTTTATTTCGACTCAAGCGCTCTCGTCGGGTCAATGTAAACGGGTCTAATCCGCCTCTTTCACAACACCACTGCGCATACGCAATCCCCTAGCGGCCAAGTCCCTAAGCAGTCCGGCAGGGGCAGCAGACGACATTCCCCACAGCTCCCGCACAAGCGGGAAGGGGTCGTGGTTGTATTTACATCGTTTGATTTTTTGTGTGTGCTCATTGTGCGCGCAACAATGCCCACAACTTGTGCTGCGTTCCGCTGTAACTCGGAGTGCCGAAAAGGGAACGGTGTCGGCTTCTATCGCTTCCCGTCGGCCGCAAGCGATCGGCTACGGCGGCTTGCGTTGCTCGGGTCGGCTCGGGTGATGGGAACTTTAGGCTTGGTATCCTCGCGGATATTTGATCGCCGGTATCTGTGCAACTGCGAATGACAATCCGTAACACAACTTTTCACCACACTATCATCCCCTTTCTCGCATGTGGAACTTTATTTAAGCTATAACTGCCGTTTGAGCGATCGGTGACCAAGACATCTGCGTAGCCTGCTTCGATGCTTCCGCGCAGGTATCGCCATCTCTCGGCGCACTGCGCACTGCGCACTGGTCACCGCGCACTGCGCGCCGCGGCGACCGGTCAGCGTAGACTTGCATCGCGGCAGATATCTGATCGCCGCTTTTAAAATAAGCCCTGACAACAATCCCTAGCACAATTTTTCACCACACTAACACCTACTTTCTCGCATGCGGAACTTCTTTTTAGCGATCAGATTGATTCAGAAGAGCAGCGACAAGCGCGGTTGCTACCGTGGTCTGCGCCGGTTCGAGCCGTTGAGTGTGCCGAGCTGGCAGGCGCGGCCGGCGTGTGCGCGGACTGTTTCCGAAGGCGAAAAACGCTTCACGATTGCTTGCTTTATCAATTGCTTGTGAACAAACGCGCAGAATCTACAAATTCAGCTCAGGGATCGTCGTATTGACCATGGAGCAAAAACAGTGGGCGGAGCGACGCCGACGACGCATTGCATGCGCGCATCGGGGCATGTGTCTCAAATTCAGGCGTACGACTAGTCGTGGTGACAGTCGTAACGATCGGTTGCATGCGAATCGCGTATACCAATCGGCTGTACCAATCGCGTGTACCAAAACTGCCGGCCTTTGTTGAGCTGGCGATCGCAGTTCATGCCAGACGACTCCAAGTGCTGCTCACTCTGCTGCTCGGACGGCACACGTATCTGTCCGAGATTTCTCTGCTAGCCCTCATTCAGTGATAATAAGCCGCCTGGTATTATTTGATGACCAGGGGCTGTCATCTTAAGGCGTTATAACACCAACACAGAAGAAAAACTTCGGCTGCTCCTCGCCGTAATGTAGGATTGTCGTGCATACAACGAGAACGTAGCCGGAGGAAACGCCGGCGAACCCTGCCGCTTCAACTTCCGCTAGACACGCTAGGTGGCAGCAAAAGGCGGATTCTGGGAACTTAGCGAGGCCGTCTGCATTCCCAAAGGGGGACTATCCCCGCGGCATTCCTCCGTCCAGACAAGCCGGCTCCCGAACGCGCCGCGTCGAATTGGAGTCGACCACGGCAGTGCTGCGCTAAACCGAGCGGCGGGGACCTTTCCTTTCACACGCGTGGCCTGGGCGCCAGGCCACTGACCCCATAAGTGGACCTTACAAGAAGTTTTAAGAACTGCATCAGCCTACAGCTGCATGACGACGCACGGCTCCATCGAAGAGTTTTCAGCTACGGGCTGGGCTTCGTGGTCGGAGCGGCTTCAGTTTACTTCGAAGCCAACGGCATCTCGGAGGACACTCGGACACGTGCCGTTTTGCTGACGCTTTGCGGACCGACTACGCACGAGACGGTAAAAGCATTGGTGGGACCCCAAAGACCGAGTGAAGTTCCTATTGGGGAGGTCGTCTCTCGCCTACGAGACCACCTCGACCCCAGGCTTTCTGAACTCTACCGTCGCTGCCGTTTCCAACAACGCGACCAATTACCAGGCGAGTCGCTCACGGCTTACGTCGCCGCCCTTAAGAGTGTAGCGGCGCAGAGCAACTTCGGCACTGCGTTGTTGGCGTCCGCATCGCAAGGAGACGGATAGGGACCGCAGGCCACAGTGCTTCCCCTCGATGTCACATTACGTGACACATTCGTTTGCGGTTTGCAAGCTGCCTATCTGCAACAACGTCTCTTCGCCGAAAAAGATTTGTCGTTCCAAAAGGCGTTGGACATATCTCTACGCTCCGAAAGTGTCAAGTTGCAACAGCAGAGCATCAAAGGCAGCGTCGTGGAGGTGAACAAAGCCGGTGCGAAGGTGCCTGGGAAGACTTCAGCTCACCTGACATCGGACAAGCCCTGCTACCGCTGTGACCAGCAGCACAGCCCAGATCCCTGCAAACACCGATCATCACGTTGCCGTTTTTTGCAGGAAGGGGGTGTTGAATCTCTCGATGGGTATGCGTCACTTAATCACCATCATTGTCTAGACCATGTCATTAAATCTGTCATCCCCGCTAAGGGCAGCCATGGCCCAGGTCTGCCTTGCGTCGTTCTTCCGTTAACATTTTGGTGCCGTTAAACCCGGGAAGACGACTGTACGCGACGAAAGAGACCACCGACGTCCCCTCCGGGTTGGGGTTCACAGAACCCCGCTCTTTTTACTGTTTTTTTACGCTGCTCAGCCCCGCCCTCAGCCGGAGGCCAGCATGGCTGGCCCTGACCTCGTACCGACGACCGACCGAATGGGTGCGATAGATAAGCTGCGCCGGCAGCAACGCATCTTTCGCGTGGATAGTGCAAGACTGCTCAAGGCAGCGAATGAGCTTCTGGAAGCCCCGTCTCCATCTTCGAACGACCTGCAAGAGGCCATTGACCAGCTGGAGAGCAAGTACACCGCACTTCATGAGGTAGATCAGAAAATCATCGATCTTCTTGAGAGTCATGAAGTTGAAATTGACTACTTCGAAGCCTTGACGTACCAAGGAAAGATATGTCATGCCATAAACCGCCTGCGGTCTGCCTTGAAGTCTCCGAAGGCTGTCGGCCTGAGACGTAAAACCGACATCACTTTCGCCCGTCAAGGTGATCCTCCTCAACGCGGCTCACGCACATCGACCTCGGCCGTTGTCTTGCCGAAGCTACAAGTTTCTGCTTTCGATAGTGCGCAACGTGGGCCCACGCTGATTGAGGACCATGTGGAGGCGACGGCCGACAGACCCCCGAACATTCCCGACATCGGCAACGTGAGCACTGCAAAGCGTGTGGAGCTCAGCTTGCCGGTGCGGCAGACAGACGTCTTGACGTTCACGTCATGACGAGGATCGGACAAGACAAAGGCGGATGCGACCACTTCGCGCTCACCGAGGCGTCCGCAATTTCGCCTCCGGATAGCGGGAGACCAGACTTCTCTTGCGAGCTTCGGCTGTATGGCGGTGCAAGAATCCGTTCTATACAGAGCTGAAAACGGCTGCCAACCTCAAATCGGCTGCATACATCAAACCGAACAAGATCAGGCCTTCTTCAAGGTAGCATCGAGCGTCCCAACACAAGACGGGTTTGAAGAAAGTGTGGCAACGCCAGCCGCAGACACGGACGACTGGGCTGCTTCCACCCAAGCAGGCGACGAAAAACATGAGGGAAAGGACGTCAAAGAAAGCATAGCGCCACCACCGTACACGTTCGAGTATATCTTGGTTCCAGACTTCATGAATGAGAAGGCCTTACCGCTGCAGCTTACTGAAATCCGCCCATCACCAATCGTCAGGATAGAACGGGACGCTGCTCCCCGGTTCAAGCCTGTTTCGTTTGGCCTTCCTGAGGTTAGGAATACTGAACCACTATTGCTAACCATTTCGGGTAACTCTAACGAAACACCGAAGCCTTGTCGAGAAACAGCAGTAACGCATATTGAGCTGACACCTTTCAAAAAAGCAAGCTCGCCAGAATCTGAAACAGCAATTACAGAAAAGAAAAGTTCGAAACATCCCCCTCGCGAGGGGCACGATCAAATGCAGAGCATTTCTGCAGGGGGGGGGGGGCGCCTGCAAGTCGTATGGATTACGTATTGGTTGTCGTTGTTGTAATTGTTGTCTTCCAGCGTAGACATTGTCGATGAAGTCGATGGTGAAACGTGCCGTGAACCCCCTGCCGCGGCTATGACACAACGTGGAGCGGCTATGACGCAACACAATCTAACACAATCCACTTTAATCCAATCCAATCCAAATCCAAGCCAATCCAATCGAATCCTCCCGTTGGGTATACACAAGTCGTTATCATGATCGCGTAGAAGTGAACCATGTCAGTAAAGCAGCCATAGCCATGGTCTCACTTCGTCGTTCTTCCGTAATATCTACTTTAAGTGGGGCATGAAGGCAGAATGCAAGTTTTGGTTCATTTGAATGCCTCGTTAGAATAACACTGATTTTTTACACAAACTTCACTCACATAAGCTATATGGGTAGGAAAAAAAAATCCCCCCACCTCCCCGAAGGGGATCGTGCGGAAATGCGAATGCATTGGGTGCACCGAATTCTTCTTTGCGGTATCGTTGCCGCGAGGGATTCGACTTCACCGACTTCCATCGCTATCAAGGCGCCAGTCGGCAAGCAGTCACGGAGAGAGGCGCGCGCTCCCTGCATTTATATGCGCAGCGAGCGGAGAGGGGTACGCGGAGAGGAGAGAGAGACCTGCGCCAGCCCGCGCGCGAGCTCTCTCTCCGCCCCGTGCTCCGCGATGCGAGCGCCCTCACACGCCGAGCGCGCTCCTCCTCTCCACTCACTCTCCGCTACTCCGCCCGAGCTCCGCGATGCGAGCGCCCTCACACGCCAAGCGCGCTCCTCCTCTCCCCTTGCCCTCCGCTACTCCGCACCTGCTCCGGTTGCTAGGCGCGCGCCACAGCTGTTGCTAGGCGCACGCCGCTCAACGACGCAAGACAACCCGCGGCTAAGAAATGCATTCGCATTTAAAAGAGAATGGTTAGGCGACCCAATAGCTCATTTCCAGCATTAGAACCTATGACGTATAATGGGCAGCTCTGCGATTGGCTGAGGCCGCCAAAAGCAAACACAAATTAGGCCAGGCTGATAAGCTTGCAGAATGAGCTATTACAATTAAATTTAATGCACATCATATTTTATAGCAGTAAGAATGGTGTGGCTACGCTGTCCGCACTAAAACTACGCTGTCCGCACTCGCCCTGTTTTTGAGTGTATTTGCACTTGGTTTATTTTTGTTTCGGTTTACAGTAATCGTTTCGTGAAACATTGGCTATGCTCGACAAACAGGGTCACGTAAGGCAGTCTCTTATGCCAGTTGGTCAGTGTCATGTGAGACAACCCCAAAGCGCCGGACTGCGCTGTGCAGCTGTAACAAGCATAATGCGCGCAGTACGCACTGGGGTTTCTAGTACACATAAACATAAAAACATCACTCTGCCCCTCACGTACTATGCTTGTTATAGCTGCACAGCGAAGTGACATTGCCTTACGTGACCATGTTTGCCGAGCCTACCCAATGTTTCACGAAACGATTACTGTAAGCTGTAACGGTAGATGGCGAGGGATTCCCGCTAGGGGGCCGTGGTTTGCAGTCGCACCCCACATCGGCTCCGCTTTTTGACCCCTGTCCTGGAGGCTACACGCCTGCCCTAATGACTAACTGTGTGCTACGGCGCTCGATACATGACTGCGACCCCCTGGACACCATTTTTGTGGTACGTGGTGTATTTTGAGCGAACCAACGAGCCCCTGAATTCTACGCCCAGCCGACGGCTCTGCTAGGCCTCATCAGGCCTAGCACCCTCGCCTCGGCGCCGCGGTTGCACGTGCGCTCCGCGCCACCAACTGCAGCGCGCCACGGACAGGTGAGCCCCCAGTTGGGCTCAATAGTATCCCCAGTGCACTTCCTTTTCTTTTTCACCCGAACCAAGAAGAAAAGACAAATCTCGCTTCGCTCATGGAGAACATCGTGGAAGGAGAGGAAATGGACCCCGCGGAATCTGAAAGGCCTGGCTGGGCAGAAGTTCGCCACCGTCAGCGGGCCCTACATGCGGATTCTAACATCCCCGATCAGCAAGTAAGCATCCCTGGAAACCGCTCAAGCCTGCGGCCTCAGCGAAAGCGCCCAGCACAACGGACACCGCCGGCCACGCCGCTCCCCCCTGAAGATATTAAGATCGTCCTCCGCCCGCGTGGCGGATTGGCCCTAACTTCCGTCGCTCAAGCCACCCTCGCTGATGCTATCCAAGCCCAGGCAGGAATTGCACCAAAACAGGGAAGACCAAATACGACCCCAGTACGTTGCTAACTATGTCATCGTTAGCACGCCCTCGGAGGAACGCGCCCAGAGGTACGCAACCATTGCCGCCCTCACGCTTCGAGGGAACCTGTATGAGATCTCCACACACGTGGCGGCCCCATCTAACACTGTCACAGGAGTCATCTTTAATATTCCTGAGGATGGTTGCAAAATTAAAAAAAAAAGAACGGCAGTAATTACAATATTTACGGGAATAAATACGCGTACTGCACAGTAACTATACATTTCCGGAGCATACCACACGTTATACGCAATCGAAGTCGGCAGAAACGGAAGTGAATAGGCACTCGAGAGTTCAGATCTCCGTGGCAACCCTCTTCCGCTTCCATATTTTTCTCCAAACAAAACCTGTGGCTACTAGTTATGAAGGAAGGAAACAAAATGCTAGGTAAATCGGAGATGTCATACGCCTAATTCCGTGTGTTATTACCCTAAACAGCCTCAGAGTTCGACGTTTAACGGTCTGCCATTCAAAGCACCAATGATTCAGGCCTCGGAAATTGCAGTATCGAGACGCACTGGACTGCAGGAAATGTAGATAAAAAAACGGTGGCAAGCGGAAGCGCGTCAGCGCTTACCTCTGGCAGTTTTGTAAAGAACCTTGTTATATCCAGGAATACGCCTTGTCGCTTTCTCGACGTCGCAGCGTGGCTTGTCCTGCAAGGCGGGAATGAGCTTCTCCTCTGTCCTCTCGTTCAGCCCGCTGGTGAAGTAAACTCGTTGCTCTCTGCCGACACCTCGACGATATTCCGACATCGCTAGACTAAGCTATCATATGTACCCGGGGTTTCATAACCTCTCTAATACAAAGACACAGTTCGCAGTCCAATTTTCAAGCCGAAATTTCTCTCGGCCAAAAGTCTGGTTGGGGTCTGTCGAGATGTCCGTCCTGGGTTCATTTTCACCGTTCACAAGCGGCACCCCGTCTCTCTCATGTTGACCATTGGCCACTTAGACTCCGTGCCCTTCCCCGCTGAAGCCCGGTGTTCTCGAGGTCTGTGCATAGGAATGCAGCTCGGGGTCCGTAAACCCGCCAGTAAAGTTTGGTTCGTTGTTGAGGTGGGTGGTGTCGTCGTGGAGGATGGTGAAGGACCCGATGATGAGACGAGGCAAGTAGATGATGAAGAAAAAAATCTATTTACACTTATTTAAAGGAGACGACGAAGCATGAACATAAGGTAACACATGGTAATGAAAACTGGATTACAATTAAAAGGTGCCGCAGCGCACAAAAAGGGTATCGCGGCATGATCCTTGATGGGTTCCCGGGGGCCAAAACGGGTGCCGAACCGCCGCGCGGTTGGCGAGAAATTCGTGGGGCTCTGGCGCCCAGAAACTGCCACGAGAGCAAGTCTTCATGTGACCGCTCTTGGCCGCAGCTCCGGACAAACTCAGCAAAATTGCGCATGCAGCCGCAAGCGAAGCAGCCTCCACACAGCAACACACGTACCAATTAGGATTTTGACCCCCGCTCCCCCCTGTCCTCCGCCCCAGAAAGTCGGGGGGAAATGAGTCTTCCCAAAAGCCGCGTAGAAGGTCGCCGGCAAGGCCGTCCCAAAGGGCTGCCACTCCGCCGACGGCTTGGGCGACACGGCAAAGCGGTGAGAAGGCAGGAGGGTCACCGCCCCGACGGGGTCCACCGGCGCTGGCATCACTACACCGCCGTTGTGCATAGAGCCATTAACCACAATGGCTGTCAATCAACAGTGCCGCTGTCACTGCCTTTAGTTGTCCAAAGGAATGCCGCCGGTGTCTCTTGCCGCCGTACAACTACGATGCGCGCCTTCACTTTGTCACCCTGCCGTCGCCGGGCTTGGTAACCTTGTTGCGCTTCATTTTTGAGCGATCCTTCTTGTCCAGACGGACGCGCCGACTGTGGAACAAGGCTTTTGTACTCCCACGGTAGCTTTCCCTAAGCGGGCGTAATGTTACAGGCGCCGGACGGTGGGGTCAAGCATCCCCTCGCGCCACTCCGCTCGTCGCCTTCCGGTTCCAAGCCCTTGTGTCGCCTTGGCTTGTTCGGCAGACTCTGCACACGTGCGCGAGCCGGACGTTGGAAGGCATTGCGCAGAGAAACCCTACAGCGGGTTTCTCTACGCCAAGAAGACTTCTTACCCTTCTTACCGACAAACACAAAAGCAGCATTTCCACGAAAACTAGTGAAAAACGCGCTGTGAGTTCGGCTCAGGGAAGGAATTCGTTGAGCCACAAACACCAGGCATTGCCGATAGTATCGGCCGACACCATGGCGCGCTAGGATGGAGGGATTTGTTGAATGTTCAAAGACAAACATTTTCTTCCCCACCAAAACATATGCGACCCGAGCCGCTGAAACCGCCACCCTGGCGAAACAAGCGATAAGTTACTGCTGTCTGAGAGAACCGAAGCACCAATTGCAGAAGAACAGGGTAAAGGGGGTGCAGCGAATTGCAAGTGGGAGGCCGGCAGCAGAGCACGCAGCCAGTGTACAGCGGTACTGGCTTCCGCGTAAACGGAGCAAACATACCTCGCCTGTTTTTTTAATCCCACGTTGACCACCAAATGATTCATCTTTTTTTTTCGAAATGAACCTAATCCACAAACCAAAACTAAGTCAGATAAACCTGCACTGCCAAGAAAATCCCGGCAACTTTCCCATAAAAAAAATGTGGCAAATAAATAGTTGAGACAATTCAATGGAAACGTGTCCGCAGATCTTACTTCGTGTGGAAAATGAGCCAAACCCTGCTGTGGCATGGATCAAAATGAGCCAAATTCATTTGCCCAATGAGATTTTGCGTTGGTGTGACGTTTCGGGCTGTTTTGTGCGTTTTCGCGTCAATTTTTTTTTTGCTTTTGAGAGCTGGCTTATCATGAGTTCAGACAGGAATGAGGAGATCGGCAAATGATTTGCCGACACACGACTACGATAACGTGAACGGAAGCGGAAGTGACGAAATCTGGTTATTATTATTGTTATTACTCCCATATTTCCCATTTACGTACCTAACAAATTAGCTGCCTCTTACAAACCATGGCAAGCCGTGGAAGATGATTTGAGCAGGCTTCTTGTAAAGCGATTGGGAAATTTATGGCAAGGCAATGAAGAGCTTCATGAGTGTTTTCAGGCGTTTCCAAAAAATTACCATACGGAGCCATTCGAAAAGAGCTGTTTTTTAAGCTCTGTTGCATGTTTATTGCCTTTTTTGCTTAAAACTGTATCGTACCGTTCTTGAAAGTCGATTCCAATAAAGTTTTCATAAGAATGCCGCACCAACTTGTTTGTTTCAAATGAGTAGGAGCCAAATATGAACTTATCTTAATATTGCTCAAATTCTCCGCATAATTCTTAATTACCAATTGTCGCTATAGATTTCCCCTAGCTGACATGTGAAACATGTCATTTAATAGTTTTGACAGCACTTCATTTAGGTCCGGTTCCAAACTTTCATTTTTCCCCCTCAAATTCTCCTTAGGTGGATTTGGCTCATTCCGTAAAAAAAACGCCTCAAATAGCTACCAAGCCCAAGATTTGTATGGCGTGGCTTTAGAATGTGTGCGAGGGACGATGAAAGGTGGCGCGGGAAAGGGGGGTATGGCCCAAAAAATTTCGGGGGGGGGGGCCGGGCCCCCCGGGCCCCCCCTCTGGGTACGTCCCTGGTCCACCGCAATATCTCCGCTGAACGGATGCAATTTGACAGTATCCCCATTCCCCATGATTTAGTGGTTCTCTACCCACGTAAACGGCCGGCTGAGCGGTTATATATTCTGAACTTATACAGCAGCCCTCGTTTGACAGCGCATACTTTTAACCACTTGTTTCTTCTCACCAAGCAAACAGTAGGCTCACACGCTCTTCTTATTGCCGGCGACTTTAATGCGCCTCACACGGCCTGGGGATACCCTCACTGCACACGCAATGGTAGGCTCCTCTGGGATCACATCCAAGCACATCGGCTTGCTATAGAATCGGATCCGATGATTCCCACAAGAATTGGCAACAGTGTACAAAGAGACTCATCTTCAGATCTCACCCTCACTTATCACGTCACGGACGCATGCTGGTCCAACACCAATGGCACATTAGGTAGTGACCACTTCGTTCTTCAAACTGATGTCATTTTAAAACGCCCCTTGCGCTCCCATCCGCGTCAGACGCATCTGGCAGACTGGAATGCATTCCGAGAGGTGCGGCAAGCCCACGCCCCTCCAGAAATCACCCCATCGGGGCTCGAACAATGGGTGAACCAACTTCTTACTGATGCCCGAAGCACGCGCACTCCAGTGGATCCTGATACCCCATCCGACAGGGTAGACACTTATCTGCAACACCTACAGAATGCCTTCCGTAGCATCCAGCGCAGGTGGAGGAAAAATAAAGGCAACCGAAAATTAAGACTGAAAATGGCTAAGCTAAATACGGAAATAGAAAACTATTCTGTCCAACTTGCTGAGAGTCAATGGCACGAAATTTGCAATAACATGAAAGGCAACCTTGGCATGAGGTGAACGTGGTCCCTCTTGAGACACCTCTTAGACACCGCTCGTGCAAAAACAGAACAGGGTCATCGGCTCACAGCCATCGTACAAAAGTTCCCGGGTACTAATCAGCAACTAATCGATAGAGTTTGCTCGTTATATTCTCCTTCAGGAGACGCTCAGCAGCTTCCATCATATCAAGGAGCAACCAATAATGATCTAGATGCCGCCATCACGCAGGCGGAAGTGCGCAGCGCTCTTCTGTCTATCCGCCCAGGATCAGCACCGGGTCCGGATGGAGTGACCAACAAAATGCTCCGAAACCTTAATGACCCTTCAATTTCGGCTCTTACGGAATACTTCAATTATTTTTGGGAACGCGGTACACTCCCTTCCGAATCGAAACACGCTAAGGTCACGCTCATCCCGAAACCTGGAAAGCCCCTTACCATTGATCATCTCCGACCCATTTCTCTCACATCATGCATTGGTAAGGTCCTGGACTCTAGAGCACATTATTCTCGCTCGCCTCACGCTCCATCTCAATTCCACCAACGTTCTTCCACACTCGATGATTGGTTTCCGTCCCGGACTCTCCACTCAGGACGTCCTTCTGCAACTTTCCCGCGAGATTATCACCCCTCCATCCCGACTCGACACTGTTGCTATTCTGGCGCTGGATCTCACCAAGGCATTCGACCGGGTTACCCACGCCGCCATCCTGCGTGGCGTAGAATTAATATCTCCTGGAGAGCGTATGTACAACTACGTGCGTAATTTCCTAACATCTCGTACAGCGTTCGTTCAAATAGGGGACCTTCAACTCTTCCTTCGATAGGGACTCCACAAGGGGCCGTTTTATCGCCCCTATTATTCAATTTGGCTCTCCTCAATATCCCAAAGAAACTTGAGAGAATTCCGCACCTTAACTACAGCCTATACGCGGACGATATTACGCTGTGGGTCACTGGTGGTAGCGATGCACTCATTGAAGAAACATTACAGCAAGGTGCACCTCTCGTGAATGAGGAGGCACATTTGGTGGGCCTGGAGTGCTCTCCCGCAAAATCGGAGCTTCTCCTCTTACCAGCCAAATCGACCTCTCAAAATTCTCCTGACATCAAAATTTACCTGAATCAACATTTGATCCCAGAGGTGCGCACCCTCAAGGTCCTCGGTCTAGTCATTCAGCATGATCGTAGTAACACTAAATATATCTCGCAGTCAAGCTCCCATGTTAATCAAACAATTGGACTCATCCGACGAATTACCGGACGCCACCTGGTCTTAAGGAGACGGAGATAATCAGGCTTATCCAGGCCTTCATCATCAGTCGTGTAACGTATTATCTCCCATACCTGCGTGTATCGAACGCAGAAATGACCAAAATTTACTGTCTTATCAGAAAGGCCTACAAAGCTGCGCTACAAATTCCTCTGAGTACATCCACTGCCAGATTTGAGCGCCTCGGTGTTCATAATACCGCCCAAGAATTGGTCGAGGCGCATCATATCAATCAGCTCCGTCGTCTCTCAACTACTCCCACTGGACAACATATACTGATGCGTGTTGGTATCGGGGCCCCAGTCTGTTCTGAATTAGCTATCCCCATCCCGCGGCCTATCCGTGACTGCCTCCGTGTCCGTCCTATTCCGAGGAACATGCACCCCATCTACCACAAGATAGAAGGGAGCACCGGGCGCGGGCGCTCACCAAGAAACTCCCTATTAAACCCGACATCCTATATGTTGATGCGGCAGAATACCGCCACCTCAACGAATTTGCCATCGCAGTTGTTAATAGCCCGAATGACCCCCCTGTTAACTCCTTAACTGTCCGCACCACTATCCCGGCAGCGGCTGAGGAGGCGGCAATAGCGCTCGCAATAACGACTCGGCCGTCACCCACAATTATAATCACGGATTCAAAAGCGGCCATTCAAAACTTCACCCGTGGGTACATATTGCCCGTGGCATCCAAAATTCTCCTTCAAAATCCCCCGACCTCCCTGGTAGACATCGTCTGGACCCCAGCGCACACCGGCTTGTGGGGAAATGAGGCAGCACACAACGCAGCACGAGGACTTACTATCCGTGCCGGTGCCAGCCTCGTTCCCTACCACGGCGCCAGGTCAGCCAGGGATCACTTAATCACGTACCATGATATCACTGCGCATTACCGCCTCGCTCGCCGTCTATACCCTCCTGCCCACCCTGAGCTGACAAACGATCAGGAGCGCTTATGGCGACTCCTGCAGACGCACTCGTTGGCCTGCCGAGCACTTCTGCACCGAATTCACCCCTCGCAATTCCCCTCACCAAATTGCCCACTCTGCGGGGACCCAGCCACGCTGGTCCACTCCCTGTGGGCCTGTCCTCAAGACCCCTTTCCACCCGTAGTTAATGAAGAGCAGTGGGAGGGAGCGCTGGGCAGCTCGGACCCAGAGATCCAGATACTTCTGGTCACCCGTGCTGCCAACGTCGCTGCCGGCCTCAAACCGGCGGCCACACCGCTTCCGTAAACCAGCCTAAGGCTCAATAAAGTGATTCCTCCTCCTCCTCCTCAGCTGTAACAAAAATAGACGAGGTGCAAATCTGGTCATTATTAACACATGTATTTCTTACAGATGTACAGATGTTTTCTTTTTACGGCCCCTTTAAGACCAAATTTTGATTACCCTGCTGAATCGTGTACTTGTGACGTCTGAGATTATGTACCAGGGTAAGTTATTAAGCGAACATTAGTAGGCCGACTAGGACTGCAGTATACGACGGAAAGCCTTGTTTACTGCCAGTCCTCGTAGGTTGCACCACAACACCACTCATGACCACTGTCCACACTTGCTCGGTTTTTGACCAGATTTGTTTAGTAAAGTACGTTGTTGGGCTAGTTGGTCGATCATTATTAACAGATGTATAGCGCAAAAAAGACGAAGGACAAAGAATGCACGAGGACGAAGCGCTAACTTGCAACTACTGGTTTATTGAAAGAAGCACACATTTATAACAGCGTACATGATAACAGACAACGTACGCGACACATATCAGAAACAAGAAAAAAAATTTGATACTCCACTACACAATCTTATCGCTCCCTTCCTTTTTTGTCTTGTTCCTGATATGTGTCGCGTAGGTTGTCTGTTATCATGTACGCTGTTGTTATAAATGTGCGCTTCTTTCAATAAACCAGTAGTTGCAAGTTAGCGCTTCCTCCTCGTGCATTCTTTGTCCTTCGTCTTTTTTTGCGCTATACATCTGTTAATAATGATCGACCAACTAGCCCAACAACGTACTTTACTAAACAAATCTGGTCAAAAACCGAGAAAGTGTGGACAGTGGCCTGAGTGGTGTTGTGGTGCAACCTACGAGGACTGGCAGTAAACAAGGCTTTCCGTCGTATACTGCAGTCCTAGTCGGCCTACTAATGTTCGCTTAATAACTTACCCTGGTACATAATCTCAGACGTCACAAACACACGATTCAGCAGGGTAATCAAAATTTGGACTTAAAGGGGCCGTAAAAAGAAAATTCATTCGTTCTTGCTTAATTTTCTCTGCTTGAACGACCTATTAAGAACACAAATTCCAGATATTTTCACAATTCATTAGATTTAGGAGACGTCTTTGAACTTCTCGTTTTGAGGCGCATCGCAAGCGAACATGCGCGCATCGTCGGTCGGCCGTGCAACTAGCAGTGACGTCACAGTAAGAACATTCAAAAGTTACACAATCTTTGTATATATTGTTCAGTACAAGTGCAAACGCGATATTTTAAAAATAATGTACCCTTTATTCGTTGCCATAAACAGTTCTCTATCGACGTGACCGGTGTCGCGACCGCTTCAGTTGTATGGCAACCATTATAGCAGAACTCAGCCAGCCTGCATTGAAGTCAGACGCTTGACCCACTCCACTATCGACGCGGGAAGCGCGCTCAGCAGAAAAGTGCGGCGTAACAGCCGCTTCGCATTTGTAACCAAGCGCCCTGGTGTGTTTTCATAATTCTAATCAACCTAGAGCTTTAACCGCCAACCATATCCAATCAACGAAACAACGTTAACAGCATTTTTGATTGGATGAAACCGGAAAGCAATCGAACTTCGTGGTGATGAAACTCCGCACGGCTCGGCACTCGGTGACTCGCTGACTCGGCTTCTCACTAGTTATTTTTGCGCTTGACGAGTAAATGACGAGTTTGTTTTTAGTTCAGGCTACTCGAAGTTCCTTCGATAATGTAGTAAATGCTCATTTTAAGCTTTGGGTCAATTATCTCGTCAGGTCAGAGGTTTCATGTTCGCGCAACTCACATTACAGGCTACGTGAGATAGACATCAGCAGTTTAGAGTCGCGCGAAACAGTGTAAACAGTTTACAAATACCCAGTTTACTTTAAACGTGGCTACTTCTGCCTGCGCCACTCGCCCGAACGTGGATCAGTCGTATCAGAGATTAGATATCTCCCGTTCAGTTATAGGGTGAGTTTCATCATGGCACCGATGTTGTAGCTTTGTCTGACCTTTTACGACCCCGTGCTATGCCGAAATGTTGTGCAGACGAGGTGGAACTGGCTCCTTATCAAGACGCCACTTCACGAGCTCAGGGGGCAAGCCTCGGCGAAATCGTAACTGCATTATTTCCTTATTTGCCCAAAATCGGGCAGCGAAACGGGTATGCATTCTTTATCATGGTAGAAGTACCAACACAACACATTTTGTTTTTCCCCCTTTAAATTGTTAATTTCTCATCTAATAAAGCATTGCTTGCTGTCGGACAAGCACTCGGAGCACTTTAAAACATCAATCCTGAGAATAAAGCGAACTTCTATTTTCTCCTAATGGCCCCTCTAAAATCAAATTTTTTAAGCAAAGAAGCTTAATGTAGGGAGGAATACTTTGAAGTACCCCAAACAAGTTGACAATAATTTAAATTGGAATACAAAACATTATTACACAGTAGAATTTTGACAGGCTTGAGGCAATGTATATTCTCACAAATACTGTAAACGACACTTTTTCTCTGCACCAAAAGGTTGAACAAGCTGTAGGTCTTGGACCGCTGTATAGTTTTGCACTTCAAAAAGCAAACCCTAGAAAATATTGCACCTAGAGGTTGCATAATAAGCTGCAGCTTGGCAAATAAGCGTTCGAAGGCAGGTTTGAAAGCAAATTTGTTACTGCAAAATCAAAAGAGTTTTAGACAACCTTCCTTCAAATGCAGGAATTTTGAGATCCGCATTTAAGTGCATCCTATGTTCCAGCTACTCGGGTGATCTTGCCTTATAAGTGATGGTGCAGCATATATCATCATGCTCAATCCTTAACTATGGGCTTGTTTTTTAAAAGAAAACTCAATCTATTGGATTTGTCGGCTTGCTGTAACCAGACGCTGGCAGCCTGCCTGGCTGCAGAGCCAGAGTGAAAAAGGTGTCGGTGCGTCGTAAGGTCTGTTTAACAAATATTCGGTCTAGCTAGAAGACACCTTAAATACAGCACCCATGGTCGTGGTGTGCATGGTGCTGGAAGTGAGGTCCTGTGATTCAATTTGGCCGAACCTCCTCTCCAGCGGCGCTTTACCTTCATGCTCTGTAAATTGTGCGTTACCTGTAATTGATTCTAAAATCAAAGGCTCCTTAACTTGCAAAATCAACAAGGGCCACAAAATTGTCTTACGCTCGTTTTTATGCCTACCATGCGCACAAGAAAGCTTGTAATCTTAGTAAGGCTACATTAATAAGGCTAGACCGCTCAATGCGAAGAGAATAAAACGCATCGAAATAAGCAGATAAGGCAGCCAGCCCTGGTGTATAGCTGCTGAGGTGGTGTAATGTTCCCAATGTGCGTAAAGCAGGCTGTGCACAGTCGGAGTTCGCCCCCAACACAGCATTTCTTCCGTGGTATAACCTTTAAGCATCACGGGCATGACTAGGGTAAGAAATGTAGTTTGATGCATTAATGAGAACTACTAACTACTACTACTACTATCGAAATACTATCTATCGAAAATAAATACCGGGATCAACGCTCGACAGTTCGCTATGAGGTGTGCTATAGTGCAACACTCTGGATTAAAGCCCAACTGCACTAAAAATGTGACCTCTTGAAAAGCTTATTTTCATTAATTCTGCCTAAAGAGACAGCAAGATGCAAAATATGACCGCTGACATACGCGTATGCATTGCACATACGACCATCAAAAATTAGGCTGTAGCCCAATGCCTGCCGGTTTTCTTTCTCTGTGCCCCTTTGTTCTCGCCTGTCCCCTCTCCCTTCCCCCGTACTGGGTTGTGTGCTGGTGAACTCCCAAATGAGTTCAAAATATCCCCAGTTTACTTCTTTTCCACATATTTTATCAATAAAGCACTCACTCACTCAAAAATTAGGCGACTCTGAGACCGAAATTGAGAAGAGTGCGGACATTACAGCCAGGCCGAAGTGACGTCGCAGCCGGCAAAGCCGGGCAAACCTGCGCGCAACCGCTCCACATTTGCAGCAGGTCCAGGGGAAGTGCACACACCAGAGCTTGACCGGTTCCCCTGGCTGGCTGGAGAACCAATCACCTGGTCGGCTGCAATGTCACTTCCGCTTCATCGCTGTTTGCACCATCCTCTGGCATGCCTCACGTTGTCTGCGACGGAGCTCTTTTAAACATTTCCAACTGATTATCAAGTCAATTCACAGGGCTAGCAATAATTTCCCAGTTGGTTTGGTGATACGTCGAAAATAAATTTTGCGAAGCGAAATTTGAGTGCAGTTGGCCTTTGATTGGGCCACCTGGAGTTTTTAACGTGCACATAGCACGTACACAAGCCTTTTGATATTTCACCATCAGAAACAGACGGTACAGCCAAATATCAAACTTTGACCTTGTGCCCAGCAGCAGCATGCTGCCTTTGTCTCTGAGCTACTGGCAGGTCAACAAACTATTCTGAGTGGCCTGAAGGTAAACACGCGCGCTTTTCACTATTTAAGCACGTCTCCAAAAAATTGAGGGGTTGAACGCGTCAAAGCAACGCTTGGGCTATACGGTGTGCTTTTGTGCAGGGCTTCGAGATAATTTTGACCACCCAGAGACCTTTCACGCGGTTCTTTTTTAACAGTCATTGTTCCCACAGTTCCTTTGAAAATTAGATCTGTTAATGTACCGTCACGGAAAGCCTAAGTTGAAACGACAATACGGGAGCCAAGAGATGCCATGAGGCCAGGAGGGGAAAAAAAGAGGACAAAAACCAAAGTGGCACCAATATCGTGGCACCAAAGTATACCTACGCGTTGCCATTCTCAGTATGTTCTTGTTCTCAGCATTTTTTGTGCAAATACTAAAGTACCTCCGGATAGCAATTACGGCACTTGTTGCTGGCTCTGTAGCTGGAGAGAAACAGTGCCACATTCACTGTGAAAAGGTCGACATCTTTGCACTGGCTAACAATGGGATCTCCTCGTGAAACAACGTAAATTGGCAGGGACCCTGTGATAGCTCTGGGGCAGTTACTGGTTCCATTTCAATATTGTTGTTTAGGTCATGTTGCGACCGGGAAGGCCGACCCGAGCCGAGCTCCGTCGCCTCCGACATACGTGTGGTAGCGTGGTGTGAAGCGAGCGGCCAGCCGCTGTTGCAGCCGTGAAGAAGTCCAGAAGCCGTAGGCAAACGTAACTGTTTACTTCATAGCGAGAGGTGAGCCGAAGCCAAAGAACAACGCCCCGACGGGCTAGGTTACAATACTGGACTCGAGCAGAGTGACAGCATTGATTCACTGCTCAAACAGGAATGAAACTACAGCGCTTAGGTGGGGTCTATTTATACCCAAGGTGCTAACGGTCAAAACAGCGTTCCCTCTAGATTGTGCACACGCCACGAACGTCACGACACACATAACGCTCTTTCCAGAGTTCGTGAGCAGTCGGTAGTAGCGGCGCACGCTGAGTCCGAGAGAGGGGAGAGGGGAGGACTCCACTGCGGACGCGGGGCCTCTGTGTCCTTGGGCCGCATTCAAGCCTGCCTCTTTGGCAACCCCCGAAGTTTTGAAGCGCGCCGAAAGATAGGCGCCAGAGACCCAGGCTTGTTGAGACTTGAAAGCATGAGACAACACGGGGGGGGGGCTCTCGTTTGAAAGGCGCACGTAGTGGAGGATTCGCCGCACAGCCGAAGAGTGTTGAAACAAAGCCCAACGGCGGGCTCAATCGTAACAGCTTCTCCGCCGGGGGTCCGAGGTCCCGATGGATAAGGGTCTTCAACCGTTGTTCGGAGGGTTGGTTTTGGAGAGAAGTGCTCGCCAGATGCTCGACTCCAGGCCTGGGCTGTACGACATCGTGCTGGAGCTTCACCGGGGCCGGTCACTGGACTATCCAAGAACGTCTCTGGCTTGGTCTGGCAAGCAACAGAACACCACAGGAAGACACAACCGCATCGCCGGCAAGTGCGAAGACAAATCCACACTGAAGATCTACCAGGCTTTTTAGTTGCGATAAAATACGCTAATAACTAACTACACTAGTTATATTTAGCCCAGCAGTACTTTAGACAAGCACACAAACTTGAAAGGGGACATTTAGCGTGATTGGAAATGTCCCACACAAAAAGAAATGTAATCCTAAAGGGCGAAACCTGCTCCAGGAAAAACAATGAATTTGAGAAAGTCAGGTGTTTACAGGCCACTTCTCGCGCTGAGGGTTGCGATTTGAGCTCTCGTCATTGCCCTGAGCTTTCCTCTTTTTGCATCGCACTTTAGGTGCGACCTTTCTCTGAAAGCGACTGCGACTGGTCGAGAGGACATCGGCCGAGACGTATCTCGAGCGCGCGGAGAAAACTGCTCTACTTTCCACCGCTCGAGCAAGGCGTGCGCTCTCGTTCTTGGACGCTGCGCGGTCCGTTAATACCCGGCGCAAAGCGGGCAAGCGGCGCTGCCACTCGACAGGCCCGCATTGGAGCTCTCGCCACACTTATTTGCGACACTGTCTGTAAGCGAACACCGAAGGGCGTTTTCGCTCTCGTTTCCGGCTGTAAAGGCCAATCTAGGTACGGGCGACCCGGTCTCAGACGACGGCTCAACCCCAGGCGACACCGGAATGGCTACGTGCTCGGCTGGCCGTTGCCTGACATCCAGTATCTGAGTTTCAGGTGGAACGCTAGCGACTCGCTCCGTTCCGGCGCCGTCACTACGCTTAGCTGCACCGTGAACATCGTTCAGTGTCTCGACTGCCGGCTCTGCCCCAGAGCAGCTCGTTTCTGAACTCGCGTCCGGAGGAACACTTTTCGTTTCAACGGACTCGTGTTGCCTCCTTTCGCTAACGTCGCGGTTTTGGCTTTCCTGCGGAACGTCGGTAGCCTGCGAACTGCACGTGTTCCGGTCGACAGCCGTTTTCAAGACCTCCCGTGAAGCTGCGCACTTCGAAGATGACGACGAAACATCTCAGCTCACTGTAGAGTCCTTACACATAGTGTTACGCTGCCCTCTGTCGTGAGCCTCCAGAAATGCCCCATCCTCGATATTTGTCCGAGTTTCACCGTTCTTCTTAGAGGTGGCGACACTATCGTTTCTTGAGCTCTTCGCAGTGAGCTCAGCTGATCCTTTGCTCGGCAGTTTCTCGAAATTATACCCCTTTTCGCGTAACAGCTGATCCGACCTGTTCGAGAATAGGTACCTGTATTCCGGAAGAAGTTGTGGGGATACTGCCGCCTGCGTGACAAGTTCACCAAACGGACCTCCGATGCTGACCTTGGCAATAGGCAGGCGCACGTTTCGCGCTGCTGCGGCATGCTTCACCAGACAAACTGTCCCGTCACCTGATCCAGTTCAACGTACGAAGGGTGGATCATGTCTACCGTCACCGCGGAGTCGCGAAGAACTCGGCACGGTTGACCGTTGACCACGAGCTCACATATCTACGGCTCTAGAAACTGCCTCCTGTCCTCACTCGATCTGATCTAGCACGTGAAAGACGAGTTTTCCCTTCTTGCAACTCGCAGCGAAATGTCCCTTGTCGCCGCAGTTGTAACACGCAGCCTGTCTGCGCGCTTCAAAAGCTTTCTTTCTGCGCTGCTCCTCAGCGCTTTCTGCTCTCCTTTCGTTGTCGCGGCCAGTTTCCCTATCCACGACAACGGCTTCCCTTGCTCCACCGTCTTCCTGGGGAGCTCCGCCTTTAGGTCCTGACTTATCAAGCCTCGGCCTGAACTCTTTTTGGCCGTCTTTCGGCCCCTACGCATTTCGACGTGCGACGAACTCGTCGGCTAGCTGAGCTGCATGATCCACAATATTTACCCCTGGTCTATCTTGCACCCAGAGTATCAAGTTTTCTGGTAGACGGAGGTAAAACTGCTCGAGACCGAAGCACTCTACTACCTTGTCTAGCTTTCTGAAAGCCTTTGCCTCTTTGAGCCACTCTTCCATGTTAGCCCTCAGCTTATAGGCGAACTCCGAGTACGACTCGCCCTTAGCTATCTCGGCTTCACGGAATTTCTGGCGAAACGCCTCTGCGGACAGCCTGTACTTACGCAGGAGGCTCTACTTGACTTTCTCGTAGTCCTCCGTCTCTTCCTTTGGCAAGCGAGCCATCACGTCGGATGCCTCACCTGGCAAAAGCGTAAGCAGCTTTTGCGGCCATGAGTCTCGGCTAAACTGGGCCCTCTCGCACGTACGCTCGAAGTGGACCAAAAAAAGACCGATGTCTTCTCTACCTTGTAGGGTCGCATTAGGTCACTTATTCACAACGTAGGTGTTCTCACTATCACGCCTAGATTGAGATGTCTCGATGTCTAGGCGCTTCATTTCCAGCTCATGCTGTCGCTTTCTTTCCCCCTGCTCGAGTCTCTCATGCTCTCGTCTGTTTTCCTCTTGTTGTTCCTGTTTCTGCCTCTCGAGCTACTGCTGCTCTCGCTCTGCAGCCGGACGTTTATCAGTCTCCCTGCCACTGATCACCTCAATGCACTCAGACAGCTCGTCATCGTCAGCCCCAACAGCGAGTATAGCCTGTATCAGGTCTGGCTTTCTCAGTGCGTCCGAAATATCCAAGCGCAACTCTTTTACAAGCTCCAACAACTGCGGTTTTTTCAGCGCCTTCAAATTTATGGCCGCTCTAGAGTACTGCTTTCCCACTGCTCCGAAAATCTCTTGCGCGAATAACCCACGCGACAAAAACACACGCCCTACCAGCTATCCTCAGAAGCCTGGTAAAACTCAGTAAGAAAAGTCCCGCACTCACCATTGACCACCGTGAATTCTGCGAAGTCCGAAGCCGCCTTGACGTCCGTGGTGTTGGATCTCGCACTGCTGGCTCCAGGTGTTACGAAGTTGCCATCCGACCGCTGCCAACCAGTTGTTGGGTACGGTACTGCCGACCCGAGCCGAGCTCCGTCGCCTCCGGCATACGTGTGGTAGCGTAGTGTGAAGCGAGCGGCCAGCCGCTGTTGCAGCCGTGAAGAAGTGCAGAAACCGTAGGCTAACGTAACTGTTTACTTCATAGCGAGAGGTGAGCCGAAGCCAAAGAACAATGCTCCGACGGGCGAGGTTACAATACAGGACTCGAGAAGAGAGAAGAGTGACAGCATTGATTCACTGCTCAAACAGGAATGAAACTACAGCGCTTAGTTGGGGTCTATTCATACTCAAAGCGCTAATGGTCAAAACAGCGTTTCCTCTAGCTTGTGCACACGCCACGAACGTCACAGACACACACAACGCTCTCCAGAGTTCGTGAGCAGTCGTCAGTAGCGGCGCGCGCTGAGTCCGAGAGAGGGCAGCGAGGACGACTCCGCTGCGGATGCGGGGCCTCTGTGTCCTTGGGGCGCGTTGAAGCCTGCCTCGTCGTCAACCTCCGAAGTTTTGAAACACACCGAAAGATAGGCGCCAGAGACCCAGGCTTGTCGAGACGTGAAAGCATGAGTCAACGACACAGGGGGCGGGGGGGGGGGGGGTGCTCGTTTGAAAGGCGCACGTAGTGGAGGATTCGCCGCACAGCCGAGGAGAGTTGAAACAAAGCCGAACGGCGGGCTCAATCGTAACAGTCGTTAGAGTGCACTAGTGTATCCTTTGCTTCTTTGCGGCACCTAGACTTGCGTGTCATAAACGAGCCAGCTGACCTCAGCACGCTGACACAGCCTGCGAAAGTATGCACAACAGACTGTCCTATTCTTGAAGTGGTGCACAATGTGTGGGATGGGCATCATATGTCTTGACTCGTGGCTCCCACATGACGGCAGAGAACACAAAAAAGCAGCATTGCTTGTTTGTCCATCCTGTTTTTTTTTTTTTGGTGTCTGAAAATATGGCTCTTGATGGTTTTGTATTTCCTAAAAACCACACTGCGTGCTCTAATGGGACAAAGCATAACCCTAAGCACACTGCTGTGAAATAAAATGTTCAAAGCAGGCTAGACACGCAGGAAATGTTCCTCTACACCAGCTGCAGCTTTTCATCTTGCATTGCTATCTGCAAATGACATTATCATTAAAACTTGGAAATCATTGCAGCCATAATTCTTCTGTATATGGCCAGTACATCAGTAGTTTTCTACACCTGAGAGACATTTAGCTGCATAGTTACATTGTTGGCGCACCTGTACCCGTATGACCTGTACCTTTGTTAACACATAAATGCGTTGCGCTGATTCCGATAGTGAGCTACTTCTTCGACGATTGAATGAGATTCGTAAAATCAGAACTGGCAGCTTGACTCCCCCCAAAGGTGTGCCAGTATAAGTTATTTAAGGAGCGACAGCAAATACTCGCTGCCACCTCGTAAGCGTGCTTCTCAAAGAAATTTACACTGCAATCAGAACTGAACATATATGCGGCGCTCGGGCAGTTTCACTGGACTGCGGAAATACCCAAAAAAATTACGCGACAGTTATGGCCAGCGTAAGTTTGAAATGGACGCCGATTACAACCTACGGCTGCTTAGAACCGCCGACCAATATGAGATGCTCTCCCGTCCCAGATGCGCTAAGCGCTATAAGCGTGTGTTAAAGTACAGCACGGCCGTTCATTTCAGATTTCATTCGCCGTACAAATCCACACCGCCGATAACTGGTGTGAGCGTGCAAAGCTCGCAAATGTCGCGCTTGCACTAAGGCGGCTCTCCACGATCAGCCTCTAGGGGAAAGTCTTAACAGTTCAAGGAAAGAAATAAAAGCGAGCTTACCTTCTCCGAAAACCCGACGGGCGTCTCGCGGCGACGTCTCAGTCACCCCGTCGCGCAATCTCCAAAAACGTGGCTCTGAATTGGTGGAGAGCAATGTCAGTTTCAACCAAGGCGTTGGTTCAATGCGCCCCGCGATGCAGTACTTCAAAGAAAGAAATAAAATGACGCTTTCCTGCTGTCGATCGAGCGATAACTGCGAGCGTGCGAAAGATATCAAGAAATCCCCGCAAAGGCGGCGCGAGCAATGACTTCTCCCGCCCACCACACCCCATTCCAGAGCAAAAACAACACAATCCATGCACGATGAAAGAATGGGGTGCCGTGTGCACACAGAGTCCTAGAGAGCAGCCAGCGATGAGGTGCGGTAACCAGCACCACCGCGATTTCCGGCCACGTTTGAATTTTGTTTCTGCGGCGCCATAGAGTTTCTTACAATTTACTCTAGAGAGGAATCTGGCGCTAGCGTCTATGCGGCTCACATCAAGGCCATCTGTGTCGTCATGGGCCGCCGTTATACATATTTCTAGGGACCATAGTTATACATCGCGCTCGCCTTAGTTTCATCATTGGCTTGGATTGAAACGTTTTAGTGACCGCAAATTTCAACAATGTGCCATAAAAACGCGAAGAATAGTGTGCAATTATGGAAGTGGAAAATAAAAATAGGCTGTCTTAAAACAAAGGAAAAAGGAAGTAAAGCGTACTTTTGCCGGAATGGTTGTGCCCGCTATTCCGCAGGCCTAGGTTGTAGTTAGGGGGGAGGGATAACTCATTAGAGACTGATTTTATTAAATTTAACATTATTGCAAATAATAAGTTGCTTGAAGAGTTTGGAAAGTTTTTTGAGCGTGCCTGTCAAAACGTTGCCCTCGTGGTGAACTGGTGCACCGACCGCCAACTATTTTAGCAAGAAAAAAGAAAACGTGGCGTTAAACAGTCGTGCACGATGACAAGATAGGACGCATACAAGCGCCCGTATCTGTCGTAACCCCGTGGTCGTATCTTGTCTTCGCCGATGTACGTTTTGTTTCTTTTGTTCGTCGGCTACAAATTTCGCGGCGGTATATTACCCGCTCAGTCACGCGTCCTTCGACTGCGGCAGGAGCAACGTCAGGTGCGATCACGCACTGCCTGCTGTTTCACCGAACGTGGCTACCACAGAACAGGAAGGATTTCGGCTTCCTTATAGCTCGTAAACGTGTTAATGCATAGTGAAGAGAGCAAATCCCAAAAACCACTTACGAATCCAATTGTCATGCCATGCCCAAGCCAAAAAGGGGGTCTTCCCGTGAACCCCCACGACGACATGGCTTACAAGGCACAGTTTCTTCTCTAGTGTACTTACTAAGAAACTCTATGTGCGGCGCATTGTAGACAAACAATACTGCCGCGAACCATGCATTGCATTTGTTTATGTTTCCTTTTTAGCGCGCGGCTGCACAGGGTTGTGTTATCTGCGTCCCAAGGGAAGCGCGTGTTCCACTCTTTCTTATGTCGCACGGGTTACCTCATTTGATATGGAGAATGTTTCGCACTAACGTCACTAGCCTAGAATAGTCTTCTTTGAGCTACAGTGTTCTCGATGCAATTCGACGGTTCGAGAAACACCCGCGCCAAAAGATAAATGCCCGCAGAACAGACGTCTCGGCATTTGATTCGCCGACACTCGCCTGCGCACGTAAGTTTGTCGACTGTTTCTTCGCCGCTTGTATATTCATTCAGTTGTTAGGGGAGCACAAGCTCGCTCCAATAAACTTGTTTTAAATGCAGAGCATTTTTTTAACTCACATGTAGCGTCCGCCGTCCGTCCGCAACAGCTCAGCGCGCAGGTGCGCCCGCTCCCCCACTCCTCCTCTCCCGCATCACGCTACCCTCCTCGCTCTCAACAACAGGTCCGCACCCCTCCCCCTACACTATATAAAAAAAATAATAGTTATCGGCGCCTGGTTTCGATCTCACGACCCTGTGGGCGGGACGCGAGGTACATGGTGCTCTTCCCACTGCGCCACAAAAGCGACACAGAATCAAAGGGTACAAACGCGCCTTATATCCTTGACTTATTCAAACTACGTCAAAAAGCTGCTGATACGCGGCAGCAGTTGCATCGATCTCGTCTTCACCAGTTGCTGCAACGCACGACCACTGCTTAATGACCCCTTAACAGTACACTTTAGCGACCACGAAGCCGTCGTTCTCAGCGTCCAATACAACGACAGCAGCAACAAATAAATAAATAACGACTTACAACAACCTACTCCTTGCCTTCACTTCTTGCGTCACAAAAAAAAAGAAAAATTGGGCCCATCTCTCCACGAGGGGGGACTCGAGTCGCAAAATCATGAAAGTAATAAATAATATATGAAAGAAATAATAATAATAATTAATAGTAATAAGCAATAATAGTTAACACATTCACTACCACCCCACCACCACCCCCCAAACACTAACGTTAACGCAATACACCCACCCCCTACACGACGCATTTACTCGAGTCCCCCCTCGTGGGGAGATGGGCCCAATTTTTTCTTCAAGACAACTGCGTTGTCTTTGGCTGACAATACATCTCCATAACGACTGCAGGTTACGCAATTACGTTCTGCTAACATCTTATCTCAGTTAAGGCAGGTTCAATTTTGTTTTCCTCACTCTTTTTGTCGAATTAGGGAAACTCCCTTCGTTTTCTGAAATACGGAAACTGCTTAAGTTTTGTATGGGCACTCCCTACTTTTTCCGAAATACAAGGGCAGTTTGCGTTTTTTACGTAAGTTTTGTCCGTAAAAATGCGGAATTTTTTATAATGTATATTCCACTTCCCATGCTTCCCTTCTCACTCTGCGCTCCTCTTCCCCTCAGCAGTCATTTGCTCACCAAATCCCAGCTGGCCACTGACCCAAGCAGTTTCACCAGAAACATTGCTCGCTGATCCGAGTGACAGAAGGACGGACGGACGACATTGTTGCCTTTAGGTATACTGTCCAAAACATTAGGAGTCATTATACCCTGTGAAGGTGAATGAGAAGTGAGGCTGTATTAAAAATACACGCCACAAACACGGCTTGAGAACGTGCAAATATTTATGTATTTATGTCCTCATCATTTGGTTGCAATGAAATTTGAAACGACTAGAGTTTTAGCACAGAAGGATGGTGCTGTCCATTTCTCTACCGTAGAACCACATGCAAAGGCAGCGGGCGTGATTTCTAAATTTGTAAACTACCTAACTCTAAAAGGAAATCAAATTCGCTGTAGTGATATAGCAGTCTTAGAGGCCGGTTGTAATTATTGTTGGAACGCTTTATAAAAAAAGAGATACGGTAATTTTTTGCTGCGCATTATTCACGATCACGTTTGGTTTGCCGCAAGGCGTTTTTTCCCGCGTAAAACAAAAATTCACGGAACCCCAGCCTACGTGCGTGCCGAACTCGGACCACTTCACCGTGTTAAGTAGCAGCAATAAAAGAAATGCTTTCCGGTCGCGTTCGGGGCTTGTGCCGCGTTCGATCCCAAGTCCCGGACTCCTTCCGGACCCAGTAAAGCGCACTTACCGGTGTGTGCTATAGCTCCGGAGTCTCAACCGAAATCAGAGGTCGTTCTAAACATGATATTGACCCCAGAAGCTCTCTACAGGCCCTAAGAATCGAGGGAAACAATAGTGTATATTGGCGCCTTCTTCCTCAAAGAAATGCAAGCGTGTTTTGGTTTACGGACCACATAATACGCGGAACGTAGCCGTATACACACTCGCGGTAATACTTTAAACTTGCTTCTGTAACCCATGCGTGATTAACTCGGTATCATTAAAGAAAATTTGCGCAGCTTGCACTAGTGGCCTCAAGGCTGGAAAAACAGCAGGGCTGGCGGCCCTTCGTCGCAGACCTGTCTGCTGCACCCCACACGGATTTCTGAACATGCCGCTGAAAGTACTTCCTCCTGCTCACCAGTATAATGAATGCTTGTCTTTCTCTCTCTCTGTCCATGCCTGGCAGGGCAGATCGTTTTGTCCGCAGGCTTTCACATTTCTCCAAAAGTGGACCGCGTTTGCATGCGCTAGAACCCGCGGCAACCATCTTCGCGAGCTCGGCGTCTGTGCTGCCCAATTCAGGCGCGAACGCACGTGAACTGGTGAGGCGAAGAGCACGCGAGAGATCACGCCACGAACGCTGAGCAGAGTGTTCTCGAAGGTCGACGTGGCCGACGCCGGGCGCTCCTCACGAGGCGCCCGCTCACGTGCGCTCGGTATTTTTAACAGCCAAGCTGTTTAAGCCGAGCGTTATCCGTCCGTCGCACCGCAAAATCTCGCGGAGCGATGACGTCACATCGCGTTGCCTAGCAACCCCTGGCGCAGCTGCGCTTGCTTCGCGCCCGATGCGCTACCCTAAGCATGGCTCCGCCGAGCCTCACCGGTACCCGTCAAGCGCCGACGTCACTGCGCAGCAGATGGAATAAAGGCTCGTGTGCACCGGCGTCGTCCAGGCGTGCGCATGGGGTTGCACCATGTGAGGAGCTCGAAAAAAATACAAACAAAAATACCAAGCGCAGGTGAGCGTGCGCCTCGTGAAGAGCGCCCGGCGTCGGCCAGCTCGAACTTCGAGAACACTATTCCCAGCGTTCCTGACGTGATCCCTGGAGTGCTGGGGCGGAATTATGAGCTGTGTCCGTTTCGAAAACGTCCGTTTCGCGTCCGTTTCAGTCGCGACGTAGTGGCACTTGTGAGTCTTCTGACCAATGGATCTGCTGCGTCACATCTGGTCGTCTGCTTTCAGCCAGTGAGGGCACGCTCGAAGTGGACATTTGGAAACGAACATGAAATGGACAAAACTGAGAGTTCACGCGTGTTCGCGCGTGAAGTGGGGAGCACATACGCCGAGTTCACAAAGCCGGTTGCCGCCGCTTCGAGCGCGTGCAAACCCTGTCCACTTTGGGAGAGATGCGAAAGGCTGCGGACAAAACGATACGTACCTGCCAGGCACGGAGACCTTTCAGCAGCAAGTTCGGAAATCAATGATAGGTGCAACAGCCGGGTCTCCGACGAAGGGAGAGGGGCCACCAGCTCAGCTGTTTCTCCAGCCTTGCACCACTAGTGCAAAGCTGCCCCACTTTTTCCTTGGTATTTTTTGCTGAAGGAGAAGAAAGTGCGCGACAGCTGCATCTTACCGGTACTCACCGACGGGGCAGAAACTTGGAGGCTCACTAAGAGGGCTCAACTTAAATTGAGGACGACTCAGTGAGCAACGGAACGGAAGATGTGTATCATCAAGCCACAGGAAGACAGCGGAGGAGGTCAGAGAACAAACACGTGTTAAGGACATATTAGTAGAAATTAAGAAGAAGAAATGGACACCTGGGCAGGGCATGTAATGCGAAGGCAAGATAACCGTTGGTCATTAAGGGTAACAGAGTGGGTCCCTAGAGAAGGCGGCAGAAAGTTAGATGGCAGATGAGATCAAGAAGTTTGCGGGGATAAACTTGTCGCAGTTAGCTCAGGACCGTGATAATCGGAGATTAACGGGAGAGGCCTTTGCCCGCCGGCAGGAGCGTAGATAGGCTGGTGATGATGACGATGATGTTTTTTTGCGGGCTCTTCACTCGGCGCAAGCCTGGACGACGCCGGGCGCTCTTCACGAGGCGCACGGGCTGAACTTTGTGGCAACGCTCCTCGGCAGAACTAAACCTTAAACAGATGTGCTGTTGAGAGCAAAAGTAAAACTGCGATTTTGAGATGCAAAGCTGGTTACAAAGCAGTGCGGGTTGTAAGTTGCTTGCCAGTAAAACCGCCGCCAATTGGGCAATACCACACACGCGCGCGCCACCGGGACTATTCGGCACGGTATTCAGCAACCATGCGAAGACAAGCGAACCAAAGAAGAAAACAAATTCCCGATGTCTTCTCTGCCCCATTTTGCAGCAGGCAGAGAAGCAGCGCCCTCACTTTTATGTACGCAGCAAGAAGCGAGCGCAAATCTCCCCTCTGCCCGTCTAAGCACCTCCTCGGCAGCAGGCACGTTCCTCGCTCCCGCTTGCGCCAGCGCTCGAACTCCAGTGCGAGCAATCAAACGCGTGCTGGCAGCTCTCCCCGCATCGCTGCCCACGGTCGTGGGAAGCGGAGAGGCTCCCCATCGACTCCTCCGTCGCGTAGAGTTGCTCGGCGAACGAGGCAATTTAATTTCCTCGTAACGCGGTAACTTGCAATATGCAAGTCAAGCAGGCGCGCTCCTCCACCGCAGCGGCGACAGCGAGCTGGGCCGCACAAATGAAGGCCCCGTGCCAACTTACGGATCGCCGGACTCCAGCCTGCTGCTGCTGCGCTGCTTCCTTTCCCTCTTTCAGCCTCTCCCTCTCTACCTAGCGCACGATATGCACGCATCATTTTTTATTTAATATTTACTGTTTCCGTGCTGAGGGGTTTTATTTTGCCGCCGTGGTCTGCTTACCTGCCTGCCCTTGAATGCTCTCTCCGTCTACTACACTATTGTGCTCCCGGTTCATTTGTTCTGTTTGTTTTGCCTTTGCCGATGCTGGCTTGACTCGTTTTACTGTGTCGGGGTGGTGATCTTTTCGTTTGGATCTTCCGATTGTGTGTCGCCCCTCCTCCATCCGTGGCCACGCCTTCTCCGTCGCCGTTTTCCTTCGACTACGAGGCATCGAAAGCGCAACGCAGCTGGTGGCAGAAAGAATCTCGGAAAGGAATGACTGCACGCGAACGCAGCGCGAATAGTCATTCCTTCGTCTTTCTACCTGCATCTTTCATATACGTTGTCTCCAGTGCGTTCGCGACCACGACGTGGGGTAACACATGCTAGAGAAGAAGCCACCACTTCGACATCCCCCCGGAACCAGTGCGCTCGAAGGTTAGCCAAGTTTGAAAAGGAATGCAAAACCACGGTGTCTTTGGGCCGGTTGCTTGGCGGACACGACTTTCCCGGCATCCTTGCAAAGTAGGTCACTGAATAGTGTACGGTGACTCCGGGCGATTTCATGAACTCCTGAAGTCAAAGGATTTCCCGGCGTCAAAGAGGAAATCATCAGGAATTCCGAATCTATGACAAGCGGAGTGAAGATGCTTGACAACTTCTTTCGTTGACATATTTGGTGCTGCTGTTGGAACGTATATCGTGCAGTAAAGTCAATAACATCCAGAATGTTTGTCACTGGGTGGCACTGCGATGTGGCTCATGGCGATCGAGCCGAATGGCACGTCAGTATTAGACATAAATTCCACCTTGTCGACGGTCCGGCTCGTCGGTCTGTTGTCTTCCTGGAAACTTTGGCATGCCTGCACATATCTTGCAACGATGGTAGCTTGTTAAGCCACCAAAAACGTTTGGGAGGTTTGTCCATCGTGTGTGTGCCATCGATGTGGCCACTTGCGTAATGAGTGAGCTCCAGGACGCTGGGCTGTATTTTTGGATATGGTCCGCCTTAAAAACAACAGCGCACAATTAGACAGGACGGGAACACAAGTATACACAACAAGCACTGATCTCAACTGATTTTTTAGTAAACATATTAAACATAACTACCCAAGCGGCCCAATACACACGCCCTGTTATCAGAAACGTAGTGACGGCCGGGCCGTTCAGGTTAAAGTTACGACATAGCAAATTGCCCACTGTACAATAAGTTAGCCGTAAACATTGTTGAATGTGGGGCCTTCATAAAAACAACATAAAGAGGACGGGAGCACACGACACAAGAGGAGCACAAGAAGACACAACATGTCCGCTGGCGCAACAGTGCAGTGACGCCCCTCTGAAGTTGTGCGATAGAGAATGTCATTGGTTATGAAAAACGGCCCGGCTGTGTTTGGTTCAGCAAACACTTTCTGTATGGTGCTCTTGCAGAGTCATCCTCATTTTGCGTGGTCGTGATTTCATTCGTCTGAGACAGCGTTGCGCACGAATAGCAAGAAAGCGTGTCGTCAACGAACTTCGATAACCTTCCATTCATGGCGGACGCACAAGGACCGAGCTGCACACATTTTCCCATTTCCGTCAAGAAATCTGCCATGTAAGTCCTAATATTTTCACACTTCTCTTTCATAAAGTTCTAGAGCAACTTCCCACCAAATTTGAACCTCGTAGCACCAGTAGTTTACAGTTATAAACGTTTTCTTCTTCTTCGGCTCCGGCGCGGCCACGCGCGCTAAGCCACATGCAAACAAAACAAACCTAGCTAACTTCCTCAAAAGATGGCCATTTAAAGGTTCTACTCGCGTCATCGCGTTGCTGTTCCGATAGTTTTATAAGTTAAATTAGCTCGCTAGGCGCATTTTTGGTGAAGTTAGACCCAAAAGCCGTAATGTAAAGTCACCGTAACTTCGAGAACCTTCCTTTCATGGCGAACGCGTTAGAACCAAGGAGGTTAAAAAATTTTTTTTAACCTCCTTGGTTAGAACACAGCTGCGCGAATTTGCACATTTTCATCAGGACATCTGCCACGTCAGTTCTGATCCCTTCACACACCTTTTTCATAAAGTTCTAGAGCACCTTTGTACCAAATTTTAACCTTGTAGCACTAAACTTTTACAGTTATAAACGTTTTCTTCTTTGGCGCCGGCGCTGCGCACTCTCTGCATGAGTCACATGCAAGCAAAAGAAACCCAGCGAACTTGATATTGTTTGTATATAGATGTATATACGTTTGTTTGGACTTTATTCCGCTGCTGTAAGGAATCGTGTATATGTATATATATATATATATATATATATATATATATATATATATATATATTTTTTTTTATCAGGGTGTCGAACCGGAACCGAACCGAACCGAAAACCGGAACTGAACCTGTATTTTTGCCAGAACTGTACCCGAACCCGAACTGTTATTTTTTGAGGGCGTTGAACCCGAACCGGAACTGAACCGAAAAAGGAAATAACGGTTACCGGTTCATGCCGAATCGGTTCGACCCTCCGTTGTTGATTTGCACAGTCAATGCAATTCAGGTCTTTTTTTCTTTCACGTACCATCAACTTCGTACCCGTTCGCGCACTTTCCCCTCCAGACAATTGAACATTATCACTCTCTATGTAACAACAGGGTAAATGAATGAGCACCAATGTAGCAATGGTCTGTTGCTGCTGGAAGCGTGAGCGTAGTGGAAGCTGACCAAACGAAATGTTTTTCTCGGCAGCTTGCAGGGGATATAAAACGACTTTGTCCTTCCCTAGCTGCGAGTTTATTGGAGCAATCAGGCTGCAGGAGTGCTCCACTGCGCAACAGCGAAAGCCCACACCCGATGTGTGCAAACTTTTTGCATTTCATAATTTGTTTAAAAGGTCCAACACCTGCAAATTGTTAATACTTGAGAATTGTGACCGCAGGAGCTGCTCAGTGGCTAAGCTGTTTGCTGCTGACCACAAGTGGCCTCGATCTCCCTTCCCCACGACCGTTTTTCTGAAGTAGATGGAAATCGAGAAGGACTGTGTATCGAGATTGTGATCCACGTTTAATATCACCAGCCGGTTAAAATAAGTCTGCCGCTCTTCAACATAAGCTGCGCCTCGGAGCAGAGATATAGCAGGGGGCATCAAATGCGCCAGTTCTTTTTAATGTGTTTACACGGAAAACAACAACAAAAAAGGCGAATCACGTTGTTTTAACATATTACGCAAAAAGTAAGTAAAACCGAATAAGTAAAACAAAGCACCAAAACGTGGATGTTGCTCTATACGTTTCTTTGCCCTGCCTTTCACAACCAAACGTCATCAATGCGAAGGAAGTGAGATCCGTGGTCAGTTTGTGAGGACAGTACAGTGGACAAGTTCCGTTTTTTACAGGTACAAATAACAACGGATATGTCAGGGAAAACTGTTAAGGTGCGCACTTAATCCCTTGGCAAGAAACTGCAGCCCTCGACGTTGTCTTGGAAGCAGAAACAGTAATAAAGCAGATGACACGTGCAGAAAGGCAGGCCGGTACCTCACCCTGTCCCATTCGCCCAGCGATCATCTTTTCTGCTTGTTCTGCAGTTTTGCCTCTTTCAGATCTGCTTTTTTTTTGAAGGTGCACTTGTACTGACTGTCCAACTCGCTACATTACTTCTACTGCTACTCGTCCCGGAGGGGAGTAGTGCTGTGGACGAATTAAAGAGCGTCTACCCAAAAAAGTGTTATCTCATGCTTCACGCGTCAAATTTCCCTTTCATTTTGTAGCAGCATAATCTGTTATAAGATTCCGCAATGTAGCACACGGAACGATGGCCGGAGGTCAGGCGGTACGATGACATACTGATTGTAATGCACAGATCCAGTATAGCTATCGCAATAGGAATTTCAGCGGTCAGAGCAATAATGCAGTGACTGGGCGTTAACTAAACCTTAATTTTAACAAAAGTGGGCCTAACACATTCGGTAAGGTGACAGCTAACAAATTATTCTGTGTGACGAAATAATATAATTCATTGGTAGTATTTATGTGCCTGTGTAGGATTTTTTTTGTTTTGTTCCAAATGTAAAAAATGAGTGCCATTGGTATTAAGCGCTGGTATTTGAACGCGCCAGTACGCAGGCCTAAATTTAAGGCTTCAAGGTTAGCGTGATAGACGATTCCAAAGCGACGTTTGCGATTTCAACAAAAAAGGAAAGGGCAGAAATATATCCCACCGTCATATCTCTTGGCGGTGGCTTTATGAATAGTCAATAGGACAACATCAAGTGTGGGCGAGAAAGTAGGTGGTAAATCATCGCCACTTCATCTGTTTTTTCTATCTCGTATTGTTTAAAGTTTGCTTTGCAATTGCGCCACTGCCCTTGGGGAACAGCAGCATTTTGAATTTTTGCTTTTATTTTGATTTGACGGTCGTTTTAAACTACTGAATGTTTTTTTTATAATTTCAATGACAATTCAACTCATTGAACCGGTTCGCAAACCGGTTCAAGCTCCCGAACCGGTATTTTTTTTCGGTTCGACAAACAGATATATATATATATATATATATATATATATATATATATATATATATATATATATATATACAGAAAGAAATGCCGGCAGTCTACAACGCCAAAGAAGGCATAGGGGAATCGTTAGACTATTTCTTACCGTTAGTGACGTTACATTATTTTTTTTAATTATTACGTGAGAAAGAAAGAAAGAAAAACACGCGCCCAGAGTGGGGACCGAACCCACGCCTTTCGATATATATATATATATATATATATATATATATATATATACATATATACAGAAATAAATGCCGGCAGTCTACATTGTAGACTGCCGGCATTTATTTCTGTATTTCCTAACGAGCCCCTCATTTTCCAAACCCTATATATATATATATATATATATATATATGTGTGTGTGTGTGTGTGTGTGTGTGTGTGTGTGTGTGTGTGTGTGTGTGTGTGTGTGTGTGTGTGTGTACATATATAATGCTGCGATCCATGTATGGGTTTGTTTATTGTTTGTTTTTACTGCCGGGCCAAGCCCGGCTGTGTTATCTGCGTTCCAAGCAAAGCGCATCTTCCATTCTTTATTTTTATGCCGCACGGGCTATCACATTCAGATAAGCAGTGTTGCGACCGAGTGGGGGCACCCGATCCGAGCTCCGTGGCCTCCGACATACGAGTGGTAGCGTGTATGATGCGAGCGGCCAGAGCCGTGAAGAAGTCCAAAAGCCGTAGGCTAACGTAACCAGGGCCGGATTAAGGGGGTGGCTACGGGGGCTGCAGCCCCGAGCCCCCAGCTGTCAGGGGCCCCGCTCGATCATATGAAAAAATATATATATCTTGAATGTGCTCGCTGCCCGCATTGAAAGCTGAAGTTAGGAGCTTCAACCTCACATTCACAACGAAGCTAACTCGTGTGGGGGGCTCCTCACGTTATGGTTGAGAACCTTCGAGTCCATTTCAATTTAATTTAGTTATTCCTACTCCTCTTCCTTGTTTTCCCGAGGTTCATGAGAAGACGTCTTGGACCAAAAGTCGTGGGTACACAGCTTGAGCGGGCCTCAGAAGCCACATAAAAAAGGCCCCGTGCTCAGCTCCGGTCGTTTTGGGCACAGGTGGTTTCGGTAGTCTTTTGGGTGCACGGACATCTAAGCACGCGGACGTTTCGGCGCGCGCACGTTTCGGTATAAGAAAGGGTCAGGCATGCGAATAATGAAATAATGTCTGAAGAACATTGTAAATTGTTTAAGCCTGAGGGGCGTTATATGGAAATATTGTCAAGTTATGCACTGCCCTGCGGGCTCATACACAGTTTCTGCCAGAAATTTCAATGTATAGCGCTTGACAAGGAAGTTCATGGCGATGACGACCCGTTCAATAAAGCTATTGGATTAGTTTAATCGCACAAGAGTGATTGATATCGACTCAATATTTCTGGCTGAATGTCAGCGTATATATGGCTATTTAAATGTTCAAAGGTTGTGTAGGCCACTAGCGGGGTCGTTCGGCTTCAGCCCGTGCCTCTGTGCTGTAGCGTCTGCAGGCTGTCTGAGCAACAAGCGTTGCGGAAGCTACATGTCCACACGACTCCATTCATAGCGTAATTCTCTAGGCGACACTCAGTCTGGACGCAGAGGCCGCCGGGCCAGACCGACTCCAGCAGCTCCCTTCGAGCTGGGGAATCAGCAGGCCTAGGCGGTGTGAAGAGCTCAGGCGTGGACGCCAAACAAAGCAACAACAACGTCTTTTCCCTCTCGGGATGACGAAAGCTGTGTCCACTTAAAAACGCATCCTGCGTGCGGCCCTTTCGATGCCGTCTTAAAGGGACACTGAAGTGAATTTGTCAAGCTCCCGTTTTTGCTTGCACTGCGTAGACTGGCTCAAATTAGCACACTTTTCATCGTTTATCCGGTTGACAAATCGGTAATTATTTTACAAAGCGCGAAAGAAGAAAAACTGCCATGCGCGATTTGCGGCGGCCGCACCAACTAAGGCTGTGACGTTGAGAGGAGGGGCGCCGTGATTGGACGATGCCCAAGGTTAGCAATCAAACAAGTTTCGGTTTCGGTTTCGGTTCTGTAAAACATAACCAATGGCGTTGTTGGATGGGCATTCTCAATATCTCAGTAATCATCGTACCGCGCTTCTGCCATGTTGGCGGCTGTAAAATGCACAAGATAAGCCTCCCAGGACGGCTTGTAGTCGTAGCATTCACTAGCCGAGACCTACGCAGTGCATGAACGCCCTCCGCGTACCCGCAGACGCCCAAATGTCATGCGCTTTTCCCCCATATTTGGAGCTTGCCTCCCTCATGCCTGTATCGTAAAAAGCGTGTTCGCACCAGGCCAAGGGTCTGTTCATTCTGGCCTGTGCCCACTGCCTGCAAGCAGTCGGTGCTTATGGCAACAGCACGCCAACGAGAACTCGCTAGCGCGCCAGTGCCAGCCTGCGCGCGTTTTGTGAACTAGTTCGTGTAAACATGAACGTTGCGGCCCAAAAAAAAGTGAACTCAATATAGAAAACATCGGCGGAAAACAAAAAAGTTAAATTACAAAAAAAAAAGCACGTACCCGCGGGGATTCGCACTCGTGACTTGCAAAACATTTGCGGTGAACTACATGACGCCTCAGCCCACTCGGCCACGAAGCCGGATCCGCAGGGTTTCCTAATATAGGGTATATATTACACAACCGGTTTACACTTTTACTTAGTTTTGGCATTTCAAGCAGCTTAGGTGACTATTTGTTGTACTGCGCTCGTGCAGTAAGCGTCGCCCGAGTTTCCACAGTAGCTCACGTCTAGCAATTGCATTTCGTAGACGGAAAAGCGTTCGCAGATGCGTAGTCGTGCTGCTGACCGCTGTTCTTGTTCGCCCAGCGCAAAAAAGTGCTTCCCGCGCCCTAGTTTTACGCTGTACGGTAAAAATATCAGTTGATTTTATTTATTTAGTACCTATATTAACTTCGCTGACTCTTCTCCCGCCTTCAAGAGGCCTTATATTTTCCTTCTGGCATACCAGTCAGCGAAGCGTCGCATGTGCGCTTGTGCAGCGCCTGCGTGAAGTGACCTTGACTTGGAGCTAGATACATTGTACAAACAAACCAAGTAAAGAAAGGCACATTCTTCCATTCACAAACGTGTCCTGGCTTCGTTTCAACTAAGCGAACGAATTGCGACCAAGCAATTTTTTTTAACCTCCTTCATTGCGACGACCCGCCGGCGGCCGGCGGACGAAACGCTGGGCCGACTGACTCTGTCTGAAGGCCGGGGAGCCGTGCAGTAGCGCAGCCAGCCAATTGCCAGCACCTCCCCTCCTGACGTCACACGAAAACGCCACAGAAAATGGGCGAGCGTAAAGAGAGGAGGACAGCATTTTCGAATTAGTTTTTCTACTAAATAAAATCGCGTAAACGCGCCTAGAGTGGTCGAAACATGGCCTGGGGACTCCGGACTACAATTTGCGCTAGTAATCCCGCAATGTTTACATATCACTTCAGTGTCCCTTTAAAAGCGGACCCCCGCCGCTACTCAGGGACGGTAAGCTGTTTGTCCCGGTGGGCGCTTTTAACTTTGGAATGAGCCGGTGGACGGCGCGGACCAAATGGCGGCCCGAAGATCTGGTCCCACTTGTGTGCAGCGGCAAGAGGAGAGGAACCCCCGAAGGAGCGCGAGAAAAACAGTGGACGTGGCACACGTGTTGAGGACTCGACAACGAGAGGTCCACCCATACTAGACTCCGTCGTAGACCCCGAATCTAGACGAGATGCTTCAGCGTGTTTCCACTGCTGGTTACGACCGAACAACGACCGGACCGATCGACAGCGAACTACTGACTGCTGGAACTGTTGTGCGGCACCGACTGGAGCAGCAGCGCGGGGGTGAGCAGAGACATTCCATACCTATTAAACTGTTGTCTGATACCATCTCTCGTGCTCACCTGTCGCTCTCCAACCCAAAGGGGACCCATTATTGTGTAACGGCTTGCCGACTAGCAAGACCATCACAGCTGCGCAACGCAGGAGTTCATCGCCGCTGAAAGTTCGATAGTCATGTGCAAACCTACGCACGAAGCTGACCGCTCCCTAACCCAAAAGGCGACATTTTTCTGCTTATCGTCTTTGTGCTAATCGTGCTGCAATAGACAGGTTGCGTTACGCGACACGTCCGAGCCCCCCCCCCCCCCCCCAAACCTCCTTCAAAGGCGGCGCGTGGTCTTACCGCCGCGTGCTTTCTCGTCTGCGCGGGTAACCTACAGGATTTTGGCCCGTTAGCCGTGGCGGTCAACTGTTTGGCAGATGTATGTGAGTGAAAGCTGCCTGCGCGTACTTTGAGGCTTCCCATATAGCAGGTGGAGAACTTAACAATAAAACTAAAAGCTCACAGGCTTAATAAAATGTGCTTCTTCTCAGAAAATACTTTTCTGTACCATGGCGTGTGCAGGCCGACACGACGCTTCGATTAATTGTGAATCTGTGATGGAGCGGCAATGAAACGATACCTAACTTTTACGCCTGATAAAATCCGTTATATAATACCAGACATCAAGCCAAGAAATTAGTTTCCGGAAAGCGTAAAATTATGTGTAATTTATCACTGATCAGAGAGCATAACATGGGCTTCGAAAATTTTCGCATTCCAAAGCGGAATCATTATCATCATCGTCATCATAATCATTGTCATCATTAGGGCCCCAAGGACGCAGTAGCCCCGGGCCCCAAAGTTTCCTAATACGGCACTGAACGTAGCTGTCTACTTCATAGCGAGAGGTGAGCCGAAGCCAAAAAACAATGCCCCGACGGGCGAGGTTACAATACAGGACTCGAGCAGAGCGACAACATGGATTCGCTGCTCTAACAGGAATGGTTTACAGCGATTGTGGGGGTCTATTTATACCCAAAAGCGGTAACGGTCAAAACGCCAACAAGCTGCAACACGCCACGAATGTCACAGACACACACAACGCTATTTCCAGAGTTCGTAGCCTCGGCGCACGTTGAGTCCGAGAGAGGGGAGAGAGGAGGACTCCGCTGAGTTCACGGGGCCTCTGTGTCCTTGAAGAGCGTTGAGACGAGCCTCGCCGGCAGCCGCCGAAGTTTTGAAATGCGCCGAAAGCGAAGCGTCTGAGCCGGGCTTGTCGAAACTTGTCACCGACATGGTGGCGCCTGTTTTCAAAGGCGCACGCCGTGGCTTCGCCGCACAGCCGAGGAGTGATGCGGGAAAGTACGGTGACGCTGGCCGATTCGTAACAGCAGACTGTATCGCCCTAACGTCGCCAGCCCAGAATAATCTTCTGTGATCTACAATGTTCTGGGTATGAATCGACAGTTTCAGAAACACTTGCGCCGAAAGATAAAAGCCTGCAGAATAGAGGCCGCGGCATTCGATTCGACGATATTCGCCTCCGCAAGTCACTCTGTTGGCCGCTGCTTCACCGCCTCTGTATTCTTTTGAGTTGTTAGTGGAGCACACGTTCGCTCCAATAAACTTATTTTCCTTTTAAGACAACCGCGTCGTCTTTGACCACGTGACATCTGGTGAGGTGCTGGGTACATGCACCCTACGCCCTCGTCAAGCCGACAAGCAAGTCCCACTCGTGCCATCGGCCGACAGCAAGGTCCTGAGCCGGAGTTTGCACTGCTTCCGGATAAAGTGAAGAAAGAAGGTGCGAAAACCACCATGATCAACGCAGGCAACATGACCAGCGCTTCTAAACCTGCCCTCGCCCTGCAACAGCCCCGGGAACCACCATCGTTCCGCGGATCCCCCGGAGAAGACCCTGAGGACTGGTTAGAGAAAGTAGAGCGCGTCCGCATCTTTAAAAGGTGGGATGACGAAGAGACTTTCCGCCATATTTTTTTCTGTTTAGAATATACGGCCCGAACGTGGTTTGAAAGCCATGAAAGCTCCCTAACCGACTGGACTCCCTTTAAGAGGGAGTTCCTCAAAACATTCGCCACCGCCGTGCGGAAAGAGCGAGCCGCCCTTTTGTTGGAAACCCGCTCACAACACCCCAACGAAGGGGCCGTGATCTTCGTTGAGGAGATGTCCTATTTCGCCGCGCGGACCCCGAAATGACGGAAGAAAAGAAGTTACGCTTCTTGATGCGTGGTGTGAAGGAGGAGCTGTTTGCTGCACTTGTCCGCAACCCGCCAAAAATCATCGCTGAATTCGTGACCGAAGCCAGCACGATTGAGAAGGCTCTCGAAATGCGTGCTAGGCAGTATGACCGGAACTTTGTTGGCGCGGCCAATGCGAACTACGTCGACAACATGCGGATTCCGACTGATAGCCTACGAGAGACCATCCGCGCAGTAGTGAGAGAGGAGCTGCGGAAACTTTTCCCGACGACGCCGCAACCCCAAGTCGCTTGCCTAACTGACGTGATCCGGGAAGAAATTCAAAACGCTTTGGGAACTTCTGTGCCGTCTGAAGTACACTGCGAGCCCCAAGCTATGACGTACTCCGCGGCTGTTCATCGACTCCGCCCTGCTCCAACACGACGTCAAGAGGCCCCTCCCTACCGCCACCCACTGTCGCCCGCCCGACCCCATGTAGTACGAAACCAGACGCCGAGGAAGACTGACGAATGGTGAACACCGGATAATCGTCCTCTGTGCTACCACTGTGGAGAGGCCGACCACATCTACCGTCGCTGCCCACACAAGAGACTCGGACTTCGTGGTTTCTCCGTCGACGCATCACGCCCCCGACCCGGCGAGAGCCCATCTGAGATAGAAGAATACCTGTCGAACACCAGCCGTGGACCAGCCCGTTTCAACCGTTAACGGTCGCCCTACCCGTACCAGTCGCCGGACCGCCGTAGCAGTGCTGACTGCGCACGTGGAAGGTCCCCCAACCCACGCGGGAGAAACTAAAGGCAGCAACTTCTAGAGGTGAAGTTGCACAACGGCGGAAAAACGAAAACCCTCCAACGACGCAACGATTCGCCAAAGACTGTGACTCACGACATGCCCTCATCCCGATGACCCGACCTAACCCTGACGTGACTCCCGAACACGACAATAGCCACAAGGCGCGACGCGTACCCGACATGACCGAGCCTGCCCCTGAGAAGACGACGACAACGACGACGCACAGTGCCCGACCGACAACACGCACAAGCTGAGATGCGACGCCCCGACGAACCCGGAACTCGAGGAAGGCGGCGTCCGACGTCAAGGTGTCCATCGACAGCTTTGTTGTAGTCGCCCTTATAGACACTGGAGCCGACTACTCAGTAATGAGCGGATCATTCGCGTCTAAGCTGAAGAAAGTTACGACCATATGGGACGGTCCGCACATACGCACAGCAAGAGGCCATCTCGTAACACCAAGTGGAACGTGCACATCGCGCATCACTATAGATGGCACCACGTACCCTGCTGCGTTCGTCATTTTGCCTAACTGCTCGCGCGACGTAATTCTCGGAATGGACTTTTTGACGGACAACGGCGCAATAATTGATCTCAGACCAAGTCTATAACTTTTTCCTCCGATCCTTCATGACGCCGGAACCGAACCCCGAACACCGTGCTGCTGTAAGGATCGCCGACGATCACGTCACCCTGCCACCCCGCGCAAGCTTGATGATCGCCGTGTATACTGTAAAGGTGCTGCTCCTGAAGTCGACGCTATCGTAGAGAGTGATCAAAGGTTGCTTGCTTCTCGACCTCGGTGTGTCTGTCGCAAGAGGCATTGCGCGGTTTAAGCAACGCAGATCCCACGCTTTGGTCACTAATTTCACCGAGGAGTACCAACATTTAAACAAGGGCGCTGCACTTGCGTTCCTCGAAGAAACGCAACAAGCTAGTGACGTGATCGCAGTCGCCGACTTTGAACGCGCACCCGAAGATACCTTCAGGCTTCCGCATCCCTTCGACGTGAATACGGCGCTACCGCAAGAAGAAAGAAACAACTTATCGGCTTTGCTGCGTCGCAACAGCGAGTGTTTTTCGTCGAACTCAAAATTACGTCAGGCACCTCTGGAGAAGCACCGGATAATAACCGAAGATGAAGCCCGACCTACCCGATAGTCACCGTACCGCGTCTCTTCACACGAGCGCGTAGCCATCCGGACTCAAGTCGACGACATGCTCAGTGACGACATTATACAGCCATCGAAAAGTCCTTGGGCTGCGCCGGTCGTACTCGTGAAAAAAAAAAGACAGCACTTTAAGGTTCTGCGTTGACTACCTGAGACTGAACAAAATCACCAAAAAAGAAGTGTACCCCCTGCCACGAATCGACGACGCCCTCGACCACCTCTGCCATGCGAAGTACTTCTCATTCATGGATCTGAAGACCGGCACTGGCAAATTGAAGTTGACGAGGTAGACCGAGAGAAGACTATCACCCCGGACGGCCTATACGAGTTCAAGGTGATGCCGTTTGGGACATGGGCACGGCGCCAGCAACGTTTCAACGACTCATGGACACTGTGCTAGCTGGCCTGAAGCGGCACACCTGTCTCGTATACCTCGACGACGTTGTGGTATTCGCCCGAAATTTCGACGAACACCTTGCAAGATTCGAGTCTGTACTCGAGGCTATTCGCACGTCGGGATTAACGCTAAAGCCTGAAAAGTGCCGCTTCGCTTACGAGGAACTCAAATTTTTGGGACACGTCGTCAACGCTGCTGGAGTGCTGCCTGACCCGGTGAAAACATCAGCCATAGCGAACTTCCCAAGACCGAAAGACAAAAACTTAACTAAAACTAGACAAAATTTGAGGAAACACGAACGCGGTCGGATGCTGGTAGGTTTTATACAGTGGTAGGAAATTTGGTACAGGATTTCGCGAACAGCCTAACAATTATTTTGACAGAGAGGCCCTCAGTGGCGGAGGTTTAAAGCAGGCAGTGAAGCCCAACTTTTTTTGTGAATCTCGACCAACTTTAAAAAGACATCCCCCTCGCGAGGGGCACGATCAAATGCACAGCATTTCCGAGGGGGTGCGCCGGCAAGTCGTATCTCTCGATCGCGGGACCCGTGTCGCCATCTTTCGGAGGCGCGGGACAACTTGTGGCCCTTCCGAAACAAACCCGAAATGAGTGAAGGATATAAGGCGCGTTCGGTGCATCGAAATCTGTGTCGGTTTCGTGGCTCAGTCGGTAGTGCGCCGGGCACCTTGCGCTCCGCCCGCGGCGTCATGGGTTCGAAACCGGGCGCCGGAAACTGTTATTTCTTTTATAGTGTAGTGGCCTGGCTGCGGACTACGACAAGGCGCGCCAACGCCGCGTGACATTGTGAGTTACTAAAATGCTATGCATTTAAAAAGGGCGTGCGAAGATCTCTCGGACTGTGCGCATACTACCGGCGCTTCGTCGCAAACCTCGCGAGCATTGCAGAGCCACTCACGCGCCTGACGAAAGATAGCACCCCTTTCGCATAGGAAAACGCTCAAGAAAAAAAATTCCCCCGCATTTCCCCGAGGGGGAGAATGTGAAAGTGCGAAAGCACGGTTGTCGGCCCGCTTGCGGCGCTTGCGCTCGGCCCCCGCAGCCCACCGCCTCGCCGCCTTCTCTTCCATCTCTTCCATCGGGTTTGTAGTATTACGTGTACACCACGCAGTTATCAAGCCGCTATAACGCCGCTGAGTCGCCAACGCACGCCGCTGACGACGTAGTTTGAATGCGTTAAAGATATAAGGCGCGTCACTAAGACTGATATCAGCGTCGTGTCCGTGGCTTGGTCGGTAGAGCGTCGCGCTGCGGCCGCAAAGAACTCGGATCGAAACCTGGCGCCGGATGCTGTTTCTTTTTTAAATATAGAGGAGCACTGCGGACGCCAACGCCGCCGACGCCGCCGCCGCCGCCGCCGCCGGCGGTGGATGGTTTGGGGTCGCTTATAAAGTGCATTCGCACTTAAAAGCATTTTGCGAGCTGCAAAACAACGCCTGCAAAACCCGCCCGTGCTCGCTTATTTCGACTAAAACGCCGAAATGGAAATGCACACCGACGCCAGCCATATAGGCTTGGGTGCCGCTCTCGTCCAAAAGCAAAGCGGTTGCGAAAAAGTAATCGCCTTTGCCAGCCGTGGTCTGTCGAAGGAGGAGAAAAACTACTCTGCCTCCGAAAAAGAGGGCCTGGCTATTATATGGGCCATTTCAAAATTTCGCCCATACGTGTATGGAAGACAATTCAAGGTTGTGACAGACCACCATGCGCTGTTTTGGCTCGCCAATTTGAAGGACCCCTCTAGCCGTCTTGCGCGGTGGAGCTAGCGCCTGCAAGAGTTCGACGTTACAATCGTCTATAAATCCGGCAGGAAGCACTCCGACGCCGACTGCCTGTCCCGCGCCCCCTTCGATGCACCACCACAAGACTCCGATGAAGACAGCGCGTTCTTCGGAGTCGTTACGGAGAGCGACCCCAGCCGCCCAGCAGCGTGCCGAACCCGAGTTGCGCATCATTATCGACTACCTCGAAGGACGCAATGTCGCAGTGCCTAGGGCGTTCAAGCGGTACTGATTAGCATTCAGCCTCAAAAACTCCGTCCTCGTGAAGACGAATTCCAGCCCCGGAACGAGAAAGAATTATCTAGTTGTGATCCCCGCTGAGCTTCGTGAGGAAATATTGGAAGCGTGCCACGACGACCCGTCTTCCGGACATCTCGGCACAGCTCGCACTATTGCGAAAATCAAGGCGAAGTACTTCTGGCCCCGCCTTACATCCGACGTCACCCACTACGTTCGGAGTTGCCGTGACTGCAAGCGATGAAAACCGCCGCCGACAAGACCCGCCGGCTTTCTGAAACCGATCGCCGTCCCGTCGAGACCCTTTCAACAGATTGGAAATGGACCTTCTAGGCCCGTTCCCTACGTCACAATCACAGAACAAGTGGATTGTTGTAGCAACAGACTACATGACGCGCTACGCAGAGACCGCCGCTCTTCCGAGGGGGACTGCAGTTGTAAGAAGTCGCCAAGTTCTTCATAAACCAAGTTGTGCTGCGACATGGAGCCCCTGAAGTCCTAATCACGGACCGCGGAACGGCCTTCACTGTGGAGCTTATCTACAGCAACACGGATCACAGAACGACGGCGTAGAACCCCCAAACGAACGGAATAATGGAACGTCTGAACAAGAAGATCGCGGATATGCTGTCAATGTACGTTGACGTTGAACATAAGACTTGGGACGAAGTGCTCCCGTATGTCACGTTTGCGTACAACACGGCTATCCAGGAAGCTACGCAAATGACGCCATTCGAGCTTGTCTATGGAAGACTGCCGACTACGATGCTTGACGCGAAGCTTCCGCATGCAGAAGACGACAACCTCAACCCCGACGTCCAAGGATACCTTCACCGTGCGGAGGAGGCCCGCCAGCTCACTCGAGTTCGTACCACGGACCCGCAGCTGGTGGATGCCGGGCGCTACAACCTCCGACGCCGAGACGTCGAGTATCACCCAGGGGACCGTGTTTGGGTTTGGACTCCCATCCGATGACGCAGACTCAGTGAGAAGCTTCTGCGATGGTATTTCGGACCCTACCAGATTCTACGACGTGTCGGCCAACTTACATACGAGGTGATCCCAGATGGTGATTCCGGAACATCACGACGACGCACGCGACGCGAAGTCGTCCACGTGGTTCGCTTGAAACCTTTTATGCAAGATGACGGCCTTTTTTTGTTGTTTGTTCGCACTGTCTTTTATTTTAGCATCGGGTCGATGCACTTTTAGAGGGGGGGGTAATGCCGCGAACCATGTATGGGTTTGTTTATTTATTGTTTGTTTTTACTGCCGGGCCAAGCCCGGCTGTGTTATCTGCGTTCCAAGCAAAGCCCATCTTCCATTCTTTATTTTTATGCCGCACGGGGAAGGAAGAAGAAGAAGAAGAGCGCTGGAGTCTGTTCCGTCTCCGTCTTTTCTGTCAATTTTCGCAGTGTTAATTAGCAGTTACCGCGCTATAAGTGGTACCGATGTACGCGTGAAGGTACGAGGGCGTCAACCGGTACCAGTTTCGAGCAAACGGTACGATTTCTGGTGATTTTCGCGGACTTCGTGTTCGTGGTGGTGGCGGCCTGCCGCTAAGCCTACCCGACCTGCTGAGGACAACGGCCGAGGACTTCGGCCCGCTAGGCCGTTTGGGCCTAACCCCGGCGTGGTGAAAAAGTACGGCATCATGGCTTCCGAGATGGAGACGACCACGTCTCCGGAGGAGTTAACGACCCCAGGCCCCAGCAACAGCGGCGGACCGATGTGCATCGAGGTTCCAGGTGAGGAAATTTCCTCGGAAGATTTTAATGGGAGTTCCGGTTGGTCGCACGTGGGCCGGCGTATCAGAGCCCCGGCCGGAGGTGAGGGCGCCTCCGCCATTACCCACGAGTCTAGGCCTAAAACAAGGTACCACTTCGCCAGAAAAGTGATCGCATCGACAACGAGGGCAGCGAGAATGCCAGACGTGCTGCCGAGAGAGGACATCAAAGTGATCGTGAGGCCGCGGGGAGGCCTAAACATTGCAAGAACGCAGACTGCGATCGTTGCCTCGGCCATCATGGCGGCGGCGAGGGTTTCGAGAGAAGACGGTGCGGCGGATACTTTCTGCTCTAACCTACACCAGAACATCATGGTTGTGAGTACCCCTGATGAGGGGCGGGCTTTGTCCTATGCCAAGATCCAGGCAATCCGTATCGGGGACAAGATACACGAGGTGGGCGCATACCAAACCACACCATATGGTACGGTAAAGGGGATCATTCGAGGCATTCCCACCGAAGATACTCCGGCGGAGATCGACCGCAACGTCGTTAACTCAAGAAATCCGTTAGCAAGAGGAGCGCAACGGATTGGCAACACGACTACCGTAATTGTGGTCTTTGAGGGCGAAAAGGTTCCAACTTATGTATGTTACGGCCCTGTATTAACAAGGTGTAGTCTGTATCGCAAACATTTCGATGTCTGCAAACAGTGCGGCAAAGTAGGCCACAGAAAAGACGTTTGCCCTATCCCTGATGTGAAAGTGTGTTTCGACTGTGGGGCCAACAATCCTGCTAAGGGCCACGAGCACGAGTGTAACCCGAAATGCAAGCTTTGTGGGGGACAACACCCAACGGGCAGCAGAGAATGCAAAAATAGATACAAGACTCCCTACGTAGTTACCAGAAGGCAGTGGGAGCGTAAGATTGCGGAGCAGTGCGTAAAGCAACAACTGGCGCCTGGAGAGTTTCCACCGTTGCTGAAGTCAGCAGGAGAGAGCGGCACAGCTAGTCGCCGGGAGTCACGCTCGGTCGGGGACAAAAGCGAAAGCAGACACCGAAACCGAAGCACGAGTCGCCGCCGCCAATCGCAATCCAAAGACAGAGTCGGCTGGGCAGACGCGGCAAAGTCCGGGATAGCCAAGAGGGAGCAGCAGCAACGACAGCAGCAGCAGTCATTGCCATTGCAAAGTGGTAGAAGGAAATTTGAGGGTGAAAGTGGGGCGATGAAAGCGCTTAGAGACGCAAACGAGGCGTTGCGGAAGAAGAACACTGAACTAGAGGCGACAGTCAATAAGATAAATAAGGAAATGGCAGAGCTCAAGAGAATGATGGCGGCACAGTTACAGCGACTGCAGGCACAGCAGCAGCAGCAGTTATCGCCACCACCACAGCAAATGGCAATGACCGAGGATGAACCAGAAGTAGAGGTGAACCCGAGGGAAGCGAACGGGGCAGAAGCGGCTCCGGCACCCAAGAGAAGGGCAATTGAAAATCTCAAAGAGCGTAGACTCAGCGATAGGGTCGACAACCTTGAAGATAGGCTCGACCGCATTGAAGAGTATATTCGCACGACGTTCACCAGGACAATCACCGACCGTTTCATAGCAATTGAACAGACATGCCAGCAGTTGGCTACGACAGTGCAGAATTTGGCGACGCAAATGGCTAACTTTCAGCAAACATGGATAGGGCATCAACCACCGCAACCACAACAGCAGTGAAAGGCCTCCTCGTCTGGCATTGGAACTGCAACGGTTTTGCTGGGAAGAAGCCTGTACTCCAACAACACTTACAACAAGTATCAAGAAAGCCAGATGTCATCATGTTGCAAGAGACCCGCATTGAAGAGGTCAAGCTCTCGGGTTACCGGTCCCACGCTAGCCCGCCAAGCCTCCGGGCGGTGGCTGGCAGTAGTGGCAGAGGAGTTTGCACCTTGGTGAAGAAAAACCTCACGTACGTCGAGCACGAGTTGTTGGGCAATAGCACAATTGAGCACACCATGGTAGAAGTGCTTACGGGGAAAAAGAAGAAGGAAAGCACTTTTCTGGTAAACTTGTACAGTAGCCCGTCACACGGAAAGCAGAAATTCAAAGTACTGTTACACAAGGCATGCAACGTCGCGGGGCCCGACAGCAGGCTAGTAATCTGCGGGGACTTTAACGCGCCCAATCAAGCCTGGGGTTACCACAAAACATTGGCAAAGGGCAGGGACTTAATGCAAGATGCTACTGACTTGGGTCTAAATCTAATAACCGACCCAGCATACCCTACCAGAATCGGCAACTCGATCACCCGAGACACAACGCCCGATCTCACTTTCGTCAGGGGTAACGGCAGCGGTACGGGGGACTTTGAATGGCGAAACACGGGGCACGAGTTGGGCAGTGACCACTACATTGTGGAGGTCACTGTCCCGCTCGGTGGCGACGAAGAAGTCGGCAGAAGCTTTCGGAAACATCGACTTACGGATTGGGAAGCCTTTCGGAGGTTGTTACCCGAGGAGAAGACCGAAATTACAGACATTGAGGAGTGGTCGACCGAGATTGTAAAGAAGGCAGAAGAGGCCACCAAGGAAGTCGAGACGGACGAGCGTATCGGAAGGGTCGACAGCCGCCTGGCTCACCTCATCGCAGCCAAGCAGTCCATCCTGGCGAGATGGAAGACGCAGCGGACAAACAGAAGGCTATGCAAGAAGGTCGCCGAACTCAACGGAGAGATCGAGTCCCATAGCAGGGTGCTTTGCACTCAGCAGTGGAATGAGGCTTGTAACGCGGCGGACGGCCAGATGCACTGCGGCAAGACGTGGAGTATGCTGAGACATCTTTTGGATGAGACCTCGACCAAGACGCACCAGCACAACAACGTGGCCAAGATCGTCCACAGGGCGCTGACCGAGCACGGGGAAGATGGGGTGAAGAAACGCCTTGACGATAAGTACCTGCCGGTCACTCCCACAGAGACGCACCCGGACTACCAAGGCGAAGCAAACGAGTGGCTAGATCGAGACATTGAAGTATGGGAAGTGACGGTTGCTCTGCACGATCTCAACAGCAAATCCGCCGCTGGTCCCGACCGGGTTACAAATAGAGCGCTGAAAAATCTTAATGAAGCGGTCATCGAGAACCTCACGGCATACTTCAACAAATGCTGGCGAGCCGGGTCACTGCCCCGGCAATGGAAAGCTGCCAAGACCATCTTGATTCCCAAAACGGGCAAGCCACCCAACATTGAGAACCTCCGGCCGATCTCGCTTACATCCTGTGTGGGCAAAGCGTTGGAGCATGTTCTCATGAACAGGTGGCAGAGGTACCTGGAAGATTCGGGGCTCTACCCAAACACTGTCATCGGTTTCCGAAACAAGCTCGGAACTCAGAATGCCATGATACAACTAAAAAATGAAATCCTCGATGACACTACCAACACGCAAGACAACAGAGCCATCTTGGGTTTAGACCTGCAGAGTGCTTTCGACAAAGTGAGGCACTCTGCAATCCTGGCCCAGGTGTCGCGGCTAAACATGGGCAACAGAACCTATGCGTACATCAAAGATTTCTTGACGGGGCGGACCGCCGAGATCAACGCCGGGGACCTGCGGCTCAATGAGAAGAAGCTCGGCAGTGTCGGGACCCCCCAGGGCTCGGTCATCTCGCCATTACTTTTCAACCTTGTAATGATTGAGGTGGCCGAGCGGCTCTCGCGAGTCACGGGGGTCCGACACACCATCTATGCCGATGACATAACGCTATGGGTCCCAGGTGGAAGCGACGGACACATCGAGGGTGCATTGCAAGAGGCGGTTGATGCTATCGAGGAGCAGCTGGACGGGTCCGGGCTCGTCTGCTCCCCAAGCAAGTCCGAGCTGTTGGTGATTCCACCGAAAGGGGCAGCTAGGAAGGCGAAAGGCAACGATCCTGTGAGAGAGCAAGAGAAAATCAAGATCAGGACGAGCGGCGGTCAGACTATCCCGGAGGTAGAGAAGATCCGAGTGCTGGGTATGCTGATTGAACGCAAACGAGTGAACGGCGAGACGGTGAACCGTCTCGCGGCCAAAGTCACCACGGCAATTCGGCTCATAAAGAGGGTGTCAAACAGAAAAGCGGGCATGAAGGAAGAAAGCCTCACCCGGCTAGTGCAATCCTTCGCTATAAGTCACATTACGTACGTTGCTGCTTTCCACAACTGGAGGCAATGCGAGCGTACTAAGATCAACGCCCTCATACGCAAAGCGTACAAGGCAGCACTCGGACTTCTCGACTGCACAAGCACCGAAAAGTTCCTGGCCCTGGGAGTGCATAACACCTTGGAAGAAATCGCCGAGGCGCAGAGGACCGCCCAGCTCGTGCGGCTATCGGAAACAAGAACGGGCAGGCAAGTGCTGCGTGACCTAGGCCTGGAGCCAAAGGAAGGGGGACCCGAGAATACAGACGTGCATGTACCAGAAGCAATTAGCAGACGGTTGCGGGTATGTCCTGTGCCAAGAAATATGAACCCCGAGTTCAACAAGGAGCGGCGGGCGGCGAGGGCCAAGGCGCTCATCGATCTCCATGCCAAAGACAGGGGTGCTGTGTTTGTGGATGCGGCAGAGTATCCAGACGGCAGAAGAGCATTCACCGCAGCAGTTGTAGGGGCAGCGACCGGTGCTACACGGACGGCGGCGAGTGTGCGGACTCGAGCGGCGCATCGAGCAGAAGAAGTGGCCATTGCCCTAGCCATCGCCGACCCCGAGTGCACGACTGTGCTCTGTGATTCTAGGACGGCAGTGAAAAACTACGCCAGAGGAAGAGTGTGTGGTGAAGCCGCACGTGTGTTGCGTGCGGTCGATCTCGCGAGTGAAAGTAGGTGTGTTGTGATTAAGTGGTTTCCGGCGCACATGGGCTGTGATGTCTCGGATCGCGGCAACGAAAACCACAACGAGACGGCGAACGCGGCGGCGCGAGGACTAACCAACCGTGCCGCTGCTACTGCGGTCGACCCGACGTGGTGGTGGGAAACCAAGGACAGGATGACCTCTTACAATGAAATCGTGAAGTGGTACAGACTAGATAGAAGGACTATGCCACCACCTCATCCGGGCTTGACCCGTGAGGAAGCAGTAATATATCGACAACTACAGACAGGGTCGTTACTCACCCCGGTTCTGCTGAAGCACATATGTCCGAGTGTTTATGTAAGTGACCTTTGCTGTGTGTGCCGAAAGGAGAGAGCCACTGCGGCTCACATCCTTTGGGACTGTGCCAAGACCCCGCAGCAAGCTGCAACGATGACAACGATCCCACCGCTTCTCGAGGCCGCAATGCGTTGCTACGATCAAGAAGTCCAAGCCCAGGCCGTCCAGCAGATCTCGGCGGCCCTCGAAAGGCAACGACCGAGCGAAACCGGAGGGAGGCTGCCACCCCAAAACAGGGGCAGGCGCAGTCGACCAAAGGGAGTAGTGAGGCCGCGGCCGGAGTAGAGGCGCCAACAGCCGGGAAGACGTCATGGCCGCGTCACGGTGACGCCTTCCTTACATGGGAGGGCTAATCGTTCTGCAGGCATTTTCAATAAAGTTGCTTCGCTCGCTCGCCGCACGGGCTATCACATTCAGATAAGCAGACTGTTTCACCCTAACCTCGCTAGCCCAGAATAATCTTCTGTGATCTACAATGTTCTGGATTTGAATCGACGGTTACAGAAACACTTGCACCCAAAGATAAAAGCCTGCAGAGCAGAGGCCGTGGCATTCGATTCGACGACACTCGCCTGCGCAAGTCACTCTGTTGACCGCTGCTTCGCCGCCTCTGTATTCTTTTCAGTTGTTAGGGGAGCACAAGTTCGCTCCAATAAACTTATTTTCCTTGAAGACAACCGCATCGTCTTTGACTCCGTGACATATATATATATATATATATATATATATATATATATATATATATATATATATATATATATATATATATATATATATATATATATATATATATATATTTATATATATATATATTTATATATATTATATTATATATTATATTATATATATTATATATTTATATATATATATATATATATATATATATATATATTTTTTTTTTCACCACTTTCTTTTCGAATAAAAAAATTCTTCATCTCTTTCTATGACCCACCACAACCTCCCCTTTGCTTTCCGAGGTTTTCTTGACTGCCAACCCTTATTTTCTATATATATATATATATATATATATATATATATATATATATATATATATATATCGCAAAATGGGAAATGAGGGGCTCAGTGACTGCCAGACAGAATAAGGGTTGGCAGTCAAGAAAACCCCGGAAAGCAAAGGGGAACATGCGTTAGGTCATACAAATATATATATATATATATCGCAAAATGGGAAATGAGGGGCTCAGTGACTGCCAGACAGAATAAGGGTTGGCAGTCAAGAAAACCCCGGAAAGCAAAGGGGAACATGCGTTAGGTCATACAAAGATATGAAGAATTTTCTGGGTCAGAAACAAAGTGGTGAAAAAATGCCCGCCGGGTGGGATCCGAACCCACGACCTCCAGAATACCGGTCTGCTGCGATAACAACTACGCTACCGGCGGGGCGATTTTCCCCTCCACTTTCTGGGGTATTTATGTTAAGGAATTTTTGTTTCCTGTGCTTGGGGGTGGTAGCCAGCGCCACTCGGACTACTCGGGGTGAAGGGGACCTTCTTTTTTTAACCCCGGGGCCGTGAATCGAGTGTCTACTACATGTCGAGAGTGGTCGACCAGCGTTGAACCCTCTTAAGCTACCTTTGGCACCAAGCCTGCCAGAACAGAGGCCCTTGCTATGCATGTAGCGAATCAGAAATGGGAAATGAGGGGCTCGGTGAATTAAGACAGAATAAGGGTTGGCAGTCAAGAAAACCTCAGAAAGCAAAGGGGGGAATGCGGTAGGTCATAGAAACAGATGAAGATTTTTTTGAGTCAGAAAGAAAGTGGTGAAAAAATGCCCGCCGGGTGGGATCCGAACCCACGAACTCCAGAATACCGGTCTGGTTCGATGACCACTACGCTACCGGCGGGGCTGTTTCCCCACCACTTTCTCGGGTAGCCAGCGCCACTCGGACAACTCGGGGAGAAGGGGACCTTCTTTTTAAAGGAGCCATGAAGAGAAAACAAAAGTTTGTTTTATTCGAAAAATTAGGTGTTTCATAGTACCACAAGCGCTTTCTCGGAAGCAAATGATGCTTTATTCACTGAGAAATAAGGCAATTTAAGCCAAAATTTTAAATCTCCCGCTAAAATTGCACATTTGGTGACGTTAACAATGGCGTCATACGAGCCGGTCCATGAAACAGATACTTAGTATGTCGACTCCATATAGCACCCTCACGCGGGAGTCAGACAGGAACCGAAACTCGTGCCGAAACCGAGACGGCGGCCATTTTAAAAATACTAGTAAAACCTAGTGCACCCGCAGCCCTAGTCATGGAATCGCCTGATCCGGAGAACAAAACTCTCGCCGAGGAGCTAGGGCTTGCATTTAACAACCTCACACCACCTGAATGCTCAATGCTTCTAAGTGCACGAGCGGCAGGAGTTGTGGGATACGCGGTGGACGGGAAAGCGACCATTCCGCGATAGCCACAACAGACGAACGCCCTGCCGTCGGCACCGCTGCCTCGTCAGCCCCGTCGCGACGGACGAATACAGACTGGTACGTATGTGCCGTATTTTTATTACGGTTAATAATAGTTCAATTTCAGTAGCAGTATCGCTTATGCCAATTGGCCGGTGTCGTGTATGGAAAGCCGTTCGCGCGAGCTCTCTGCTCCGACCAGAAAGATACGAGCGTCAATGCGCGGTGTGTGCGGCATTTTTCCCCCAAGGTCAGAGCGCTTTGACGGCGATTTGAGGAAGTCGGCGACGAGCGCCAGCATGTCCCAGGAGTGAGCTAACGTAAGGGTCCCTGCCGTAATCACTTCGTCGGAAATGAAGCGAGCACACTCGTACTTCCTTTAGCTCCCTTTCTCCTCCGTTTGCTAAGTTCACAAAACGTAGCCACTTGCTTCGCCGCGGTTCGTCGTTTGGCAGCACATGAAAGGAGATCTCTTCACCGGCGGGGATTTCGCACTCCCTCGACGATTTGCCCGTACTACATGGGCATTTCAAAACGCAGCAACGAAATTTCATTGTAAAGTACTCGAACAAACTGAAGTTTTCAGTGGTTGTAAACTAGAAACGAGCTCGTAACGACAGCAGCAAGCCAACACCATTCGAAACTTATGCGACGACTGGCACAATCTCGTCGCTTCTTGCTGTTCCTTACTCCCCTCGTTTCTATTTTTACCTTTGCTGGTTGGCGATATGACGGCCAACCTCCTGTCAAGGGATCAAGATATCAAGCAAGGTTGCGGCTGTACGTGCTGGAACGGTTCGTTCGCCCCGAAGAGCCTCGAACCCGAAAATTCGTCTGCGCGACGGCGAGATGTCGAGCTCGGCCGGCGGTAGTTTCGTACGCATTGGCGCACACGCTTGCGTGTTCGTTCATAACTTCAACCGTTTACTCCTCCGTTCTTTGTCATAAAAAGAATGTGCAGTATGTTTCACGGGCATATAGCTCGCTATGCAAACTGTAAGCCCTGCCTAACATGCGTTTGCTTTTGCCGGCCTCCGCCAATCGCAGAGCATTCTCGAGTGACATCATAGGTTCTGTTGCGGAAAATGAGCTGGTGGGTCGCATGGTCATTTCCTTTTTTCCTAATTATGTAGCTTATTTGAGCGAAGTTTGCGTTATAAGTGGTGTCGTTATGGTTCTAACGAGGCAACCTTTCGAATGAACCAAACTTGTGTTTTCTCTTCATGGTTCCTTTAACCCCCTGTTCGTGACTCGAGTGTCTACGACATGTCGAGAGTGGTCGACCAGCGTTGAACCCTCTTAAGCTACCTTTGGCACCAAGAATGCCAGAACAGAGGCCCTCGCTATGCATGTAGCGAATCAGAAATGGGAAATGAGGGGCTCGGTGAATTAAGACAGAATATGGGTTGACAGTCAAGAAAACCTCAGAAAGCAAAGGGCAAATGCGGTAGGTAATACATACATACATACATACATACATACATACATGCATACATACATACATACATACATGCATACATACATACATACATACATACATACATACATACATACATACATACATACATACATACATACATACATACATACATACATACATACATACATACATACATACATACATGCATGCATGCATGCATGCATGCATCTATGCATGCATACATACATACATACATACATACATACATACATACATACATACATACATACATACATACATACATACATACATACATACATACATACATACATACATACATACATACATACATACATACATAACCTAGGCCGCACGTTATCGCTTTTGTCGAATTCGTGCTCTGACCGCTACGTTCCAGAGCGCGAGCATCAAACGCCCACCTTGAGCGGGGACAAGCAGACCATCGCCACTTCATTGTTTTTCCTGTTCCGATGGTGCCGAATGCCCGCCGTAAACACTGATTATGGCGACCCTCGCTCCGCTTCCCGCAATCCCGGACGTTCTTCCCTGTAGCTCCACTCCTGCAGCAGCGAGGCTGCAGCCCGTGGGGGGCGTGTAACTCCTACTTACGAACCTCGTGGACTGGCCCCATGCTTTGCGACACAAATTGGTTCCAAGCAAGCGCGGCAAGGATTTGTTCCGGGTTCATCCCTTCCAAGTGTCGCCGACAGACGACGGTGCGCTCTAAGCGGATTGCCTTCCCCTCGGACACAGTTCACTGGCACGCTAACTTGGCGCTTTACCTTCGACACCTCCTCATTCGCTCTTCCTTCCCTCAGCGACAGCTGGCTTTCCAAGAAATGCTCTTCAGACGGAAAAATTTCTCCGTCCTCATCTTTTAGTAGAGAATGCTCGTTTTTTATTGCGCTCTTTTGCCACAGGGCATCAAAGGAATGGAAAGATAAAAAAAAGGGAAGTGACGGGATGCAAGCGGCTTCATGCACTACAGAATACAGAATGCACTTATCACGACCATAAGGTAGCCCTCGGGGATATTATTAAGGGACACTGAAGTGTACAAGAAAGATGGCCTATATAGCGGTAGACTAGAATGTCGTGAACGGAAATATAGCTCTTTTAGTAACAGTATAGTTGCTAATTAACGCAGCAAGTGCCAAAAAATGTGAAAACCGGCATCGCCTCCACAAAACACTTTTCGCCGCTACATTTTGTCATGCTACAAATATATAACAGTAAAGTGCGGGATTCGTGGAGCTTGCAGAAGCGCGTTTGTAAAATAAATAGTTATGGAAACTTGCTGGTCATGTTCTTGTCAAAAGACAGAAATCTCTAATAAACTCATACTTCTGGCGAACTTTAACACAGGACGAAGAAGGAAAAGACGAAACACACGCTAGACTTCAACTTGGTTTATGCAAAATGAAACAAAAAAACACGCATATATGTACATGATTCGAAAAAAACCAAACAAGCACATGATTCCGTGGGAATGCAGCTAAATACCCCAGGAGAACACGTTGTCAATCTCACCATCAGGTTTTAAGAAGGCACTCCACGCTTATCTTCAATTGGGTGTTTTTACGAACACGGAACATTTTGGCGCCTTTGAATACTGCTGCTCTGTGGTCAACACGCTTGTTACGGCCATTAAATACCGAAAGCAACTAAAGGCTGAGAAACCGCATTATTTTAAAAATTTATAAATAAATGTGTATGAGGAACGACAACTACTGTATTTTGATTGATTGTGACGTTTAACGCACCGAAGCTACACAGGCAATGAGGCGCGCTGTAGTGGAGGGCTCCTGTTTAATTTTGACCACCTGGGGATCTTCAACATGCCCCTAAATCTCGAACACACCGGCGTTCTCACTTTTCGCCTCCATCAGAAAAGCGGTCGTCGCGGCCGGGAATCTAACCCGCGTCCTTGGGCTTAGCAGCACAACGCCATAGCCACTGGGCCATGGCGGCGGATCAATTTCTTTAACTTCGGTATTTCATTTGCGCGTGTGTGTGAGGGGGGGAGTGTAACTGTATATTTGAGCAAATAAAATCCTGTGTGGAAATTTTATACTTGATTGACTTTACCGAGAATGTATGCACTCTAGTGACCGCCCTTTTTATTGTCATGAGGATAGTTTCGTGGGTCATTTTGGTGGGACACTCCGTCCAATCCCTGAATTTGTGTTTCATATCTTCAATTTCAACGTCGAACGAAGCAAGCCTCTCGTCGTCACGTTAAATAAAACACAGTGCCTTATTTCCCACCCCGCACTGGGTTTGCGCAACCGTCGGGAAGGTCGTGCTACAAGACGTTTTTTTATATGATTGTTGAGACATAATATTTGTATTTCTGAGCCATATTAACTTGCACGGCGCGACAGCTATAGCCCCTAGGCAACTCAAGCTACGTTGGTCAAGCTTAAAATACGTCTGTTTTTAAACTGCGCTGAAGGATAGCTTCAAATAATTTAGCGTAATAAATTCCAGCAGTCATAGTTTCATTTCAGTGCTACGGCCACTCGATGAAACGTTTCCAATGAGCGGCCGTGTCAGAGCACACACCTAAAAGAATTTTTAATCCAAATTCACCTTGCAACAGCCTGCAAAGCCGTTTTCCCGAACACCGTGTGTCCGCTGAACAGCCGTCTTAAACCACGATTACCATTTACTGACGGAATTCCTTGAGATCACGCTTTTCGAAGATGCAGAGTCATCTTTCTGGTCACTGGTAATGGTAGTACTTTCCATATACGGGTGACAGTACGTTAGTTGAAGCCGCTTTCATGCGCGATGATCTCGGCAACAGCGAAGGCACTAGGAAGCGGGAGCCGGGTGAACCGCCACTAATTTTAGGGACCTTAGCCGTTACTACCCTTACGAAAATGTCATATGTGGCCATATATAAAAATTGCCATATATGACCACGTCAGGAATTGGGCATATGTGGCCACAAATGGGTGTGCCGTATATGGCCATATATGCCCAATTCCTG